>NW_028317947.1:5190000-5882500 GCF_062004578.1 Staurois parvus | reverse complement strand
TTCATCCAGACATGATTGCAAACACATTAGGATTTGTCCTTAATACTTATTTTTATTATTTAAGCATACAAAAATACATGCAATTCAATCAAAATAAATACTCCTATTAACAATGTACATCCTATACATTTACAGCAGTGCCTAGTTCACCCAATGGAAAAATGGTGTGGCATGGTACATCAGTAGGTACAAAGCTCAGGGAGTTATGGACTACAGAGAACACAGTCTAGTCGGGTGGTAAGGGGGTTATTGAGTCCAAGGATCCCAGGTCCTATTATGATTTTAGAGGAGCCCCTAGTAGTTAATGTATGTCCTTATTTCTTTGGATGAAAGCTTCTTTCCTTGCACCAAGAAATGTATGCCTTCCATGTGCAATAGTATACCTTGTGAAAAGTGAACCTCCTGGCTTTCAACACCATGGAACTCACTGATTCAGAGATATCAATGTCCCTCAAGACTTGGGCTTTAACAGCCATACCATTAAAGCCAGCAACTGTGATGCAGGATTATATCCTTGAGACAGAAGGTCCTGAAGATCTGGAGGAGCCCAGATTATCTGCTAAAAGTCTGATCAGGTCAGAATAGCACACTGACGTGGGCCAATCCGGAACTATAAGGATCACAGAAATACCCCTGGTCCTGTGGAGCAGATAAGTAAGTTTAGCTGATGCTGCTGCGAGGAAGAGAGAGAGCACTGCACATATGCAATGTTTTGAACATGGCAGAGCGCCAAGATTATATTACTGGAACCACAGTGAGAATCGCCTGCTTCTTAGTAAAAGACTCCTTTAAATGGGTATAATGCTGCCAAATGTTTGGGTGGTGCAAACAGCTTATCAAGAGTCTTTCAGCCCCCCTAAAAGGACATTTGGGACTAGCAAGTGTACTGGAAAGTGGGAATACTTTTGCCCTATGTGTGAAAAAAGCAGTGAAATAGTTCATGGAGCATGTTGCTGCATTCCAGTTTGCATGCTTGAGTTTTTGCATGCTTTCCGCGTTTGGGGTGCCATTAAGGCATGATGTGTGTTTCTGTGTGTGTTTCTGGCCTTAGGGCCTCCAAGGGATCCAACAATGGCACTAGTAGAAGCTGCAGGCCTGGGAAAAATGATGGTGGCATTCCTCAGGTGGACACCTGGTGGAGCTAAGGAAGACTCTGAGGACCCAAGTAGAGGGCAACATTCCAGGCTGTCGGTGTCAGGCCCAAAGCTGTAAGTGTACTGTGAAGCTGGATGGATCTGCAGTAGATTGTTTTTTAGGGAGTAGTGAAAGGAGTTTAGCAGGTGTTTGGGATGCGATACTGCTTCCTCTTGATGCCTATTTTTTTTTCTTTTTTTATGTTGTGGGACCATACTGCAACTGAGAGCCAAGTGTCTGATTTGTGGTTGCGACGCAGTGCTATTCACTTACATGGGAGATTTTGATACACGGTGGCAAAGCAACTGAAGGCTCCAAAGAGCATTGGGTGGGACAAAGTCTTTAGTACTGTGTCCAGGGTTTGCCTATTGCCTACAGTGTGCGTGAGTGCACAGGTGGTCAGGACCGTTGTAAGGCAGATCTGACCATAACTCAGGGGAGGTGGAGGTGGAATAGCAGTTGCTGCCATTTGGATTCAGAGACCTGTCAGGAGATCAGGAGACCTGGTTGTCTCTGTCTGAGACTGCATTCCTGGTGAGGGGAACTTATTGCCCAAAGGATGGGGAAGGTTGGGAAGGCTACACGGGCCTGGGACAAGAGGGGGTCTGGGAGACTGGGAAAGCTGAGGCGGCTAGCAAGTTCAAGGAGGGCTTGAGGAAATCCAGAAGACTTTGGGAGAGTGAGCAAACCCAGGGGGGCTGGAGAATCCTGTTAAGGCCAGGAGTAGGCTTGTGCCGCAAACAACTGCAAGTTGAAGCAGAGAGATCCTAAGAGCCAGGTGGCTCAGTATTTTTTTTTCATTTATTGTATTTCCTGGAGAAGAACCCTTGTGTGAACAATCCATGTGTGTATGACCTTTAATTTTTGTTCTTTTTAATAAAAATGGGCTGCCACGCCCATAAACCTAATAGTCGACTGTTGTGGACTGACTGAAAAACGCATTTACCACTGAGCTAACCATCCCCCATATCACTATATATATATATATATATATATATATATATATATAAATATATGTACTGTATTGCCAAAAGTATTGGGCCACCTGCCTTTACACACACATGAACTTTATTGGCATTCCAGTCTTAGTCCGTAGGGTTCACTATTAAGTTAGTCCACCTTTTGCAGCTATAACAGCTTCAACTCTTCTGGGAAGGCTGTCCACAAGGTATAGGAGGGTGTCTATGGGAATGTTTGACCATTCTTCCAGAAGTGCATTTGTGAGGTCAGGCATTGATGTCGGAGAAGGCCTGGCTTGCAGTCTCCACTCTAATTCATCCCAAAGGTGTTCTATCGGGTTAAGGTCAGTGCCAGTCAAGTTCCTCCACCTCAAATTCGCTCATCCTTGTCCTTATGGACCTTGCTTTGTCCACTGGTGGGCAGTCATGTTGGGAAAGGAAGGGGTCATTCCCAAACTGTTCCTACAAAGTTGGGAGCATGAAATTGTCCAAAATGTCTTGGTATGCTGACTCCTTAAGAGTTCTTTTCACTGGAACTAAGGGGCCAAGTCCAACCCATGAAAAACAACCCCACACCAAATCCCCCCTCCACCAAACTTTACACTTGGCACAATGCAGTCCAGCAAGTACCGTTCTCCTGGCAACCACCGAACCCAGACATGTCCATCAGATTGCCAGGCAGTGAAGCAGGATTCGTCACTCCAGAGAACACATCTCCACTGCTCTAGAGTCGAGTAGTGGCGTGCTTTACACCACTGCATCCTACACGTTGCATTGCATTTGGTGACGTAAGGCTTGGATGCAGCTGCTCAGCCATGAAAACCCATTCCATGAAGCTCTCTACACACTGTTGTTGTGCTAATCTGAAGGCCACATGAAGTTTGGAGGTCTTTAGCTATTGACTTTGCAGACAGTTGGCACTGTGCGCTTCAGCATGTGCTGACCCCGCTCTTTTTTTTAACTGGCCTACCACTTCATGGCTGAGTTGCTGTTGTTCCCAGTTGCTTCCACCTTGTTATAATACCACTAACAGTTGATTGTGGAATATTTAGTAGCAAGGAAATTTAATGGATGGACTTATTGCATAGGTGGCAACCTATCACGGTACCACGCTTGAATTCACTGAGCTCCTGAGAGCGACCCATTCTTTCACAAATATTTGTAGAAGCAGTCTGCATGCCTAGGGGCTTGATTTTATACACTTGTGGCCATGCAGGTGCTTGGAACACCCAAATCCAATGATTTGAAGAAGTATCCCAATACTTTTGGCAATATGGTGTATATTTAAGTAAAGGGCTAGACTCGATGGACCACTTAAGCTTTTTTCTGCAGTCACTGTTCTTTGTGACTACGTATATTAATTTTCCATGTTTGCTGTTCAAAACAAATCCTGTTACCAGACCATTAATTTTAACCAATCTTCTCAGAAGATTATATGTGCTTATAACTTTTCTTCACCTGTAAAATCCTTCCTTGTGTAGACATCCTAAAGCCCTGAGACTGTTGCTTGGTGCCACCATCTTGGAAATCATGTCCGCATGCATCCTGCAATTTTTATAGTTGGTGACAGGGACTCTTTAAAGTGTATCCAAAGCCAAAACTTCAAAACAGAAAGGGAGGGAGAATACAGCATTTTAGAGTTGTCACCAGAGCAAACAACAGATATCCAGTGACAACTGTCAAAGATGGGAATACCCCTCACTTTGAAGATATCTACCGTACTCTCCTTTCCTGTTGGCGACAGGAAGTGAATGGAAATTTTCCCTGCTAAACAACAAAAAACCCAAAAGCGGTTTTCCCTTTTCCTTATTCTAACCAAAATTATTTTTAAAAATAAGTTTTGGCTATACAGATTTTCCTCATACATATGAGTATAAAGTAAGATTTGAAAACTCCAGACATTCAGCATCCCTGCCAAGCTTTCAGGGAGGAGTATATCAAGAGAAACCACACTGTAAAGGCAAACTTGACCAAATGCAGCCATATTTTGACAGAATGGGCAGTCCCATACACATTGTGACATTACAATAAGGAACAGATTACTCTAAATCCAGGGGCGGACTGACCATTTGGAAACTCGGACACTGCCCGAGGGCCCGGGGTCAGTAGGGGGCCCCATGAGTACCTTTTTCATAGGCTTTTTTGAGTTTGGGCAAGGACACAGGGGCCCCATGACACCCTATTGCCCGGGGGCCCCATGAGTTGTCAGTCCGCCCCTGTCTATATCTAAACTATGAATTTGGTCAAAGACCATTCAAGTATGTCCAAGGGCAACCAAGACATTCACCAGCCAGCAGAGTGGTTTAGTGGTTGGTCTATTCTACCTTGTTGAACTGGGATCTCCAGTTTAAATCCTGGTCCTGACACCATCTGCATGGAGTTTGCATGTTCTCCATGTGCTTGCATGGGTTTCCTCCCACACTCCAAAGACAAGCTGGTAGGTTAATTGGCTTCTGTCCAAATTGGTCCTAGTTTGTGTTGTATAGGGACTAGAAGTTGTAAGCTCCTTGAGAACAGGAACTGATATGAATGCACAGCTGCCTAAACACCAGTAAAGTTTCATTGGACCAGTAAATTGTTTTCATTTTTGACTGTACTGGATGAAAAAATTTGAAGCAGCAAGATGCAATTTTTTCTCTCGTTTCTTATCCGAATGAACTAATTTCTAATAATATGAGGTTCACGTCGGCACTATAGATACCTGTAATAAATAATCTGGAACCTCCATGGAACATGTGGTCTGTGCAGGTGACAATGAAAAAGCTGGATGATAGCCATCCGCTCATATATGTGATTTCTGGCGATTTATATGAAACAAGAGACAGACAGAAAAAGTTATTCTCTTCAACACACCATTGGCAGTTAGCCAACTAGATCTTGTATTTGTACAGCTTGGACCTTGAAGAAGGGGGTACTTAGTGCAAATAAAAAAAGGATCATATACTGTACTCAACTGTTCTTCCAACTAGATCTGAATATTTTTTCTTTAATTTTGTCTTGTAATTGTTTCATTTATGGGCCCCTTTGAAAACAACCGAACCTGTTGGATCAAAAGCCACCTACAGTTTAAAGCAGCCCTGCACCCAACCGCCCATTACCACATGGCCGTCTTATTTATACAGCGACAATATGTCAACGGGAGATACAGAGAGCCTTCCAAAAATCGTTCCATGGGTTCCCAGGCCGCGTATTGCCCTCTTACCTTGTTCTCAATGAGCAGCTCGCAGACCCTCTTCTCGTTTTGGACTCTCTTCTTTCCATTTCTTCCCTGGAAACAACACAATAGCTGATCCAGGACATTCCTCCAACAAAACCTCCTGTTTCTTTGCCACCCAGCTGGGTGAGAAGTCCTCCTCTCCTCGCCCAAAAACATGGGGTAACTCTGCACCACTCCACCACCACCTCTGTCAGCCAAGTAAATTAAAAAAAGATTAAGCTTCTCAACATTTGCTTTCCATTGCTTTGTCAACTCGTGACTACGGGAGGAATAAGTCGCCGTGTCATTAAGTCCTAGAGGTTGCAGACACTGTATCCAAGAGTCAACCGGCTATAGAGGTCCCCCCCCCCACCCCACCCAGTTGCTGTACCCAGCAATCTGACAGTGTCCTATCTCCCCCTTGTTCTGCCTGCTTACGCCTGGGACTTTGCAGTGACGACGAGTCTCAGTTGTTGACACAAATCACACACATAGTGATAGCAGACAGAGTCCAGGCAGTCCAAAATATTCTGCTCCCCACGTGGACACTGTCGTCCTTCGCAATAGTTTGGCCCTCACGTCTGCAGCAGGGATCAGCTTAGATTGTCAGCTCTTGCTAGCACCGTTTCTCCCCTCCTTTCTTGATTCCTTTTAATTAACCCTTTCCCTGCTCGATAGCCCTTCCAAGCTTTGCGCTCCCTTTAACTGCGAGCAGTACAAAGTGCTGCGTAAGAACTAATCTTGCCAGCCTTTCAGACTTTTATCTTCAGACTTTATAGATCTGGGTCTTATCTAGTGATTTTGTTAAAGCTTAGCTAAGAGGACGAGCGGTTACGGGAAAACAGCGATGGTGCCAAGTTTTTGGTATTAGCGTTCACTGACTGTTTTTCAGTTTGAGCTTCGGCATTATCAGATATCATCTAATTACAAGAGACGTGCATTCATACCTGAATCTTGATGGGCTTTGTGTGTTTCTTCCAGTAATCCAGCACCAAACAACTCCTGCACTTTGCCCCTGTGCATGAACTTCCTGTATTATAGACCAGTCACTGCTGCTCTCTTACCTCGTGTGGATTAACTGGTCTTGTATCCGCCCCTTCCTGTAGTTGTCAGCAGGCAGCCAGTAGTGGGTGGGGCCTGCTGAGCCCCTCCCACAACTTTGCTCTCTGCACCGACTGTGTACAGCACAGTGATGATGTCACTGCTACTTTTACAAGGTAACAACTGGGTTTGCAAAGAGACTTGATACACACAAAGTGGATTTATTTCCATTATAGCTATGGAGGAATATATTTAACCCTTTGAGGACCGTAAGATTTTGGAACGCCAAAAGAATCAATTTTTTTGTTTTTAAACTTCGTACACTTCAGTTGCTGTAACTAAGCCATTTCATGAAATAATTGGCAAAACGCTAGATCCATTTGTTGTTTGTTGATAAGAACTAACATTTTGACTCAAACGGAAAAAAAAAAAAGAGTTTTATGTTCTTAATCAGATGATACACGTAATTAAAAACATGGAACAAATACGTCCCTTGGTTCTCAAAGGGCTAACCGCTTTCCCGTCGCCCTGTAGCAGCAGGGGGTGCGCAAAATCACAAATATATACGTGATTTTGGATTTTCAGGTAGGGGGCGCTCACGCCCTACCCGTGCCGCTATTCACGGCCTCGGCTGTCAATCACCGGTTCCTGGCCTGTGATTACTCGCCGGCACCCAGCCTAGTGATCGAGGAGCATTACCGTCGAGGGAGAGAAATGTAAGTAAACAATACAATTCTCTGCCCTGTTAGCTCCTGCACACTGCTATGCATGGCTTTGCATGGCAGAGTCATGCAAAGCAGTGTGCTTACAGTGAAGAACAAACACACAGCACACAGTTAACCCTTTGATCGCCCCAGATGTTAACCCCTTCTTGCCCAGTGCCATTAGTGTCTGCTTTTTATTTGCACTGATCACTGTATTGGTGTCCCTGGGGATGTCAGTGACACCAAGTCAGTTCCCCCCAGTGTCAGAATGTCCCACAGTCCCGCTATAAGTCATTGATCACCACCAATACTAGTACAAATAAAAATTCCAGTATATATACCGCCATTTGTAAACACTATAACTTTCACGTAAACGAATTAATTTACACGTATTGGGATTTTTTTTAGCAAAGACATGTCGCAGAATACATTTTGCTCTAAATTTATGACAAATGTGTGTTCTTTGTTTTGTTTTTTACTGGACATGTTTAATTGCAAAAAGTCAAAAATATGGTTTTTTTTCTTATAATTGACGGCCTTTTTTTTTATAGCGCAAAAAATAAAAAACGCACAGGCGATCAAGAGAGCTCTATTCGTGGGGATAAAAGGACCTAAATTTCATTAGGTGCAGCGTTGCATGACTGTGCAATTGTCAGTTTAAAAAGTACAGCGCTGTGACACAAATATTGGCCTGGTCAGGAAGGGGAAGAATCCTCTGGAAGGCAAGTGGTTAAATAAATGTTTTCGTGCCTGGAGCTTTAAAACTAAATTAAATTCTGGTTAAAAAAAAAACCAAAAAACAAATATGTATTAACTCAAAAAGTTCCTTCAATTGTTTCAGGCACCTCGTGCTTCCCAATGAGTACCATTCATATCTGTGCGTCTTCAAGTCGCAGCAGTTCCTGTACTGCTTTTGGTCCGACTTTCATGTAACTTGAGGGCCAAAGACTTCAATGTAAACCCTTCAAAGTCGCATGACTGAATGATACACATGCGACTTTGTAGAGCACAAACAGGGGCGGACTGACAACTCATGGGGCCCCCGGGCAATAGGGGATCATGGGGCCCCTGTGTCCTTGCCCAAACTCAAAAAAGCCTATGAAAAAGGTACCAGGGGCATCTCATGGGGCCCCCTGCTGACCCCAGGTCCTTGGGCAGTGCCTGAGTTTCCAAATGGTCAGTCCACCCCTGAGCACAAACAATCATCCTTGGTCAAAGCCAAAGTCACATCAAAGTCCAATTAAGTCGCACTGTAAAGTCGCAATGAAAATCACACCATTTTTAATTTGCACAAGTGTGAATAGAGCATTAGGCCTCCTCCAAATCTCCAGATTCCTTTTTTTCTGTTGCTGTGATCTGACTGCCTGTTAAATGGTGGCTACATTTGTTCTCCAATGTCCCACTGTAGCCACCCTCTCTTGCTTGCTCCTGAGGTGGACTGTGTATTCTGGGATTTGTAGCATGTATAGAGAAGCACACATGACCACAACTAATGCGCACTGCTTTTCCAAACAAATCAGAGTGAGAAGGAAAATGAGAGGTCCGGGAGCTCACAAATGATGTTACAAGGAGGCAGAAAAACACAGAAACAAATTCATAAAAAATAGATTACTGAGCCATTAAAATGGAACTGCACCACAAACCAAAAATGCTATATAATTCATTTTTAATATTCAAAACAAACTCCTCCATCCATTCATGTCTCCATGCTTTATTTTGCTGAGAAATCATTTTGAAAAACACCATTTTTAGATTCCTAGATTATTCATATAGCAGTTACTTCCTGGAATCCATCTGTACTTATCTCAGGCATTGGCTGAGCTGCGAACCATCCTCTCCTGAAGACTCCTGGGATGTATGACAAGAAGTTAATTGCATCACAGTAGCTTTCTCGAGTCTTTCCTTGGAGTTTACCCCGCCACAATTTCACTTACACCACTCAAGTCTTCTAAGACGTCTCTATCACAAACCTTTAGCCATGCACATGGTGAACTCTGCCAGGCTATGTGTCCCTGTCCACTGGAGATCCAACATCTCACCTACTGTTAGGGAATGGTTTACCCACTGTGATAAAATATATGCCAAGGAGGAACCGATTCACATCTCTCAGGATAGAATCTCACAATTTCACAAAATGTGGGCGAGCTATCTGCATTATCAGACTACAACTGAATACCATGTGGCACTTCTGGTGCAATGGCTACCCAAGAGGGCTATTATGAGTAGTCAATATGTGGTTGCTCATTGCTTCCAGGCGCATATCAATACCTTACTTCCCAGGAGGTGACAGCACTGTCATTTAATACCCCTTATCCCCCCCCCCTTTTTTTTTTCTCTTTTCTCCACTTTTTCCTTTCCCTCCTCCTCTTACTTTTGGTCCCCCCTTTCTCTGTTGGTATATCCTTCTTTTTCTCCTTTCATGGTCTCTGACAGCCAGGGGCAGACTGACCATTCGGGTACTTAGGCACTGCCCGAGGGCCCAGGGTCAGTAGGGGGCCCCATGAGATGCCCCTAGTACCTTTCAAAGGCTTTTTTGGGTGTGGTTTTAAGTGTGGGTGAGGACACGTGGGCCCCATGATCCCCTATTGCCAAGGGGCCCCATGAGTTGTCAGACCGCCTCTGCTGACAGCTTACAACAGCGTTCTTTTATTATTTTGGTAGCATAGTCAGGTAACCTTATGGTAGTAATACCTATATGATTGTACAACATATTCACCACTGATATTACGGTCTTTGGGTATACATATTGCTTTTTGGATTTGTAAACAATGCTGTGGAATCCTGTGTACGTTTGTGTTTCGGGGCTAATATTCACCTTTTTTTTATGTACAGTATGTGGGATCTCTGCGTAGCACACATTTCCTTTTTCAGGCATTGTTTTGGTGTGCATTTATGAATATGGTGCCTGGATTCTGATATGCTTGATATGTGTTATTTGTATTTCTTAGTAAACTTCTAATGGAAAAACAAAAAAAGGTTCAAGACATCCCAATGGTTTTCCCAATTATTCAAGGCATCCAAGTGATTGTCCTAATGGTTCAAGGCATCCCAGTGGTTAAAGGCGTCCTAGTGGTTGTCCTTATGATTCAAGGCTTCCCAATGCTTCCCCCAATCGTTCAACGCATACCCAATGGTTGTCCCAGTGGTTCAAGGCGTCCTAGTGGTTGTCCTTATGATTCAAGGCTTCCCATTGCTTACCCCAATCGTTCAACGCATACCCAATGGTTGTCCCAGTGGTTCAAGGCGTCCTAGTTGTTGTCCTTATGATTCAAGGCTTCCCATTGCTTACCCCAATCGATCAACGCATACCCAATGGTTGTCCCAGTGGTTCAAGGCATCCCGGTGGTTCAAGGCATCCTAGTTGTTGTCCTTATGATTTAAGGCTTCCCAATGCTTATCCCAATCATTCAACGCATACCCAATGGTTGTCCCAATGGTTCAAGGCATCCCAGTGGTTCAAGGCATCCTAGTTGTTGTCCTTATGATTCAAGGCTTCCCAATGCTTCCCCCAATCGTTCAACGCATACCCAATGGTTGTCCCAGTGGTTCAAGGCATCCCAGTGGTTCAAAGCATCCTAGTGGTTGTCCTTATGATTCAAGGCTTCCCAATGCTTATCCCAATCATTCAATGCATACCCAATGGTTGTCCCAATGGTTCAAGGCATCCCAGTGGTTCAAGGCATCCTAGTTGTTGTCCTTATGATTCAAGGCTTTCCAATGCTTATCCCAATCATTCAACGCATACCCAATGGTTCAAGGCATCCCAATGGTTGTCCCAATGGTTCAACTCAATTCGTGGATGCATGTCAAGGAGCATTCATTTACTGGAGTGATCATACTCTGGTCAACATTCCAACAGCCATCAGACACTCCTAGCTTCTATTACTTTCAGTCCTGTGATTTCTTTTAGGGCAGTCAGGGCCTCTCTGCTCACTATCCCATGTAACAAGAGAACAAGCAGACAGAAAAAGAGCAAAACTAAAAGTAATTGTGTCCAACTGCCAGGGAAAGTGATACACATTGTTTGCACAGCTGCCTTGGAATTGTGATAAAGAATTAATAGAGTATTTGTTAAATTGCACACTTACATGTGTAGGTGTGAGCAATAACTAAGCTGTCTCCAGGTGTTACAGGGGGAACACAGGCATCTGATACTCTCTTCCAGTGAAAGGACTTTGTGAAACAGATAAGAACAATTGTAAACCTGTCAAAGGGTGTAAATTATCCCTGCAGTGGAGATAAACACAGCAAGTCTAACTGAATGCAGAAACCTAAGCGCTGATGTCATCCTGGAATGGTATTACACTACCTGTTCTGCCTGGCAGAATAGCTTTCAGCGACTGGATATTACAATGGAACTGATACCAAAACCTGAAACTAAGATAATTTGAACTTTTTACGGCACCAATCTAATATCATGTTTCATTCACTTGCTGTAAGCTAGAACATTCAAAAAACAAAATGGGATTAGCATCTATGGGCCATATTTGCATGATCTGGATCGTTCAAGATTTGGATTTGCTCCTTCTGGTGGCTTTTGGTAGATTACATTTAGCATCATTGACAAAACAGTTTACAGAGAATAACACATAGAGGTGTATTTATTAAAAAAAAATCTGCATGGCTGTTCATCTACAGTATTAAAACTGTGTGAGGGGGAAAATTGAATGTTCTCAGGCTATATTCTCTGCACATGGAGGATGTGTAAATAGGGAACATACCATAACATGACCACTAGATGGGGCTTACTATCAAAGGAAATAAGTATGCTCCTCACTTCTGTCTAGTGTCCATAATACCCATGATGTGGTATTTTCTGCATTCACACAATCGATCTTGCCCCATTCACACAAAACCATTTTACATGCAGTTTCAATGGATGAACAGCTGTGCAATTTTTTTTTTAAATACACCCCAGTGTAGGCAAATATTAAAAAAAAAAATAACATACTTTAATGTAGTTGTGTATTCCTTTAAAATAGTTACATGATTTTTTACATACAGCTAAAATCAGCCTCCTGTCATCACCTGCACAGAAGCACATAGACTAATGCAGGCCATAGATGGGTCGAAAATCGGACGATTTTTCGGCCAAAAATAAAATCGGCCGATTTTCGGATCGTTAGTGGACTATTTGTTTGGCCGTTTTTCGGTATTTTGGCAGATTTTTTTTATCGGTAAAGTTGAAAAAAAACGGCCGATTTTGCCGATCGGCCGATTTTCGCAGCAATGATGGGCAAATCGCCCGATTTTTTACCGATAAAAAATCTGCGCATGAGCAGTGACCTGCAAGAGGAAGACAAAAAGAAGAAGAAGAAGAGGATGATGATGAAGAAGAAGATGAGGATGATGATGATGAAGAAGAAGAGGATGATGATGATGAAGAAGATGAGGATGATGATGATGATGATGAAGAAGAAGAAGAAGAGGATGATGATGATGAAGAAGAAGAGGATGATGATGATGAAGAAGAAGAAGAGGATGATGATGAAGAAAAAGAAGAAGAAGAGGATGAAGAAGAAGAAGAAGAGGATGAGGATGATGATGATGAAGAAGAAGAAGAGGATGATGATGATAAATAAGAAGAAGTAGAAGAGGATGATGATGAAGAAGAAGAAAAAGAAGAAGAAGTAGGATGAAAATAAGAGGAATTCCAGTCCAGCAAAAAGTGTCCCTGCAGAGAGCTCCACTATTTCTTTGACAGTTCTTTGACATTTATAGCGATTGCAACAATGTATCTATTTGTTTCCGAATAAAAACATCTGTATCCTAAATGGATACAAATAGATACAATGTTGCAACCGCTGTAAATGTCAAGGAACTGTCAAAGAAATAGCGGAGCTCTCTGCAGGGACACTTTTTGCCGGCTGTAGACGGGATGAAAATCGGCCGATTTTTTTTTACCATTGATGGTAACGTCGGCCGCTTGAACGACCGATTTTTCGTTTTTTAAAAGAAAAATCTGCCATTTTTCTCCCCGTCTATGGCCTGCATAAGTGGGAGGGGCAGCATTGAAAACTAATTAGGCACTGCTACATGCACATGTGCTGTTAGGGAACCTGCTGACAGAAGACTGAGAATTCAAGTCAAGTCAGTTCCGCTCTACTGAGAGATGGGGTGGTGGTTACAGTGCTTTGCTGTAGCTTCCCCATAGAACTACCACAAATTGGGCATTGGTCTGGGAAGGAGCTTACAGAAAGTAGAAATGAAATGACCACAGATCAGAATGGGGTCATAAGGTGACTATACATTTTCTACATTACTCCAGCACATACAAACCATTGTCATAACCTCTGTATTCTTCTTCTGCTTCCCTGCATTGCCATTTCATATCTTCTGTACGGTGCTCTAGCACATAATCGCCTTCATCATACTCTTCAGCATACACTGCCCATTGTCATACCCTCCAGGACATACTAACCACTGTCATACCCTCCAGGACATACTGCCCATACTGTCCAGGACATACTGCCCACTGTCATACCCTCCAACACATACACCAAGACATACTGCCCATTGTCATACCCTCCAACACATACACCAAGACATACTGCCCACTGTCATACCCTCCAACACATACACCAAGACATACTGCCCACTGTGATACCCTCCAACACATACACCAAGACATACTGCACACTGTCATACCCTCCAACACATACACCAAGACATACTGCACACTGTCATACCCTCCAACACATACACCAAGACATACTGCCCACTGTCATACCCTCCAACACATACACCTTATTGCCCTATGCACCATATTCCCTCATCATACCCTCTGAAACGCATTTATTCGGCATAAACTTGTTTTTGCCAGGCATTTTTTTTTTTTTACAAACCATAACATTTGCAAGGCCTTGAACCATGACCAAAACACGCTTAGAACTTTTCGATAATCCAGTCCATTTGCTATAAAAGAGAACAACTGAGCAGCCCTAGTGACAGTATATTGAAGCTGTAGGGAGAATATAGGGGATGAAAATATAGGGGATGAAAATATAGGGGAAAATGAGAGAGATAGATTAAGGTCAGTTAGCAAAGTGCATATTACCTTTGTGAATTGCAATGGTGAAGTCTAGTTTGTTCTCCACCCTCTCTGTGGCCTGTAGTTGCAGTATTTTAAAAGATAAAAAGATAAAAAACAGTGCAAAAACAAAATGCACCTAAACCAGCTCACATTATTACCACTCACATTCATTGCACCCCTTTGTGCCCGTAGCAAAAAAAAAAAGTTGGGCATATACCATGGTAGCACCCTCCTAGTGTAGGTAGCTAGGTAAGTTTATTTTTTGGCCATTCTGTAATTAAGGGACTGGTGATTTCTTGGCCTGGTCTGTTCAGGGTTTCACAGGTTGGAAGTTTGATTGCTTCCCTCTGCCTCTAGAAAAAGTTTTTAGAGCTTAGGGATGGAGAATTCAAATAACCAGCCTGAATATGGAACAGAACCTAGCCAATTCCTGGGGAGGTGTGCCAAAATGGTGTCTGGGGAAGCTGATAAATAGTGAAAAGTGCTTTCCTGGACTTTGCAGTGTTAGCGAAGTTCCACTGGTTACCTACAGCTGTGAAATTGTGCAGAGTAACCAGGTGCCAAAGAAACATGCCTCATGGCCCCTAGCTGGGAGGTTTTAAGACTGTTCAGAAAGATACTTCATGGTCCCCAGCTCTGAGGGTTTAAACTGTCCTCTCATTGATGTTGCTAGCCTTTTTGAAATATCCAATCACTCTCCTGTTACACGTTCTGCAAGCATTAAGTCACAAACAAGACAAACCCCTAGACTCTTTATTGAAGCCGGAATGAATGGACTGTGTCTTGGGTGCTGGCAGCCTCTGTACTGTTTGGGAAAGAACCAGTTAATTTCAGCTGCCTCTGCAGGGGTAATGCTATACCTGTTATGCATATTATCTTCCTGCTGGCCAGTTTTACACGTATCTATGGGCCAAGACTCCTAATTCGGATATAAAACACCTGCCTGTGCCTTGTGTCTCTACATTTTGGCCAGTCATAATCTAATAAATTAAAACTGTCTTGCCGCTGATAAATTTTACCCTGATTTATCATCGGATGTCTCTTAATTCTTGAAGGAAGACACTTGACTGTGACCTTTATCTCTAGTACATTTCAGCCTAGTCTTGTTTAATAAAACTGTCTCGCCGCTGATAAATTTTACCCCAATTTATCATCGGATGTCTCTTAATTCTTGAAGGAAGACACTTGACTGTGACCTTTATCTCTAGTACATTTCAGCCTTGTCTTGTTCATTAAAACTGTCCTGCCGCTGATTGATTTTACCCCGATTTATCATCTGATGTCTCTTAATTCTTGAAGGAAAACACTTGACTGTAACCTTTATCTCTAGTACATTTCAGCCTAGTCTTGTTGTTAAAATTGTCCCACTGCTAGCCAGTTTTTACACTTCTCTATCATTTTTGGTATCTTAATTCTTCAATGAAAACACCTCCATGTGCCCTGTATCTCTTTGTACATTTTGATCTACTTTTGTTTGTTGCGACTGTCCTGCCGCTGGCCAGTTTGTACTGGTGAGGTGAGCTGTATTATTTTTTGGTTTGATATGCCAAACTGCTTTATATATTTCTGCCTGTACCTTGCGTCTGTAGCATCCTCCTAGGAAAGCTGGGGGGGCTAGATAATATTTTTTTTATTTAGAGGCTGAAAAGCAGCCTGTGGAATAGTCAGAGGGTCAAATTTGGGTCAGGGCTGAGAGGCTCTGCAGATCAGCTCCCTGAAACCTCCCCCTGATCTAGAGACTTGGAGAAGGAGCTAGTCTGCACTCTCAAGGGATCCTGGCCAATCCCCAAGCAGGAGGCTTGGCATAGGGTCAGGGCAGCCCTTAAGAGCCTGCTCAATAGCACGAGAGTTCAGATGGAAGATGGAGTGAGCAGAATGGAGTGTGGAGCCTGGGAGTGGGTCCAAGAGAGGGGCCTACCCTACAGGCAGAAGAGGATCTCTCAGCCTCACTGTCACCTGAGAGAGGACAACCTGGGAAGCAGGGAAGGAGCTAGCCTAGCATAAGGCCTGAAGGCATCCACCAACCTACAAGCTTGTGAGAGAGACTGAGTAAGTAACCCCACACCCCCTGGGCCGGAAATGGGGAAAGGGCATTCGGGTGGGAAACCTGACTGGGACTGCTGATTTTAAGAGACAGATTCTGGGTCCTCTTGCCCAGGAATTTCCTCAGGCAGGTGAGTGAAGAGGATATTTCATCTGGGGTCTGAGATGGTACACCAGGAGAGGCTGAATAGCACTCCAAGAAGAGAAAACCCTTCTGAAGCACATGTTCATAGTTTCAGGAAGTTGTCCTCATTTCAACAGTTCCTTGAGCACTCCATGTGTCCCTCATCCTCATTAAAGTTTCAATCCCTTAATAAAATAAAAAAAAACAAGTTCAAGGACTGCTTACTGTCTTCTGTGTGCAAGGTCTGAGGGAAATGTGTGCTGCCTGGCTGTGCAGGACTATAGGGGGACCCAAAACTTCAGCAACTCCTAAGGGGATAGAGCTACACAACTTTAAATTTAGGCCAATTCTCCATTTTAAAAATGGCTGCGGCTTGCCAATTTTTCCAATGCTTTATATGTGGTCTCTTAATTCCTAAAAGGAGTTTGATAGAAATTTCACAGTGGCAGATCAGTTTTGCACTAGCAAGAACAGGGACAGCCTCAGCGAACCAGTGGCTTATTTTTTTCTGCTGATCAAAGTAGACATATTACCAGTTGATGAAAAATACACGTGTCTACTAAAACTACCCTTTTTTTTTAAAAGCTGAATCAGATCTGGGTTTTGCTGCTGTGTAAAAACTAAGATAATTAGAAAAGAAAAACATAAATTCCACAGCCACATATGTGTTGCCAAAGTACACTATTGCTGAAGCTGTCTGTGAAAATAATGCTGTTCTGCACCACAATGTACAAAACATTCCCCAAGCCTTAAATTTAAAGGGTTTTTTTTTTTTTTTTTTATATATCTTCCTTCAAGCTGAATGGAAAATACCCTCTGTCAGTAGTATAGAATTAAAAAAAAAAGCTGTCATGCACACGTCTCCCATTGCAGTAAACAGTATTGCATGCTTTTTTTTAGAATAGCTTGCCTGTGAGCCCTAAAATAGGCAGAATTAACTATAAAGATTCACGCTCCAAAGACTTCATTGGGATTTGCTGCTAAATTAAGATTTTCTGAATTTCAAAACAGGATTTGCCGAATTATGTGTGAATTAAACAACCAGGGTTTTTTTTTCAGTGGAAATGTGGGGGAACACAGTTCTGGCACCTCCAGCACTCAATGTATGTAAAGGCAGGAATGTGCTGGGGTGTGCAGGAGGGTCTATTAATGCTGGCTGCTGGGGTTTCTATGGTTGCTGGAAGGGATTTATTTTTGCATTGGGGTCTATTGTTGATGGTGGAGAATCTATTGTTGCTAGAAGTGACTTATGGTGCTGGGGGATCCGTTGTTGCTGGGAGGGATCTACTGTTGAGGGATTGGTCTATTTATGCTGGCTGTTGGAGGGTCTATTGATGCTAGCTGCTGGAAGATCTGTTATGGCCTCTGGGGGTCTATTGCTTCTGGGGTGGCATTTTGTTGTGAGGGAGTTGGGCATTGTTTCTGGAGGGTCTATAATTGTGTAGGGGGATCTAATATTGCTGGGGGGGGGTATTGATGCTGGTTGGGGTCTATTTTTGCTAGCTGCAGGGGATCTATTTTACTGCTTTTCTTACTACCATTAACACAATCCACACTCATTACGTAGCACTACAAAATATTACTTGGTTCTAAATTCTCTAAAATGGGTGGTACTAGGAGTGGGGTAGGGGGTGGAACCAAGGGATGGTCCTCAGAGGTCAGTTGGGGGCAGAGATAAGGGGTGGCTCAGAAGGGGGGAGTTCCTACACCCATTCTCTGAGTCATTACTGACAAAAGTCATACACTCTGCTGCACATACCACCCCATATCATACTCTGCTATCTGTTTGAGCATGCACTGCTCGCAGTCCCCTTCCAGGGGTTATGCTACCACTGCCATACCCGCAACACTTCTCTGCTGCACATACCTACCCATGTGTAGCACCCTCCTAGATAGGTTGGTAGTAGGATTCAGGTAAATTTAGTTTTTGGCTCCTCTGTAACCAGTGGAGCAGAATTTGATTGCTTTTGGCTATTCTGCTGAATGCAAGCTCAACTACTTCCCCCTGGACCTGTATATTCATACAACCTCAGCCAATCCCTGGGGAAAAGGATGACCAGATGGGGGCTGAGGTGTGTATAAATAGTCTGGGGCCTTGAGCACCAGCGTTCTTGTCCACATACCTCTGCACTCAACTCCAGCACATATCGCCTACTGTCATACCCTCCACAATCCTTAGCTACACATACTTCTCCATGTCATACCCCCCACACACATCTCCAGCACATATTGCCCATTGTCATACCCTCCGCTTTCCTTAGCTACACGTACATCTCCAGGTCATACTAACTGCACACATCTCTAGCACATACTGCCCACTGTCATACCCTTCACAATTGTTAACTACACGTACTTCTCCAGGTCATACCCTCAGTACTCATCTCTAGCACATATTGCCCACTGTCATACCCTCCAAAATCCTTAGCTACACGTACATCTCCAGGTCATACTAACTGCACACATTTCTAGCACATACTGCCCACTGTCATACCCTTAACAATTGTTAACTACACATACTTCTCCAGGCCATACCCTCAGTACTCATTTCCAGAACATATTGCCCACTGTCATATCCTCCACAATTTTTAGCTACATATACTTCCCTAGGCCATACCCTCTACTCTCATCTCCAGCACATACTGCCCACTGCCATATCCTCTACAATCATTAGCTACATGTACTTCTCCAGGTCATACCCTTTGCACTCATCTCCAGCACATACTGCCCACTGTCATACCCTCCACAATCCTTAGCTACATGTCCTTCCCCAGGTCATACCATCTGAATTCATCTCCAGCATGCCAGAGGTCTCCAAACTGCGTCCCGGAGCCCCTTGCTATATGCCAAGGTAGTGTGCAAATGGGTGTCATTTTGTTGTAGTCCTTTATGTGTCTGATGAGCCAGTATTCAACCAAATCAGCACATGCAAATATTGTGGCCAGTTGGCTGGGATAGGGGCATTTTAGTGGTATCAATTTTATTTGTTTTTTTTGGGCTTAATATGCCTCTGCTGCACATGGTTCCCTAGGTCACACCCTTTGCATTCTCCTTCACAATATACTTTTCACTGCCACATGTTCCTGCAAACACTTTCCAATGCCATAGCTTCCTCCAGTATATCCTGCCCACTGCAATACCCTCCAGCACATACTGAATGCTACCATACCATTCACATTCCTGTGCAGCAGATATTGCCCACTGTCATACCCTTTGCACTCCTCAGGTGCAAGTACTTCTTCACCTTATACACTCAATGTGCCATAACCAGTGCATTTCCATGCTGCTCTCTTTCCCCGTGCACTGCTGTCTTATACAGTACATATTGTATGCTGTGTAATCTGCACTCCCCATTGGCACATCCTGACCAGAAGCATAAAAAACACTACTTTCTGGTGCATATTCACCATGGGCAAAATATATTTATTTACAGCGGATCTTCACACAAAAGAGGAAGTTCTGATTGTTTGTATCCCCCCCCCCACTATCACATTTGGCACTTTTTTGGGGGGGGAGCAGGTACCTGTCAAAACCAGCTGCAGCAATCTGAGCCATAAGTTAAGCCCCAGCAGCCTTCTGGGACACTTCACAGGTCCCAGAAGACTGCAGGAGCATTCACAAAGCGCAGTGCGCAGTAGGGAAGCGGCTGTGAAGTTGCAAAGTTTCACTGCCAGTTTCCCTTAGTTAACCTCCCTGGCGGTATTCCCGAGTGTAGCTCGGGGTAAAGTTTCAGCACCACAAGCGGTAACCCAGAGCTACACTCGGGAATACCTTGCAGCGTTGCTACGGGATCTCTTCTTCACTTACCTTGTCCTTCGCTCCCGCAATGTCCCCCCTGCAGTGTCCCCGGCCATCTCCTCCTGCCGATGCCGGCATCTGTCTTCCAGGTTCCGGTCCCTGCGACGTCGGGACGTACGGGGACAGAACGGCGGGAAATTTAAAAATGTAAAAAAGTGACATTCACTCAATACACTAAAATCACATAGTAAAACATTACTGTATCAAACCATTTCACATACATTTTGTCCCGAGTGCTTTGTCCGGCGCCCTGCCTGCATTTTTACTGTTCTTTCTGCCTTGAAACTGAGAAACGTCCATGGCGTCCAAAAAGCGTCCCTTTAGGTCAAAAGTGGTTTTAGACCGGCTAGAGAACAGCGATAGTAAATCAGAACCACTTGCAGAATTGAGTGATAATGAAAATTTGTCATCAGACACTGAAAACTATTTTGCGACTTTGCTCAGTGATGTGCCAACTTGCCACTATATTTCAAAATTCAGTGTTTTTGGTTTGATTACATTATTGAATTAAATTTATTATTATTATATTATTATTATTTTTTATGATTATTTATTAAATTATAATTTATGATTTCGTGTTTCAAATTTTAACATACCCGAAAAGTTTACTAGACTCTTGTTCGGACAGATTTCAGTGAGTTATTCCTAAAAATTACAGGCCTACAATAAAGAAAATACATATTTCCATGCAAAAAAATGTACCGCTTTGAGCACAGAAATACTGACATAATCAGACCGCTAGGGAGGCTACGATGCTGGCCCCCGCACCCAAAGCCAATTTAAGAATTGGCTCAGGTGAGGACATTGCTGGATTCCTGGACAGTAAAAGTCAGTAGCTGCAGGATTTGTAGCTGCTGACTTTTAATTGTTTAGGGGGAGCCCGGAGCTCCGCTTGAATTACTTAAGGATATATCAATACAGTATGTACCAATAAATCAATACAGGTCCTCAAAAATAAATACTTATAAAGATTACAGATTTAGAGAAATAGGATCATTCAAGAAGCGCAGTGCGCAGTAGGGAAGCGGCTGTGAAGCTGCAAAGCTTCACTGCCAGTTTCCCTTAGTTAAGATGTTGGCCCCTGCACCCGAAGCCGATTGAAGAATTGGTTCAGGTGAGGACATTGCTGGATTCCCGGACAGCTGCAGGATTCGTAGCTGCTGACTTTTAATTGTTTAGGGGGAGCCCGGAGTTCCACTTGAATTACTTAGGGATATATCAATACAGTATGTACCAATAAATCAATACAGGTCCTCAAAAATAAATACTTATAAAGATTACAGATTTAGAGAAATAGGATCATTCAAGAAGCGCAGTGCGCAGTAGGGAAGCGGCTGTGAAGCTGCAAAGCTTCACTGCCAGTTTCCCTTAGTTAAGATGTTGGCCCCTGCACCCGAAGCCGATTGAAGAATTGGTTCAGGTGAGGACATTGCTGGATTCCTGGACAGTAAAAGTCAGTAGCTGCAGGATTTGTAGCTGCTGACTTTTAATTGTTTAGGGGGAGCCCGGAGCTCCGCTTGAATTACTTAGGGATATATCAATACAGTACGTACCAATAAATCAATACAGGTCCTCAAAAAAAAATACTTATAAAGATTACAGATTTAGAGAGCTAGAGTAATATGCAGCCCAAATTCTACATAAATAAGAATTATAAACAGTTTAATCATTTAAATACTTGTATATGTATACAAAGGATTACATATGAAGCATGAAGGCCATTATTATAACTAGTCATCTACAGTGAGTACAGTGTTGTTTAGGTTGGCTTTGCAGTCCTAGCAGTGCAAAATATACATTTGCTAATCTTGTTATTCACTATTTTTTAAATTGCTAAAAATCAAATATTTGCTGCTGTACAAGTTGACCTTGATACTCCCTTCAGGAGCTGCTGTCAATCAAGCACTCTGGGGTAGGCAGGTATTGCTACCTGTGATGCAATGGAGGGCTGAAATGTTGCAAACAGTCTGTGTGTAGGCAAAGCCTGCTGTGGATCCAGTAAGAGTGTATACATTTTGGGGTGACAACCATACTATAGTGTTAGAAGCCATTGTTTACCGTTGTCACCTTTTTACAGAAAATGCTAGTAGAGAGCAAAAACTGGTAGGAATCAATAGGTATTAAAATGATCAACATGTAATAAAATTGATTAAAAAAACTGAAACTGGTAAGATCAATAGGTATTAAAATTATTTACTAGCAGCAATTAAAAAAAAATTAAAACAAACAAACAAAAGAAAAAAAACAGGATAGCTGTTTTCTGTACGTGTCAAAAATGATATATTGGAGGGGTTTTATCAGTTGAGTTTACAGACAATTTAAGGGCATTGAAATATCTTCTGTTACTTATTTGTGAAAATTAAGAAGAGGCTTTAGAAAGCAGCGATTAGATATCACGTGGATGACCGTGAGAAATGCTTAAGGAGAAAAATAACCTTACAGTGAGAGGCATCCCTGAATCTGTAATATAACTACAGGTAGAAATTTACACCCTATGCCTGGGTTCACACCAATGCGGTGCGGGAAACGCTGCAAATCCTGTGCTTTTCCCACACTGCACTGCAATGTGATCTGGTGCGGGTGTCAATAATAATTTAATGACACAGCGAAACAGATTGCAAAACGTGATGCAATTCAGGTGCGGATTTAAAAAAAAAAATCCTGCACCTTTAGGTAAAGTTGATCCAGGGAATATCCGATTGCCTCTCAGGGGATCAGGAAGGAATTTTTTCCCCAGTTTCCAAAGTTTTTGCACCCGCTCCCACTTCTGCTGAAATCACTAGGCGCTTCCACGGTAAGTTCTCCACCCTGCCCTCAACCTCCCAGGAAGCTGTGGGATCATTCACACAACACAGCGCAGCTCACATATGCGCAGTGGGAAGCTGGCTGTGAAGCCAAAAGGTGGCCTCCTACACACATGGAAGAAAAATAATTTTTGAAATAAATTTTAAAAATATTCTTCCCAAATATATTGACATATATTTGAAATACTACAATTTTGGCTGTAGTCAATATAGCCTGTATAGGCTGTAGTCAGTATATATATATACTGCATGTTGAAATGCGTTTTTTAGGGAGCCGTGGTTGCAATATGCCTTTCCCTCACTCCCCCCGGCTAGTCTGGGGATGTAATGGCGTTCGGTATTGGCGCTCTTGGACCCCTGCTCTTTGCCCTCCTTTTTTTTTTTTCCTCTTTCTCCTTTTTTCTCTCTCTCTTTGTTTTTGGTGTGACTGGATAGCTGCATTTAGTTGTTATAGTCAGTTACATTAATGTTTTGTAACTTATGTGCCATTGATAGCCCCTGCGTGGGCGTACCTTTTGCCCTGTTGGTGTTAGAGCACTGTTTTTTCTTTTTTTTCTTTTGCATTTTTTTTATCTGTGCAATTGATAGCCCCTGCGTGGGCGTGTTTTATTGCCTCTGTTTTATACTGTTTAAAAAATTAATAAAAACCATTGAAATAGAAATGCGTTTTTTGTCTATTACAAAATTTATGAAATATATTTTTTTAAATATATATATTTTAAATATATTCTTCAGATTGTTTTTAACATATAAAATGTTTACATATTTTTGTAAATGCATTCCAAAAATGTAGATTAAATGTATTTTTAAAGACATACAGTATATTTTAAAATGCAATTTTAAAAATATTTTTCACATATTTTGTAATAAACATGCATTTCAACATAATATATACTGTGTATATATATATATATATATATATATATATATATAATTATTTTTTTTAAATTATTTTTTATTTATTTATTTTTTAAATATATTGAATACGGCCAAAATTGTAGTATTTCAAATATATGTCAATATATTTGGGAAGAATATTTTTAAAATATATTTAAAATATATTTTTCTTCCATATGGGTACAGTAAACGTGCTAATTTTGGGGACCCAAAGACCAGCGAAAAGAATTGCTTGGTTGAACACAGAGCTGAATCCCTGGACAAGTACAGTAAGTGTCATTTTATTAGAATTCGGCAGCTACAAATACTTTTCATTTTTTTCAAGCAGACTGAAGAACCTACTTTACAGGAGACCTGCTTATTATCATTGCACTCTACAACAAGGCATTGCAGAAGATTGAAAAGCTTTGCTGACATCTCGTGGTAATAAAGAAATGCACAGCTTCTCTTTGCTGTAAATACTTTCCTACAAGGTCTTGGTTTTTTCTTTTCGTGGAATGTTTTTTTTTTTCTTCTTGGAATGTGTATTAGGTACAGAAGAGATACATCCAAAAACAGAACAAAGTCATCCGTACATTTCTGTAGACAGACATAAGGCACTGCTAACCATGAAGTTGATATGGTTGGGTATCTCACAATAACTAAAGGAATCCAACAGGGCTGCTGAAAATAAAAGCCAGAAGTGTTGATTACAGTGGTGGCAGGTAATCATTTCAAAAGAGCAATCTTGTGAAACTGGGGTGGGAAAGCAGGTAAGGTAGGGTAAGGGGAATGGGTTGAGCCCATCCAAGTTTAGAATATGGGAACCATACTATTATTATATTATTAGTATTATTATTATAATACAGGATTTATATAGTGCCAACAGTTTGCGCATCGCTTTACAAAATGAAGGCAGACATTACAGGTACAATCATCAGGAATCAAAGGGACCTGCTCGTTAGAGCTTACTAAACAAAGTTCAAATAAAACCTATTTTTATCTTAAAGTGTTACTAAACCCACAGCAGTAAAATCATTCCGTATATGCAGTAAAGCATGCTTGCTATACTCACCGTGGAACCTAAAGGGTTAATTCTTCTGCATTGTGTGAAAACACTGTTTGATCCTGACTTCTCTGATCCACCCCTTCTTCCAGTGTCCCCCTCTTATCTCCTTATAAGACATCGTATGGAGTCACTCTGCACATGCTCAGTTTGGTGTGTATTGCTAGAGAAGTTTTTTTTTCTTGGGAGAGTGCATGTGATCAGCACAGGGCCAATCAGCACTTTCCAGACAAAGGTCAGGGGTCCTGCATCCTCCTACATGAGAATGAAAACTCCTCCTACAAGCTTTAACCAGTGCTCTGCTGAACACTGATAGAAACCATGAGACTGCTCTAGCTGCTGATGAGAAAAGGTATTTAGCAGTTTATATTTACCAAAATAATTGCATTTCCATGTTCTGTGTACTGTGGGAGACCAGATTTAGTGAATGGGTATAGTAACACTTTAACAACTATGCTTTTGTTTTTACAAGCTCAAGCAATAGACTCATCAAACTGCAATTAGATGACATCTTGGCTCTACTCAGGTCTGATCCAGGGACCAGTGAGTGAAAAATGATTTATTATTGAAGCCTACAGATATTACAGATACAGAATCATTTACTCACTTATATTCTCCATGACCTCTTCCTTCAACAAATAACATCTCAGATTGAATGAATTTTAATATCTGCCTTACTGAGCATGTTTTTGTAATCTGATCTACATACCAAATGGGTAACTTGTCTTCCTATTGTTTTCCTTGAGATCATCTTGAGATCACAAGAATCTCATGTTTCTTACCATTATTCATTAAAAAGAATTATGTCAGAAGCTGAAAATGCAATGTAAGTGGAAGGCCAATGTCACTAGCGCTTGCAAGCAGTGCTATGTCAGGGCAAATATTTAGCTTTCTCTTCATGCTTTGGGATGTTGATCCATATGCTAGCCCATATTAGTGACTTTATTTTATGAGCATTGATCCTTGTTACCTGACATATTTTTTGGGCTTCCACACTTCACCTTAGTGGGCAAGCTTTTTATGGTTGAACGGCTCCAACACCTATAATGAGTTCCGTCTGGGTTCCGGTCAAGAGAGATGTCTTTGGACCTGCTGCATGGTAGTGGGTGGGCATTCTCCTAGTGTGATCGGTTTTTATCAGCAAAGTCATATTATTCCTTGGGTCCTATTGTACCTTCTCTGTTCCTTTGAAAAAGAGAGTATCTTCTAAATGCGTCAAAATATTCAATACCTTTACCCAATTGTTGTTGTGGTCACTAATCACTTTACTATTTACCTATAATGTTTTTAATATTTGTGGTGTAATATATGACAATAACATTTGTATTTTTATGACTTAGTAGTTTGAATGCCTGTAAAATCCCAATAATGTACTCTAATATATGCTGGTGTCCTGGTATGCTAGCAGCAGAGAAGGTCTTGTCTGTCAATCCATGAGAACTTTGCAAGCATGAGATGAGTTTCTCCAGTTTCTTCTGCTTGGCCTGTGACAAAAACAGCAACTATGAGTGACGTAGAAATCATGCTTTTACAAATCCATGCAACAGCAGCAAATTGTCCCCAATGGCTTAAAACTCAGCTCTCAGATATGCTGCAATTCTCTTTACCTGCCCACATACTAGAAGGTCTAGGTCTCATGAGCCCTGATGTGACTTCTATGGTTCGACAACACTTTGGACGTCTTGAAGGGAATCCCCTGGCTTCATTATCTACGCCATGGGTGGTCAACCTGTGGCCTTCCAGCTGACTCCCCAAGTCAAAGGAATGATGGGACTTGTAGGTCCGCAGTTGGAGGGCCACTGGTTGAGCACCCATCATCTAAACAAATGACTGATTCTCTTGGTGTGAAGACCTGGTGTGTCTTAGTGTCTTTGAAGGCACTGCTGGTTGGAAAAGTTTGGATTATGATAGGCTTAGCCCATCTCAGGTAAAGGTGTCTCTTTCAAAAACAGGCTACATTGGTAAAGTGGTGGCAGTTATTGGGCTGTATCTGGGGTACAGTGGTATTACAATTGCCCCCCAGATGGTGTAGTAGCACTGCAGCCCTTGACATGGAATGTGTGGCAGATACAGCTGAATGGTGATAATATTTGCACTGATGGGGAGACACTGATGAGGCTGCACTGTTAGGCAGCACTGATACTCTGCACTGATAGGCACTGAGAAGCTGCACTGATTGGCACTGATGGGCTGCACTGATAATCAGGGCACTTATTATCAGAGTAAATGTGTCCTGTCAGGATTACCGGTTATTGGCTCTCCTTTCCTCACACAGTGACAGCACGTGAGGAAAAGAAATGCTGATAACCAGGACATTTGATTACATCTGATAAGCTCTGATTGGACACAACTAATCACATGGTAAAGGGCCACTGTGATTGACCCTTTACTTCGATCTGTGAATAGTTGTGTCCAAAGGACACAGTAATCACAAACTGCGCCCGATGCGCACCCTGGGGGCGACGTTCTAGGAGGACATCTATAGACATCCTCCCAGAACTAGACGACCACACTGTAGCCATCTTTCGACTATGGCACGTTCAGGAAGTGGTTAAAGCTGAAATTTAATCTGCTTATAGTTCATTCACTGGTCCCTCCCTTCCCTCTCATCAACATGCTAATGGAACATTTAAATAAAACATTTCCATTTTTCATTACATCGCTTATTTGAGACACAGTGATTTCACCAATGCAATGCAGAGAGATCATGGCTGGTGGGCGGTGTCAGCAGGATGCTGAGCAACGTATCCTAAAAACATCACAGCATTCTGCCTCTGTACTCTTCATAAGAGCCCTCAGCCCTGATTCAAACAGTACACTTGCTCTTGAGAAGTGTTATCTAAATACCAAAATTCCTTGAAGGGTAAATAGGAGTCTGGAGGACTGGGCATTACTAAGAAGACCTAATTTTCATGCAGAATGCCCTTGCGAATGCCAACACATGATATTGAGGCTCAATGATTGAAAGAACTGTAATCCAATTAATATAGGGGTGTACCATGGATAGTAAATACGGGGAGGAAAGAGCTAGATCAGGGTTTCTCCTATTTTTCTTGGGGTTCAATATCAATCTTTAGCGCATACCTATATAAGAATGAGCTTTTCCACTAATGTGGGTCCACGGCAGATCCAGCGGGTTTGAAATTCACAGTCCCAGCAAATTCATTTGGAAATTCTTAAGACCAAATTCTTTTTAGCCATAATGCATTGCCTGGCCTTTGACCTGGTCAGCTGGATTAAAAGGGTCAAAGGGGGCTTTTTGAATAAGCCAACCCCCTCACTATAAAAGGGTGAGGTCACCGCATCCTTATCTACAATGTAGCCCAAAACAGTGAAATGCCCCCCAAATTGAGTTTCTACCTCATCCCTTTAAAACCGAACACATATTAATTACACAGGTTCTTTGGTTGATTAGGGTGTTAATTAAACTCACCTAGTGCCTTATCTGCAATAAATTTGCTGCAGAACCTGTGTAATTAATATGTGTACAGTTTTAAAGGGATGAGGTGGCAACCCTACCCCCAAACCTGTATCAGTATGTGGATAGACTGGTGCAAGACAGACAGGATAGGAAGGCTCGGAGTAAGAAGAAAAGAAGACCTGAATGAAGGGCTGGCATGACAGGGGTTAAAGGGGGTTGGGATGGGCAGAGTCTCATTAGCATAAGGGGGAGTTAATAATAGTTAAGGAATGAGTGGGGGGAGCCATGAAGGGTGGTCTTACAGGGTGTGGCAGGGGGTTTTTCAGTCTGAAGAGAGTTTTCATAGGGCAAACTTCCCTACCACCCGCCCATTGTTTAATGGTTTGTCTTGCTGGTGGTTGTGCCATATTGGTGCTGGGGGACGTCCGGCGGGGTGCTAGGTCCTTGTTGGTTAATGTGGGCACAAGAAAAGGCATTTTGTAGGAACCCATCTGAGGTACGGCTTCCAGTTGTTCCGGTGGGAGTATCTGCGGTGGTGTCCCCGAGTCGGTGATGTTGCGGCTGGAGGGCTAGTTAAGCAGGACGCAGATATTCGTTTTTCTTGATGCCTAGTGGGACCTTGAAAGAACGTATGTTTATACTGTGTTTTCTGTTATTTAAAAAATATTATTTATTGATGGTTGTAATAAAAGGCCGGTTTTGGGCCATTAACTCCATTTGTTGTCAGTATGGTTACTTAGGTTAAGTATGGGGGGTAGGTATTAGTTTAGTGGGACTTACAAGCCATCTTTAGTCCCCTGGTCACGGCTTGTCAGGCTCTAGTAGACAACAAAATGGTGACCGTCTGCACACATACACTGACTCCCTGTTGCATGAGTGTGAAGGAAATGAGTAAAAGATGGCGTCAGCTTCTGGTCTCCACCTGTAGAGAACTCCTTGGACATGTTTTGCCCTTTTCAGGGCTTAGTCATAGAGGCCTCACCGATTCAGCTCTGAAAAGGACGGAACACATCTGAGGAGTTCTCTACAGGTGGAGACCAGGATCTGAAACCATCTTTTACCCATCTCATATTTACAATGTGCTTTATCTGTAACAAGAAGAGCATAGGGAGTGCTGCTGATAAACTGCATAGGGAGAGTTTAGCATAGGGCCTGTAAGCACTTGCAGGTCTGTTAAAGTAGACGTAAACCTGGACTTTTTTTTGGTCAGAGCATGGCCCTATTCCCACAACTGTCACTTGAAAACACAGTTTCTTTGTTTTTGTACCTAACAATGAACTTCTCCCAGTGGCTCTGCCCTGAACCATCCTACTTTATCCCATCAGAGGAATGGTTGGGGGATTCACACAGCTGCTCTAGTCTAGTGGCAGTGGCTCCCACTGTGGCCTTTGACCTCAGGTGGCACTTGTCACCTGTGAGTTCTAGCTGCTATTCCACAACAGGCCCTCTTTCTGGCACTTTGTGTTAACACCCAAGCACTTAACCCCCTCAAAAATTGTGAACACCCTCCCCCCACTCCCACAAGAACATAATCACACACTTGGGTGTGCATAAAGGTAAAAAGGCCTTGAGCCTTTACAACCATTTTAAGCAGTACAAAATAGTATTAGTATGTGGAATGGTAATTATTACTCTTAGCAACTCTAAGCAAAGAAACAACACATACAGCAGAATCTCAATCAGTGTTAGCAGGCCTGCTTTTCAGACGTTGACCCAATACCCGATGTGGTGTCAACCCCAGTGAGAAATGAAAAGTAGCAACAAGAGAACTAGCTCACTTTGTGCCCTCAGAATCCAATGGCAAGGCTTAAATCTGAGATAAAAGAGCTCTTTGGGGGGGCGTGGCCTGGAGCGGCATGGCGTAGGGTGCACTTGTGGGAGCTCCGCTTGAGAATCATCATGTTTTCTGTTCCTGTGCATTATCCTGCTCTCTTTTGTCCACTGTGTACCATCTACTTTGTTCACTTCCCAACTGCACCATGTCTCCACTGAAAAAAGCTGCTGATGTTAGCGGGACACTGGCTAAATATCGTCATAAAGAAAGAGACGCTGCGAGGGAAGATGGTGTATCTTGCTGGTGGTTGTGAGGGGGAACCTTTGAACGCCGACACTACTAAGATGTTGGAAGCGATCTCCACCTGCCTTGACCTGCAAAATTGAAGAGGTGAAGATTGATATCCCCCTCATTAGTCAGGATTTGCAAAAACTACAGGAGCGGGTCACAGAGGCGGAGAATCGGCTCAACCACGTGGAGGATGACCTGCCGCTTTTACAGACCAGCACCAAACACCTACAGCACCAACTGAATTCTGTGTTACAGAAGCAAGATGGTATGGAAAATAAGCTCCGGAGATGTGATCTCAGATTTGTGGGTCTGCCCGAAGGCGCAGAAGGCTTGGACTCAACCACTTTTCTGGAAAATCTGCTTATCGCTACCTTTGGCAGACCAGCGTTTCTACCCACCTTTGTGGTAGAGGGCCCACCGATTGGCTGCCAGGCCTCCACCAAAGGGAGCACCACAGTGTCACATTTATAACTAAGTTCATGAACTACCACGACTATGACACCATTCTGTGCCTTACTAGAGAGAAGGGGAACATTCCCTGACTTCTCTGCTGAAGTACAAAAACGCTGAGCGCAATTCGTGTAAGTTAAGCTTCAACTCTGGATCTGCCATATCTCTATGCTATGCTATTCCCTTCTAGACTCCGGGTCATGGGTGATGACAAGGTCCACTTCTTTGAAGATCCAGAATCGGCGATGACCTAGCTAGAGCACCACGAGGCACCAGACCCATCACAAGCCTGACCTTCTTGGACACCCTCTGTGACTGTGCTCCATTTTCTCCATTCCCGGGATTCGTGAGTTTTTTATTCCTCCCCATAACCTTTGTCCCCCTTCACCATATATATTTTTTCAGTCGTTTTCCCTCTACCACTCTCCCCCCCCTTTTTATTTATAGTACTTGTTTCAGCTTTCAATCCCCTCAGGTCCACTCTCCTTTATACCTCAAGCTTCTCCCTTCTAGATGTCTGATGGTCTCTCTTGTCGCTCCCTTTCCTTTCTCTCTAATACCCCCTACACCCCCCCCCCCACACACACACACACTTTCTCCCTTCTCTCTTTTAGCTTTCTCTTCTTCCACTGGACACCTCACACCCTGGGCCACAGCTGGCTTTTCAGCAATCCATTCGCTCCCCTAGCAACTGGACTACCCCTTTTTTCTGGAGTCTGCTGTTGCTCTTTTGCACGGCCCATTTTCATTTCTGGTTACTTATGTACTGTTTCCATGGACAGCTGTAATTCTGATGTATGCAGGACAACATCTGCTGCAGCCATCACCACGCTGGTCCAGTGTGTATTGCTTAACTTGTTTCCTGTTAAGTTTGTTTATGGTGTTAAAATACTGTGGTTGCAAACTCAAGAAGAATGTTATGCTGTCATTTCAGAATTGTGTAATTTATCTGTATGGGACCTTTGTGGCTCATCTCTACATGCTATGTCCTGTTGTTTGCCTTCACTCAACAATGTTTCTAACCCTCATGACTTTGAATGTCTATTTGCATTTTATACTCTGTTGTGCCATCTCTGTATTTTGTAGCCTGCTCCTGATGATCTGCATACATACTTTTATGTTTCACACCTTGTTATGGCCACTCTTAAGTTTTTGACATGGAATGTTCGTAGCATGAGAGCAAGACTTAAGCAAACTGCTGTACTATCCCACCTCAAGTCTTTAAAAGCTGACTTTGTGGTTCTTGTGGAAACACATATTACTGTCCTGCTCCAATTAGCCCCTAAAAAACCCTGGATTGCTTGGGTATACCAGGCCCCCTACACCTCCAACTCCTGAGGCACAATTTCAGCTCTTAACTTTGCACTTGGATCCTCAGGGCAGGTTTCTTTTCCTGCATGCAGTGCTTAACGGTTTAGAACTCTTGATATTGGCCTGTTATGTTCTCCCCCTTTTCCAGTTCACTGAAGGATTAGCTTTTATGGCCCAATATCTTACAGTCCCTATAGTGTGACTGGGTGATATTAATATGATCATAGAGCCCACTCTTGATAAACTGGACCCTGAGCCTTCTATCCACACTTCCTCCCAAGTTATCAGATTTGGTAGTCTTTTGGCAGAGTTTGCACTGGTGGATACCTGGAGACACCTACATCCCAACACTAAAGCTTAATTCTGTTTTTCTTCTTCACACACCACTATGTCCCTCATAGACTTTATATTTCTCTCCAAACCACTTTTGCCTGGTCTGGTGGATGCGGGTTGCGGCCTTAGGGTGTTACCTGATCATTCCCCTTATTGGCTGACACTTTGACAGCCCTCATCTCCATCTACTTAAGTTTGGGGACTGAACCCCTTTTGGATGACCGTCCTCCCTGATTTGGAGGTTGTGCAGTCTGAATGAAACTACTTTTTTTACTAATAATGAGGGTTCGGCCAATTTTGGGATGGTATGGGACTCCTTGCGCATGATCCTGGCATCCTGCATGACATGTGTGCATGATCCTGGCATCCGGCATCTCCAGGTACAAGGCGGCATCCAAGTTAGGAATTAAGCAGACAGAAGAACGTCTATTAGATCTGGAACGCCCTTTTCAGACAGACCCCTCACCTGAGGCTGCTTCCCTAGTTAAACTGCAGGCATGGCTGGTTAACCACCTACATTTAGAAAAGGCCAAATAAAACATTTTCTTTAGTAGATAGGGAATATTTGAACATGGGGAATATACTGGTGGTTTATTCGTTTATTGGGCTCATTTGGATCTCAGACCTCCTACAGTAGTCTCCCTGCGCAATGCCTCTGGTCATCTGATCTCTGACCCGGACCTTGTGGCAAAGGAGTTTCAGAGCTTTTTTTCCACGCTTTATTCTTCTTCTACCATTCGTACTTGCACTGAGCTCAATGAAGTTTTACCAAACATATCTTTTCCCTCCCTGAACCCCAAACTACCAGTTTAGAAGCCCCTATCTCTACTGAAAACATAACAGAAGCCATAGCTCATCTATCCCCCTCTAAAGCACCAAGATCCAATGGACTCCCATTAGAATTCTAGACTCAATTCAATGAATTCCTCATCTACACACATTATATAAGCATATCTTTAAATCTTCTCTTCCACAATCTATGAGAGACACATTAATAGTCTTTATACCCAAACCCGGTAAAGACCCTTTTTTCCCCGAGTCGTACCGACTCATCTCCCTCCTATAGCTTGATATTAAGATCCTGGCCAAAGTCTTGGCCCTATGCTTAAACAAAAACGCATCACTGAAAACAATCTCGGACACCTGTGATAATTAGATTGGCAGGCGAGCCCAATTTAAGGAAAAACTACTAAAGGAGGGTGTTCCACATTATTAAGCAGAGCACCATTTTCAAGCAATATGGGGAAGAAAAAGTATCTCTCTGCTGCCAAAAAGAGTGAAATAGTTCAATGCCTTGGATGAGGTATGAAAACATTAGATATTTCACGAAAACTTAAGCGTGATCATCGCACTATTAAGAGATTTGTGGCTGATTCAGAGCACAGACGGGTTCGTGCAGATAAAGGGACATTGAGGAAGATTTCTGCCAGATCCATGCATCGGATCAAGAGAGCAGCTGCTAAAGTACCATTACATAGCAGCAAACAGATATTTGAAGCTGCTGGTGCCTCTGGAGTCCCACGGACATCAAGGTGTAGAGTCCTCCAGAGTCTTGCAACTGTGCATAAACCTTCTATTCGGCCACCACTAACCAATGCTCACAAGCAGAAACGGCTGCATTGGGCAGAAAAATACATGAAGACTAATTTTCAAACAGTCCTCTTCAGTGATGAGTGCCATGCAACCCTGGATGGTCCAGATGGATGGAGTAGTGGATGGTTGGTGGATGGCCACCCTGTTCCAACAAGGCTGCGACGTCAGCAAGGCGGTGGTGGAGTCATGTTTTGGGCCAGAATCATGGGAACAGAGCTGGTCGGCCCCTTTAGAGTCCCTGAAGGTGTAAAGATGACCTCTGCAAAGTATGTGGAGTTTATGACTGACCACTTTCTTCCCTGGTACAGAAGGAAGAACTATGCTTTCCATAATAAAATCATCTTCATGCATGGCAATGCACCATCTCATGCTGCAAAGAATATCTCTGCATCAATGGCTGCTATGGTGATAAAAGGAGAGAAAGTCATGGTGTGGCCTCCATCCTCCCCTGACCTCAATCCTATTGAGAACCTTTGGAGCATCCTCAAGCAAAAGATCTATGAGGGTGGGAGGCAGTTTACATCCAAACAGCAGCTCTGGGAGGCTATTCTGACATCTTGAAAACAAATTCAAGCAGAAACTGTCCAAATACTCAAGTTCAATGGATGCAAGACTTGTGAAGCTGCTATCAAATAAGGGGTCCTATGTTACAATGTAACGTGACCTGTTAAAATGTTGTTAAAAGTTTGATTGGAATAGCTTTTGATTTCAGTAAATATGCAGCAAACACAACAAATGACAATTTTCAGTTCTTTACAACCTATAAAGTGTTTGGAAACTTACTGTGTGTAATAATTTGGAACAGTGTATTGTAAGTGTTTTATGTTTAAAAAAAATCCTGTTATCATTAGGAGGTTTGTTCAATAAAATTTGAATTGTACTCTAAATAGTTGATAACCTGAGAATTATGCTGACTGTTATTTACATCAATTATTTAGGTAAATGAGAAAAATATAATTTGCATAATAATTTGGAACAGGGTGTAGATATACACACGCACACAAAATTTTAAAGTGAAACACTAGGTGGCAGCAAACTACAATTAAAAACCTTCCAGGAACAGGTTTGAATCATTTCTTTAAAAAAGTTATTTTTATTATACTGAAATTAGAAATAAATTCTCAGCTAAAAGGACTTGCGCAACATCAAATTTAATGAAAACAATTGTCTATTTTTAAACCAAAAACAAATGCAACTATTAGGCTACATTTGGAGTTGCATCCAAACTGCCGTACCTCTGAAAAGTGATTTGTATTTGGATCACTTTTCAGAGGTGTTTTACAGGTGGTAAAGAGGTGTTTGCAGCATGTTCCTATTCACTTGAATGAGTCTTGTTTGGCAGTGGTACTTGCATGATGAATGTGTCAGGAGTGATAACCTTTGTGGTGGGCATACCTCCCACCTTTTTGAGATGGGAATGAGGGACACCTATTTGCAAATGCATGTAGATATAGAACACACACCCTGCCACGCCCCCTTAATGGAGAATTACACAAAAAAGAGATTAGTTAAACCTACAAGTGCTTTTTTTACCACTACTATTCTTTTATACTGGCTTTTGAAGGTTACAAATGCAGAAATTTAGAAATTAGATAAAAGGTTTAACACTGGGAAACACTTTTTGAAAGATAAAAAGTGCATTTTATATACAATTATACAGATCAGACCAAAATGAGGGACAAAATAGGAGGAAGGAGGGACAGAAGGACTTTGACCCAAATGAGGGACAGTCCACAGGGTGGTTGCCGGGAAGCAAAGCATTGTGACCATGGGATGTGAATACCCCCATCCACTGCCTTTGCAGCTTAAGGTGGAACTAAACCCGATGGTTAAACTGTTTCTCAAGACAGTTACATTCAAGCCATTCTGTAAATGAGAGCTGTCACAGTTGCTTGTGCTCTCAACTGTCATGTCATCAGATGGCTGGAGTTATAATTGATCACGTGTGTACCACCATGTCAACTGCAGATCACACAGAGATTTACATGGCAGATTCTTTGGCTGTAAAGATAGAAGGGTTTAGTTCTGCTGGCAGTTGGGGGGCGGTAAAAATGCACTCCCACACCCTCACTTGTATTGCATAATTGCTAATGCCTATTAGAGCTCTCAGTTTCATCCAGTGGTCTTTTGTTTTTGCCCAATTCACACAGAGCGAATGTACATGCAAATGTAATGGGCAAATGACAGGAGATGGTCAGAGACTGCGAACATGATACAGGAGATGGTCAGAGACTGCAACATGATACAGGAGATGGTCGTAGACTGCAACATGATACAGGAGATAGTCAGAGACTGCAGACATGCTACAAGAGATGGTCAGGGACTGCAACATGGTACAAGAGATGGTCAGAGACTGCAACATGATACAGGGATGGTCAGAGACTGCAACATGGTACAAGAGATAGTCGGAGACTGCGGACATGATGCAAGAGATGGTCAGAGATTGTGGACATGATACAGGAGATGGTCAGAGACTGCAGACATGTTACAGGGGATGGTCAGAGACTGCAACATGATACAGGAGATGGTCAGAGACTGCAGACATGATACAGGAGATGGTCAGAGACTGTGGACATGATACAGGAGATGGTCAGAGACTGTGGACATGATACAAGAGATGGTCAGAGACTGCAACATGATACAGAAGATGGTCAGAGACAGCAACATGATACAGGAGATGGTCAGAGACTGCGGACATGATACAGGAGATGGTCAGAGACTGTGGATATGATACAAGAGATGGTCAGAGACTGCAACATGATACAGAAGATGGTCAGAGACAGCAACATGATACAGGAGATGGTCAGAGACTGCAGACATGATACAAGAGATGGTCAGAGACTGTGGACATGATACAAGAGATGGTCAGAGATAGCAACGTGATACAGGAGATGGTCAGAGACTGCAGACATGATACAAGAGATGGTCAGAGACTGTGGACATGATACAAGAGATGGTCAGAGACAGCAACATGATACAGGAGATGGTCAGAGACTGCAGACATGATACAAGAAATGGTCAGAGACTGTGGACATGATACAAGAGATGGTCAGAGACAACAACATGATACAGGAGATGGTCAGAGACTGCAGACATGATACAAGAGATGGTCAGAGACTGTGGACATGATACAAGAGATGGTCAGAGATAGCAACGTGATACAGGAGATGGTCAGAGACTGCGGACATGATACAAGAAATGGTCAGAGACTGTGGACATGATACAAGAGATGGTCAGAGACAGCAACATGATACAGGAGATGGTCAGAGACTGCAGCATAATACAGGATATGGTCAGATTTTTTATTTGATTTTTGATTTTAGCACATGCCACACCTTCTTGGTGACAGATGAATTGGGAGACAAGATATATATGTGTATGCCTGAGATTTTTCTCTCATTGACAACCAGTAACAACATTTAAATGTAAAGCATCAAAAAAATAAAATATTGTTTTTTAGAGTCTATAGGTTTGCCATCATTTACTAAAGACAATCATCCGTGGAGTTGCTGCTAAACAAACTGAGGTTTACAATTTCTGATGGTAAAGGATGTCAACTCCAGGACCAAGATTGAACTAAATTCTAGAGCACATCAGTATGCCAGACTTTCTGATTCCACAAAGGCAGGCAGGGTGCTCTGTTAATAACAACAGAGGAATAAATTGGACCCTTTGTATGACACTCATTACTTACTTATTACACACAATTACTGTCAAGAAGGGCTCAATGATTACTAAAGAAAATGCTAATCACTGTGAAATTTAAAAAGCTTCCTCCTTTAAAAAGGTTGAGTGCCAAAATAACAAGACATTTCCCTTGAGATGATTATTTGAACTTGCCAAGACTGTTTTAACCAGTTAAGGACCAAGGAGGTTCCCCCGCCTCAACACACAGTGCTCAGCATACAGTAAATGAGTACACTCCAACTGATTGGTCAGAAAACCTTTCCTTTCAGAATCAACATTTTCTATGGGACACTATCCTACAAAATACTCCAACAAATGCGGGCCATTGATTGCAACCAAGATTTGTTCATTTGCACACACAAAAAAGTATTTCCATAACATATTCATTCAAGACTATGTTGCGAAAATGAATACATCCCAATGCAAGTCTTATGCAGGCCATAGACGGGTTGAAAATCAGCCGATTTTTCTTTAAAAAAATGAAAAATCGGTCGTGTAAACAGCCGACGTTACCAGCAACGGTAAAAAAAAAATCGGCCGATTTTCATCCCGTCTACAGCCGGCAAAAAGTGTCCCTGCAGAGAGCTCCGCTATTTCTTTGACAGTTCCTTGACATTTATAGCGGTTGCAACAATGTATCTATGTGTAGATTGTAAGCTCGAAAGAGTAGGGCCCTCTAACCCCTTGTGTGCTGTTTGATGTTACTGTACTGTTTCATGTTTTGTCCCCCCTCTATTGTACAGCGCTGAGCAAACCCTTTGGCGCTATATAAACTCGATAAATAAATAAATAATAAATAAATGTGTATCCATTTAGGATACAGATGTTTTTATTCGGAAACAAATAGATACATTGTTGCAACCGCTATAAATGTCAAAAAACTGTCAAAGAAATAGCGGAGCTCTCTGCAGGGACACTTTTTGCCGGACTGGAGTTCCTCTTTTTCTTCATCCTCTTCTTCTTCTTCCTCTTCTTCTTCTTCATCCTCTTCTTCTTCATCCTCTTCTTCATCCTCTTCTTCTTCTTCATCCTCTTCTTCTTCTTCCTCTTCTTCTTCTTCCTCTTCTTTATCCTCTTCTTCATCCTCTTCTTCATCTTCCTCTTCTTCTTCATCCTCTTCTTCTTCATCCTCTTCTTCTTCTTTTTCATCCTCTTCTTCTTCTTCATCCTCTTCTTCTTCATCATCTTCTTCATCCTCTTCTTCATCTTCCTCTTCTTCATCCTCTTCTTCTTCATCCTCTTCTTCTTCATCCTCTTCTTCTTCTTCTTCTTCCTCCTCTTCTGCATCCTCTTCTTCTTCTTCCTCTTCTTCAGCTTCTTCATCCTCTTCTTCTTCTTCATCCTCTTCTTCTTCTTCATCATCCTCTTCTTCCTCTTCCCCTTCTTCTTCATCCTCTTCTTCTTCATTCTCTTCTTCTTCTTCATCCTCTTCTTCTCCATCCTCTTCTTCATCCTCTTCTTCTCTTCCCCTTCCCCTTCTTCCTCTTCTTCTTGTTCTTCTTCATCCTCTTCTTTTTTCTTCTTCTTTTTGTCTTCCTCTTGCAGGTCACTGCTCATGCGCAGATTTTTTTATCGGTAAAAGATCGGCCGATTTCCCCATCATTGCCGCGAAAATCGGCCGATTTTTTTCCAACTTTACCGATAAAAAAAAATCTGCCAAAATACCGAAAAACGGCCGAACATTTAGCCCACTAGCGATCCAAAAATCGGCCGATTTTATTTTCGGATGAAAAATCGGACGATTTTCGACCCATCTATGGCCTGCATTAGGAACAAAACTGAACTTTAGAGAACAAAATCCTAATTAACAAGAATTCAACTACAGGAGAGTCCAATTATTCATTAAACAGGTGTTCAGCAGACAGTTGATTATAATAGGGCATTACTTAACAAAGAAAACCCCTCCCATTTCATGCTGTCAGAAATGGCACCACATGGAAGTGAAGTGTCACAAGGCCTAAGAAAGAAAACAATTTCTTTACACAAGAAAGGTGAAGGCTACAAGAAGATCAGAAAAGCTTTACTTATCAGTCAGAATACTGTAGCAAAAGTGATACAAAAATTTAACAAGATGGAACTGCAACCATCTCACAGAGACATCCAGGCCATCCACAGAAGTTATAAACTCGACAGGAGCGTCTTCTGATGAGAAGGGTTGAAGAAAATCACACTGCAAGTTAGCTAAAGAAGTAGAAAACCAAACTGGGATGATTGTTTCCCATGACACAATATGGCGTAAACTGCAGAGGAATGGCATGCATGGGTGTCATCCACGAAGGAAGCCTCTCCTAAAGCCCATGCACAAAAAACCCACCTAGAATTTGCCAGGGCCCATGCTGTAAAAGAAGAAGACTACTAGGACTCTGTAATCTGGAGTCATGAGACCAAGATAAAAGTTTTTGGAACTGATGGCTTCAAAACTGTATTGGGTCTCAATGGTGAGGAGTACAAAGAAATATGCATGGTGCCTGCAGGGAAACATGGTGGTGGCAGTGTCCTTCTGCGGGGCTGCATGAGTGCTGCTGGTGTCGGGGAGCTGCATTTCATTGATGGGATCATGAATTCACAGATGTACTGCTCTATATTGAAAGAGAAGATGCTGTCATCATTCCATGCCCTTGGTGATCCAAAAAACACGTCTAAGGCCACTGTTGCATTTCTGAAGAAGAAAAGGATGAAAGTGATTTAGTGGCCAAGTATGTTTCCTGAACTTAATCGAACACCTATGGGGAATTCTGAAGAGACAAGTTGAGCATCACTCTCCATCCAGCATCCAGGCTCTAAAGAAGATTATTCTTGAAGAATGGAAAAAGATAGATGTTGCAATATGTCGCCAACTTGTTCATTCCATGCCTAGAAGACTTGGTGCTGTCCTTACAAATCATAGAGGTCATACAAAATACTAGATGAAGTGGTTTTTGTTGTGGGATGTATTCATTTTTGCATCAACTAATTTGAGTAAAACTGAAGATTTTGCAATCCAAGTTATATTATTAACCTTACATTCATGTAATGAGCTAAACAAATGTTCTATAAAACTCAGTTTTGTCAAAATTTTGGAAATTGTTCTTGTGTTCATTGAGATATTGATTAAAATCTTACTTTTCAAAATGGGTGTACTCATTTATGCTGAGCACTGTAGGGTTTTATTGGATGCACTTTATTCATGTATTATTTCATGATTCTTGGCATGAACACTGTCTGATATTCTTGGTTACGCAGCATTACTTGTAGTCAAGGCTGTTTTTCAGCTGGAACTTGGTGGAACTCAGTTCCACCACCTCTGGCTCAGGTCCCCTGCTTCCTGTTCACCACTATCACTTGTAGACACAGAAGTCTGGCTTCCATGTTTACGAGTGACAGCAGGTCTCCCAACGGCTCACACAGATCTGATCTCCTGAGCGACTCCCACTGGGTGCAAGATGGGGACAAGAAAGATTCAGGTGTCCGGGGTGCAGCGAGGATGCCGACACCCCCACTGGATGATCTGCTTGCAAGTGAAAGAGACAGAGCCACCTACAGTGTGTGGAGAGGTACTTGAGCCAGCTGGGTGCTTCAGCATAATACAGCAACAAATGTAAGACTTATGGAAGATGCAGTGTGTGCAGCTCACCCCTGAACTCTGCACTCTGTGTGCAGCTCACCCCTGAACTTTGCACTCTGTATGCAGCTCACCCCTGAACTCTGCACTATGTATGCAGCTCACCCCTGAACTCTATATGCAGCACACCCCTGAACTCTGAATTCTGTATGCAGCACACTCCTGAAGTCTGCACTCTGTATACAGCACACTCCTGAGCTCTGCGCTCTGTATGCAGCTCACTCCTGAGCTCTGCACTCTGTATGCAGCTCACCCCTGAACTCTGCACTCTGTATGCAGCACACCCCTGAACTCTGAATTCTGTATGCAGCACACTCCTCAAGTCTGCACTCTGTATACAGCACACTCCTGAGCTCTGCGCTCTGTATGCAGCTCACCCCTGAGCTCTGCACTCTGTATGCAGCTCACCCCTGAGCTCTGCACTCTGTATGCAGCTCACCCCTGAGCTCTGCACTCTGTATGCAGCTCACCCCTGAGCTCTGCACTCTGTATGCAGCTCACCCCTGAGCTCTGCACTCTGTATGCAGCTCACCCCTGAGCTCTGCACTCTGTATGCAGCTCACCCCTGAGCTCTGCACTCTGTATGCAGCTCACCCCTGAGCTCTGCACTCTGTATGCAGCTCACCCCTGAGCTCTGCACTCTGTATGCAGCTCACCCCTGAGCTCTGCACTCTGTATGCAGCTCACCCCTGAGCTCTGCACTCTGTATGCAGCTCACCCCTGAGCTCTGCACTCTGTATGCAGCTCACCCCTGAGCTCTGCACTCTGTATGCAGCTCACCCCTGAGCTCTGCACTCTGTATGCAGCTCACCCCTGAGCTCTGCACTCTGTATGCAGCTCACCCCTGAACTATGCACTCTGTATGCAGCTCACCCCTGAGCTCTGCACTCCGTATGCAGCACACCCCTGAACTATGCACTCCGTATGCAGCACACCCCTGAACTATGCACTCTGTATGCAGCTCACCCCTGAACTCTGCACTCTATATGCAGAACACCCAAGAACTCTGAACTCTTTATGCAGCATACTCCTGAACTCTGGACTCTGTATACAGCACACCCCTGAGCTCTGCACTCTGTATACAGCACACCCCTGAACTATGCACTCTGTATGCAGCTCACCCCTGAACTCTGAACTTTGTATGTAGTACACCCTTATAGTAGAGCTACCCACAGTGTGCAGAGAGGTACGAGAGCCAGCTGGGTGCTTCAGCGTAATACAGCAACAAATGTAATACATATGGAAGATGCACTGTGTGCAGCACACCACTGAACTCTGCACTATGTATGCAGCTCACCCCTGATCTCTGCACTATGTATGCAGCTCACCCCTGAACTCTGCACTCTATATGCAGCACACCACTGGACTCTGAACTCTGTATGCAGCACACCCCTGAACTCTGCACTCTGTATGCAGCACACCCCTGAACTCTGGACTTTGTATGCAGCTCACCCCTGAACTCTGCACTCTGTATGCAGCACACCCCTGAACTCTGGACTTTGTATGCAGCTCACCCCTGAACTCTGCACTCTGTATGCAGTACACCCCTTAAAATAGAGCCACCTACAGTGTGCGGGGAGGTACTAGAGCCAGCTGGGTGCTTCAGAGTAATACAGAAACAAATGTAAGACATATGGAAGATGCACTGTGTGCAGCACACCACTGAACTCTGCACTCTGAATGCAGCTCACCCCTGAACTCTGCACTCTGAATGCAGCTCACCCCTGAACTCTGCACTCTGAATGCAGCTCACCCCTGAACTCTGCACTCTACATGCAGCTCACCCCTGAACTCTGCACTATGTATGCAGCTCACCCCTGCACTCTATATGCAGAACACCCCTGAACTCTCCACACCCGCCCCACCCCCCCACCCAAAAAAAACTATCTTCGCCGACCTCAAACCCACCCCACAGAACTCACCACTGCCACCCCCCCCTCCAAAAAAACTATCTCAGCTAACCTCAAAACCCGCTCTTCCAACCTCACCACTCCCGCCCTACCCCCCACCTAAAAAAAAACTATCTTCGCCGACCTCAAAACCCCCCACCCGACCTCACCACTCCCACCCCACCCCCCCACCCTCCAAAAAAACTCTCTGCTTACCTCAAAACCCAAACCCCCTGACCTCACCACCCCTGCCACACCCCCCACCCCAAAACTATATCTGCTGACTTCAAAAACCAGCCACCCCCCAAACAAAATCTCCAAAAACCTAAAAACCCGCCCCCCGACCTCACCACCCCACCTCACCCCCCCAAAAAAAATATCTCTTCCGACCTCAAAACCCACCCCCCTGACCTCACCACCCCCATTCCACTCCCCACTCCCCAAAAAAACCTGTCACCGCCGACCTAAAAAACCTGCTTCCCCGACCTCACCACCCTTGCCTCACCCCCCACCCCCAAAAAAAATATCTCAGCCAACCTCACCACCCCACTCCCTAAAAAAACTATCTCCACCGACTTCAAAACTCGCCCCCCCGACTTCACCAACCCCGCCCCACCTAAAAAAATTATCTTCACCAACATCAAAACCCGCCCCCTGACCTCACCACCCCCGCCACACCCCCCACCTCAAAAAAAAAATATCTCCGCCGACTTCAAAACACATCCCCCAGACTTCACCACCCCCGCTCCACCCCCCCAACCCCCCAAAAAAACTATCTCAGCCGACCTCAAAATCCACACCCCCGGCCTCACCACCCCCACCCTACTCCCCCACCCCAAAAAAAAACCTATCTCAGCCGACCTCAAAATCCGCACCCCCGGCCTCAACACCCTGCTCCACTCCACTCACCCCAAAAAAAAACCTATCTAAGCCGACCTCAAAATCCGCACCCCCGGCCTCACCACCCCCGCCCAACTCCCCCAACCTCCAAAAAAAACTATCTTAGCCAACCTCAAAATCCGCACCCCCAGCCTCACCACCCCCGCCCCACTCCTCCAACCCCAAAAAAAAACCTAACTCAGCTGACCTAAAAATCCGCACCCTCGGCCTAACCACCCCCGCCAAACTCCCCCCACCCCAAAAAAACCCCTATCTCAGCCGACCTCAAAATCCACACCCCCGGCCTCACCACCCCACCCCACTCCCCCCACCCAAAAAAAAAAACCTATTTCAGCCGACCTCAAAATCCGCACCCCCGGCCTCACCACCCCCACCCCACTCCACCCACCCAAAAAAAAAAACTATTTCAGCCGACCTCAAAATCCGCACCCCCGGCCTCACCACTCCCGCCCCACTCACCCACACCAAAAAAAAACCTACCTCAGCCGACCTCAAAAATCGCACCCCCGGCCTCACCACCCCTGCCCCACTCCCCCCACCCCAAAAAAAACCCTATCTCAGCCGACCTCAAAATCCGCAACGCCGGCCTCACCACCCCCGCCCCACTCCCCCCACCCCAAAAAAAATATATCTCAGCCCACCTCAAAATCCGCACCCCCAGCCTCACCACCCCCGCCACACTCCTCGCACCGCAAATAAAACTATCTCAGCCGACCTCAAAATCCACACCCCCGGCCTCACCACCCCCGCCCCACTCCCCCCACCCCAAAAAAAAAACTTATCTCAGCCGACCTCAATATCCGCACCCCTGGCCTCACAATCCCCGCCCCACTCCCCCCACCCTAAAAAAAAAAACCTATCTCAGCCAACCTCAAGAGCCGCACCCCCGGCCTCAACACCCCCGCCCAAGCCCCAGCCCAAAAAAAAACCTATCTCAGCCGACCTCAAAATCCGCAACCCCGGCCTCACCACCCCCACCACACTACCCCCACCCCAAATAAAACTATCTCAGCCAACCTCAAAATCCGCACCCCGGACTCACCACCCCTGCCCCATTCCCCCCACCCCAAAAAAAACCTATCTCAGCTGACCTCAATATCCGCACCACCGGCCTCACAGTCCCCGCCCCACTCCCCCCACCCTAAAAAAAAAACTCAGCCGACCTCAAGAGCCGCACCCCCGGCCTCACCACCCCCGTCAAAGCCCCCAGCCCAAAAAAAAAACCTATCTCAGCCGACCTTAAAAATTGCACCCCCGGCCTCACCATCCCCGACCCACTCCCCCAGCCCCCAAAAAAACCTATCTCAGCCGACCTCAAAATCCGCACCCCCGGCTTCACCACCCCCGCCCCACTCCCCCCACCCCAGAAAAAAAACTATCTCAGCGGACCTCAAAATCCTCACCCCCGGCCTCAACACCCCCGCCCCACTCCCCCCACCCCAAAAAAAACCCTATCTCAGCGGACCTCAAAATCCGCACCCCCGGCCTCAACACGCCTGCCACACTCCCCCCACCCCAAATAAAACTATCTCAGCCGACCTCAAAATCCACACCCCGACCTCACCACCCCCGCCCCACTCCCCCCACCCCAAAAAAAAAAAACTATTTCAGCCGACCTCAAGAGCCGCACCCCTGGCCTCACCACCCCCGCCCAAGCCCCCAACCCCAAAAAAAACCTATCTCAGCCGATCTCAAAAATTGCACCCCCGGCCTCACCACCCCCGACCCAAAAAAAAACCTATGTCAGCCAACCTCAAAATCCACACCCCCGGCCTCACCACCCCCGCCCCACTCCCCCCACCCTAAAAAAAAACCTATCTCAGCTGACCTCAAAATCCACACCCCCGGCCTCACCACCCCCGCCCCACTCCCCCCACCCTAAAAAAAAACCTTCATATACAAAAACATGCAGTGCTAGAGTGAATAGATCTATCTCATAATACGGAGTGACCACTTAATAAGATATAAACGCAGCTATCATAATAGTCTTATGCAACTAATATTATAACATTCTCATGGTTAAGAAGGTATAAATGGTGATAAAGGTGTCAAAGTCAATCTATCATCGGAGTGACGTAAATCTGTGACATCTGTGGTAGGAAATATGGCTGTGGAATGCACTAACCAGATAGCGCAAATAAAAGCGCATTGGAGTAAAATGACCTACTCCTGGTCACTGGATCAGGGAACCTGCCGGAATGGTGGTCGTCTCTACTATGGTCACCAGAGTCATCCGTGTCCTCTCCAGTAATGGAATTCCCAGGTATCCGGTGGAGTAAACGTTCATCCGGTATGCAGTAGAATCCTTGTGCCAGCGACCTCCCGGGGTGCGATGTGCGCTCAAGGACCAGGAATCACCTTCAGGGCTCAGAAATAACCCAAAAGAGAGGCTTCCGATAGTGTGATAACTTTTATTATGGAGTAGTAAACAAAAAACGCACTTACATGGTGCAATATACACTTCCAAAGATGGCCGCCCGTGTCAAGGTGTGGACCATGTGGGTAGTGGTTGTGGGTCAAATAGCATCTCCCTAACGCGTTTCGTGGCAACTGCACGTTTTCAAAGGGAGTGGGCTAGTGTTGGAGGACACCTATTTATAGTGTGGTGCCTGAAAAGCTTATGGGCACAAATCGCGGTAAATTACCGCTACTGCGCATGCGCGGATCGGGTGCCTCGCGCATGCGCAGTCCGACGCTATCGCGTCATTGCCAATATTCCGCGCATGCGCAGATCGCGCTCGGCGGCCATTTTCTTGGAGACCCAGTCTAAGGATACTGCCACTGAGGACAGAAATAACAGGAGGGAGGGTCACAATCTATGGTTGCTGTCTAGGATGACAGATCAACCCAGGGGGAGAGAATTCAGTGCGGTATAGAGGGCTAATGATAATATTAACCTCTCAGGCTTGATGTGCTCAGGGAATGTAGGAAATTCATTAAATATATCCGGAGTGCAGTCATCCTGTGATGAACTTAGTAGGACTACAAGTCTCAGGGCAGATATACCGCAAATATGTCCTTATGGAAGTGTGTTGATATGGGCAGATAGTGTACAGTTATACATATATACATGGACATGGAATACACTGGTAAAAGATAAACATTAAAATGATAAACAATGCATAATATATATTAAAATTATACCATACATATATATAGGAATATGGGCAACACCTGGCATCCATATACAATTTGTTATTTAATAGCAGAGATTCGGTTCCTAGTTTATTGAGAACCCGATCTTCATGAATGATAAGGATGTCACCCAGTGCAATACTTACATAGGTGATACCACACGTAGTTCTTATACAGGTGGCCATATGGGAATATATACATATTAAATATATATAAAATTATAAAAATGTAAGCATGACATAGCATTACATGCATAAAATGTAAATGCAATTAAAACTAGAATATAGATGATAATGCCGAGAATGTGGCCGAAAAATGGCAACACAGTGAACCCTCACAGTACAACAACCAATGTAAAATAGGTTGGGTAAATAAAGTGTTGAGTGTAACAATACAATCAAGGCCTTAGATATCTGGTAACCTTGCTGGGCCCCGTGGATTGTTCAAACCCGGTAACCCTAAAATTCGGTTGAAGTCAGAGACATAAGCTAAAAAGCCATAAAATTAATCAATAAAAGACCGTTAACTTGTGTCTAAAAAACAGTTAAGATCCAAATCCACATTTAACCCTTGTGGAGCAAATGTTTTGAGTAAAAAAATCCATTTGGTTTCTATCTTGGAGACTGCCCTACGTTTGTGTGTTCCTCTCCAATGTCTTTGGATCATGTCAATTCCTATGAATTTCAGGGAGTGTGGATTATTGTTATGCGTTTGGTGGAAATGCATAGAGAGTGAGTGTTCTCTAAATCCCTTTTTTATATTTGTTAAATGCTCCCTTAGTCTATCACGAAGCCTTCTGGTCGTTCTCCCGACATATTGTTTGCCGCATGCACATTCTAAGAGGTATACGACATGCGTGCTGTTGCAGGTTATAGTGGATTGAATGTCATAAGTTCTCCCGGTGGTATTGGAACGGAAAGTCTTGATTGGGTTTTTATGAATACCGTTGTGGGTACATAACATGCACCTATTACAAGGGAAAAACCCTTTCCGGTCAAAGAAGAAAGATGGCTGCTTAGGTGGATTAACTATATTAGGTGCCAACCTGTTTCTCAGGGGAGGTGCCTTGCGGTAAGTAATATCGGGGATTTCGGGTAAATGTTGCCCTATAATGGGGTCATTCTTCAGAATAGACCAGTTTTTCTTAATTATCTTCGCTATGTCCCTATATTGGGTGGAAAAGTTGGTGATGAAAGGACAAAATTTCTCGGTCTGGATCTTTGGCCTCGTGGTAAGTAAATTGGCTCTGTTACTTTCTCCCACTGCAAGTCTTTCATCATCGAGGGTATTGTCATTATAGCCCTTATCAATAAATCTCTGTTTGAGGATTTCAGATTGAACTAAGTAATCCTCTTTCTTGTCACAGTTTCTAAAAATATGAAGAAATTGTCCCCTCGGGATATTACTTAGCCATTTAGGGTGATGGCAGCTATCTTTGGGGATAAAACTGTTACGGTCAGTAACTTTAAAATAACTTTTAGATAAAATACTAGGTCCGTCACAGTACAAAGTGAGGTCTAGAAAGTTTATTTCTTGCTGACTGTGCTGATAAGTGAGCTTAATATTGATATTATTAAAATTGAGAGTGGTAAAAAAGTTGTCCAGTGTGAACTCGTCCCCTTCCCATAGCAGTAAGATATCGTCTATGTATCTACGGTAAAACAACAATTGTGGCCAATCTCTTGCATAAATAAGGTCCTCCTCCCAGCGTGCCATAAACAGATTAGCTAGGCTAGGTGCAAACTTTGCGCCCATGGCAACGCCGGTGGTTTGCAAATAGTATTTATTATTAAACCAAAAGAAATTGTGATTCATAGCGAATGTCAACAATTCCAATATGAAGATTTTTTGTAAGTCTGGTATATCATTTGCTGTGTTGAGATAATATTCAGCAGCCGCAAAGCCATCCTCATGTTTGATATTACTATATAGGGCAGCGACGTCCGCCGTAACTAGAAAAGTGGGCTGTTTCAAAGTGATTTGCTTAATGTCCACTAGCACTTGTTTAGTGTCTTTAAGAAAGGAGGGAGTTTAATGTTTATCTTTTACCAGTGTATTCCATGTCCATGTATATATGTATAACTGTACACTATCTGCCCATATCAACACACTTCCATAAGGACATATTTGCGGTATATCTGCCCTGAGACTTGTAGTCCTACTAAGTTCATCACAGGATGACTGCACTCCGGATATATTTAATGAATTTCCTACATTCCCTGAGCACATCAAGCCTGAGAGGTTAATATTATCATTAGCCCTCTATACCGCACTGAATTCTCTCCCCCTGGGTTGATCTGTCATCCTAGACAGCAACCATAGATTGTGACCCTCCCTCCTGTTATTTCTGTCCTCAGTGGCAGTATCCTTAGACTGGGTCTCCAAGAAAATGGCCGCCGAGCGCGATCTGCGCATGCGCGGAATATTGGCAATGACGCGATAGCGTCGGACTGCGCATGCGCGAGGCACCCGATCCGCGCATGCGCAGTAGCGGTAATTTACCGCGATTTGTGCCCATAAGCTTTTCAGGCACCACACTATAAATAGGTGTCCTCCAACACTAGCCCACTCCCTTTGAAAACATGCAGTTGCCACGAAACGCGTTAGGGAGATGCTATTTGACCCACAACCACTACCCACATGGTCCACACCTTGACACGGGCGGCCATCTTTGGAAGTGTATATTGCACCATGTAAGTGCGTTTTTTGTTTACTACTCCATAATAAAAGTTATCACACTATCGGAAGCCTCTCTTTTGGGTTATTTCTGAGCCCTGAAGGTGATTCCTGGTCCTTGAGCGCACATCGCACCCCGGGAGGTTGCTGACACAAGGATTCTACTGCATACCGGATGAACGTTTACTCCACCGGATACCTGGGAATTCCATTACTGGAGAGGACACGGATGACTCTGGTGACCATAGTAGAGACGACCACCATTCCGGCAGGTTCCCTGATCCAGTGACCAGGAGTAGGTCATTTTACTCCAATGCGCTTTTATTTGCGCTATCTGGTTAGTGCATTCCACAGCCATATTTCCTACCACAGATGTCACAGATTTACGTCACTCCGATGATAGATTGACTTTGACACCTTTATCACCATTTATACCTTCTTAACCATGAGAATGTTATAATATTAGTTGCATAAGACTATTATGAGAGCTGCGTTTATATCTTATTAAGTGGTCACTCCGTATTATGAGATAGATCTATTCACTCTAGCGCTGCATGTTTTTGTATATGATTGTCCACCACGAGGCGTTTTGGAGGCTTGCCTTTCATGCCAGCTGCTTCTCTATTTTCGCTCTAAAAACTGTCCAGCGCTCGTTATACTCCTTTTTCCATCTAAAAAAAAACCTATCTCAGCTGACCTCAAAATCCGTACCTCCGGCCTCACCACCCCCGCCCCACTCACACCACCCTAAAAAAAAAAAACCTATTTCAGCCGACCTCAAGAGCCGCACCCCTGGCCTCACCACCCCCGCCCAAGCCCCCAACCCCAAAAAAAAACCTATCTCAGCCGATCTCAAAAATTGCACCCCCGGCCTCACCACCCCCGACCCAAAAAAAAACCTATGTCAGCCAACCTCAAAATCCGCACCCCCGGCCTCACCACCCCCGCCCCAAGCCCCCAGCCCAAAAAAAAACCTATGTCAGCCGACCTCAAAAATTGCACCCCCAGCCTCACCAACCCCGCCCCACTCCCCCAGCCCAAAAAAATATATCTCAGCCGACCTCAAAATCCGCACCCCCGGCTTCACCACCCCCGCCCCACCCCAAAAAAAAAAACTATCTCAGCCGACCTCAAAATCCGCACCCCCGGCTTCACCACCCCCGCCCCACTCCCCCCACCCCAAAAAAAAAACCTATATCAGCCGACCTAAAAATCTGCACGCCTGGCCTCACCACCCCCGCCCCACTCCCCCCACCCCAAAAAAACCCGATATCAGCCGACCTCAAATCCGAACCCCCCACCTCACCACCCCTGCCCCACTCCCCCCACCCCAAAAAAAAAACGATCTCAGCCGACCTCAAAATCCGCACCCCTGGCCTCACCACCCCCGCCCCACTCCCCCCACCCAAAAAAAAAACCCTATCTTAGCCGACCTCAATATCCGCACCCCCGGCCTCACAATCCCCGCCCCACTCCCCCCACCCTAAAAAAAAAACCTATCTCAGCCGACCTCAAGAGCCACACCCCCGGCCTCACCACCCCCGCCACACTCCCCCCACCCCAAATAAAACTATCCCAGCCAACCTCAAAATCCACACCCCCGGCCTCACCACGCCCGCCCCACTCCCCCCACCCCAAAAAAAATCCGATCTCAGCCGACCTCAAAATCCGCACCCCTGGCCTCATCACCCCCGCCCCACTCCCCCCACCCCAAAAAACAAAATTTTGATCGACCTCGAAATCTGCTCCCTCCTGACCTGACCCCCCACTTAGGTGATCGCACCAGAAGTGGTAGCAGGAACCTGTCAAATTGAGGTACTCGCTCCTCAAAGGTGGCAATCCTTAACGGGGAGTGAGGGGCAAAGCCTTAAAAGCAGAACTTTCCCTTTTGGGTGGAGCTCCGCTTTAACTGCACATAATACATCTGGATTTTATTCTGTGATTTGTCCTGTCTAAAATGATAGTAAAATTTAGATTTTGGCCCAAAGCATTGATAAGTTATTTCCCATGAAAAGTGTGGGGTTTTTTAATATCCTGCTTTAAATGGGAAATGTGGAAATACATGTCTATGTTAAAGGTGTAAAAATATTAACAACCAAAACAAAAATAAAAAAAATTTACACATTAAGGCTCGGTTCACACCGTCACGTCTTGGGATCTGGCTTGTGAGACCCCCCCAAGGCACATGACATGTGAAATCCCATGTTAGTCAATGACAGCTGTCTTAGTTAGCACTACTGAAGTCGCTCCGACTTTAGAAAAAAAGATTCCTGTACTACTTCAAGGCGACTTTTATCCGAATTGTGCCCATAGACTTTAAGTCACCAGTCACACTGCTGCGATTTAAAATCAAGCGATTTGTGTGCAATTTCAGGTGCGATTTTTGAAGACTTTATTGCTACTTGTGAAGATTTTCAATGATTTCTTGCAATTCGCATTGCAATTTCTATTATGTTCTATGTATGTGAAATCAAGACAAAACAGAAAAAATAATGCAAGAACTACTTTAGAAATTGTACTGCAGCAAATCGCACGTTAGGACATTGACATTCATTAGATGCGATTTCAATTCCCAAATCACACCTCAAATCGCACCGGTATGACCGAGCACTAATTGAAGTTGCCTTCAAGTTGGATCCTCATCTATATTGATGTGATTTGGATCCGATATTACAGGAAGATTACGCAGGTCTCATGCCATGAAAATCTCTTCAAAGCAGGAGCGGACTGACCATTTGGAAACTTGGGCACTGCCCGAGGGCCTGGGGTCAGTAGGGGGGCCCCATGAGATTCTCCTGGTACCTTTTTTATAGGCTTTTTTGAGTTTGGGCAAGGAAACAGGAGCCCTATGATCCCCTATTGCCCGGGGGCCCCATGAGTTGTCAGTCCGCCCCTGCTTCAAAGTCGCATCAAGTAGCATCAAAAGTTGTACTCAAGTCACATCAAGTCGCCAGAAAGTCGCACAATTTTCAAGTCACAGTAGTGTGAACCGAGCCTAGCAGTTAACAAAATATAGAAACAAATGAAATATTGGGGGGGGGTTTTCTGCGCTTTTTAAATGGGAAATGTGTAAATATATGTTAAAATATTAACAAACAAAACAAAAACAAAAAAAGGTTTAACAAAATAGAAACAAACAAAATAAATCAGCAAGAAAATACACTACCCAACAAAAAAATATTTTATATGGTGCCTTGCTTTGTAGACCTGTTCTTGGGGTAATTTGATTCAGAAAATTGCCATGGCTAGACTGCATCAGCTCTAGTTTTTTTTTTAGATATGGTCAAATTTATATCATTTTTAAGTCAGTTTTTGAAAAGATCTTGCTGATCAACTTGTTATTATGTTACCTAGTTTGTGTTTTTGCATACAAGTTAGCAGATATAGTGAGAGTGTTTATGTATTTCCACTTGTAATTTTACATCGGAAACATTGGATTCTAAAGTGTAAGTTATTAACCAGGGGCGGACTGACAACTCATGGGGCCCCCGGGCAATAGGGGATCATGGGGCCCCTGTGTCCTTGCCCAAACTCAAAAAAGCCTATGAAAAAGGAACCAGGGGCATCTCATGGGGCCCCCTACCGACCCCGGGCCCTCGGGCAGTGCCTGAGTTTCCAAATGGTCAGTCCGCCCCTGTTATTAACTGCAATATAGCTATGATGCATATTGTTTCATTTTTGCAGATCAGGCACTGTAGAGGTTATGGCTACTTCATGACGTGCTGCTTGAATCATCCTGACGTATTTTGCTAGATTTGTGTGGAGCAGGGGAGGACTGACCATTCGAACACTCGGGCACTGCCCAAGGGCCCTGGGTCAGTAGGGGGCCCCATGAAATGCCCCTGGTACCTTTTTTATAGGCTTTTTTGATTGTGGGCAAGGACACAGGGGCCCCATGATCCCCTATTGCCCGAGGGCCCCATGAGTTGTCAGTCTGCCCCTGGTGTGGAGTAGATCTTTAGCTGCCTCCCACCCACCATATAAGGAAATAATGGGAGGGAGGCAGTTCTCACGTTCTGGGAGGACATCATATGGTGTCCTCCCACTCTAGCTGCGCATGCGTGCCCTTGCCAATCAGGGGTGTGCTGTGTCCCTGTGACACAGCAGATCACCGATTTCAGTAAAGACCTGATGACGTCGACTATCATGTGATCAGTTTTGTCCAATCACAGCTGACCGCATGTAAATAGGAAATGCCGATTATTGGCAGTCCTCTCCTCTTGCTGACATCGCATGAAGAAAAGAGAGCTGGTAAGTGCCATTACTCAGAGGGGATGTGTGCACTGATCATCAGTGCCCTGATTATTAGTGTAGCCCCATCAGTGCCACCTGTCAGTGCCCATAATTGCCACCGGTCAGTGCCCATCAATGCCACATATCAGTGCCCATCACTGCCACATACCAGTGCCCATCAATGCCACATACCAGTGTCCATCAATGCCAGATATCAGCGCCCATCAATGCCACATACCAGTGCCCATCAATGCCACATTTCAGTGCCCATCAATGCCACATACCAGTGCCCATCAATGCCACATATCACTGCCCATCAATGCCACATACCAGTGCCCATCAATGCCACATATCAGCGCCCATCAATGCCGCATACCAGTGCCCATCAATGCCACATACCAGTGCCCATCAATGCCAAATATCAGTGCCCATCAATGCCACATACCAGTGCCCATCAATGCCACATATCAGCGCCCATCAATGCCACATACCAGTGCCCATCAATGCCAAATATCAGTGCCCATCAATGCCACATACCAGTGCCCATCAATGCCACATATCAGCGCCCATCAATGCCACATACCAGTGCCCATCAATGCCAAATATCAGTGCCCATCAATGCCAAATATCAGTGCCCATCAATGCCACATACCAGCGCCCATCAATGCCACATACCAGCGCCCATCAATACCACATACCAGTGCCCATCAATGCCACATACCAGTGCCCATCAATGCCACATACCAGTGCCCATCAATGCCACATACCAGTGCCCATCAATGCCACATACCAGTGCCCATCAGAGATGCCTTCCAGTGCTGTCTATCAGTGGAAGTCACTGCTGCCTATCAGTGCCAGTCAGGGCAGCCTAACAGTTCCAAACAGTACCGCCTATTAGTGCCATATATGAGTGCCACCTATCAGTGCCCATCACTGCAGCCTCATTAGCGCACATCAGTGAAGGAGAAAAATGACTTATTTACAAAATTTTATTACAGAAACTAAAAAAAAAACGTTTTTTTTCAACATTTTCAGCCTTTTTTAGTTTGTATAGCAACAAACAAAACACCCAGTGGTGATTAAATACCACCAAAAGAAAGCTCTGTCTCAAAACAATGATAAAAATTTTGTTTGGGTACAGTGTTGCATGACCGCTCAATTGTCAAAGTGCGACAGCACTGAAAGCTGAAAATTTACCTGGGCAGGAAGGGGGTAAAAGTGCCCAGTAGGCAAGAGGTTAAAGTAGGAAAACTATTTCTGAGTTTGTGAAGACAACATTTCTATTATTTTGATTAATTTGGTGTTAATCTTGGAGATCAGGATACACCAAAGGCTCTTCATATTGTATGCAAATGGTTTGGAGGGAACCGAAAAACCATTTTGATGACTGTTATTGTTGTATTGATAATATCATAGGCATCAATCACAATAATGATGAAAAGTGGTCATATCCTGATCTAATTTCTGCCATGAGAGCTGTGCAGCACTTGGATCTCATACCCGTTCCAAAACACTACATTAAAATATCCCGAATTTTGACATGCAACCAGAATGTAGAGTGGTATATGGCATTTATGTCGTATCTTAATAACTCGAGCTGATAGGGATAAATCGGTGTCATTTTTGGAATCAGTGGGTCAATTATACCCAAAAACAGGTCTAATATTTAAGGCACCAAAATGTGTGTTGGCCTCTGCAATAGTTGAAGAGAGAAGTAGGGAATTAGGGCTATTAGAGTAAACTAAGGGTTAATAATTGGTTAACCCCTTGCCTACCGGGCACTTATACCCCCTTCCTGCCCCCACCAATTTTCAGCTTTCAGCGTTGTCACACTTTGAATGACAATTGCGCGGTCATGCAACACTGTACCCATATGAAATTGTTATCATTGTTTTTCACACAAATAGAGTTTTCTTTTGATGGTATTTACTCGCCGCTGGGTGTTTTATTTTTTGCGCTATAAACAAAAAAAGAGCAAAAATTTAATTTTTTTCTTTGTTTCTATTATAAAATTTAGCAAACAGGTAATTTTTCTCCTTCACTGATGTGCATTGATGAGGCTGCACTGATAGGTGGCACTGATGAGGTAGCACTGATAGGCAGCACTGATAGGCAGCACTGACGAGCTGGAACTGATGAGGTGGCACCAGGGGCGGACTGATAACTCATGGGGCCCCCGGGCAATAGGGGATCCTGGGGCCCCTGTGTCCTTGCCCAAACTCAAAAAAGCCTATGACAAAGGTACCAGGGGCATCTCATTGGGCCCCCTACTGACCCCGTGCCCTCGGGCAGTGCCCGAGTTTCCAAATGGTCAGTCCGCCCTTGGGTGGCATTGATATGCAACAATGATGGGCACTGATAGGCAGCACTGATGGGCACTGATAGGCGGCACTAACTGGCGGCACTGCTGGCCACTCACTGGCAACACTGATGGGCACTGATGGGTGGCACTGATGGGCACAGGTGGGTGGCACTACTAGGCACTGATGGGCACAGGTGGGTGGCACTGCTGGACACAGGAGGGTGGCACTGCTGGGCACTGATTGACACAGGAGGGTGGCACAGCTGGGCACTGATGGACACAGGAGGGTGGAACTGCGGGGCACTTGTGGGCGGCACTGCTGATCAGTGCCCTGATGATCGGTGCCGATCCGTCCTCTGACAATTACCGGTTATCGGCAGTACTTTACTCATGCTGTGATAGCGTGAGGAAAGTGCAGCCAATAACCGACAACTGCATTTAACGGTGATCTGCTGTGTCATTGGTCTATGGACACGCAGGAGGGCGTGTTCTGGGAGGATGTCATATGACGCCCTCCCAGAACTGGGTAACCGTGCTGTAGCCATCATTCGGCTATAGCGCGGTTGGCAAGTGGTTAAACAGAGGAACATTTTATTTAAATTTTTTTTCTACTTGTCAGGTTGCTTTAACTAACATAATATGCAGATCTAAGTCCATCCCTTTGATCTGCAGATGAATGAACAGAATGATACAAAAGTCACAATGTGTTACTTTGTATCTTTGTATATTGCTTCTGAGCAGTGTTACTGCTTTTTTGACAGCTACAGCTGCCATCACCTTCTCTGAGTATACAGTAATGCCGGTTTGGATTATTCAAAGGTGACATTTTCATATGCTGGTGGAGGGGGGGGGGGGCAGAAGCAGGGCAGAGAGAATTGGATGTGCTAGACTTGTCCTTTATACAATGACAAAGCTTTTCTGGGCATGTGTAGCACGCTCAAAGTCTGCAACTAATTAACCACTTTAAGTCCACCCTATATTAGATTTACTGCTACAGGGTGGATGTTCTGTGCAAAATCACGTATAGAAACAATCTGTGCTCCATTCGCCGTAGTAGAGGGCATATGAGACATCAGGGGTCTATTAGATCCCTAATGTCTCAATAAAGAGAACCTGTTCATACAGTGTGCAAACACAAAGGGCTATTGGATTCTTTCTTAGATACACAGAATATAACTGGATACAAACATTTATAGATAACGTTGAATAACAGGGAATATCCGATTGGCTCTCGGGGATCAGGAAGGAATTTTTTCCCCTGCAGGAGCAAATTGGATCATGCTTTGCTGGGTTTTTTTTACCTTCCTCTGGATCAACTGTAGGTATAGGATTATAACTTTTTTTTTTATGGTTGAACTGGATGGTGTTTTTTTTTAGCTATGTAAATATTGCCCCCCCCATGTGATAACAATAAAGTTAAGTGTTAGGCCTCATGCACACTATTGCAGGCCATAGACGGGTCGAAAATCGGCCGATTTTGCTTTAAAAAACGGAAAATCGGTCGTTCAAGCGGCCGACGTTATCAGCAACGGTAAAAAAAATTGGCCGATTTTCAACCCGTCTATAGCCGGCAAAAAAATGTCAGTTCCTTGACATTTATAGCGGTTGCAACATTGTATCTATTTGTATCCATTTAGGATACAGATGTTTTTATTCGGAAACAAATAGATACATTGTTGCAACCGCTATAAATGTCAAGGAACTGTCAAAGAAATAGCGGAGCTCTCTGCAGGGACACTTTTTGCCGGACTGGAATTCCTCTTCTTCTTCATCCTCTTCTTCTTCATCCTCTTCTTCATCCTCTTCTTCTTCTTCATCCTCTTCTTCTTCATCCTCTTCTTCTTTTTCATCCTCTTCTTCTTCTTCCTCTTCATCCTCTTCGTCCTCTTCTTCTTCATCCTCTTCTTCATCTTCTTCATCCTCTTCTTCATCTTCCTCTTCTTCTTCATCCTCTTCTTCTTCTTCATCCTCTTCTTCATCTTCCTCTTCTTCTTCATCCTCTTCTTCTTCCTCTTCATCTTCCTCTTCTTCTTCATCCTCTTCTTCATCATCCTCTTCTTCTTCATCCTCTTCTTCTTCTTCCTCTTCTTCTTCATCCTCTTCTTCTTCATCCTCTTCTTCTCTTCCCCTTCTCCTTCTTCCTCTTCTTCTTCATCCTCTTCTTCATCCTCTTCCTCTACTTGTTCTTCTTCATCCTCTTCTTCTTTTTTCTTCTTTTTGTCTTCCTCTTGCAGGTCACTGCTCATGCGCAGATTTTTTTATCGGTAAAAGATCGGCCGATTTCCCCATCATTGCCGCGAAAATCGGCCGATCGGCAAAATCGGCCGATTTTTTTTCCAACTTTACCGATCAATGGCCGAACATTTAGCCCACTAACGATCCGAAAATCGGCCAATTTTATTTTCGGCCGAAAAATCGGCCGATTTTCGACCCATCTATGGCCTTGCATATACCTTATAAAAACACCAGTAGGATTAGCTGTAGAATGCTGCAATAAAAACGTGAGGTTTTTTGCATTCTTTAGTCCTCATGCACACGGGATGTTTTTACAGCGGCTGTTTTTGACTTTTGACGCTTTTTTCTACAGCTAGTAAACCCCCCAGCATGTTATCTTATGTGTCCATACACACACAGACTATAATCAACGTTTTTTGGCAGGGAAATTTTTTTGTCTGGGAAAAAACCCAGGACTAATGCGTTTCTTTAGCTGTAAAAAGCTCTAACGCTGAAAAATGTGGTAAGATGCCGCAAACCGCCGTTTTGGGACTTTTTTTGACAAAAAAAAAATGCAAACACGGAAAAACGCTAATACAAAAAAAACCCTGAAAAACTCAAGTTTTTAACGCAGCTTTGCACAGCTAACATTACCAGCGTTGTCAAATCGTCCAGTGTGCATGGAGCTTTAGCGTTTTTTGCATTAGCTTTTTTCAGTGTTTTTTTATGGTTTTTCAGTGTTTGCGTTTTTTAGCAAAGTTATACTCCCACAAAATCTTCAGGCTCAAAAACATCCATAAACGCCAGATAGCTGCGTTTGTTAGTGTTTTTCAGCGTTTGAAGGGGACATTCCCCGAAAGCTTGTCCTCAAAATTGTATGTTAGTGCAAATAAAAAAAGTATCACGGACAGTACTCAATTGTTCCTGTCAGCGTTTCTTTGCATTTTTCTGCATTTTTCAGCGTTAGAGCATTGTTACAGCTAAAAAGCTATTCTTGAAACCCCCTAGTTCTGGGGGTTTTTTTCAACCAGAAAATGCTCCTGCCAAAAATCGCTGATTAAAGCCTAGGTGTGCATGAACACATGATAACATGCTGGGGAGTTTACTGGCTGTCGAAAAAAACATCAGAAGCCAAAAAACAACAGCTAAATGTCCAGTGTGCATGAGGGCTAAAAAAAAAATAAATGAAGTAACATATAGTAAATAAAAAAAAAAAAAAACCACAAAAAAAAGTTTAAGTCCCTCGCTGCCATGTACAGGCACTTAAGAACATAAACACATGCGGCTGGTATGCCTCTATGACAACGCGATGATTGCTCCCCACATGTGAGGTATAATGATGATAATAAAAACAATAATAGTAAAAAATTATACAAAACATAATTTCTAAAAGAAATAAATATTAAAATATAACATTATAAAAGTATACATTTTAAATTGTATTATTAATTAGAAATGATAAAATAAAACAATTATGTAATATAAATCAGGGTGGATAAAAATCAATGATTTTTTTTAAAAAATCAAAAAAATCGGATTTTTTTTATTTATATTGTATTTTTTTAATTTAAATCGGATTTTTTTAATTTAAATCTGATTTTTTTTTAATAAAATGCTTTTTGAGGAAAATATATTACCATCCAAAGGTTATTCCATCATGAAATAAAGATTAGTTTTTTAATTATGTAGAATAAGGCTGCATATGTTTAATTTTTTTGGTAAATAAATTCCATGAATCCATTCACAATGTCATGCTCTTCCAGAGGTTTTTGTAAGATTATTGGGCAGTTTCTCTGCCTACAAGATATTATCACAGATGCTTGGATTACTTTTGCAGTTCTCAAAACTGAATTTGACTTAGCGGAGATCACATGCCTCTTCTTCACAGCAAAAATGTTATAACATGAACAGAGTTAAGAAAAAGACCTTAATCCTAACTTCTACAAACCTATGAATACAGAATCAACCCCTTCAGTGCTAAGTTTCAAGAAGTTCAATGAATAGAATAGAAACAATATTTTTCTGATTGTTTGGAGTGGAATAGATCTGCACAAGAAGAAAGTGACACTAAGTGTGAGGAGGAAGGGGCTGACAGTCTAAGTTTCTTAAAATATATATATTTTGTTCAGCCAAATTAGTTAACAAACATGAATGTTTGTTTAAGCAAATCACATATGCTGGAATGTTATTGTTTCAGATGAATAAATCTATTTAAATTGTTATTATTAAGGTAATGATTATTTTTCTCCTTCCTAAGTACAAATGAAATGTTGCCCAAATATGAATGATCAACCTATTAAACTGGGGATAAAAAAACTAATATGAAAAGTTGTTATTCTAAAAATCTTCATCTACTTGCATATTAAAGTTATACCAGCAAGAATTAGTCTATGTAGAAAACTAGGATTTAAATCAAGCCTTACTGACTAGTGATTTAAATCGTGATTTAAATCAGTTTGATTTAAATCAAATCCACCCTGATATAAATTATACTTTTTTTTAATGAATATGGATTTTCTAGTAAGAATTATTGCAGAATATAACTGCTCTTGGCATTGCATTATTTCAAATACACTATACTGGATTACTTCAACTGTTTTTAGTAACTGAAAAAAAAAAGAAAGAAGAAAAAAAGGTTAAACTAAGTTTATAAACTCTTATCAGCTGGAGATAGTACCCTGCCTGCTGTCTTGACATGACCGAGGTTCCCACATTACAGATAGATAGTCTATTAGTGGCACTAATCATGGGAAAGGACCAAAAGTCATTAGTGGAGGTTTATATGACTTCCAGCTGTATCTAAACACTAGTTCATATAGAGTGCAGAAAGTCTGTTATGTAGAACAACTTCTTTGGCAAACATTCTTTTCTAATGTTCTCATATGTGTACCTAATTATTTATTCTGGGCCAAAGAGTATGATCTGCAATGTTATTCTTAGCAACATTCATCAAAGAGCAAACAGATCCATATCACATCTTCAGCCTGGACTTGGCAGAGATCTAGATTTATTAATTATTTGTTTTCCACATTTATATAGTGCTGACGTTATACGGCATGTTATTCATGGATCGCTGACATAGTACATTTGGCAAACCCATTCACTATTGTTTTGTTTAGCTTTTTTTTTACTTTTTTTTCTTATATACGCTTAAAGTGTTACTAAACCCACAACAGTAAAATTATTATTATTATTATACAGGGTATATAGAGCCAACAGTTTGCTCAGCACTTTACAATATAACAGGAGACAATACAGCAACAATACAGTTCAATGCAAGAGGGTTAGGAGGGCCCTGCTCCTTGGAGCTTACAATCAGTCTGTATATGCAGCAAAGCATGCCTGTTATACCCACTGTGAAGCCTAAGGGGTTAATTTCTCTGCATTGTGTAAAAAGGCCATTTGATCCTGACTTCTCTGCTCCTCCTCTTGTTCAAATGGGCAGAACAGTGGCTAAAAGGTTAGCACTTCTGCCTGGCAGTTATAGGGTCGTTGGTTCAAATCCCAAGACGACATCACCTGCCTGGAGTTTGCATGTTCTCCCTGTGCCTGCGTGGGTTTCCTACCACACTCCTAAGACATGCTGGTAGGTTAATTGATTCCTGTCTAAATTGTCCCTAGTATGTGTATGTATGAATGTGAGTTAGGGACCTTAGATTGTACACCCCTTGAGGGTTAGGGACTGAGGTGAATGTACAATATATGTATGTAAAGTGCTCCATAAATTGACAGTGCTATACAAGTACCTGAAATAAACAAATGTCCACGCCTTATCTCCTGATAAGATAGACTGAACCATAGCCATTCTGCACATGCTCAGTTTAGTGTGCATTGCTAGAGAAGGTTTTTTCTTCTTAGGAGAGTGCATGTGATCAGCACAGAGGCAATCAGTACTGTCCAGACAGAGGTCAGGGGTTCTGCATCCTCCTAGAGCAGGGAAAAAAACTCCTCCTACAAGCATTAACATGTACTCTGCTGGACACACAAGACTGCTCTAACTGCTGATGAGAAAAGGTATTTAGCAGTTTATATTTACTAAAATAATTGCATTTCCATGTTCTGTGTACTGTGGGGGACCAGATATAGTGAATGCAGGGTCCTGGGTTTAGTAACACTTTAAAGTATTGCTAAGCCCACAACAGTAAAATCAGTTGTGTAAAAAGGCTCTTTGATCCTGTCTTCTCTGATCCTCCCCTTCTTCTACTGTCACCAATCCATCTGCTGATAGAGCCTTGGGGGCACTCTGCACATGCTCAGTTTGGTGTGCTAGTGAGTTTTTTTCTTGGGAGAGTGCATGTGCTCAGCACATGGCCAAACAGCAATGTCCGGACAGAGGGTCAGGGGTAATGCAGCTTTATAGGACAGTGAGAGAGGACTGAAAACTCCCCCCTGCAAGCTTTAACCAGTGCTCAGCCGGACACTGATAGAAGTCCCAAGACTGCTATATACTGCTGATGAGAAAAGGTATTTAGCGGTTTATATATACTAAAATAATTGCATTTCCATGCTGTTTACTGTGTGAGACCAGATATAGGGAATGCAGGGTCCTGGGTTTAGGAACACTAACTTTTTGGTTGCAAAAATTGTTCCTCTTCCTGATGTCACCCCAGGCATCCCAAGTAGAGATGAGCGAAGAAATGAAAAATTCGATTCGACTGATTCGGCGAATTCGTGGACAATATTCGATTCGAGTCGAATAAATTCGCTGTGAATTTAACTTAAAAAAGGGTGTTTCTAGGCTTCAGAGAGACTTAATATTAGTGCAGAACACTGTACCTTTAATTTAAATGCCCTTGGAGTCTGCTGGGGAAGAGAAATAATACTGTCAGTCAGTATGACATGCAGATGAGTGCCGTCGATCTTAGAATCACCGCACACTTCACTCATTTGGGCAGTCACGGGGCCAAAACCAGAGTGTGGAGCCACAGTGTGGCGGTGGAGGCAGCAGCAATGGGAGGCCATACAGCACCCTATGACAAAAATGGAAACCACCAGCAGTGTGAGGAGACCTGAAAGTGGCACATGGCAGAGTGTGGCGATAGAGACAGCAGCAATGGGAGGCCGTACAGGGACCCATGACACACTCTGGACCTGGCAGCAGCATGAGGAGGCGGTACAGGGGCCCATGACAGATTACGGGCCTGGCAGCAGCATGAGGAGTCGGTACAGGGGCCCATGGCAGATTACGGGCCTGGCAGCAGCAATGGGAGGCCGTACAGGGACCCATGACACACTCTGGACCTGGCAGCAGCATGGGGAGGCGGTACAGGGGCCCATGACAGATTACGGGCCTGGCAGCAGCATGAGGAGTCGGTACGGGGGCCCATGACACACTCTGGACCTGGCAGCAGCATGAGGAGGCGGTACAGGGGCGCATGACAGATTACGAGCCTGGCAGCAGCAACTTGGACAGGAGGACGTTCAGCTTCTGCACCGTCGGGTGCGTGCTCGCAAACTGTTGTCTCTTGGAAACGGATTCCAAGAAAGACTGCTGACGGAATCCGTGAAGAGGAGTAGCAGGAGAAGGAGCATCTGAACGAGCGGAATATGCCAACAAGCGACAACAGTGGCCCATGACAGATTACGGGCCTGGCAGCAGCATGAGGAGTCGGTACGGGGGCCCATGGCAGATTACGGGCCTGGCAGCAGCTATGGGAGGCCCGTAATCTGCCAGCACCCTATGACAAAAAATGGAACCCACCAGCAGTGTGAGGAGACCTGAAAGTGGCACATGGCAGAGTGTGGCGATGGAGACAGCAGCAATGGGAGGCCGTACAGGGACCCATGAGAGACTCTGGACCTGGCAGCAGCATGAGGAGGCGGTATAGGGGCCCATGGCAGATTAGGGGCCTGGCAGCAGCTATGGGAGGCCCGTAATCTGCCAGCACCCTATGACAAAAAATGGAACACACCAGCAGTGTGAGGAGACCTGAAAGTGGCACATGGCAGAGTGTGGCGATGGAGGCAGCAGCAATGGGAGGCCGTACAGGGACCCATGAGAGACTCTGGACTTGGCAGCAGCATGAGGAGGCGGTATAGGGGCCCATGGCAGATTAGGGGCCTGGCAGCAGCTATGGGAGGCCCGTAATCTGCCAGCACCCTATGACAAAAAATGGAACACACCAGCAGTGTGAGGAGACCTGAAAGTGGCACATGTTTGGGGCATGATTCATGGCGGATTTAGTCAGTTGTGTCAGGAACTGGTGGTTTGAAATCCAGACTAATCCACGCCTGATTCATTTTCACAAACGTGAGTCTCTCCACACTTTGGGTGGACAGTCGTGTCCTCCGCGGAGTTGCAATACCTCCTGCCGCACTAAACACGCGCTCCGATGCCACGCTACTGGCCGGGCATGACAGCCTTTCAAGGGCAAATTCAGCTAGTTGGGGCCAAAGGTCAAGTTTCGTTGCCCAGTAGTCAAGGGGATTGTCTACCTCGGTTGGCAGGGTGCTGTCCAAGTAGGCCTAAGCCTGTTGTTTGAGGTCCTGCTCCAGGTCCACCTGATGCTGCTGCTGCTGCTGCGGCTGGTTAGTAGTTTCCTCACTGCGCTGGTGAAGAAAGCTACTCATCATCGACTGCAGACTGAGGCAGCCGCTGCTGGTGGAGCTGCCACTGCTCCTACCACCCCACCCCTCCCCTGCTGCCATGGCAGCGGAACACGAGCGCACAGGGCCCACAGTGTCTGAGGATGGACGTTGGCGCAGACAGGCAGAGACCAGCTGACTACATAGGTGTTTTTTATAGTACGTTATTTTGGCCTCCCTCTCAGCAGGTGTGAAAAAGGCCACCATTTTTGAACGGTAGCGAGGGTCCAACAAGGTGGACAGCCAAAAGTCATCCCTCTGTCTGATGGTTATTATTCGGCTGTCGCTACGCAAGCAACCGAGCATGCTATGGGCCATTTGTGCCAAGGAATGCGAGGGACTCCCTGCCTCCATCTCCACAGCATACTGCCACGGTGCGTCTAGGTCCTCTGTCTCCTCTTCCTCCTCCTCTACCAGATGCTCCTGCTCCTCCACTCCTGTCCGCTGAGTGGAAAAACCACCCATTTCACTCAATAATTCCTGAGCACCAATGTCCTCCTCTACCTCCTCCTCTTCTTCCAGTCCTGCCCCCACAGGGGCCATGTGGCGTTGAGATCTGTGCGCCACGTCTACCGCACCCTGACCAGCCATTGTTAACAGCATTTGTTCCAGGACGTGCAACAGAGGAATGACGTCGTTCATCCCATAGTCCTGCCGACTCACGAATAGCGTGGCCTCCTCAAAGGGCCTGAGCAAGCGCAGGTGTCACGCATGAGCTGCCAATGGCTGACATCTAAGTTACACAGGGAGTACCTTTATCTGCTTTTAACATCAGGAAATCTGTGATGGCCTTTTGCTGTTCGTAAAGGCGGTCTAACATATGTAGGGTTGAATTCCACCTTGTTGCAACGTCACAGCATGAGGAGTCGGTATAGGGGCCCATGGCAGATTAGGGGCCTGGCAGCAGTTATGGGAGGCCCATAATCTGCCAGCACCCTATGACAAAAAATGGAACACACCAGCAGTGTGAGGAGACCTGAAAGTGGCACATGGCAGAGTGTGGCGATGGAGACAGCAGCAATGGGAGGCCGTACAGGGACCCATGAGAGACTCTGGACCTGGCAGCAGCATGAGGAGGCGGTATATAGGGGCCTACGGCAGATTAGGGGCCTGGCAGCAGCTATAGGAGGCCCGTAATCTGCCAGCACCCTATGTCAAAAAATTCAACACACCAGCAGTGTGTGAGGAGACCTGAAAGTGGCACATGGCAGAGTGTGGCGATGGAGACAGCAGCAATGGGAGGCCGTACAGGGACCATGACAGACTCTGGACTTGGCAGCAGCATGAGGAGGCGGTATATAGGGGCCCATGGCAGATTAGGGGCCTGGCAGCAGCTATGTGAGGCCCGTAATCTGCCTGCACCCTATGTCAAAAAATTTAACACACCAGCAGTGTGAAGAGACCTGAAAGTGGCACATGGCAGCAGAGTGTGGCGATGGAGACAGCAGCAATGGGAGGCCGTACAGGGACCATGACAGACTCTGGACTTGGCAGCAGCATGAGGAGGCGGTATATAGGGGCCCATGGCAGATTAGGGGCCTGGCAGCAGCTATGTGAGGCCCGTAATCTGCCTGCACCCTATGTCAAAAAATTTAACACACCAGCAGTGTGAAGAGACCTGAAAGTGGCACATGGCAGCAGAGTGTGGCGATGGAGACAGCAGCAATGGGAGGCCGTACAGGGACCATGACAGACTCTGGACTTGGCAGCAGCATGAGGAGGCGGTATATAGGGGCCTATGGCAGATTAGGGGCCTGGCAGCAGCTATGTGAGGCCCGTAATCTGCCAGCACCCTATGTCAAAAAATTCAACACACCAGCAGTGTGTGAGGAGACCTGAAAGTGGCACATGGCAGAGTGTGGCGATGGAGACAGCAGCAATGGGAGGCCGTACAGGGACCCATGACAGACTCTGGACTTGGCAGCAGCATGAGGAGGCGGTATATAGGGGCTTATGGCAGATTAGGGGCCTGGCAGCAGCTATAGGAGGCCCGTAATCTGCCAGCACCCTATGTCAAAAAATTCAACACACCAGCAGTGTGAGGAGACCTGAAAGTGGCACATGGCAGAGTGTGGCGATGGAGACAGCAGCAATGGGAGGCCGTACAGGGACCCATGACAGACTCTGAACTTGGCAGCAGCATGAGGAGGCGGTATATAGGGGCCCATGGCAGATTAGGGGCCTGGCAGCAGCTATAGGAGGCCCGTAATCTGCCAGCACCCTATGTCAAAAAATTCAACACACCAGCAGTGTGAGGAGACCTGAAAGTGGCACATGGCAGAGTGTGGCGATGGAGACAGCAGCAATGGGAGGCCGTACAGGGACCCATGACAGACTCTGGACTTGGCAGCAGCATGAGGAGGCGGTATATAGGGGCCCATGGCAGATTAGGGGCCTGGCAGCAGCTATGGGAGGCCCGTAATCTGCCAGCACCCTATGTCAAAAAATTCTACACACCAGCAGTGTGTGAGGAGACCTGAAAGTGGCACATGGCAGAGTGTGGCGATGGAGACAGCAGCAATGGGAGGCCGTACAGGGACCCATGACAGACTCTGGACTTGGCAGCAGCATGAGGAGGCGGTATATAGGGGCCCATGGCAGATTAGGGGCCTGGCAGCAGCTATGGGAGGCCCGTAATCTGCCAGCACCCTATGTCAAAAAATTCTACACACCAGCAGTGTGTGAGGAGACCTGAAAGTGGCACATGGCAGAGTGTGGCGATGGAGACAGCAGCAATGGGAGGCCGTACAGGGACCCATGACAGACTCTGGACTTGGCAGCAGCATGAGGAGGCGGTATATAGGGGCCCATGGCAGATTAGGGGCCTGGCAGCAGCTATGGGAGGCCCGTAATCTGCCAGCACCCTATGTCAAAAAATTCAACACACCAGCAGTGTGTGAGGAGACCTGAAAGTGGCACATGGCAGAGTGTGGCGATGGAGAAAGCAGCAATGGGAGGCCGTACAGGGACCCATGAGAGACTCTGGACCTGGCAGCAGCATGAGGAGGCGGTATATAGGGGCCTATGGCAGATTAGGGGCCTGGCAGCAGCTATGTGAGGCCCGTAATCTGCCTGCACCCTATGTCAAAAAATTTAACACACCAGCAGTGTGAAGAGACCTGAAAGTGGCACATGGCAGCAGAGTGTGGCGATGGAGACAGCAGCAATGGGAGGCCGTACAGGGACCATGACAGACTCTGGACTTGGCAGCAGCATGAGGAGGCGGTATATAGGGGCCCATGGCAGATTAGGGGCCTGGCAGCAGCTATGTGAGGCCCGTAATCTGCCTGCACCCTATGTCAAAAAATTTAACACACCAGCAGTGTGAAGAGACCTGAAAGTGGCACATGGCAGCAGAGTGTGGCGATGGAGACAGCAGCAATGGGAGGCCGTACAGGGACCATGACAGACTCTGGACTTGGCAGCAGCATGAGGAGGCGGTATATAGGGGCCCATGGCAGATTAGGGGCCTGGCAGCAGCTATGTGAGGCCCGTAATCTGCCTGCACCCTATGTCAAAAAATTAAACACACCAGCAGTGTGAAGAGACCTGAAAGTGGCACATGGCATGAGAGACTCTGGACCTGGCAGCAGCAGGAGGAGGCGGTATAGGGGCCCATGGCTGATTAGGGGCCTGGCAGCAGCTATGTGAGGCCCGTTATCTTGCAGCACCCTATGTCAAAAAATTTAACACACCAGCAGTGTGAAGAGACCTGAAAGTGGCACATGGCAGCAGAGTGTGGCGATGGAGACAGCAGCAATGGGAGGCCGTACAGGGACCCATGAGAGACTCTGGACCTGGCAGCAGCAGGAGGAGGTGGTATATAGGGGCCCATGGCAGATTAGGGGCCTGGCAGCAGCTATGTGAGGCCCGTAATCTGCCTGCACCCTATGTCAAAAAATTTAACACACCAGCAGTGTGAAGAGACCTGAAAGTGGCACATGGCAGCAGAGTGTGGCGATGGAGACAGCAGCAATGGGAGGCCGTACAGGGACCATGACAGACTCTGGACTTGGCAGCAGCATGAGGAGGCGGTATATAGGGGCCTATGGCAGATTAGGGGCCTGGCAGCAGCTATGTGAGGCCCGTAATCTGCCTGCACCCTATGTCAAAAAATTTAACACACCAGCAGTGTGAAGAGACCTGAAAGTGGCACATGGCAGCAGAGTGTGGCGATGGAGACAGCAGCAATGGGAGGCCGTACAGGGACCATGACAGACTCTGGACTTGGCAGCAGCATGAGGAGGCGGTATATAGGGGCCCATGGCAGATTAGGGGCCTGGCAGCAGCTATGTGAGGCCCGTAATCTGCCTGCACCCTATGTCAAAAAATTAAACACACCAGCAGTGTGAAGAGACCTGAAAGTGGCACATGGCATGAGAGACTCTGGACCTGGCAGCAGCAGGAGGAGGCGGTATAGGGGCCCATGGCTGATTAGGGGCCTGGCAGCAGCTATGTGAGGCCCGTTATCTTGCAGCACCCTATGTCAAAAAATTTAACACACCAGCAGTGTGAAGAGACCTGAAAGTGGCACATGGCAGCAGAGTGTGGCGATGGAGACAGCAGCAATGGGAGGCCGTACAGGGACCCATGAGAGACTCTGGACCTGGCAGCAGCAGGAGGAGGTGGTATATAGGGGCCCATGGCAGATTAGGGGCCTGGCAGCAGCTATGTGAGGCCCGTAATCTGCCTGCACCCTATGTCAAAAAATTTAACACACCAGCAGTGTGAAGAGACCTGAAAGTGGCACATGGCAGCAGAGTGTGGCGATGGAGACAGCAGCAATGGGAGGCCGTACAGGGACCATGACAGACTCTGGACTTGGCAGCAGCATGAGGAGGCGGTATATAGGGGCCTATGGCAGATTAGGGGCCTGGCAGCAGCTATGTGAGGCCCGTAATCTGCCTGCACCCTATGTCAAAAAATTTAACACACCAGCAGTGTGAAGAGACCTGAAAGTGGCACATGGCAGCAGAGTGTGGCGATGGAGACAGCAGCAATGGGAGGCCGTACAGGGACCATGACAGACTCTGGACTTGGCAGCAGCATGAGGAGGCGGTATATAGGGGCCCATGGCAGATTAGGGGCCTGGCAGCAGCTATGTGAGGCCCGTAATCTGCCTGCACCCTATGTCAAAAAATTTAACACACCAGCAGTGTGAAGAGACCTGAAAGTGGCACATGGCAGCAGAGTGTGGCGATGGAGACAGCAGCAATGGGAGGCCGTACAGGGACCATGACAGACTCTGGACTTGGCAGCAGCATGAGGAGGCGGTATATAGGGGCCCATGGCAGATTAGGGGCCTGGCAGCAGCTATGTGAGGCCCGTAATCTGCCTGCACCCTATGTCAAAAAATTAAACACACCAGCAGTGTGAAGAGACCTGAAAGTGGCACATGGCATGAGAGACTCTGGACCTGGCAGCAGCAGGAGGAGGCGGTATAGGGGCCCATGGCTGATTAGGGGCCTGGCAGCAGCTATGTGAGGCCCGTTATCTTGCAGCACCCTATGTCAAAAAATTTAACACACCAGCAGTGTGAAGAGACCTGAAAGTGGCACATGGCAGCAGAGTGTGGCGATGGAGACAGCAGCAATGGGAGGCCGTACAGGGACCCATGAGAGACTCTGGACCTGGCAGCAGCAGGAGGAGGTGGTATATAGGGGCCCATGGCAGATTAGGGGCCTGGCAGCAGCTATGTGAGGCCCGTAATCTGCCTGCACCCTATGTCAAAAAATTTAACACACCAGCAGTGTGAAGAGACCTGAAAGTGGCACATGGCAGCAGAGTGTGGCGATGGAGACAGCAGCAATGGGAGGCCGTACAGGGACCATGACAGACTCTGGACTTGGCAGCAGCATGAGGAGGCGGTATATAGGGGCCTATGGCAGATTAGGGGCCTGGCAGCAGCTATGTGAGGCCCGTAATCTGCCTGCACCCTATGTCAAAAAATTTAACACACCAGCAGTGTGAAGAGACCTGAAAGTGGCACATGGCAGCAGAGTGTGGCGATGGAGACAGCAGCAATGGGAGGCCGTACAGGGACCATGACAGACTCTGGACTTGGCAGCAGCATGAGGAGGCGGTATATAGGGGCCCATGGCAGATTAGGGGCCTGGCAGCAGCTATGTGAGGCCCGTAATCTGCCTGCACCCTATGTCAAAAAATTTAACACACCAGCAGTGTGAAGAGACCTGAAAGTGGCACATGGCAGCAGAGTGTGGCGATGGAGACAGCAGCAATGGGAGGCCGTACAGGGACCATGACAGACTCTGGACTTGGCAGCAGCATGAGGAGGCGGTATATAGGGGCCCATGGCAGATTAGGGGCCTGGCAGCAGCTATGTGAGGCCCGTAATCTGCCTGCACCCTATGTCAAAAAATTTAACACACCAGCAGTGTGAAGAGACCTGAAAGTGGCACATGGCAGCAGAGTGTGGCGATGGAGACAGCAGCAATGGGAGGCCGTACAGGGACCATGACAGACTCTGGACTTGGCAGCAGCATGAGGAGGCGGTATATAGGGGCCCATGGCAGATTAGGGGCCTGGCAGCAGCTATGTGAGGCCCGTAATCTGCCTGCACCCTATGTCAAAAAATTTAACACACCAGCAGTGTGAAGAGACCTGAAAGTGGCACATGGCAGCAGAGTGTGGCGATGGAGACAGCAGCAATGGGAGGCCGTACAGGGACCATGACAGACTCTGGACTTGGCAGCAGCATGAGGAGGCGGTATATAGGGGCCTATGGCAGATTAGGGGCCTGGCAGCAGCTATGTGAGGCCCGTAATCTGCCAGCACCCTATGTCAAAAAATTCAACACACCAGCAGTGTGTGAGGAGACCTGAAAGTGGCACATGGCAGAGTGTGGCGATGGAGACAGCAGCAATGGGAGGCCGTACAGGGACCCATGACAGACTCTGGACTTGGCAGCAGCATGAGGAGGCGGTATATAGGGGCTTATGGCAGATTAGGGGCCTGGCAGCAGCTATAGGAGGCCCGTAATCTGCCAGCACCCTATGTCAAAAAATTCAACACACCAGCAGTGTGAGGAGACCTGAAAGTGGCACATGGCAGAGTGTGGCGATGGAGACAGCAGCAATGGGAGGCCGTACAGGGACCCATGACAGACTCTGAACTTGGCAGCAGCATGAGGAGGCGGTATATAGGGGCCCATGGCAGATTAGGGGCCTGGCAGCAGCTATAGGAGGCCCGTAATCTGCCAGCACCCTATGTCAAAAAATTCAACACACCAGCAGTGTGAGGAGACCTGAAAGTGGCACATGGCAGAGTGTGGCGATGGAGACAGCAGCAATGGGAGGCCGTACAGGGACCCATGACAGACTCTGGACTTGGCAGCAGCATGAGGAGGCGGTATATAGGGGCCCATGGCAGATTAGGGGCCTGGCAGCAGCTATGGGAGGCCCGTAATCTGCCTGCACCCTATGTCAAAAAATTTAACACACCAGCAGTGTGAAGAGACCTGAAAGTGGCACATGGCAGCAGAGTGTGGCGATGGAGACAGCAGCAATGGGAGGCCGTACAGGGACCATGACAGACTCTGGACTTGGCAGCAGCATGAGGAGGCGGTATATAGGGGCCCATGGCAGATTAGGGGCCTGGCAGCAGCTATGTGAGGCCCGTAATCTGCCTGCACCCTATGTCAAAAAATTAAACACACCAGCAGTGTGAAGAGACCTGAAAGTGGCACATGGCATGAGAGACTCTGGACCTGGCAGCAGCAGGAGGAGGCGGTATAGGGGCCCATGGCTGATTAGGGGCCTGGCAGCAGCTATGTGAGGCCCGTTATCTTGCAGCACCCTATGTCAAAAAATTTAACACACCAGCAGTGTGAAGAGACCTGAAAGTGGCACATGGCAGCAGAGTGTGGCGATGGAGACAGCAGCAATGGGAGGCCGTACAGGGACCCATGAGAGACTCTGGACCTGGCAGCAGCAGGAGGAGGTGGTATATAGGGGCCCATGGCAGATTAGGGGCCTGGCAGCAGCTATGTGAGGCCCGTAATCTGCCTGCACCCTATGTCAAAAAATTTAACACACCAGCAGTGTGAAGAGACCTGAAAGTGGCACATGGCAGCAGAGTGTGGCGATGGAGACAGCAGCAATGGGAGGCCGTACAGGGACCCATGAGAGACTCTGGACCTGGCAGCAGCAGGAGGAGGTGGTATATAGGGGCCTATGGCAGATTAGGGGCCTGGCAGCAGCTATAGGAGGCCCGTAATCTGCCAGCACCCTATGTCAAAAAATTCAACACACCAGCAGTGTGAGGAGACCTGAAAGTGGCACATGTTTGAGGCATGATTCATGGCGGATTTAGTCAGTTGTGTCAGGAACTGGTGGTTTGAAATCCAGACTAATCCACGCCTGATTCATTTTCACAAACGTGAGTCTCTCCACACTTTGGGTGGACAGTCGTGTCCTCCGCGGAGTTACAATACCTCCTGCCGCACTAAACACGCGCTCCGATGCCACGCTACTGGCCGGGCATGACAGCCTTTCAAGGGCAAATTCAGCTAGTTGGGGCCAAAGGTCAAGTTTCGTTGCCCAGTAGTCAAGGGGATTGTCTACCTCGGTTGGCAGGGTGCTGTCCAAGTAGGCCCAAGCCTGTTGTTTGAGCTCCTGCTCCAGGTCCACCTGATGCTGCTGCTGCTGCTGCGGCTGGTTAGTAGTTTCCTCACTGCGCTGGTGAAGAAAGCTACTCATCATCGACTGCAGACTGAGGCAGCCGCTGCTGGTGGAGCTGCCACTGCTCCTACCACCCCACCCCTCCCCTGCTGCCATGCCAGCGGAACGCGAGCGCACAGGGCCCACAGTGTCTGAGGATGGACGATGGCGCACAAAGGCAGAGACCAACTGACTACATAGGTGGTTTTTATAGTACGTAATTTTGGCCTCCCTCTCAGCAGGTGTGAAAAAGGCCACCATTTTGGACCGGTAGCGAGGGTCCAACAAGGTGGACAGCCAAAAGTCATCCCTCTGTCTGATGGTTATTATTCGGCTGTCGCTACGCAAGCAACCGAGCATGCTATGGGCCATTTGTGCCAAGGAATGCGAGGGACTCCCTGCCTCCATCTCCACAGCATACTGCCACGGTGCGTCTGGGTCCTCTGTCTCCTCCTCCTCCTCCTCTACCAGATGCTCCTGCTCCTCCACTCCTGTCCGCTGAGTGGAAAAACCACCCATTTCACTCAATAATTCCTGAGCACAAATGTCCTCCTCTACCTCCTCCTCTTCTTCCTGTCCTGCCCCCACAGGGGTCATGTGGCGTTGAGATCTGTGCGCCACGTCTACCGCACCCTGACCAGCCATTGTTAACAGCATTTGTTCCAGGACGTGCAACAGAGGAATGACGTCGTTCATCCCATAGTCCTGCCGACTCACGAATAGCGTGGCCTCCTCAAAGGGCCTGAGCAAGCGGCAGGTGTCACGCATGAGCTGCCAATGGCTGACATCTAAGTTACACAGGGGAGTACCTTTATCCGCTTGTAACATCAGGAAATCGGTGATGGCCTTTCGCTGCTCGTAAAGGCGGTCTAACATGTGTAGGGTTGAATTCCACCTTGTTGCAACGTCGCAGATCAGGCGATGCTGTGGAATTCCGTTCTGCCGCTGCAGCTCAATGAGGGTGTTCTTTGCGGTGTAGGAATGGCTGAAATGCATGCACAGTTTACGTGACATTTTAAGGATGTCTTGCAGTGGGATGGTGGATTTTAGGAACCGCTTGACAACCAGATTGAACACGTGAGCCATGCATGGCGCATGGCACAACCTTCCTTGACGCAGAGCAGACACCATGTTCTTTCCGTTGTCAGTCAACATGGTTCCGATTTTTAGTTTGCGCGGAGACAGCCATCTGTCGATTTCTCTGTTCATTACACTCAGCAGTTCCTCCCCTGTGTGACTACGTTCGCCAAGGCATACCAGGTGCAGCACAGCGTGACACCGTTGCGCCCTGCACATGTGATATGCCGGTCGGGTAATGGGACTTGGCACGGGGGTGGCGGCTGAGGACACGGCGGAAAAAGAGGTGGTAGAGGCGGACATGCTTGCTGGACCAAGGACGTGCAAACGTGGAGGCAAAAGCGTCGTGACCTGTCCAAGTTGCTGGTGCGGCTGTGCCGGCACCACGTTCACCCAGTGGGCCGTAAATGACATGTACTGTCCCTGACCGTAGTTACAGCTCCACACGTCGGCGCTGCCGTGCACTTTGGCAGAGACCGACATGCTCAAAGACTGGCCCACCATCTCTTCTACATGTGAATGCAGGGCTGGCACTGCCTTTTGGGCAAAGAAATGACGGCTTGGCACTCTCCACCGCGGCGCGGCACAAGCCATCATTTCTCGGAAAGGTGCTGAGTCCACCAGTTGGAAAGGGAGGGACTGCAGCACCAGCAACTTGGACAGGAGGACGTTCAGCTTTTGCACCGTCGGGTGCGTGCTCGCAAACTGTTGTCTCTTGGATACGGATTCCAAGAAAGACTGTTGACGGAATCCGAGAAGAGGAGTAGCAGGAGAAGGAGCATCTGAACGAGCGGAAGATGCCAATGAGCGACAACTCCCCTCAGCAGAGGTGTTGGAGCCTTGACTGGCTGATAGAGGGCGATTGACGACGTCGGGTGACGGAGCAAGTAACGGAGCGGGTGATGGAGCGGGGGCTGGGGCAGGCAGAACCGCCGTATGTTTATCACGGTTTTCCCAGGCCACCGAATGGTGACGCTGCATATGCTGACGCAACGCTGTAGTCCCAACATGGGCCCCCTGGCCACGCTTGCATTTCTGGCCACATAGTCGACATACGGCTACATTTACTTCCTCGGGCGGCTTGAGGAAAAATTGCCACACCACCGAGTAGGAAACTTTGCCCCCGCTACTCTTCACTGGCTGACTGCTACTTCCTCCGTGCGCACCGGCACCACTACTGGCCGTGGTGGTAGGCTGCAGTGGAGCTGGTGCTCTACTCCGTGGACGTTTGGCTCCACTGACACTGATGCGACCCTGCTGCTGTCTCCTGGGCAACCCACCGACTGTTTTGCTCGCTGCCAAGCTGCCACCCTCTTCTCCTGATGATGCGGAAGAAATTGCCTGATGACGACGAGGCTGCCAAGTGCGATCAACCTCCTCATCATCAAGTAGGGTCTCCGCCTCACTACTAGCCCCCTCGGCTGCGTCTGGGTCAGGAGACAGACCTGTCTCTAGACCGGCTACCGAGCCACTCTCCTCGCCAGTACTTGTTCGCTTGGCTGCTGAAAAGGCCGATGTCTCCCCCCGTTCCTGACCGCCCTCTGTTAGCTCTTCCTCACTGTACAGTGGGGCTGAGCCCACAGCATGCGATACTTCGCTTGGTGAGGGAACAGCAAAGGACAGGGGCAGGTAGAGGACACGTGATTTCAGTGGGCTTGGTCCCGGGCCATGCCAACTAACGGTTGTGTCTGACGTACCCACCGACCGTTGGCTGTAGGTGTCAGAGGTGACCTGGGAAGAGGAAGACGACCGAGCCAACCAATCAATGACGGCAGGGTTGTCGGTGGAGACACGACCGCTGGATGACACCGGGAGCACTGGCCTCTGGCTGCGAATACTGCTGCCTCGACCCCTTCCTCTGCTGCCACGTCTGCTCGCTCCTAAAACATTGCCTCCTCTGCCACTCCTCTGCATGTTGTCTGACATACTATTTAATTCAACGATTAGGTGTCCCTGAGTAACAATTCTCTGGCACTCAGTAACAATTCTGTCTGTCCCTGAGTATGAATTCTGTGGCCCTGAGTAACAATTCTGTGTCTGCGCGAGTAACAATTCTGTGTCTGTGCAAGTAACAATTTTGTGTCTGTGCAAGTAACAATTTTGTGTCTGTGCGAGTAACAATTCTCTGGCACTCAGTAACAATTCTGTCTGTCCCTGAGTAACAATTCTCTGGCACTCAGTAACAATTCTGTCTGTCCCTGAGTAACAATTCTCTGGCACTCAGTAACAATTCTGTCTGTCCCTGAGTAACAATTCTCTGGCACTCAGTAACAATTGTGTGTCTGTGCAAGTAACAATTCTGTGTCTGTGCAAGTAACAATTTTGTGTCTGTGAGAGTAACAATTCTCTGGCACTCAGTAACAATTCTGTCTGTCCCTGAGTAACAATTCTCTGGCACTCAGTAACAATTCTGTCTGTCCCTGAGTATGAATTCTGTGGCCCTGAGTAACAATTCTGTCTCTGTGCGAGTAACAATTCTGTGTCTGTGCAAGTAACAATTTTGTGTCTGTGAGAGTAACAATTCTCTGGCACTCAGTAACAATTCTGTCTGTCCCTGAGTAACAATTCTCTGGCACTCAGTAACAATTCTGTCTTCCCTGAGTAACAATTCTCTGGCACTCAGTAACAATTCTGTCTGTCCCTGAGTATGAATTCTGTGGCCCTGAGTAACAATTCTGTCTCTGTGCGAGTAACAATTCTGTGTCTGTGCAAGTAACAATTTTGTGTCTGTGAGAGTAACAATTCTCTGGCACTCAGTAACAATTCTGTCTGTCCCTGAGTAACAATTCTCTGGCACTCAGTAACAATTCTGTCTGTCCCTGAGTATGAATTCTGTGGCCCTGAGTAACAATTGTGTGTCTGTGCAAGTAACAATTCTGTGTCTGTGCAAGTAACAATTTTGTGTCTGTGAGAGTAACAATTCTCTGGCACTCAGTAACAATTCTGTCTGTCCCTGAGTAACAATTCTCTGGCACTCAGTAACAATTCTGTCTGTCCCTGAGTAACAATTCTGTCTGTCCCTGAGTATGAATTCTGTGGCCCTGAGTAAGAATTCTCTGGCACTCAGTAACAATTCTGTCTGTCCCTGAGTATGAATTCTGTGGCCCTGAGTAACAATTGTGTGTCTGTGCAAGTAACAATTCTGTGTCTGTGCAAGTAACAATTTTGTGTCTGTGAGAGTAACAATTCTCTGGCACTCAGTAACAATTCTGTCTGTCCCTGAGTAACAATTCTCTGGCACTCAGTAACAATTCTGTCTGTCCCTGAGTATGAATTCTGTGGCCCTGAGTAACAATTCTGTCTCTGTGCGAGTAACAATTCTGTGTCTGTGCAAGTAACAATTTTGTGTCTGTGAGAGTAACAATTCTCTGGCACTCAGTAACAATTCTGTCTGTCCCTGAGTAAGAATTCTCTGGCACTCAGTAACAATTCTGTCTGTCCCTGAGTAACAATTCTCTGGCACTCAGTAACAATTCTGTCTGTCCCTGAGTAACAATTCTGTCTGTCCCTGAGTATGAATTCTGTGGCCCTGAGTAAGAATTCTCTGGCACTCAGTAACAATTCTGTCTGTCCCTGAGTATGAATTCTGTGGCCCTGAGTAACAATTGTGTGTCTGTGCAAGTAACAATTCTGTGTCTGTGCAAGTAACAATTTTGTGTCTGTGAGAGTAACAATTCTCTGGCACTCAGTAACAATTCTGTCTGTCCCTGAGTAACAATTCTCTGGCACTCAGTAACAATTCTGTCTGTCCCTGAGTAACAATTCTCTGGCACTCAGTAACAATTCTGTCTGTCCCTGAGTAACAATTCTCTGGCACTCAGTAACAATTCTGTCTGTCCCTGAGTAACAATTCTGTCTGTCCCTGAGAATGAATTCTGTGGCCCTGAGTAAGAATTCTCTGGCACTCAGTAACAATTCTGTCTGTCCCTGAGTAACAATTCTCTGGCACTCAGTAACAATTCTGTCTGTCCCTGAGTATGAATTCTGTGGCCCTGAGTAACAATTGTGTGTCTGTGCAAGTAACAATTCTGTGTCTGTGCAAGTAACAATTTTGTGTCTGTGAGAGTAACAATTCTCTGGCACTCAGTAACAATTCTGTCTGTCCCTGAGTAACAATTCTCTGGCACTCAGTAACAATTCTGTCTGTCCCTGAGTAACAATTCTGTCTGTCCCTGAGTATGAATTCTGTGGCCCTGAGTAAGAATTCTCTGGCACTCAGTAACAATTCTGTCTGTCCCTGAGTATGAATTCTGTGGCCCTGAGTAACAATTGTGTGTCTGTGCAAGTAACAATTCTGTGTCTGTGCAAGTAACAATTTTGTGTCTGTGAGAGTAACAATTCTCTGGCACTCAGTAACAATTCTGTCTGTCCCTGAGTAACAATTCTCTGGCACTCAGTAACAATTCTGTCTGTCCCTGAGTATGAATTCTGTGGCCCTGAGTAACAATTCTGTCTCTGTGCGAGTAACAATTCTGTGTCTGTGCAAGTAACAATTTTGTGTCTGTGAGAGTAACAATTCTCTGGCACTCAGTAACAATTCTGTCTGTCCCTGAGTAAGAATTCTCTGGCACTCAGTAACAATTCTGTCTGTCCCTGAGTAACAATTCTCTGGCACTCAGTAACAATTCTGTCTGTCCCTGAGTAACAATTCTGTCTGTCCCTGAGTATGAATTCTGTGGCCCTGAGTAAGAATTCTCTGGCACTCAGTAACAATTCTGTCTGTCCCTGAGTATGAATTCAGTGGCCCTGAGTAACAATTGTGTGTCTGTGCAAGTAACAATTCTGTGTCTGTGCAAGTAACAATTTTGTGTCTGTGAGAGTAACAATTCTCTGGCACTCAGTAACAATTCTGTCTGTCCCTGAGTAACAATTCTCTGGCACTCAGTAACAATTCTGTCTGTCCCTGAGTAACAATTCTCTGGCACTCAGTAACAATTCTGTCTGTCCCTGAGTAACAATTCTCTGGCACTCAGTAACAATTCTGTCTGTCCCTGAGTAACAATTCTGTCTGTCCCTGAGAATGAATTCTGTGGCCCTGAGTAAGAATTCTCTGGCACTCAGTAACAATTCTGTCTGTCCCTGAGTAACAATTCTCTGGCACTCAGTAACAATTCTGTCTGTCCCTGAGTAAAAATTCTGTGGCCCTAATAACGTTTCTGTGGCCCTAAGTAACAATTCTCTGGCACTGAGTAACAATTCTGTCTGTCCCTGAGTATGAATTCTGTGGCCCTAACTAGCGTTTCTTTGTCCCTAAATAACGATTCTGTGGCCCTCATTAACAAGTCTGTGTCCCTGAGTAATGGTTCTCTGTCCCTAAGTAACTTCTCTCTGTCCCCAATTCTCGTTTCTGTGGCCCTAACTCTGTCCCTGTCCCTAGTACAGAGCGGTCTGCCTCTGTTCAATGACTGCAGGCAAATGAAGATTTCCAAAATGGCCGCTATATATACCTCGACCATTACACAGTGCTGGCTGGCTGGCTGCTGATTGGCTGATGCGATCACATGTCGTTGAGGAATGCATTATGGGGCAGCGCGCCTTGTCTGCGCGCCTTCCCCGACATCCCCGCTCCGTCGCCGCACATGTCAGCCGCCATTTTCGGAAAAATTTCGATTCGCGCGTCCGAATTAGGCTGTTTTTCGGATTCGGCACGAATCGAAATTTTTCCGATATTCGACTCGAATTCCACTTCGGATACTTCGATTCGCTCATCTCTAATCCCAAGCATGTACACTGCCATTCTTGCAGTAAAAGGTTAAATCCTAGAAAGTAAAGGCGTCAGTACATGTGATTGTCAGACTAAATTGATACCAATTTTATACCAATGTTCAAGAGGTAGAAACATAAAAAAAATTACAGTGGAATTTCACTTAAAATAGGAAGATCCGCTCATCTTCTCCCTCACTTTCCTCTGCTGATGTCAGCTGCTAGCTAAATGCTACTAGCATTAGTAAATAGATAGGAAGGTATATTTTTTTTTACTTGTTTTAAACTTTTTTTTTACATTTCTTTAATTGCTTCCTGGTTTCTGTCCTAGTCCAAAGTGATGTCGTATATCCCATTAATCTTCATGGGCATTTTTTTTTCTTTCATTAGGAGAAGGGGAGGAGGAGCTTTCCCAGCTAAGCACACCCTCCTGCCTGCATGCCTGAGCTAAGGGCAGATGGATTCCAGGTGGTAAATGCTACATGAATCAACTGCTCTTACTCAAGATGGCCACGGCTAGAAATGCTAGGGGGGGGGGGTTCAAAGTGATTTCTCAAAAAAATAAACCACATGGACATGGATGGATGGGGGAGTTTACTTTGAATATTACAAATGAATGAAATAAGAGTTCTTGGTTTGTGGTGTCCAAACACCACAAACCAAAAATGCTATTTCACTTTAGTTCTGCTATAGCCTCCCTGGCGGTATTCCCGAGTGTAGCTCGGGGTAAAGTTTCAGCACCACAAGCGGTAACCCCCGAGCTACACTCGGGAATACCCTTCAGCGTTGCTCCGGGATCCCTTCTGCACTTACCTTGTCCTGCGCTCCCGCGATGTCCCCCCTGCAGTGTCCCCGGCCATCTCCTCCAGCCGATGCCGACATCCGTCTTCCGGGTTCCGTTCCCTGTGACGTCGGGACGTACGGCCGCTGGAACCGGCGGGAAATGTAAAAATTTTAAAAAGTGACATTCACTCAATACACTAAAATCACATAGTATAACATTACTGTATCAAACCATTTCACATACATTTTGTCCCAAGTGCTTTGTCCTGCGCCCTGCCTGCATTTTGACTGTTCTTTCTGCCTTGAAACTTAGAAAAGTCCATGGCGTCCAAAAAGCGTCCCTTTAGGTCAAAAGCCATTTTAGACCGGCTAGAGAACAGCGATAGTAAATCAGAACCACTTGCAGAATTGAGTGATAATGATTTGTGGGGAAATTCGTCATCAGACACTGAAAACGATTTTGCGACTTTGCTCAGTGATGTGCGAACTTGGCGCTCTATTTCAAATTTCAGTGTTTTTGGTTTGATTATATTATTGAATTAAATTTATTATTATTATATTATTATTTTTTATGATTATTAAATTATAATTTATGATTTTGTGTTTCAAATTTTATCATACCCGAGATGTTTACTAGACTCTTGGTCGGACAGATTTCAGTGAGTTATTCCTAAAAATTACAGGCCTACAATAAAAAAAAAACATATTTCCATGCAAAAAAATGTACCGCTTTGAGCACAGAAATATGGACATAATCAGACCGCTAGGGAGGTTACAGCACACAGCCACTCGTCGTTTTAGCCCAATTTTATTTAAAGGAAAGTTCCACACAATATATTTCCCACGCAGGGGTATCCACCATCAATACAAATGAAACAAATATTCAGCCTCCTTGCTCTCTCAAGTATACAGCCCCTTGCTGCTCTGGCATCCAAAAAGCGTCCCTTTAGGTCAAAAGTGGTTTTAGACCAGCTAGAGAACAGCGATAGTAAATCAGAACCACTTGCAGAATTGAGTGATAATGATTCGTGGGGGAAATTCGTCATCAGACACTGAAAACGATTTTGCGACTTTGCTCAGCGATGTGCGAACTTGGCGCTATATTTCAAATTTCAGTGTTTTTGGTTTGATTATATTATTGAATTAAATTTATTATTATTAGATTATTATTTTTTATGATTATTTATTAAATTATAATTTATGATTTTGTGTTTCAAATTTTATCATACCCGGGATGTTTACTAGACTCTTGTTCAGACAGATTTCAGTGAGTTATTCCTAAAAATTACAGGCCTACAATAAAAAAACAACATATTTCCATGCAAAAAAAGTACCGCTTTGAGCACAGAAATACTGACATAATCAGACCGCTAGGGAGGTTAAGGTGAATTATTTTCTATTGCTTGTTGGTCTGTATAATATCGCACAGTATAACTTCTAGAAGTTCACAAAAGTCTGACAATCTGAGTCAATATTAACACTCCCATAATACATAGAGCTAAGCCAGTAAAATAAACATTTACAATACTTAATCCTGAAAAAAGTATATATAATATTTAAAGAAAATATACAAGTCCTTGGAATCCTTCATCAAGCTACTCATATATAATTGAGGATGGTAGAAAGTTACAGGATTCTGTGGGAATGAACTGAAAAGCTACTCCAAGAGGAGCTGCTGGGTCGTATTGGGTCACCTGCAGACATTTAAATGGGCTTTATTATAAGTGGAATAAAGCTGGTTAAACAAAGCCATACCATTGCAATACAAACAGGATTTCACAACCTAAAATACTGACAAAGGCATATTGTAAGTACAGTTGTGCTCAAAAGCTTGCATACCCTGGCAGAAATCATGACATATTGGCATTGGTATTAAAAATATGACTGATCATGCCAAAAAAACTGTCTTTTATTTAAGCATTTCAAGTCCGGACACTTTCACCCCCTTCCAGTCTAGGCCAATTTTCAGCTTTCAGTGTTATCACACTTTGAATGACAATTGCGCGGTCATGCAACACTGTACCCATATTAATTTTTTTACTATTCATTTTAGACAGATAAACTATTTTGGTGGTATTTATTCACCACTGGGAAAAAAAGTGTTTTTCTTATAAAACTTTGCAAATAAATAATCTTTCTTCATAGATCTTGGCCAAAATGTATTCATCTATCTTTTTAGTAAAAAAACCCAAATTATTTAAAACCAAAAATTATTACTTTTAGCTTTCCGAACATGCAAGTTTATTTTGTTATGTGTATTTCCATGTACAGACAGGGCTGTTCTGTTGCCTGTAGTTCCACAGACCTGTAGTCTATTGCTACATGTCTATTGCACTGTACTAGCAGTTTTATGCAGGCCATAAATGGGTCGTTTATTGGCCGAATTTTCGTCCGCACAAAAAAGTGGCTGATATTCACGCCGTTAGTGGGGCCAGCCCGTCGGTTGTTTTTCGCGACTGTTCACATTTATTTTTATTGGTCATGCTGGAAAATCCACGATAAACAGACGTTTTTCATGGACATTTGTGGCAGCATTGGCAACGGGGCCGACCGATTTTTTGTTTTTTCGGCTGAAAATTAGGCCGATAAACTGCCCGTCTATGGCCTGCATAAGGCATCATCCAATCCCACCTGCTGATTAATAGTGCACCTTCTTGGCTAGTCCCTGCTACTACTTCCAAAAGTACTCCCATAATCCCTGCAAGTAGTTTCAGAGTTCCTTGGCGAGTCCTTTGACCAAAAAGGTATTTAGACTTAAATAATGATTTGAAAAATGCAGTAATGAATTTTAAAACATGCATTAAATAACTCAAGCGGTAAAGAGTCTGTAATGCAATATAATTAGTGCATATTTGTGTTCAGTATTTTACTGCATGTCCCTCTGTACAACATACAGAGTAAGGGGACTGTACACAATCTATTACACCCATTACTTTGGGAATAGATGCCATGGCATAAAATCCACTTCTGATTTGATTCCTCTTGGGCGGGGTCTGGATCTGACGTCACCACGCATGGCGGGTCGAGCATGCAGCCGTAGCAGTGACCAGAGACAACATGATTCCAAGTTTGTACTGTATATACTAGTGTCGGTTTTTCTCAGTTTTAAGAAATAAAGCAGTTTTAATGGTTTTATGCTATGAGTGCTTCCCTCTTTCTTCCTCCTATATGGGATTGTTAGAGGTAAAAGGGAACATCTAGCCAAGCGGTTTCTAGGAGAAGGACAGACACTACTGCAGATCGTTGCTCCCAGAGTTCATGCGCTTATAGCTGGTTTATATTACCATCCTGGAGCACTGGTGGGTTTGTTTAACCGCTTTCCCGCCACCCTATATCAGATATACTGCTACAGGGCGGCAGGGGTGCGCAAAATCACGTATATATATATATATATATGTGTGATTTAGCATTTCCAGGTAGGAGGCATGCCCTACCCATGCCGCTATTCATGGCCTCGGCTGTCAATCACCGGGTTCTGGACGGTGATTACTCGCATGCACCTGGTGATCGAGGAGCATTACCGTCAGCTCCTGCACACTGCTTTGTATGCAAACAGTGTGCTTACAGTTGAAAGCACACACGCAGCACACAGTTAACCTTTTGATTGCCCCACATGTTAACCCCTTCCTGCCCAGTGCCATTAGTACAGTGTCAGTGCTTTTTATTAGCACTAATCACTGTATTGGTGTCACTGGGGATGTCTGTTCTGTGTGTCCAATCTAAGCATTGATAGTGTGATCTCTGTAACTTACAGTTGTGATGAGATAGTGATAACTTCAACCTCAGTTGGATACCACAGTCAGTGACTCAGTGAGAATGACATCTTGTAGATCTTGTTAAGTTTATTCCATAAACTGAGAGAATCTTACAACAATGAAATTCCATAGGTCAAAAGATCATGCTGTGTCTTTCTCCATGCCATGAGGCTTGCTGCAATGCATCTCTGGGAAGGGGGAGGGCTATCTATGCAACATTAACTAAACCAAAGGAAAGGGAGGAGCAGAGACAAAACACTGAAAACATTTAAAGGCATATGACAGTCATGTGAAACATGACAATGTCAGTGACACCAAGTCAGTTCCCCCCAGTGTCAGAATGCCCGCCTCAGTCCCCCAATCCCGCCATTTCTAGTAAAAATTTTCAAAAATCCAGTATATATACCGCCATTTGTAAACCCTATAACGTTCACATAAACCAATTAATTTACACGTATTGGGATTTTTTTTTAGCAAAGACATGTAGCAGAATACATTTTGATTTTTGATTTTTTTTTACTGGACATGTTTAATATCAAAAAGTCAAAAAGATAGTTTTCTCAAAATTATCGGTCTTTTTTTTTTTCAGCGCAAAAAATAAAAAACCCGCACAGGCGATCAAATACCACCAAAAGAAAGATCCATTTGTGGGAAAAAAGAAAGTAAATTTAATTTGGATGCAGCATTGCATGACCGCGCAATTGTCAGTTAAAGTAGCGCAAAATGGCCTGGTCAAGAAGGGGGGGGGGGTAAATCCTCTGGAGGGCAAGTGGTTAATACATCTGGTGAAGGAAGAGCACCTATTGGTGGTGACAATTAAGAAGACACAAGGGTTCATTGTTATTTGTGGTGGACTTTCTTTATCTTGGACTTTATTATTAATTTACTATTTATGATTACATGAATTAGATGTTTATCGCAGAGCAATTATCATTATCATATGAATTAGATATTTATTGCACGGTAATTATTTATTCCACGGTGACACTTTTTGTTGAATAGATGTTCTGCACATAGCACTTTGATTTTTGCACATAGCACTTTGATTTCTGCACATATCCCTTTGATCTTTGCACATGGCACTTCGAGTTTTTTTTAAAACTTGCTATGATTGATATTTATTGTTTGCATGGCAGTACATGACATTTTGAATAATATTTAAAATTTGGTTTTAAGAAAAAGGGGGTGTTGGATAGCTCTGCTTTTTTTAAGTCATATACATTTATTGGTTTGGAGACCGCCCAAAAAAAAATAGCTGCTTCCCTTTAACATTGGAATGCCATTTTTGTGTTTTATATCTGTGGCCCGGTCTAGTATTCAACATTTTTTGATAAATAAATAAACACCTTGAATGTATTCATTTACCAGCTGCAAAATACACATGACTTATGCGCGATTAATGATTTGCAAGTACGTACATTTAGTTAAATGGGCTGAACATTCCTTGCTATATCTCAATTTCATCAGTTACGTAATCCATACACAGATGCCAAGCTTTGTATATTCAGAGTACAGAAGGAGTTTTTTTCATTAGAGGTATAAAATGTGTAACAATTTTTCAAAGGAATAGGTCCTAGGAGACGCATTAAACTGCTTTTAAAAAAAGTCTGTATGTGTTCCTGGAGTCATAAAATACAAGCACCTAGTAAGTTTTATAAGTGATAATATTTTAGAATGTTGATTTGTGGAGTTTCAAATAGCCTTTTCCCTTTTGGAGGAAATTGGATCATAGATTATAGGGACTGTTTTATAGTTACATAGTTAGTCTGGCTGAAAAAAGGCAAAAGTCCATCCAGTTCAACCATAGAAAAAACAAAGTTATAATCCTATACCCACAGTTGATCCAGAGAAAAAAAACCAGCAAAGCATGATCCAATTTGCTCCTGCAGGGGAAAACATTACATTCTTATCCCCCGAGATGCAATCTGATATTCCCTGGATCAGCTTTACCTATAAATGTTAGTATCCAGTTATATTCTGTGTATCTAAGAAATAATCCAGGACTTTTTTAAAGCAATCCACTGAGCTGTCCAGAACCCTTGAGGGAGTCTATTCCACATTTTCACAGCTCTTACTGTGAAGAAACCTTTCCGTGTTTGAAGGTTAAATGTCTTTTCCTCCAGATGTAAAGAGTGCCCCCTTGTCCTCTGTGATGACCTCAGGGGGAATAGCTATACACCGAGTTCACTATATGAACCACTGATGTATTTATACATGTTGATCATATCCCTCCTTAATCTCCTCTTCGAGAGAGAATACATTCAGTTCCTCTAATATTTCCTCATAGCTGAGCTTCTCCATGCCTCTTATCAGTTTGGTTGCCCTTCTCTGTACTTTTTCATGTTTGCTTTCCTCTACAAGCAGTGCTGGTTCTACTCTATCTTGCGCCCTAGGCAGGACCAGCTACTTGCACCCCCCCCCCCCATCCCGGCCAAAAAAAATAAAAGCAGTAGAAAATATTAAATCAACAAAACATGAAACTAATACAGTTCTTTTAATTTGCAAAAATATGTGCCATAAGATGTTAAAGATAAAATCAGTGTCACGGACGGACTGTATCTGTGGCAGTGTGACAGTTGCAGTGAGTGAAGGATGATGGATCCACATTCTGACAGATCCCAGGCTGGAATTCCCCAGGCAATGGGGGGGGAGATAAAACTCTGTGACAGCAGACAGCCCAGCCCACACATACCTGAATTAAGTGATCCCATATAGTGACAGATCCGACACATCACCACCAACACTGACACAGATCAGCAGGCACTAGCAGAGCAGGCTGTGGGATTGTGATGATGTGATCACTCACTGGCACATTGCACATGTGACAGATGGCTGGCTGGCTGGCCGGCCAGGTTACACTCACACATACATCAGAGTCAGACATTACCTTCCTAGGCAGGAGTAGCTCCGCCTTCGCTGCTGAATGGTAAGAGAAAGGTTGGAACCCCATAGTAATCAGCAGCCGCCAGTATGGGACGGAGTCTGAGAGGAACACTGGTAGGAGCAGCAGCTCAGCTGCTACACTGGTCCCACACACCTGGCATCTTCCTCTGTCTTCCTCCCCTCTGCTTCCTCTCCCATCAACTGAAGGAACATTCATGACGTGGCGTTCTCCCACAGAGAGAGAGTGCCGGCCTGTGCGGCACCCAGGCGCCCCTAGGTGGCAGCACGCTCTAGGCAGCCACTTGGTTTGCCTAGTGAAGCACTGGTCCTGTCTACAAGATATTTTTTTACCCTGGATAAGGAAGCCCACCTGCTTGATGGCTCACATATTTTATTCTAGAGGAGGAGACACTTAGGATAGAAATGTAAATATTTTATATTCTTCAGAGTGCTAAACCTGTTGCAGGTTATGTTATGTTGGGTTGGTGAAGGAACTTACAAAGAAAAGTTTGAGACAAGGGGAGGCAGAAAGGACTTCTCTGGCATCACTCCTAAGCTGCTTCATCTAACCCACTCCGGTGTGACTTCAGGTGCAACGTGTGATTTACAGATCGCACCTGAAGTTGCATCTAATGTATTTCTATGGCACTGTCTCAATCAATGTGATTTGAATTAGAGCGATTTCAGAAATGTTTTTCCAATTTCATTGCCACTTGCATTGACTTCTGGTAAATGAAGTCGTAAGCCATGATGAAATTGGAGGTACAAATCATGCTGATCTGCAGCTTTGAAATCATGCTACATCAAGTGAAGTAGTGCGATTTCAAGTTCGCATTGAGTATGAACCAGGGCTATGGCTGACCTTGCCTCTGACTATTCTCTGTCTGCTTCCATAGCACTGACCTTGGCCTGCTACTGGACCTTGAACTGCATGATTCCCAGGTTCCGACCTCAACCTGCATCCTGACTACGCAGTATATGACCCTGGCTCACCTTGACTACATCCCTGACTGTGGTTGTCACCTGCTATCAAGCTACCGGCACCCAAGCGTCTTTGAGCCTTCTACCTCTGTCACCACCATCAGGGGTGCTCAGACCAGAGCCGCAAGGGAAGCCCTCTCATCAACTCAACTCGCCTCCAACCAAGGTACGTGACAAGGTCTGTCTGCATTTTTTGTTTTTGTTCTGGATGTCTAACTACCACTGCCCATTGCTATGGCTGTTGCTGTCAAGATTTGTCATGCTACTGCCAAAAATGAATTAAAATGCAATGGGGTTGATTTACTAAAGGCAAATAGACTGAGTACTTTGCAGTTGCAGATTTACTCTACAAGTGTATTGGCTCCAGAGCTTCGTAAATGAGGTAAAGCTTCACTTTACAAAGAATACCCAATCTCATTGAAGAAAAAAAAAAACATTTTTACTTGCATATCATCAGATGGATATCAACATAGCTACCCCTCATTTTCTAAGCTCTGGAGCAACTGCACTTGCAAAGTGCAAGGTCCATTTACCTTTAGTAAAGCCATGATCCAATACATTTATCAAAAAGTGCTTAGAACTCACTCAACATGTTTGATAAGTGTATTGAACCATGGCTTTATTGTTTCCACAACTCCAGGAGGCCACACTCTAACTGCTATGAACTCTCACCACCCTACACCCTACAGCACATAACTTCAGCTTTAGCAGAAGGACTTACCGCTTGACATTTTGGGTTGGATGTCCCTATCAGAGATCCCTCTTACATCAGGTGTCCCCATCAGAGTGCCCCTTTACATCAATGTCCCCATCGAGGTCCCCCCTAACATCACAGACCCCATCAGGGTCCCCAATACATTAGAGTCCATCTTAGGAGCCCCCTTTTAAATCTGTGTCCCTATCTGAGTCCAGCTTACATCCTGGTCACCTTCAGAGTTCCCATTTACATTAGGTTTCCATTAGAGACCCCCTTACATCAGGTGCCCCCATCAGAGATCCCCCTTACATCAGGTGTCCCCATCAGAGCGCCCCCTTACTTCAAGTGTCCTCATTAGAGTGCTCCCTTACATCAATGTCCCCATCAAGGTCCCCCATAACATCAAAGTTCTCATCAGGGTCCCCCATACATCAGAGTCCATCTTAGGAGCCCCCCTTTACATCAGGTGTCCCCATTAGAGTGCCCCCTTCCATCAGATGTCACCATTAGAGTGCTCCCTTCCATCAGGTGTTCCCATCAGAGTGCCCCTTTACATCAGGTGTCCCCATCAGAGTGCCCCCTTACATCAGGTGTCCCCATCAGAGTGCCCCCTTACATCAGGTGTCCCCATCTGAGTTCCCCTTTACATCAGGTGTCCCCATCAGAGTCCCCTTTACATTAGATGTCCCCATTAGAGTACCCCCTTCCATCAGGTGTCCCCATCAGAGATCCCCCTTACATCAAGTGCCCCCTTACTTCAAGTGTCATTAGGGTGCTTCTTTACATAAATGTCCCCATCGAGGTCCCCCCTAACATTACAGTTCTCATCAGGGTTCCCCATACATCAGAGTCCATCTTAGGAGCCCGCTTTTACATCTGGGTCCCCATCTGAGTCCACCTTACATCCAGGTCCCCATCAGAGTCCCCCTTTACATCAGGTTCCATCAGAGCCCCCCTTGCATCAGATGTCCCCATCAGAGTGCCCCTTTACATCAGATGTTTCCATCAGAGTGCTCCCTTCCATCAGGTGTCCCCATCCGAGAGCCACCTTACGTCAGGTGTCTCTATCAGAGTGCAGCATTACATCAGGTGTCCCCATCAGAAAGCCCCCTTACATCAGATGTCCCCATTAGAGTGCCCCCTTCCATCAGGTTTCCCCATCAAAGAGCCCCCTTACATCAGGTGTCCCCATCAGAGTGCTCCCTTCCATCAGGTGTCCCCATCCGAGAGCCCCCTTACATCAGGTGTCCCTATCAGAGTGCTCCCTTCCATCAGGTGTCCCCATCCGCGAGCCACCTTACATCAGGTGTCTCTATCAGAGTGCAGCATTACATCAGGTGTCCCCATCAGAGTGCCCCCTTCCATCAGATGTCCCCATTAGAGTGCCCCCTTCCATTAGGTTTCCCCATCAAAGAGCCCCTTTACATCAGGTGTCCCCATCAGAGTCCCCCTTACATCAGATGTCCCCATCAGAGTGCCCCCTTCCATCAGATGCCCCCTTACTTCAAGTGTCCTCATTAGGGTGCTTCTTTTCATCAATGTCCCCATCGAGGTCCCCCCTAACATCATAGTTCTCATCAGGGTCCCTCATACATCAGAGTCCATCTTAGGAGCCCCCCTTTACATCTGGGTCCCCACCTGAGACCACCTGTTGGAGCTAGTCTGCAGCCCCTACTGTTGAAGTACACTGACACATTTCCAGAACAGCAGAGATTGCTAAGGACAACAGTTATCTACAGCAGCTGAAGTCAGCAGCAACTGTGATCATTGGTACCAGTCACCCACGACGGCAGTTACCATCAGCAACGACATCTCCCACCGCAGAGAGAGGTCAGAGTGTTGGAAGTCGTAGAGGAGGCATGTGACCATCCCAGGTGAGGCACCTCAGAGATTGCGCAGCACCGACAATTGACAACGGGAAAAAAACTAGCAAAGAGACAGAGCCCCAGTCATCATCCCTTCAAGGAGTTAACCCCTGGAGACTGTTCTTCGTGGGTGTGGTGAGCAACTGCTAACCTGTGACATGTCAGTCCTTAAGGGCGCTCCACCGATTCACTAACACAGGCCTGTGGAACACATAGACTCACACAGTGTTACAACCCCACAGTATACAAGTGAATTTGGGACAGAGCCTAAAGAGATGTCAGTTTAGCTGGGGAGATATGGCTGCTATAGTTGCTGGGGGGTAATAGTGATCTATAGCTATACCGGTATATACGTATTTACATGAATATTGTGTTTATTGATGTTATTGTGCCAATTCTAGAAGGTTTGTGTATTCAGTGCATTTAACTGCTATTTTCCAAGTTAATTTGCAGTCTATTTGCAGAGTTTTACCTGTCTTATTAAACCTGTTAAAAAACTTCCCACAAGGTGTACTGGTGTGCTGTGGATCCAATATATATATCAGGGGTCCTCAAACTTTTTAAACAGGAGGCCAGTTTCACTATCCCTCAGACCGTTGGAGGGCCGGACTATAGTTTTAAAAAAAAACCATGGTCATCTCCTGTACTGTGTCCGCATTTGTTCAGAGACTGCGGACATACAACGGCGGTGGGAATACTGGGCCGGCCGCTCTATAAGACGCACAGACATTTCCCCCCAAGTGTGTCTTATGGAGCGAAATAGTGTCCTATCATTGGTGTCAGTGGGAGGAATAGTGCCCCATCATTGGTGTAAGTGGGAGGAATAGTACCCCATCATTGGTGTCAGTGGGAGGAAGAGTGCCCCATCATTGACATCAGTGGGAGGAATAGTGCCCCATCAATGGTGTTAGTAGGCGGAATAGTGCCCCATCATTGGTATCAGTAGGAGGAATAGTGCCCCATCATTGGTGTCAGTGGGAGGAATAGTGCCCCATCATTGGTGTCAGTGGGAAGAATAGTGCCACATCATTGGTGTCAGTGGGAGGAATAGTGCCCTATCATTGGTGTCAGTGGGAGGAATAGTGCCCCATCATTGGTGTCAGTGGGAGGAATAGTGCACCATCATTGGTATCAGTGGGAGAAATAGTGCCCCATCATTGGTGTCAGTGGGGGGAGGAATAGTGCCCCATCATTGGTGTCAGTGGGAGGAATAATGCCCCATCATTGGTATCAGTGGGAGGAATAGTGCCCCATCATTGGTAACAGTGGGAGGAAGAGTGCCCCATCATTGACATCAGTGGGAGGAATAGTGCCCCATCAATGGTGTTAGTAGGCGGAATAGTGCCCCATCATTGGTATCAGTAGGAGGAATAGTGCCCCATCATTGGTGTCAGTGGGAGGAATAGTGCCCCATCATTGGTGTCAGTGGGAAGAATAGTGCCACATCATTGGTGTCAGTGGGAGGAATAGTGCCCTATCATTGGTGTCAGTGGGAGGAATAGTGCCCCATCATTGGTAACAGTGGGAGGAATAGTGCACCATCATTGGTATCAGTGGGAGAAATAGTGCCCCATCATTGGTGTCAGTGGGAGGAATAGTGCCCCATCATTGGTGTCAGTGGGAGGAATAGTGCCCCATCATTGGTGTCAGTGGGAAGAATAGTGCTCCATCATTGGTATCAGTGGGAAGAATCATGCCCCATCATTGGTGTCAGTGGGAGGAATAGTACCTCATCATTGGTATCAGTGGGAGGAATCGTGCCCCATCATTGGTGTCATTGGGAGGAATAGTGCCCCATCATTGGTATCAGTGGGAGGAATAGTGTCCCATCATTGGTGTCAGTGGGAGCAATAGTGCCCCATCGTTGGTGTCAGTGGGGGGAGGAATAGTGCCCCATCGTTGGTGTCAGTGGGAGGAATAGTGCCCCATCATTGGTGTCATTGGGAGGAATAGTGCCCCATCATTGGTGTCAGTGGGAGGAATAGTGTCCCATCATTGGTGTCAGTGGGAGGAATAGTGCCCCATCGTTGGTGTCAGTGGGGGGAGGAATAGTGCCCCATCATTGGTGTCAGTGGGAGGAATAATGCCCCATCATTATTATCAGTGACACCAATGATGGGGCACTATTCCTCCCACTGACAGCAATGACACTTAACTAGCCGACTCCTGTTCCAGCATGGTGCTTCTGCAGCCAGCATACCTGGTTGCAGCAGTACCATCTGCACGGCACACTTACCGGGCGGTCAGCTGTCCTCCTTCCTTCACTTCGGCCTCTCCCTCCCTTGATTTTCGCAGGGCCGCTCGGCTCCGCCTCCTCGCCGGTGATTGGTCGCCTGTGTGCCTTTCCTGAGCTACAGTACTGGCGCCCAATCACCGGTGAGGAGGCGGAGCCGAACGGCAGCTCGGACATCGAGAGAGGTAGCGGCAGGAGTGAAGGAGCTGCGCATCCTGGACTGGATCGTGGTGGGACTGGGACCGGAGCCAGGTAAGAGACAGCAGCCCCCTGCCTGCCCCTGTACTTAGTACCCCCTGCCGGCGGGCTGGATGAATGTGCTCGGTGGCCGCATGTAGTTTGAGGACCCCTGATATATATGGTTCATCACTGAAGTAAGGACAGAAGTGCCCATTAATTCCAGGGGCTCCTTCGGGGGTGAGCGCTACACCCATTACATGGATTGCTATCATCAGAATGCCTTCTGGACGTGTGAGGGGAACAGCTAAAATCTGAGGGGGCACAGTCCATCCCAGCACCCCCCCCCCCTTGATCCGGCCGTGCTTAAAACTCAAGTAATAGCAATTTGTAAAAAATATTTACCCTACGTTGTCAAAATAAAGGATATATACAATTATTGCACAACATTCAGCAAAGATAATACACAGAAAAATTCACACAGAAAAATCACCCTAACTGGGATCTCCACTCACAATGAGATGTTCACTGCAGATTATCAATTTGACAGAATGCATTGGTCTGCTCCTTCTCATTGGTCTGCTCCTTCTCATTGGTCTGCTCCTTCTCATTGGTCTGCTCCTTCTCATTGGTCTGCTCCTTCTCATTGGTCTGCTCCTTCTCATTGGTCTGCTCCTTCTCATCTTGTCCTGTTAACTGTTAAATGGATGTTTTGAACACGTTAAAAGTCTAAGTCCTCAGTTCAATTCATTCAGTCTCAAACCCTTGAATAATGAAAGCTTTTTGTTTAGTTGTTAGATTTACTTTAATTATTGTGAATGCCATTGCAACATGTGGGAGATGTTGGCATCAAATAAAACATATCTGAAAAATATACAAAATGATGAGTATGCGTCTTGAATGTTGGTTACCTTTGCACTGCTAAATGATGTGTGTGTTATTTGTTACATTAGTATAAATGCCTTTTAAGTGGTTTACATAAATTCAACAAGAAGGTGAAAGGTTTATTTTTCAGGGAGAAATTCCAGCTGTGGGAGTGAGAGCCTTGGCTTGTTCAGCATCTCAGCATTCCAATAGTTTTCAGATTTCCTGTTTGCAGATACATATCTGTAATTGTACGGACAGTTGCAACCAGGCTCATTTTCTGCTTGTAAAACATATACAATTAGGCAGGCAGGCTACAAACAGTATTGGTATGAATTAGGCATCTGAAGAGGTTTGTTAGCTCAGCTTTAGGTTTATGTAGATGGAATAGCATGGAGCTGCTAGACATTGATGACCTACTTTGATTCTTTTTTTTTTTTCAGTTTAAAAATTGTACCCCTTTAAAAGTGACATCCTTCCTTGGATGTCCAGGAAGGAGAGGGCAGCGAATAGTTTTCACCCTTTGGTGGTAGGGATTAAATGATGTGTTCCTTTCCTGGATCTCCACTCTTTATACCCACCCATCTGCTATCCTAAAATACACTGGCTATACTTCCGACCCCTTTCCTTTTAGTAGGGGCACTAGGCAGGGATGTCTCTGGCAACAGCCATATGGACCCATCCAGACATTCTGAGGTCTTGAAATAGCGGAATAATACCACAAAGTTATGTTGTTATCCAATGATATTTTAATGTATTGTATGTCTCTTTACCCCGTATATTTTCTTGCCGAGCCTTTTCACTTTTCTTTCTGAATCTGGATCTCACAACTCCATGTCAATGAGAATAAGTCCAAAGCCCTGAACCTTTTGCTTTCTCCGGACCAGCTGCAGAGTGTTCGAAGCAACTATACTTTCTCATGGCCACCCTTCCTACCATACCTCGGTATTCACCTTTCCCCATCCTATCATTCTCTGTTGAAGGCTCATTATCCTCTCTTGTTCAAATGCCTCTCTGGCCTTCTTACATCCTGGGCCACCCCCCAGATCTCCTGGTTCATTAGGATTCATGCCCTCCATATAACATATTTACAAAAACTCCTTTTTTTAGTTCTACCTATTCCTATACCAAACCAAATCATGTATGTAAGCTGCTTTGCTTCATTTGGCTAAGTCGGCGACCAAGACTACCTGCTTCAGTACTGTACTGGCGAAGAACATTGCTGCACAAATTACACCTCTTGTTTCCCTTTACGCTACCACAGAAATGCTCATTTGGGCTCACTTGACAATATCGGAATGCAACTCTCCTGTTTTCCTTTAAACTCCTCCCCCTTCTCAGGCCTTCTGTATCTGACTCTGCTTGACTCATTGCGATTGTGGGAATCAGAGAAATTCTCCACCCCCCCGATCTCCCCCATTTTCCTCTTTCAGGCATCCTTGATACTCCCCAATTTCTACCTGCTCATGATAACCTGTTGGTATTCTGTTGATGGTGGGGAAGAGGGACTAAATATGTTTATGAGCTCCTTTCACTTGACGGCATTAAATCTTTTGAATACTTTACGAACACTGGCAACTTCTATCCGTTGAGATTTTCCATTATACTCAAATATACCACTATATCCGTAACCTCCTTAAATGATAAATCAGACTCTCCCAAATGCTTAATTCCATTTGAAAACCACTGCCACAAGGACCCTTCCCTAGTGTCTAATAGTTACACAGCCATAACAAACACCATGGGCCCTGGCACACTTCCCTAGGTCTCCAAGTGGGAAGCAGACCCGGCAAAAACCGAGCAACCTGCCTGGAACCAAATCTGGCTGGACTTTTCTAAATGCTCTTGTAGCATATTCACCCAGTATAGTCTTAAATGTTTCTTTTGCACACAACCTCTGAGAAGCGTTGCTGCACAAGTCGATCCCGTCCTTGACTAAAGCCCCTAGGAAACTGGTGGGGTTTGTGTTCATGACAGCCTAGCAGACCTTGGCCAGAGCCTGGCGCCAACCATTTCTTAATATCGTTAAAGTTAAGCAGCATCTCATGAAAACCATGGTCCATGAGAAGCTCACATCTATACTTACCAACACCCATGCCAAATTTCTGAAGTTTTGGGATCTATGGATAACCTATAATAACCACTTAAACCTGGACCATTCTTTACTCTCCATATGATCGTTTGGACGGACATCATTTGTGCTATGTAATGGGCTAGCCCCCACAGGATTTTCCCCACCCGCTTCCTCCCCCAGGCAAGTCTCCCTTTCTTCCTTTCTACTGCCCGCCTAAGATTTTAGGTGGATATTCTGCATGCTCTCCCATTCACTCTCACACTTCAGCCCTGTCTTAGGTTCTGGAGTACCCTACTCCTACTGCCATCGAGGCGTACTGCCTCATAGGTAGTGTTACTGATGGAGCTTCTCGCAGCTCACATTACAATTGAATAAGTGCAGTTACCTGTGCCTTACAGTGTGAGATGTCATTTGCAGTGTCACCTCTGCTCTATTTGATGGACCTGTTTTTATTGTTTTCTTGCCTCTGTAACCTCACCGTTGTTCCATTCTTTTCTATATGTGAATATTTTACATACCCTGTACCAACACTCAAAAACCCAATAACATTTTTGTGAATTAAATATTAATAGCAGCACAGCCTGACTATGGTAAATGTTCCCTGCATAACCACTGGCCAATGGGCTAATGACTCAACCCTGCCAGTGTTGGTGCCCCTTATGATGGGAATATTTGTAACCCCAGTAGACAAGTGTCTCAGTTTCTGTTGGCAGTACTCCACTACAGGCAGCAATAATGACTAAAGCAGCCAAATAAACATTATAAGAGTGGCCAAAAGATGTCTTAGTATGGTCCTCACAGACACAGTCCTTCCCAGTGATGGCTGCTTCCATATGCAAGATTGACGTGGATGCAGATTCAGTGTGAGGTCAGGCAAAAGGTAGCACTCAAGGCTTTGAGTGTACCTCTCAAACCAGCACCTCAAGCACACAGCACAGATGCAACATTGTGGTTCTCACACAGCAAAATGATATAATTATTATTAATATTAGTAGCCTATATGTTACAGCACATACTGTATAATAGTGTTTTAGATCCAGGCTGTTTTTGTCCAAATCCCATGTGCCTATGTTGAATACAGCTAGAGACTGCAGCGTGGTGGTGTTTTAAGTCTCCTTCTAGGCTCAAATTGTGCTTAGACCATGCCAGTCGAATGGTACATTGAGGATAGCAGGGAGTTTAGGTCTATAGCTGGTAATAGAGAGGTGCACATGGCAAGAATCATTTCAGATTCTTCCAGTGTTTGTGCTGCTTCTCCCAAAGGCGTAAAGTAGCTATGGATTTCAGTGGTATAGCTGGGTGCCCGGAGCTTTGTCTTCCTCATTTTCCAATGTCTGAAAAGGAGTGTCCAACAGATTAGAGCAGTGAAGCGGAGTTTGGGAGCCCAGCACCAGTGATACTTCATTCTTCCATACTGAAGCCACAATCCTCAAATACAGTTCGGTATTTGATATGTATATTAAAATGTACTTTGAAGGGACACCTGTGGACAGAGATAAAAGGGAGTACGGTTAGCTCTATAAAAGGTTCTGTTGCAGGTCTCTTCTCCTATTTTTACTCTCTACTACATCCCTGTACAATTACTTTATTCTTGTAACATCTGGGATCATTTCAATGAAGCTGGGGGTAGCTTTACAGTATTTCCAAGTACTTCAAAGTTGTTACAGGAATTTAATGACTCATGAATACTGGTAAAAGTAGGAGGCAGCTTTTCACTAACTGGGGAAGTCAGAATGGATGGTGAGGAGTCTAAGTCACTGCTACTAGTAGACTAGAGCAGCCTTTTGCATCCAGGGTGCCCAGGCACCCTGGGGTGCCTTGATGTTTCTTCAGGGGTGCCTTGGCAAAATTTCTAAAAATTGCCCAAAACTTGTATGCAAGCCAGCGGGTGGAACAAGCCTGGCTTTTAGTTACACAAAGCCACAGGTTTTCATTGTGCACCATTACGACCTTCTAGCCGCCGGCGTCCTGACAACCAATGACATCATCAGTTGATAAGGAGGATGTTGGTTGCCTGCACAGCATCCTAGTTTGACCCTCCCCTGCCCCTCTCCATCAGTGCTGGGGTCACATTAGCTCTGTGATGGAGAAAAACTGAGGGAAAGAGAAACACTGGAATACTAGTCAGTACCAGTGTGCAAAAGTGTATTTGCTTTGGAAGAATAAATCACCTCTAATGTTGGGTGTCCTACATGTGTGGATGTTGCTGCGTTATATAAAACTATTAGAATACTTTTTCACATTTTAGAATGGGGTGCCCTTTTAAAATTATGGACAGTCTTAGGCACCCTATTTTAGAATGGTGTGCCTCAAGACTGTCCATAATTATAAAGGGTGCCTCGGGGCTGTCCTTAATTTTAAAGGGTGCCTTGACCTAACAAAGGTTGAGAAACACTGGACAATAGGACTGTTAGCATGCAGTTTACACAGACATACAGGGGAAAATCAAAAAATTTGAATATTGTGCAAAAGTTCATTTATTTTAGTAATGCAACTTAAAAGGTGAAACTAATATATGAGATAGACTCATTACACGCCAAGCAAGATGGTTAAAGCCGTGATTTGTCATAATTGTGATGATTATGGCGTACAGCTCATGAAAACCCCAAATCCACAATCTCAGAAAATTAGAATATTGTGAAAAGGTGCAATATTCTAGGCTCAAAGTGTCAAATAAAAACATCTGTATCCTAAATGGAAACAAATAGATACAATGTTTCAACAGCTGTAAATGTGAAGGAACTGTCAGAGAACTGTCAGAAATAGCGGAGCTCTCTGCAGGGACACTTTTTGCCGGCTGTAGAAGGGATGAAAATCGGCCGATCGGGGAAAATTCGATTCGTGCATCCGAAGTTTGCTAATTTTCGGATTCGGCGCGAATCAAATTTTTCCTAATATTCGAAACGAATTCCACTTCGCCAAGTTCGATTCGCTCATCTCTAGTGTCAATGATGGTTTTCTGCACAACTGTCAGGTCAGCAGTCTTTCCCATGATTGTGTTTCCTACTGAACCAGACTGAGAGACCATTTAAAGGCTCAGGAACCCTTTGCAGGTGTTATGGCTTAATTAGCTGATTAGAGTGGGACACTTTGAGCCTAGAATATTGCACCTTTTCACAATATTCTAATTTTCTGAGATTGTGGACTTGGGGTTTTCATGAGCTGTACGCCATTTGTTTCCATTTAGGATACAGATGTTTTTATTTGGAAACAAATAGATACAATGTTTCAACCGCTGTAAATGTGAAGGAACTGTCAGAGAACTGTCAGAAATAGCGGAGCTCTCTGCAGATACACTTTTTGCTGGAATGGAATTCTTCTTATTTTCATCCTACTTCTTCTTCTTCTTCTTCTTCATCCTCATCCTCTTCTTCTTCTTCTTCATCCTCATCCTCATCCTCTTCTTCTTCATCATCCTCATCCTCTTCTTCTTCTTCATCATCCTCATCCTCTTCCTCTTCTTCTTCTTCTTCTTCTTCTTCATCCTCATCCTCATCCTCTTCTTCATCCTCATTCTCTTCTTCATCCTCAACCTCTTATTCTTCATCCTCTTCTTCTTCTTCATCCTCATCCTCTTCTTCTTCTTCTTCATCCTCATCCTCCTCTTCTACTTCTTCTTCTTCTTCTTCATCATCATCCTCATCCTCTTCTTCTTCTTCTTCTTCCTCACCATCATCCTCTTCTTCTTCATCATCCTCATCCTCTTCTTCATCCTCATCCTCTTCTTCTTCTTCTTCTTCATCCTCATACTCATCCTCTTCTTCTTCTTCTTCTTCCTCATCCTCATCCTCTTCTTCTTCATCCTCATCCTCTTCTTCTTCTTCTTCTTCATCCTCATCTTCTTCTTCTTCTTCATCCTCATCCTCTTCTTCTTCTTCTTCTTCTTCTTCTTCATCCTCATCCTCTTCTTCTTCTTCTTCTTCTTCCTCATCCTCTTCTTCATCCTCATCCTCTTCTTCTTCTTCTTCTTCATCCTCATCTTCTTCATCCTCATCCTCTTCTTCTTCTTCTTCCTCATCTTCTTCTTCTTCTTCCTCATCCTCATCCTCTTCTTCTTCTTCATCATCATCCTCATCCTCATCCTCTTCTTCTTCTTCTTCATCCTCATCTTCTTCTTCTTCTTCTTCTTCTTCTTCTTCTTCTTCATCCTCATCCTCTTCTTCTTCTTCTTCATCCTCGTCCTCTTCTTCTTCTTCCTCATCCTCATCTTCTTCATCCTCATCCTCTTCTTCTTCTTCTTCATCCTCATCCTCATCCTCTTCTTCTTCTTCTTCTTCATCCTCATCTTCTTCTTCTTCTTCATCCTCTTCTTCTTCTTCTTCTTCATCCTCATCCTCTTCTTCTTCTTCTTCTTCTTCTTCTTCTCCTTCATCCTCATCCTCTTCTTCTTCTTCTTCTTCATCCTCATCTTCTTCTTCATCCTCTTCTTCTTCTTCTTCTTCTTCATCCTCATCCTCTTCTTCTTCTTCTTCCTCATCCTCTTCTTCTTCTTCTTCATCCTCATCCTCTTCTTCTTCTTCCTCATCCTCATCCTCTTCTTCTTCTTCTTCTTTATCCTCATCCTCTTCTTCTTCTTCTTCTTCTTCTTCATCCTCATCTTCTTCTTCATCCTCATCCTCTTCTTCTTCTTCTTCTTCTTCATCCTCTTCTTCTTCTTCCTCATCCTCATCCTCTTCTTCTTCTTCCTCTTCTTCATCCTCATCCTCTTCTTCTTCTTCATCCTCATCTTCTTCTTTTTCTTCATCCTCATCCTCTTCTTCTTCTTCTTCTTCATCCTCATCCTCTTCTTCTTCAATTGAAGCTGCTTCTGCTCCGCCACTCTGCCATTGGACTCTTGATAGTCGTCTCCCCACACTGCTGCTGGGGGGACTTTTTAACATAGGCCTCTGTATGGCCTTCAATTTAAGCTGCTTACGCTTCGCCACTCTGCCATGGGCCCCTGTACCGCCTCCTCATGCTGCTGCCAGGTCCAGAGTGTGTCATGGGTCCCTGTACGGCCTCCCATTGCTGCTGTCTCCATCGCCACACTCTGCCATGTGCCACTTTCAGGTCTCCTCACACTGCTGGTGGGTTCCATTTTGTCATAGGGTGCTGTATGGCCTCCCATTGCTGCTGCCTCCACCGCCACACTGTGGCTCCACACTCTGGTTTTGGCCCCGTGACTGCCCAAATGAGTGAAGTGTGCGGTGATTCTAAGATCGACGGCACTCATCTGCATGTCATACTGACTGACAGTATTATTTCTCTTCCCCAGCAGACTCCAAGGGCATTTAAATTAAAGGTACAGTGTTCTGCACTAATATAAAGGCTCTCTGAAGCCTAGAAACCCTTTTAATAAGTTAAATTCGCATCGAATCGAATTTATTCCGCAAATTCGGCGAATCAGCCGAATCGAATTTTTGAATAATTCGCTCATCTCTAATTGACACCCTCCATAAGGAGGGAAAGCCTCAAAAGGTAATTGCAAAAGAAGTTGGATGTTCCCAAAGTGCTGTATCAAAGCACATTAATAGAAAGTTATGTGGAAGGGAAACGTGTGGAAGAAAAAGCAGGGTTGTCAGGAAAAGGCCATTCAAAAGTGTTGGGGAATTTCACAAGGAGTGGACTGAGGCTGGAGTCAGTGCATCAAGAGCCACCACACACAGACGGATCCTGGACATGGGCTTCAAATGTCGTATTCCTCCTGAACAACAAACAACGTCAGATGCGTCTTACCTGGGCTAAAGAAAAACAGACCTGGTCTGTTGCTCAGTGGTCCAAAGTCCTCTTTTCTGATGAGAGCAACTTTTGCATCTCATTTGGAAACCAAGGACCCAGAGTATGGAGGAAGAATGGAGAGGCACACACTGCAAGATGCTTGAAGTCCAGTGTGAAGTTTCCACAGTCTGTGTTGATTTGGGGATCCATGTCATCTGCTGGTGTTGGTCCACTGTGCTTCATTAAGTCCAGGTTCAACGCAGCCGTCTACCAGGAGATTTTGGAGCACTTCATGCTTCCTTCCGCAGACAAGCTTTATGGGGATGCTGACTTCATTTTCCAGCAGGACTTGGCACCTGCCCACACTGCCAAAAGCACCAAAACCTGGTTCATTGACCGTGGGATTACTGTGCTTGATTGGCCAGCAAACTCGCCTGACCTGAACCCCATAGAGAATCTATGGGGCATTGTCAAGAGAAAGATGAGAGACATGAGACCGAACAATGCAGAAGAGCTGAAGGCCGCTATTGAAGCATCCTGGTCTTCCATAACACCTCAGCAGTGCCACAGGCTGATAGCTTCCATGCCACGCCGCATTGAGGCAGTAATTGCTGCAAAAGGGGCCCAAACCAAGTACTGAGTACATATGCATGCTTATACTTTTCAGAGGTCCAATATTGTTCTATGTACAATCCTTGTTTTATTGATTGCATGTAATATTCTAATTTTCTGAGATTGTGGATTTGGGGTTTTCATGAGCTGTAAGCCATAATCATCACAATTATGACAAATCACGACTTGAACTATCTTGCTTTGCATGTAATGAGTCTATCTCATATATTAGTTTCACCTTTTAAGTTGCATTACTGAAATAAATGAACTAAGACTGAAGTAACTTCATGTCTCTGTGTGCTCTGGTTGTTTTCAAGTAAAGCAAGAAGGGCTAAGCTATGTGCCCAGTACATCATCTGACTGCTGGGAATACACAGCTTCACAAGATCAGCCAAAAACCTCATTGAATCCCAAAAATTAAACAAAACCTTTGGTCACAGCATACACTTTAATTTTATAAGCATTGGAACAATACAAACAATAGTTATTTTTTTGAGCTTACTTGAAAAACCTCCCTTCAAGTTGTCTGTTGACCATCTCTTTCCACAACTTTCTGGATTCCCTGCATGCTTTGCAGCTTCTCTTCTGTAAAGGCTCTCACATACCTAGCTCTCCTGAGAACTGACATGCCCCCCTAAACACTTCTCTAATCAAAACTGCTCTTACTACTTGGGCATTAGAGTGGTGTGAATTAAGTGGATGTCAAGAGCATCTAGTGCTCCTGCTCCGTCACAGCTGCTGGTCTCATTCCAACATCCTGGTTTTGGCTATGATGCATTCTCCCTGTCTGTCTGACCACCTGCAAGTTGATTGCTGTGGCCAATTTTTGGGTGGAGGCCAAACCTGATTTAAGCCAGCCAAGCCTGCAGTCTCATGCTTGTGATAGCATGTGTAATAAATGCTCAAGTTCCCTGTCTGTCTTGCTCTGCTGTTTTGATTCCCCTGTTTATGACCTTGGATTGGATATCGACTATCCTCTGAACTTTGCCTGCCTTTTGACTATGGATTGGACCCTGACTACTATGAACCTTACCTGCCTTGTACCTAGACTGCCACTCTGCCAAATACAAGTACCTGTGCTCAGTTTGCGCCTTCCCGAGCATGGTAGCCAGGCACTATAGCATTGTGTATACATTTGGGGGCAACCGAGTTTGGGTAGGCCTGCTATACATGAAGAACACAGAAGCCAGCTATATTATCTGATCACCTGCATTAGGGGTGGGTGTGACCAAGGGTTTAAATAGACTTTACCTTTTTTTAAGTAGAAATTGGATGGTAAGTTATTTTCCTAAACTGTGTTTACTAGTTTCCCTATTTTAAAACTAAATGCTAGGTATGATGTTTATTGCATACTTATAGTGGCCCATAAACAAATATATATATATATATATATATATATATAAATGGAGTGGACTTGATAGGCCACTGGGTCTTATTTCTACCGTCACTCTTCTATAACATCAAACTTCTATGTTTCTATACCCACACTTTTCTATATTTCAGGTTGGACCTATGTAGTATGCATATCTCATTCAGCCCTACTACCCCTGTATTCACTGAAAAAAATACAAAGCCTTCTGTGAATGATGGCAGTTCTGAGCAAGCCACCACCTGTGGTTTCTATGCAGAAGGGAAGCCTGCTTTGCACAGAACCCAGAAGAGCGCTGCTATCACTGTAGTAGGGATGACTGAGATATGTGTAATTACATTGGTCCAACTGGGACTAATATAACTATGCATTAAAAATCAGTGACAAGCGAGTGGCCATTATGGTTACCATGCAAGACGAAAGTCACTTGGCACAAGACCCAGAACTCTAGTAGCACCCACTAACAGAGTGAACATCAGTTTCCCCATCAGTCACTAAGGTATGAGATATGCAAATTTACCTTGGTCCAAGCTGAACCAATGTAACTATGCAATTAAAATCATACCTGAACTTCAGCTTTAAGATAATAAATTACAAAAGGCAATTGGAAATAAAATAGGTTCTCTAGTTCAAACTATTTTTTTAAGCAGCACATCTTTCCAAAGCACAAGCTGTTTTACTTAGTTCCCAGTTACAAACAATTTATATTACACTATCATTACAATCATTATTATCTTTGATTATTTGTGAACTGCCAACATATTATGTAGTGTTGTGCGTAATAAATGGTATCCATTATAAACTTGCAGAGAAAAACAAGTACAGAAACATGCCCTGCCTGCCCACACAATCTGGTGTGAGTCCTAATGAAATGATGCCGAGAATTCCAAAGGATGGGGGTAACCCTAGGGACATCTTAGAGCCATCTGTTGCTGTTTTTGTATAATATTTTTTTGTTAACAACTGTAGCAGAGTGTTGGACCATGTTAGCCATTGATCAGTGCATAACAATTGGAGTTTAAGCAATACATTTTGTTGACTAACCTAAAAGTGTACTCTATGTCCACGTATACATTTACATTTTGTATCTCCATCTGAACAAAGCAAAGGAAGAGGAGGGTGGATGGATTCACCTCTGTTCAGCCTCTTTTACTGGTTCCTAAAGTTTAGCTAGAGCTCTTGAGCTCTGTAAAAAAAAAAAAAAAAAATAGGATTTTAAACAGAGTAGCTAATAGTCTAGTAGGCTAGTGGGAAACATATATAAAACATTATTGGGATAAATTTATTATGACTTCGAAAATAAAAAGACTAGCTCGGCACACTTGGCATATTGGCTACTAACCTATTTGGAAAGGGAGGCAAGTTTGTAGTTCTCTTCCATTTTGATTCAAGCCCCCATGCACTTTGGCATGGGGGACTGTGCCTTGTGAGCAGTGCAAGGTATCATTCTCAGCCACACCCTACACAGAGATTTTTCTAGTTTGCAGGATCTATTTGCCTGCAGACTGAGAGCCATCATTGGAGTGATGCCTGGATACCTATATGACTATTATTTTTATTTATTTTAGTGCATATCTATACATATTTCTCTAAGAAGAAGAAAAAGTTGTAAAAAGGGCATGACATTTCCTTTGCTAAATATGCCTAAATGTTAATTATACCTAAACAGTACCCTGGAAGGTTAGATTTTTATCTCAAATTGCTTCAAAAAAATAACTTCCAGAACTTAGGTGCTTCTGTGCTGCCAGGAAGATTGAATACATGGCCATGCCTGAAGATCTCTGCTTGCAGGTAGATAGAGTCAATGATGTGTGTGCATCCACGTATGTTGATGCACATAAATTAGCATGCACATCTGGCACTGGCTTTTTGTACCTATTTAAAGCACAGCACAACTAAGGAAAATTGCTGAGTGGTCTTCAGCTTCTGCAACTCTGGCTCAACTTGACTATGGCTGTGATTCTTGCACCTTCACGTTGCTACGCTCCAGAATTCTGCACAAGTTCCAGTCTGAGTATCCTTAGCATCCTAGCAGTGTGCAGACTGTCATCTGACCACCTACTCTGCAAAGACCTACCACAGACCCCCATGCCATTCCTTGTCCTGCTACGCCCTGTCATCAGTTCCAGGGGATATTAGACAGTAGGTGTAAGGGAATCCCTCTCATTAGTTCAGCCGCTACCACATATGTGATATGCCTTGAGCCTCACAACTAAATATCTGCAATGTGAGTTCATCTAACTGCTAGTCTCAAAAGATTTAGAATGAGGTTTGGTGATAATTCTACTGTGCTGCTCATTGTTCTCCTTGCTGAAGTGAAAACTGTACCAGAAGACATACAGTGCAAAGATATGCTTGCTTCTGCTTCATTCATTCTGTGGATCAGTGCTTTCGTAACTTCTGCTGCTTCTTGAATTTTACCCAACCATTCATCAGATCACCAATCATCAGTGGGGAAGCTCTGACATGTGGAGAGAAAGTTCTGCTTCTCTACAAAGACAGCCCCTCCACATAGAGACATGGTGCAGAACAAAGCAGTATGAATTAGTAATGGGGACCAGATCTGCTCTGGGACTTGTTTAGGCGGAGCCTTCACAGTTTAGTTTCATTTAGTAAAGCCTTTGGTTAGTTTGATGGATACAAGTGTTACTCTTTATCTGTGCCTATGGATGAATCTTTCTTCACCTGTTTCCATTTCTACCTAGCATTGTCTACCTTTACTTTCACATTATTGTTCAGCCAGATTACAAATTAATCCATAGTTTTGGATGGAGTGGGGAAGGGCTAGACCCTCTATCAAGTTTTATCAAGTTTGGGTCCTCTTTGATGAGATTCACGCCTAATTTGTAACCATTGTCATCTAGAAACAAGTGATTTCAACATTTTAATGTTGTCCTCAGAACAAGAGGGAAAGGAAAATCTTCCAATGGGGACCTTTGTTCTAGGAACAACTATTCATAAAGGGGAATTCCCCACACTTTGGGAGATTTCTTCAAACTTCTATTGTGCCTCTGGGACATGCAAGATATGCTCCTTATGGGCAATGCTGTCTGGCAGGGGTGTATTCAGGTATTCATGCTGCCGTAGGCAACACAAAAATTAGCTTCCCCCCTACAGAGAGACCCTGAAACCGACCAACACACCCCTCCCCCACGAAGAGAGCCTGACTTTGACCAACACCCCAGCCCAATCCGAGCCTTTCACTACCACCGCCCCCAATACAGTGAAAATCTCGTCCCACCCCGGTGAGAGAGAAGACACTCTCCTTCACAGCTCTGGATATCCCCGGGAACAAGAGTCAGGCTCTGCATACACCATCAGGCAGTCCGCAGCCTCTCTCAGATCCCACCTGATCCCCATGCTGCGTGTGTCCCTTCTTCCATCCCTTCTTTTGGGGGATGGTGCTGCCCCCCTGAAAAATGCCACCCTAGGCAAATGCCTTGTGGTAAATACGCCCCTGCTCCTTGGCCCAAATTTTCCTACCGTTTTAGCAATGCTAATTATCGTGCAAGTGAATGGCTGTGAAGTCTAGTTTCCTATGTTTGTTTCCTTTGCTGTTGTTACTGTAGCATGGACTTTGTGGTGGCAGTCACGTATAACTTGTAACACATTCAGTAAGGAAAATTTCGAATAACGAGACTGCTTAGTGTATTCTTCAGTCAGAAATTATATTGTTTTCATTTCGTTCAGTACATAGTGTCACTTGCTGTTCCCAGACAAAATGGTTGTATGGTACTCATTTGACATGATGTACTGGAAACTATTATACAATCAAAGTCAGTTTGTGGGGGCAGAGAATGCAGTTGACAATAGAAAGATAGCCACAACATTTGGCCAATACGATAATGGAAGGATAATAGTATTCTTTTTGATTATACAATTTGAGTATGAACTTGGAAGTATTTGGTCTAGTGGTGGACACTAAGCAGTGTGTGTTGGATGGATGGCGGTAGGTCTGTTATCTAGCAGTTGGAGAGAGTATGGCTTTGGTTAATAAAACATAGAACATAAAATATGCAATGATCATGTATTTCCTATAGTGGGTTTACCTCGATCCCCCAACTATTTCATTGTTTAAAAAAAAAAGTTTTTCGCAGGATATGGGTGGAAGACTCCTTACAAAATGAAACACAGATCAACACATTTTTTTATGTCTTTTATTCAAACCATGCCTAGGTAGGAGGTGGAAAATCACCTGATTGGATCATTGGATCAATGATCATTAGATCTTTTTCGTGGAGGGTCATTTGTTAATAATCTGGATTGATACCATTGTGCATATACGGTTGCAAGAAAAAGTTTGTGAACCCCTTGGGATTACATGGAGTTTTGCATGAATTGGGCATAAAATGTGCTCTGAACGTCATCTAAGTCACAAATATAGAAGAACACAGTCTGCTGAACATAATACTACACAAACATTAGATGTTGCCATGGTTTAATTGCACATAACATGTAAACATTCACAGTGCAGGGAGGAAAAAGTATGTGAACCATTGGACTTAATAACTGGTTGACCCTCCTTTGGCAGCAATAACCTCAACCAAACGTTTCCTGTAGTTGCAGATCAGACCTGCTCAACGATCTGGAGTAATTTTGGACCACTCCTCTTCACAAAACTGTTTCAGTGTAGCAATATTCTTGGGATGTCTGGTGTGAATCGCTCTTTTAAGGTCATGCCACAGCATTTCAATCGGGTTGAGGTCAGGACTCTGACTGGGCCACTCCAGAAGGCGTATTCTGTGCTGTTGCAGCCATTGTTTTGTTGAATTACTTGTATGCTTTGGGTCATTGTCCTGTTGCATCACCCATCCTCTGCGGAGCTTCAGTTGGCAGATGGTCGTACGTTTTCCTGCAAAATGTCTTGATAAACTCTGGAATTCATTTTCCCATCAATGACAACAATCCGTCCAGGCCCTGAGGCAGCAAAGCAGCCCCAAACCATGATGCTCCCTCCGCCATGTTTTACAGTGGGGATGAGGTTTTGATGTTGGTGTGCTGTGCCTTTTTTTCTCCACACATAGTGTTGTGTGTTCTTCCCAAACAACTCAATCTTGGTTTCATCTGTCCACAGTATATTTTGCCAGTAGTGCTGTAGAACATCCAGGTGCTCTTTTGCAAACTTCAAACGTGCTGCAATATTCTTTTTGGACAGCAATGGCTTCCTCCGTGGTGTCCTCCCATGTACTCCATTCTTGTTTAATGTTTTCCTTATTGTAGATGTGTCAACAAAAATGTTAGCATGTGCCAGAGATTTCTGTAGGTCTTTAGCTGACACTCTGGGATTCTTCTTTACCTCATGCAGCATTCTGCGCTGTGCTCTTGCAGTCATTTTTACAGGAGGACCGCGCTTAGGGAGAGTAGCAACAGTGCTAAACTTTCTCCATTTGTAGACAGTCTGTCTTACCATGGACACATGAACATCAAGGCTTTTGGAGATACTTTTGTAACCCTTTCCAGCTTCATGCAAGTCAACAATTCTTGATCGTAGGTCTTCTGAGAGCTCTTTTCTACGAGGCATGGTTCACATCAGACAGTGCTTCTTGAAACCAGTAAACCCAAAACAGGTGTGTGTTTTTTAAGGGCAGGACAGCTGTCAGCAACACATCCAATATCATCACACTGATTGGAGTCAAGGTTGGCTCACTCCTGGCTCCAATTAGCTCTGGGAGAAGTCATTAAGCTAGGGCCTCACATACTTTTTCCTTCCTGCACTGTGAATGTTTACATGTTATGTGCAATTAAACCATGGCAACATCTAATGTTTGTGTAGTATTATGTTCAGCAGACTGTGTTCTTCTATTGTTGTGACTTAGATGACGTTCAGAGCACATTTTATGCCCAATTCATGCAAAACTCCACGTAAACCCAAGGGGTTCACATACTTTTTCTTGCAACTGTATACTTGAGGGGTATAGCTGATAAAATTACTAAAAACATTGTTAGACTTGTGCCAAGGGCAGAAGTAGAGGAAGGGCAAACTTAACATGTAACATATACTGTACACTTTGTATTTAAAGTTGAACTTCAGGCAGATATACAAGACACAAAATAATCCAGCTCTGTATTCATTAGTAAATAAATGCATGCATTTTTTTAAATGTAGGAATGTAAGTACCTGAAACTGACCTGATATTATCCTCTTGCAACCCACTGTACAGCTTGGCAGTGGAAGAAGCAGCACAAGAAGCCAATCAGTTGTGCTCAAGTGCTAATCAGTGTTCAAGTGCTGACAGCGGCACATGTTGATAGGTGTAGAGAGCAGAATGACAGAACGATGAGCTCTTCAGCCTGATGCTTTGCTTTTACAGGCTGGTTTAGGGACAAGACCTTTAAGTGTTACTTAACGACAGCAGAGAAAAGTATGTACGCTGCCCCACCAGATAGTGCTGTGCTGTATGGTAGAGCTGTGTACATTACAGAAATGTATTTTATTTATTTCAGGTACTTATATAGTGCTGCCAATATATGCAGTGCTTTACATATATATTGTACATTCACATCAGTCCCTAACCCTCAAGGGGTGTACAATCTAAGGTCCCTAACTTATAATCATACATACACATATTAGGGCCAATTTCAACTGGATCCAATTAATCTACCTGCATGTCTTTGGAGTGTGGGAGGAAACCCACGCAGGCACAGGGAGAACATGCAAACTCCAGGCAGGTCATGCTGTGGTTGGGATTTGAACCAACAACCCTAGTACTGCCAGGTAGAAGTGCTAACCATTTAGCCACTGTGCTGCCCCTGAAATAAAGTATTTTAGCAGGTAAGACTATTCTATTATATGTATTTCATCTGTATATTATAGCTGTTGTTTTTTCTTTTCTTGTTTGGTAACTTATAGGCAGTTAAAGTGGGAAGGGAGTATGGATTGCTGGGAGCACTCACAAGACTTTTGTGTCCAAAGTTTTTTATTTTTTGGTGCATGGAATGAATTGGCACACTGTATATTCCAGTAAACATTTGGCTTTCAACGTTATTATTTAAATTTTCCGTAATCCATCCTGAAGTTCTTCACAGTGAACAAATCCTTACTTGAACAAGTAAATATACATAATTTATTGAAAGTACGTACGTTTAACTTTACTTTTATTTTCTATAACATATTTAAACTATAGAATATTGAGCTTACTCATATAGTTTTCATAAATAGGAAAGTGAAAATTGTGGCATTCTTGAAACATAACAATTTCTATAATGTCCATGAATGTCTTATAAAAAAACAGTACTGATTTAACCACTTGAGCCCCAGAGGATTTACCCCCTTAATGACCAGGCCTTTTTTTGCTGTTTGGCGCTGCACTAATTCAAATGATAATTGCGCAGTTATGCAATGCTGTACCCAAACGAAATTTACGTCCTTTTTTTCACACAAATAGAGCTTTCTTTTGGTGGTATTTGATCACCTGTGCGCTTTTTATTTTTTGCGCTATAAACAAAAAAAAAAAAGAAAATTTTGAAAAAAAACAATATTTTCTACTTTCAGCTATAAAAAATATATCGTAAACTCAAAGTTAGTCATAAATTTAAGCCAAAATGTATTCTGCTACATGTTTTTGGTAAAAAAAATCCCAATAAGTGTATATTGATTGCTTTGTGTGAAAGTTATAGCGTCTACACGCTATGGTATAGATACTGTAATGTATGCCTTTTTTTGCTATACAGCGCTGCACTAATTCAAATGATAATTGCGCGGTCATGCAATGCTGTACCCAAACGAAATTTACGTCCTTTTTTTCACACAAATAGAGCTTTCTTTTGGTGGTATTTGATCACCTGTGCGCTTTTTATTTTTTGCACTATAATCAAAAAAAACACGAAAATTTTGAAAAAAAACAATATTTCTACTTTCAGCTATAAAAAATATATCGTAAACTCAAAGTTAGTCATAAATTTAAGCCAAAATGTATTCTGCTACATGTTTTTGGTAAAAAAAATCCCATGCATTAGCGGGCAAACTGGTGCTATCTAGGAGGGGCGCTAACACTATCGGAAGTCACCAGTGACACTAATACAGTGATCAGTAAAAATCTGTTCACTGTAATCAATGACACTGGTGACAGGGCAGTGAAGGGGTTAACTGGGGGGGGAGGGGGCGATCAAGGGGTTAAATGGGATTTCTGGTGCACTAGCGGGCAAACTGGCGCTATCTGGGAGGGGCGCTAACACTATCGGAAGTCGTCATCGACACTGATACAGTGATCAGTAAAAATCTGTTCACTGATCAATGACACTGGTGACAGGGCAGTGAAGGGGTCAACTCAGGGGGGGGCGATCAAGGGGTTAGACAGGATTATTGGTGTATTAGCTGGCAATCTGGCGCTATCTGGGAGGGGTGCTAACACTATCGGAAGTCGCCAGCGACACTGATACAGTGATCAGTAAAAATCGGTTCACTGATCAGTGACACTGGTGACAGGGCAGTGAAGGGGTTAACTGGGGGGGGGAGATTAAGGGGTTAAATGGGATTATTGGTGTACTAGCGGGCAATCTGGCGCTATCTGGGAGGGGCGCTAACACTATCGGAAGTCGCCAGCGACACTGATACAGTGATCAGTAAAAATCGGTTCACTGATCAGTGACACTGGTGACAGGGCAGTGAAGGGGTTAACTGGGGGGGGAGATTAAGGGGTTAAATGGGATTATTGGTGTACTAGCGGGAAATCTGGCGCTATCTGGGAGGGACGCTAACACTATCGGAAGTCGCCAGCGACACTGATACAGTGATCAGTAAAAATCGGTTCACTGATCAGTGACACTGGTGACAGGGCAGTGAAGGGGTTAACTGGAAGGGGGGGCGATCAAGGGGTGAAACGGGAGTGGCGGTATTTTCAATTGAGGAGTTTTGTTGGAAGTTTGCCAAAACCTTTAAGGACAAGAGACAAGTGGAACTTGTTTGAAAAGGTTTTGGGTACACAAGGTGATGGGAAACACGGGATTGCTAAGGTATATAAAATACTCACCGAATTAGATATAAACACAAAGCCAACATATATAACAAAATGGGAAACTGATATGGGATGCGTGATAGATGAGGAGAAGCAGAGGAGAATATATAGATTAACCCACGAAAACATTTCTATGAGAGAGGTAGAGATGAACTATAAGTGTTTGACAAGATGGCACATTACACCAAATGTTGAAAATAAGATGTGTAAAGAGAGTTCACCGTGGTGTTGGAGGGGATGTGGTGAAATAGGTACAACATATCACATATGGTGGGGCTGCCCAAAAATTCAGTTATTCTGGAAGACAAAAACCCATTTGATAAGAAAAATAACAGAAATAGACATTGGCTTAGACCCAGAAGTGTGTATTTTGCATAACATGGACATATCAGTCAATAAATATAAAAAATCAGGGATATGGTGCTACATTAATGCTGCAAAAGCTCTGATACCCAGGTTTTGGAAGCAAATAGAGGTACCGAAGGAAGAGGACTGGATTGAAGGGGTTGAGCAGATTAAAAAGATGGAAAGGTTGTGCCATGTCCAGGAAGATAGGATGGAGATTTATAATAGGAAATGGGAGAATTGGGAAAAAGCTAAGTTATATATGAAATATAGGAAAGATTAAAGAAAATAATAGGAAAACTGCACTTGCTGAGATAAAATGAGGCAGAGAAAAGGAAAAGCAGGAAGATGGGATTTGGGTGAGGGTGGAGGAGGGGGGGGGGGGGAATTTGGAATAAAGTAAATAAAGTAGAAATGTTGGATACTATAATGTATAAATATATATATATGTTTGTATATCATGATGATGAAATGTATTTAAAATGAAAATCAATAAATATTTAAATTATAAAAAAAAAAATAAATGGGATTATTGGTGTACTAGCGGGCAATCTGACGCTATCTGGGAGGGGCGCTAACACCATCGGAAGTCCCCAGCGACACTGATACAGTGATCAATAAAAATCGGTTCACTGATCAGTGACACTGGTGACAGGGCAGTGAAGGGGTTAACTGGGGGGAAATTAAGGGGTTAAATGGGATTACTGGTGTACTAGCGGGCAATCTGGCGCTATCTGGGAGGGGCGCTAACACTATCGGAAGTCGCCAGCGACACTGATACAGTGATCAGTAAAAATTGGTTCACTGATCAGTGACACTGGTGACAGGGCAGTGAAGGGGTTAACTGGGGGGGCGATCAAGGGGTTAAACAGGATTACTGGTGTACTGGCGGGCAATCTGGCGCTATCTGGGAGGGGCGCTAACACTATCGGAAGTCGCCAGCGACACTGATACAGTGATCAGTAAAAATTGGTTCACTGATCAGTGACACTGGTGACAGGGCAGTGAAGGGGTTAACTGGGGGGGGGGATTAAGGGGTTAAATGGGATTATTGGGGCGGAGCCTGAGTATGGCGGCAGAGGAGAGCTCAATGTAGGAGCTCTCGGACGGAGCTCCGTGTTCTGTCCTCCCCAGGTCCCCTGTGATCCCCCCGAGGCATGAAGAAAGCCTTGTGGCTTGGCTCTTACCCTGGCCTGGCGGTTCCCCGGGACGGGAGGTGGAGGTGTGCGGGGGGAGAGTGGAGAGCGGCTGGTGACTAGCGGTGAGAGAGCGATTGGATGCTGAGAAGCCGGCGCGAGCACGTGACCGGCCGCAAAGCATTCCTGGTAGTTCGGGAAGCCGGCCGGCGTTCTGCGGTGGGAGAGCAGAGCGGACCTGTTGGCCGGGGACCGGTGCATTCTCCCCCTATTCCCCTGAGACCCCCAGGACATGAAGTAAGGCAAGAGGATACCCACTGAGCCCTGGTTAATTGAAGAATCAAAGAGACTCTGGAGGGTCCCCCCCCCCCTCTCCATGAACAAAGACCCTGAAGGTGAGAGCACTCAGCGGGGTCACTGGATGAAACATACGAGGAGGGTGAGTGACTAAAGTTGAAATCTTCTATACACTAACTGTGATGTATTACATGGCTCCCTAAAGGGTAGCAGGGGGTAAGCAGGGGGTAAGTGAAAGGGGGGACCCCCGGTGCCTGCAAAAAAGGTGGAAAAGATTTGAGGATAGAACAGCCCAAAAAGATCAGCCGGGGAATAGTGCAGAGACTTGTATACAAGAACTTTGATTCTCTCCCCCCCAAATCCACGAATTTTATAACAGAGGAACAAAGAATAAAAGCTACAGAGAAAATGAAAAATAAAAGTGTAAAAGGAAGTGGGCTTAAAGAGTCCCAGACTGGTACAATTAAAAAATATACCTACCAAGGAAACGTAACCCCAGAAAGATCCCAGAATAGGATTGAAAGAGGAGAAGCAGATTTCAGCATGGAAAATAGCCCAAGAGTATCACTAGACCAGTAATCAGCAATCATTAGGAAATATAGAGACGGAAAAAGACCTACAAATACCTAATAAAAAAGAAATGGCAGAAATGTTTAAAGAACTGGAGAAAACAATAAAACAAGAAATGGTAAATATCCGAAGTGACCTGGGACACCTGCTGGTGAGAGTGGAGGAAACGGAGGAGAAAGTTAAAAATCAGACCCAGGCTATCTCTGAGCTTGAAAAAGTAATAATTAACATAGGGAAAGCCCAAGAAAAATTGATCTATAAAGCTGAGATAGAAGAAAATAGAGACAGGAGGAGAAACGTCATGATACGTGGGGTCCCAGAGAACTCTAAGGGAGAAAACCTGCAAGAAGTGGTTTGTAAAATATTAAATACTATAACAGACAGTATTGAAATGGAAAGGACTAAAATAGAAAGAACTTTTAGAAAAGGAAACATCCAGAGATACCTGGGGAAAGAAAGGCCGAGAGACATTATAGTTAAATTTTATGAGTTCCGAGATAAAGAAAAAATTTGGAAGAAGATCAAAGGGAAACCAGTTATTAATAATGAAGGTGGAGACATACAGATATATGCGGACTTGGCCCCAGAGACTCTGTGGAGAAGGAGAACTTTGAGACCCCTATTGGAAAGGTTGAATGAACATAATGTGCAATATAGATGGGGGTCTCCTGAATGTTTAATAGGATGGAAAAACGGGGTTACGTCGTACCTCAGGTTCCCAGAAGATCTGAAATATTTTTGCGACAGTTTAAAAATACAAAGAATGGAGATTCCAGGCTGGGAAGAAGACCAATGGGAACTTAGACTGAAGAGAAAAGAGGATTGGCAACTTGTGGGGGGGAGGAGGCGGGGGGAGGGGGGGAGGGGGAGAGAGGTGGTGGAGGAAAGATAAGGCTGTTTTTTTTTTTTTTTCCTCTACACTGGTCTGCCCTCACCCTACCGCCCCTGCCTTACGGTGCTGTAGATGAACCCAAGAGGGACCAGGGGAGCTATGGGGAGGTCGGACAAGGGGAAAGACGTCCATGCCCAGAGTTTTTAGCCCAAGGAGTAGATCAAAAGTGGAAGTTACTTCCATAAATGATCAATAGGCAAACGATAGGCCTAAAAAGAGGGGGGAGGGGAGGGGGGTGGGGGGGAGGGGGAAAGCTGGGGGGGGGGTGGGTAAGTGGGGAGGGGGGGTATTTTTCCTGCAAAAAAAAAATAAAAGATATAAAAGCAAGTGAGAAGGGAGAAGAAGGGGAAGAGAAGATTTATGGAAGATGGAAGAGATTCAGTTTATAACATATAACGTAAATGGGTTGAACTCCCCTGGGAAAAGATTTAGACTGTTTAAAGAACTACACCATAGAGCAGCCTCAGTAGTATTCTTACAGGAGACACATTTTGAGATAGAATCGAATGTTAGGCTGGGGTCCAGAAATCACCCAACATGGTATTATGCAGATTCCCCGGTCAAGAGAGCGAAGGGTGTTGCAATAGGTATGGCAAAGAATACTAGGTTTGAGCTGGAAGATAGAATGACAGACCCAGAGGGGAGATTCTTGTTCTTAAAGGGAAAACTACAGGAGATCGAATGTACACTGGCCAATATTTATTGTCCTAATAAAAGCCCAGAGATATATCTGAAAAAAGTGCTGAGGAAGTTGATGGACTTTAAAAAAGGACGTCTGATCCTCGCAGGGGATCTTAATTTCTGTATGGATCCACAAAAGGATGCTACCTCCCATGTACAGAGAGAAGGAAGTAGGGCCCTGAAACTCTTGAAGAAAGAACTACATATAAGTCAATTAGTAGATGCCTGGAGATACACACATGCAAGATAGAGATTATACCTTCTTTTCAAACATGCACAAGAGGTATTCGAGATTAGACCACATATTAATAGAACATCAATTAATTGACCACCTGGTTCAAGTTGAAATAGAGACAATCTCTCTATCGGATCACACCCCAGTTATAATGAAATTGGAATGGGGGAAGGGGAAAACAGGAGGGCTGGGTTGGAAACTGAATGAGACACTATTAGTAGAAAAGGAAATAGCCCAGAAAATAGGGGAAGAGATTGATCGGTATTTCAAGGAGAACGAGACAGGCGATGTGTCCATAGCTACAGTGTGGGAATCTCATAAGGCATACATAAGGGGAATATTGATAGCGATTGGGGCAAGAAAGAAAAAAGAAAGAAGAGAGAAAATGAGTTGGCTCTTAGAAGAAATAAGTATACTAGAACAACAACACAAGAATAGAATAATAAAAGAAATAGAGCTGAAGTTAAAAAAAAAGAAAGAAGAATTGGAAGGTGTAATAGAAGAGGAGAGGAGAAAAGCATATAATAGGGTTTTGAGTGAGAGATATAGATGGGGAGAAAGACCGGGAAAATATTTGATGAGGGCCCTGAGGAAAAAGAAAAATAGAAATTATATAGAAAAAATAAAAGATGTTAAGGGGAACCTGAAACACTCAAATAGAGAAATCACCAAAGTTTTTATGGAATATTACAGAGATCTGTATAATATAAATCCCCTGCGGGAATCAGAAAATATAGAAAGTGTGAAGAATCAAAAGAGAAAGAAATATCTAGAGAAGGCTGGGTTACTAAAACTAAGCGAAGTCCAATTGAACTCCCTTGATGCAGATATCTCACAAGATGAAATAAAATTAGCTTTGAAGGGTACAGTGTCTGGGAAAAGTCCAGGACCAGATGGTTATACTGTGAGATATTATAAATAATATAGTGAAATCTTAGTACCAAAACTTAGAAAATACATGAATGCATTAGGTGGAGTGATGGAACTAAGAAAGAATCGCTACAAGCTCAAATGGTGCTTATTCAAAAAGAGGGAAAAGATGCTACACAGTGTTCGAGCTATAGACCTATCTCATTATTAAACACTGACACTAAGCTATATGCAAAGGTCTTGGCAAATAGATTGAAAGAGCTAATGCCGGGATGGATACATCAGGACCAGGTGGGCTTTGTTCCCGGGAGGGAGGGTAGAGATAATGGGTTACGATCATTGATGCTGATCCAAAAAAGTAAAAAGGGAAAAGAACCGGTGGTACTACTCTCTATAGACGCTGAAAAAGCCTTTGATAGAGTGAACTGGAGATTCATGACGGATACGTTGGAAGTCATGGGAATTGGGCCCAGGATGAGAGAGTGGATAGGAAAGTTGTATAGATACCCCTCTGCAGTTGTTGTGGTGAACGGGGAGAGGTCAGAACCCATTGAGATGTCAAACGGTACAAGACAGGGATGTCCACTGTCCCCATTGTTGTATGTTATATCATTAGAACCACTGCTGTCAACAATAAGGCTAAATAGAGATATAAAGGGAATTCAGATAGGGGACACGGAACATAAAGTCGCCGCTTTTGCTGACGACTTGTTTTTCTACGTGGGAAACCCCAGGATAACATTCCAAATCTAATGAAGCTATTAAAGGAATATGGAGAACTGTCAAATTTAAAGATTAATCCAACAAAAACGGAGATTCTAAATATAAATATTTTAAAAAATGAAAAAGAAAAAATACAAAAGGAATTTCCCTTTAAATGGAAAGATAGAGATATAAAATACTTAGGAGTAAAACTCACAGCTTCATATAAACACCTTTATAAATTAAACTATATTTCATTGATTAATGAGATTAGAGAGGAGCAGAAAATATTGCAGGAGGGAACTCCGACATGGATAGGCCGTATTAACCTGGTAAAAATGATAATAGTACCAAAAATCATGTATAGATATCAAATGATACCAATTAAACTCCCAGAGATCTTTTTTAAGTTAATCAAGAAACTGATAACAAAATACATATGGAGGAATAAAAAACCAAGATTGTCACATGAGTTGCTGAGTAGGAGGAAAGAAAGAGGTGGTTTAGGGCTTCCAGACTTTAAAAGATACTACAAAGCTGTAATATTGGCAAGAACTATAGACTGGATACAGAACTATAAAAAAAGTTGGGTGAGAATAGAGAATGAACTTAGTGGAACAGATTTGGGTAAGGTGATATGGGTACCAACACAGTATAGGGGCCTAAACGATAATGTAAATACATACACTTTGAATGTTTTAAAAATTTGGGATAATTTACACAATAGTTTGAAATGGTCTTTCAATTCAACACTGATTTCACTAAAAAACACTGAGCTTTTCCCCCCTGGTAGAGAAGAAATAGGTGGTAGGTGGTTTAAAAAGGAAGAGGTTCAATTAAGAGATATTTTGGTGGGGGATAAAATAGGATCATTTGGGGAATTGAAAAAAAAAGAGGGTGAGATTTTCACTAAATTAGACAAGTGGCGGTATTTTCAATTGAGGAGTTTTGTTGGAAGTTTGCCAAAACCTTTAAGGACAAGAGACAAGTGGAACTTGTTTGAAAAGGTTTTGGGTACACAAGGTGATGGGAAACACGGGATTGCTAAGGTATATAAAATACTCACCGAATTAGATATAAACACAAAGCCAACATATATAACAAAATGGGAAACTGATATGGGATGCGTGATAGATGAGGAGAAGCAGAGGAGAATATATAGATTAACCCACGAAAACATTTCTATGAGAGAGGTAGAGATGAACTATAAGTGTTTGACAAGATGGCACATTTCACCAAATGTTGAAAATAAGATGTGTAAAGAGAGTTCACCGTGGTGTTGGAGGGGATGTGGTGAAATAGGTACAACATATCACATATGGTGGGGCTGCCCAAAAATTCAGTTATTCTGGAAGACAAAAACCCATTTGATAAGAAAAATAACAGAAATAGACATTGGCTTAGACCCAGAAGTGTGTATTTTGCATAACATGGACATATCAGTCAATAAATATAAAAAATCAGGGATATGGTGCTACATTAATGCTGCAAAAGCTCTGATACCCAGGTTTTGGAAGCAAATAGAGGTACCGAAGGAAGAGGACTGGATTGAAGGGGTTGAGCAGATTAAAAAGATGGAAAGGTTGTGCCATGTCCAGGAAGATAGGATGGAGATTTATAATAGGAAATGGGAGAATTGGGAAAAAGCTAAGTTATATATGAAATATAGGAAAGATTAAAGAAAATAATAGGAAAACTGCACTTGCGGAGATAAAATGAGGCAGAGAAAAGCAGGAAGATGGGATTTGGGTGAGGGTGGAGGGGGGGGGGGGGAATTTGGAATAAAGTAAATAAAGTAGAAATGTTGGATACTATAATGTATAAATATATATATGTTTGTATATCATGATGATGAAATGTATTTAAAATGAAAATCTATAAATATTTAAATTATAAAAAAAAAAAAAAGGGATTATTGGTGTACTAGCGGGCAATCTGACGCTATCTCGGAGGGGCGCTAACACTATCGGACGTCCCCAGCGACACTGATACAGTGATCAATAAAAATCGGTTCACTGATCAGTGACACTGGTGACAGGGCAGTGAAGGGGTTAACTGGGGGGGGCGATCAAGAGGTGAAACGGGATTACTGGTGTACTGGCGGGCAATCTGGCGCTATCAGGGAGGGGCGCTAACACTACCGGAAGTCGCCAGCAACACTGACAGAGAGATCAGTAAAAATCGGTTCACTGATCAGTGACACTGGTGACAGGGCAGTGAAGGGGTTAACTGGGGGGGGGGGGGGGATTAAGGGGTTAAATGGGATTACTGGTGTACTAGCGGGTAATCTGGCGCTATCTGGGAGGGGCGCTAACACTATCGGAAGTCGCCAGCGATACTGATACAGTGATCAGTAAAAATCGGTTCACTGACCAGTGACACTGGTGACAGGGAAGTGAAGGGGTTAACTGGGGGGGGCGATCAAGGGGTGAAACGGGATTAATGGTGTACTGGCGGGCAATCTGGCGCTATCAGGAAGGGGCGCTAACACTACCGGAAGTCGCCAGCGACACTGACAGAGAGATCAGTAAAAATCGGTTCACTGATCAGTGACACTGGTGACAGGGCAGTGAAGGGGTTAACTGGGGGGGGGGAGATTAAGGGGTTAAATGGGATTACTGGTGTACTAGCGGGCAATCTGGCGCTATCTGGGAGGGGCGCTAACACTATCGGAAGTCGCCAGCGACACTGATACAGTGATCAGTAAAAATTGGTTCACTGATCAGTGACACTGGTGACAGGGCAGTGAAGGGGTAAACTGGGGGGGGGGCGATCAAGGGGTTAAACGGGATTACTGGTGTACTGGCGGGCAATCTGGCGCTATCTGGGAGGGGCGCTAACACTATCGGAAGTCGCCAGCGACACTGATACAGTGATCAGTAAAAATTGGTTCACTGATCAGTGACACTGGTGACAGGGCAGTGAAGGGGTTAACTGGGGGGGGGGATTAAGGGGTTAAATGGGATTACTGGTGTACTAGCGGGCAATCTGGCGCTATCTGGGAGGGGCGCTAACTCTATCGGAAGTCGCCAGCGACACTGATACAGTGATCAGTAAAAATTGGTTCACTGATCAGTGACACTGGTGACAGGGCAGTGAAGGGGTTAACTGGGGGGGGGGCGATCAAGGGGTTAAACGGGATTACTGGTGTACTGGCGGGCAAACTGGCGCTATCTGGGAGGGGCGCTAACTCTATCGGAAGTCGCCAGAGACACTGATATAGTGATCGGTAAAAATTGGTTCACTGATCAGTGACACTGGTGACAGGGCAGTGAAGGGGTTAACTGGGGGGGATTAAGGGGTTAAATGGGATTACTGGTGTACTAGCGGGCAATCTGGCGCCATCTGGGAGGGGCGCTAACTCTATCGGAAGTCGCCAGCGACACTGATACAGTGATCAGTAAAAATTGGTTCACTGATCAGTGACACTGGTGACAGGGCAGTGAAGGGGTTAACTGGGGGGGGCGATCAAGGGGTTAAACGGGATTACTGGTATACTGGCAGGCAATCTGGCGCTATCTGGGAGGGGCGCTAACACTATCGGAAGTCGCCAGCGACACTGATACAGTGATCAGTAAAAATTGGTTCACTGATCAGTGACACTGATGACAGGGCAGTGAAGGGGTTAACTGGGGGGGGGGCGATCAAGGGGTTAAACGGGATTACTGGTGTACTGGCGGGCAAACTGGCGCTATCTGGGAGGGGCGCTAACTCTATCGGAAGTCGCCAGAGACACTGATACAGTGATCGGTAAAAATTGGTTCACTGATCAGTGACACTGGTGACAGGGCAGTGAGGGGGTTAACTGGGGGGGGGATTAAGGGGTTAAATGGGATTACTGGTGTACTAGCGGGCAATCTGGCGCTATCTGGGAGGGGCGCTAACTCTATCAGAAGTCGCCAGCGACACTGATACAGTGATCAGTAAAAATTGGTTCACTGATCAGTGACACTGGTGACAGGGCAGTGAAGGGGTTAACTGGGGGGGGGTTAAGGGGTTAAATGGGATTACTGGTGTACTAGAGGGCAATCTGGCGCTATCTGGGAGGGGCGCTAACACTATCGGAAGTCGCCAGCGACACTGATACAGTGATCAGTAAAAATCGGTTCACTGATCACTGACACTGGTGTCAGGGCAGTGAAGGGGTTAACTGGGGGGGGGGAGATTAAGGGGTTAAATGGGATTACTGGTGTACTAGCGGGCAAACTGGCGCTATCTGGGAGGGGCGCTAACTCTATCAGAAGTCGCCAGCGACACTGATACAGTGATCAGTAAAAATTGGTTCACTGATCAGTGACACTGGGGACAGGGCAGTGAAGGGGTTAACTGGGGGGGGGGGTTAAGGGGTTAAATGGGATTACTGGTGTACTAGAGGGCAATCTGGCGCTATCTGGGAGGGGCGCTAACTCTATCAGAAGTCGCCATCGACACTGATACAGTGATCAGTAAAAATTGGTTCACTGATCAGTGACACTGGTGACAGGGCAGTGAAGGGGTTAACTGGGGGGGGGGGCGATCAAGGGGTTAAACGGGATTACTGGTGTACTGGCGGGCAATCTGGTGCTATCTGGGAGGGGCGCTAACACTATCGGAAGTCGCCAGCGACACTGATACAGTGATCAGTAAAAATCGGTTCACTGATCAGTGACACTGGTGACAGGGCAGTGAAGGGGTTAACTGGGGGGGGGGGGCGATCAAGGGGTTAAACGGGATTACTGGTGTACTGGCGGGCAGTCTGACGCTATCTGTGTGGGGCGCTAACACTATCGAAAGTCGCCAGCGACACTGATACAGTGATCAGTAAAAATTGGTTCACTGATCAGTGACACTGGTGACAGGGCAGTGAAGGGGTTAACTGGGGGGGCGATCAAGGGGTTAAACGGGATTACTGGTGTACTGGCGGGCAAACTGGCGCTATCTGGGAGGGGCGCTAACTCCATCGGAAGTCGCCAGCGACACTGATACAGTGATCGGTAAAAATTGGTTCACTGATCAGTGACACTGGTGACAGGGCAGTGAAGGGGTTAACTGGGGGGGAGATTAAGGGGTTAAATGGGATTATTGGTGTGCTAGCGGGAAATCTGGCGCTATCTGGGAGGGGCGCTAACACTATCGGAAGTCGCCAGCGACACTGATACAGTGATCGGTAAAAATCGGTTCACTGATCAGTGACACTGGTGACACGGCAGTGAAGGGGTTAACTGGGGGGGGGGGGGCGATCAAGGGGTGAAAGGGGATTACTGGTGTACTGGCGGGCAATCTGGCGCTGTCAGGGAGGGGCGCTAACTCTATCGGAAGTCGCCAGCGACACTGATACAGTGATCAGTAAAAATTGGTTCACTGATCAGTGACACTGGTGACAGGGCAGTGAAGGGGTTAACTGGGGGGGCGATCAAGGGGTTAAACGGGATTACTGATGTACTGGCGGGCAAACTGGCGCTATCTGGGAGGGGCGCTAACACTATCGGAAGTCGCCAGAGACACTGATACAGTGATCGGTAAAAATTGGTTCACTGATCAGTGACACTGGTGACAGGGCAGTGAAGGGGTTAACTGGGGGGGGATTAAGGGGTAAATGGGATTACTGGTGTACTAGCGGGCAATCTGGCGATATCTGGGAGGGGCGCTAACTCTATCGGAAGTCGCCAGCGACACTGATACAGTGATCAGTAAAAATTGGTTCACTGATCAGTGACACTGGTGACAGGGCAGTGAAGGGGTTAACTGGGGGGGCGATCAAGGGGTTAAACGGGATTACTGGTATTCTGGCGGGCAATCTGGCGCTATCTGGGAGGGGCGCTAACACTATCGGAAGTCGCCAGCGACACTGATACAGTGATCAGTAAAAATTGGTTCACTGATCAGTGACACTGGTGACAGGGCAGTGAAGGGGTTAACTGGGGGGGGGGGGCGATCAAGAGGTTAAACGGGATTACTGGTGTACTGGCGGGCAAACTGGCGCTATCTGGGAGGGGCGCTAACTCTATCGGAAGTCGCCAGAGACACTGATACAGTGATCGGTAAAAATTGGTTCACTGATCAGTGACACTGGTGACAGGGCAGTGAAGAGGTTAACTGGGGGGGCGATCAAGGGGTTAAATGGGATTACTGGTGTACTAGCAGGCAAACTGGCGCTATCTGGGAGGGGCGCTAACACTATCGGAAGTCGCCAGCGACACTGATACAGTGATCAGTAAAAATCGGTTCACTGATCACTGACACTGGTGTCAGGGCAGTGAAGGGGTTAACTGGGGGGGGGGAGATTAGAGGGTTAAATGGGATTACTGGTGTACTGGCGGGCAGTCTGACGCTATCTGTGAGGGGCGCTAACACTATCGAAAGTCGCCAGCGACACTGATACAGTGATCAGTAAAAATTGGTTCACTGATCAGTGACACTGGTGACAAGGCAGTGAAGGGGTTAACTGGGGGGGGGGGCGATCAAGGGGTTAAACGGGATTACTGGTGTACTGGCGGGCAAACTGGCGCTATCTGGGAGGGGCGCTAACTCTATCGGAAGTCGCCAGCGACACTGATACAGTGATCGGTAAAAATTGGTTCACTGATAAGTGACACTGGTGTCAGGGCAGTGAAGGGGTCAACTGGGGGGGGGGAGATTAAGGGGTTAAATGGGATTACTGGTGTACTAGCGGGCAAACTGGCGCTATCTGGGAGGGGCGCTAACTCTATCAGAAGTCGCCAGCGACACTGATACAGTGATCAGTAAAAATTGGTTCACTGATCAGTGACACTGGTGACAGGGCAGTGAAGGGGTTAACTGGGAGGGGGGCGATCAAGGGGTTAAACGGCATTACTGGTGTACTGGCGGGCAATCTGGCGCTATCTGGGAGGGGCGCTAACACTATCGGAAGTCGCCAGCGACACTGATACAGTGATCAGTAAAAATTGGTTCACTGATCAGTGACACTGGTGACAGGGCAGTGAAGGGGTTAACTGGGAGGGGGGCGATCAAGGGGTTAAACGGGATTACTGGTGTACTGGCGGGCAATCTGGCGCTATCTGGGAGGGGCGCTAACACTATCGGAAGTCGCCAGCGACACTGATACAGTGATCAGTAAAAATCGGTTCACTGATCAGTGACACTGGTGAGAGGGCAGTGAAGGGGTTAACTGGGGGGGGGCGATCAAGGGGTTAAACGGGAATACTGGTGTACTGGCGGGCAGTCTGACGCTATCTGTGTGGGGCGCTAACACTATCGAAAGTCGCCAGCGACACTGATACAGTGATCAGTAAAAATTGGTTCACTGATCAGTGACACTGGTGACAGGGCAGTGAAGGGGTTAACTGGGGGGGCGATCAAGGGGTTAAACGGGATTACTGGTGTACTGGCGGGCAAACTGGCGCTATCTGGGAGGGGCGCTAACTCCATCGGAAGTCGCCAGCGACACTGATACAGTGATCGGTAAAAATCGGTTCACTGATCAGTGACACTGGTGACACGGCAGTGAAGGGGTTAACTGGGGGGGGGGCGATCAAGGGGTGAAACGGGATTACTGGTGTACTGGCGGGCAATCTGGCGCTGTCAGGGAGGGGCGCTAACTCTATCGGAAGTCGCCAGCGACACTGATACAGTGATCAGTAAAAATTGGTTCACTGATCAGTGACACTGGTGACAGGGCAGTGAAGGGGTTAACTGGGGGGCGATCAAGGGGTTAAACGGGATTACTGGTATTCTGGCGGGCAATCTGGCGCTATCTGGGAGGGGCGCTAACACTATCGGAAGTCGCCAGCGACACTGATACAGTGATCAGTAAAAATTGGTTCACTGATCAGTGACACTGGTGACAGGGCAGTGAAGGGGTTAACTGGGGGGGCGATCAAGGGGTTAAATGGGATTACTGGTGTACTAGCAGGCAAACTGGCGCTATCTGGGAGGGGCGCTAACACTATCGGAAGTCGCCAGCGACACTGATACAGTGATCAGTAAAAATCGGTTCACTGATCACTGACACTGGTGTCAGGGCAGTGAAGGGGTTAACTGGGGGGGGGGAGATTAGAGGGTTAAATGGGATTACTGGTGTACTGGCGGGCAGTCTGACGCTATCTGTGAGGGGCGCTAACACTATCGAAAGTCGCCAGCGACACTGATACAGTGATCAGTAAAAATTGGTTCACTGATCAGTGACACGGGTGACAAGGCAGTGAAGGGGTTAACTGGGGGGGGGGCGATCAAGGGGTTAAACGGGATTACTTGTGTACTGGCGGGCAAACTGGCGCTATCTGGGAGGGGCGCTAACTCTATCGGAAGTCGCCAGCGACACTGATACAGTGATCGGTAAAAATTGGTTCACTGATAAGTGACACTGGTGTCAGGGCAGTGAAGGGGTCAACTGGGGGGGGCGGAGATTAAGGGGTTAAATGGGATTACTGGTGTACTAGCGGGCAAACTGGCGCTATCTGGGAGGGGCGCTAACTCTATCAGAAGTCGCCAGCGACACTGATACAGTGATCAGTAAAAATTGGTTCACTGATCAGTGACACTGGTGACAGGGCAGTGAAGGGGTTAACTGGGAGGGGGGCGATCAAGGGGTTAAACGGCATTACTGGTGTACTGGCGGGCAATCTGGCGCTATCTGGGAGGGGCGCTAACACTATCGGAAGTCGCCAGCGACACTGATACAGTGATCAGTAAAAATTGGTTCACTGATCAGTGACACTGGTGACAGGGCAGTGAAGGGGTTAACTGGGAGGGGGGCGATCAAGGGGTTAAACGGGATTACTGGTGTACTGGCGGGCAATCTGGCGCTATCTGGGAGGGGCGCTAACACTATCGGAAGTCGCCAGCGACACTGATACAGTGATCAGTAAAAATCGGTTCACTGATCAGTGACACTGGTGAGAGGGCAGTGAAGGGGTTAACTGGGGGGGGGGCGATCAAGGGGTTAAACGGGATTACTGGTGTACTGGCGGGCAGTCTGACGCTATCTGTGTGGGGCGCTAACACTATCGAAAGTCGCCAGCGACACTGATACAGTGATCAGTAAAAATTGGTTCACTGATCAGTGACACTGGTGACAGGGCAGTGAAGGGGTTAACTGGGGGGGCGATCAAGGGGTTAAACGGGATTACTGGTGTACTGGCGGGCAAACTGGCGCTATCTGGGAGGGGCGCTAACTCCATCGGAAGTCGCCAGCGACACTGATACAGTGATCGGTAAAAATTGGTTCACTGATCAGTGACACTGATGACAGGGCAGTGAAGGGGTTAACTGGGGGGGCGATCAAGGGGTTAAACGGGATTACTGGTGTACTGGCGGGCAAACTGGCGCTATCTGGGAGGGGCGCTAACTCCATCGGAAGTCGCCAGCGACACTGATACAGTGATCGGTAAAAATTGGTTCACTGATCAGTGACACTGGTGACAGGGCAGTGAAGGGGTTAACTGGGGGGGCGATCAAGGGGTTAAACGGGATTACTGGTGTACTGGCGGGCAAACTGGCGCTATCTGGGAGGGGCGCTAACTCCATCGGAAGTCGCCAGCGACACTGATACAGTGATCGGTAAAAATTGGTTCACTGATCAGTGACACTGATGACAGGGCAGTGAAGGGGTTAACTGGGGGGGAGATTAAGGGGTTAAATGGGATTATTGGTGTGCTAGCGGGAAATCTGGCGCTATCTGGGAGGGGCGCTAACACTATCGGAAGTCGCCAGCGACACTGATACAGTGATCGGTAAAAATCGGTTCACTGATCAGTGACACTGGTGACAGGGCAGTGAAGGGGTTAACTGGGGGGGGGATTAAGGGGTTAAATGGGATTACTGATGAACTAACGGGCAATCTGACGCTATCTGTGTGGGGCGCTAACACTATCGAAAGTCGCCAGCGACACTGATACAGTGATCGGTAAAAATTGGTTCACTGATCAGTGACACTGGTGACAGGGCAGTGAAGGGGTTAACTGGGGGGGGGGATTAAGGGGTTAAATGGGATTATTGGTGTACTAGCGGGAAATCTGGCGCTATCTGGGAGGGGCGCTAACACTATCAGAAGTCGCCAGCGACACTGATACAGTGATCGGTAAAAATTGGTTCACTGATCAGTGACACTGGTGACAGGGCAGTGAAGGGGTTAACTGAGGGGGGGGGGGCGATCAAGGGGTGAAACAGGATTACTGGTGTACCGGCGGGCAATCTGGCGCTATCAGGGAGGGGCGCTAACACTATCGGAAGTCGCCAGTGACACTGATACAGTGATCAGTAAAAATCGGTTCACTGATCAGTGACACTGGTGTCAGGGCAGTGAAGGGGTTAACTGGGGGGGGGGAGATTAAGGGGTTAAATGGGATTACTGGTGTACTAGCGGGCAAACTGGCGCTATCTGGGAGGGGCGCTAACTCTATCAGAAGTCGCCAACGACACTGATACAGTGATCAGTAAAAATTGGTTCACTGATCAGTGACACTGGGACAGGGCAGTGAAGGGGTTTAACTGGGGGGGGCGATCAAGGTGTTAAACGGTTTTACTGGTGTACTGGCGGGCAGTCTGACGCTATCTGGAGGGGCGCTAACACTATCGAAAGTCGCCAGCGACACTGATACAGTGATCAGTAAAAATTGGTTCACTGATCAGTGACACTGGTGACAGGGCAGTGAAGGGGTTAACTGGGGGGGCGATCAAGGGGTTAAACGGGATTACTGGTGTACTGGCGGGCAAACTGGCGCTATCTGGGAGGGGCGCTAACTCCATCGGAAGTCGCCAGCGACACTGATACAGTGATCGGTAAAAATTGGTTCACTGATCAGTGACACTGGTGACAGGGCAGTGAAGGGGTTAACTGGGGGGGAGATTAAGGGGTTAAATGGGATTATTGGTGTGCTAGCGGGAAATCTGGCGCTATCTGGGAGGGGCGCTAACACTATCGGAAGTCGCCAGCGACACTGATACAGTGATCGGTAAAAATCGGTTCACTGATCAGTGACACTGGTGACACGGCAGTGAAGGGGTTAACTGGGGGGGGGCGATCAAGGGGTGAAACGGGATTACTGGTGTACTGGCGGGCAATCTGGCGCTGTCAGGTAGGGGCGCTAACTCTATCGGAAGTCGCCAGCGACACTGATACAGTGATCAGTAAAAATTGGTTCACTGATCAGTGACACTGGTGACAGGGCAGTGAAGGGGTTAACTGGGGGGGCGATCAAGGGGTTAAACGGGATTACTGATGTACTGGCGGGCAAACTGGCGCTATCTGGGAGGGGCGCTAACACTATCGGAAGTCGCCAGAGACACTGATACAGTGATCGGTAAAAATTGGTTCACTGATCAGTGACACTGGTGACAGGGCAGTGAAGGGGTTAACTGGGGGGGGGATTAAGGGGTAAATGGGATTACTGGTGTACTAGCGGGCAATCTGGCGATATCTGGGAGGGGCGCTAACTCTATCGGAAGTCGCCAGCGACACTGAATACAGTGATCAGTAAAAATTGGTTCACTGATCAGTGACACTGGTGACAGGGCAGTGAAGGGGTTAACTGGGGGGGCGATCAAGGGGTTAAACGGGATTACTGGTATTCTGGCGGGCAATCTGGCGCTATCTGGGAGGGGCGCTAACACTATCGGAAGTCGCCAGCGACACTGATACAGTGATCAGTAAAAATTGGTTCACTGATCAGTGACACGGGTGACAAGGCAGTGAAGGGGTTAACTGGGGGGGGGCGATCAAGGGGTTAAACGGGATTACTTGTGTACTGGCGGGCAAACTGGCGCTATCTGGGAGGGGCGCTAACTCTATCGGAAGTCGCCAGAGACACTGATACAGTGATCGGTAAAAATTGGTTCACTGATCAGTGACACTGGTGACAGGGCAGTGAAGAGGTTAACTGGGGGGGCGATCAAGGGGTTAAATGGGATTACTGGTGTACTAGCAGGCAAACTGGCGCTATCTGGGAGGGGCGCTAACACTATCGGAAGTCGCCAGCGACACTGATACAGTGATCAGTAAAAATCGGTTCACTGATCACTGACACTGGTGTCAGGGCAGTGAAGGGGTTAACTGGGGGGGGGGAGATTAGAGGGTTAAATGGGATTACTGGTGTACTGGCGGGCAGTCTGACGCTATCTGTGAGGGGCGCTAACACTATCGAAAGTCGCCAGCGACACTGATACAGTGATCAGTAAAAATTGGTTCACTGATCAGTGACACTGGTGACAAGGCAGTGAAGGGGTTAACTGGGGGGGGGGGGGCGATCAAGGGGTTAAACGGGATTACTGGTGTACTGGCGGGCAAACTGGCGCTATCTGGGAGGGGCGCTAACTCTATCGGAAGTCGCCAGCGACACTGATACAGTGATCGGTAAAAATTGGTTCACTGATAAGTGACACTGGTGTCAGGCAGTGAAGGGGTCAACTGGGGGGGGGAGATTAAGGGGTTAAATGGGATTACTGGTGTACTAGCGGGCAAACTGGCGCTATCTGGGAGGGGCGCTAACACTATCGGAAGTCGCCAGCGACACTGATACAGTGATCAGTAAAAATCGGTTCACTGATCAGTGACACTGGTGAGAGGGCAGTGAAGGGGTTAACTGGGGGGGGGCGATCAAGGGGTTAAACGGGAATACTGGTGTACTGGCGGGCAGTCTGACGCTATCTGTGTGGGGCGCTAACACTATCGAAAGTCGCCAGCGACACTGATACAGTGATCAGTAAAAATTGGTTCACTGATCAGTGACACTGGTGACAGGGCAGTGAAGGGGTTAACTGGGGGGGCGGTCAAGGGGTTAAACGGGATTACTGGTGTACTGGCGGGCAAACTGGCGCTATCTGGGAGGGGCGCTAACTCCATCGGAAGTCGCCAGCGACACTGATACAGTGATCGGTAAAAATTGGTTCACTGATCAGTGACACTGGTGACAGGGCAGTGAAGGGGTTAACTGGGGGGGAGATTAAGGGGTTAAATGGGATTATTGGTGTGCTAGCGGGAAATCTGGCGCTATCTGGGAGGGGCGCTAACACTATCGGAAGTCGCCAGCGACACTGATACAGTGATCGGTAAAAATCGGTTCACTGATCAGTGACACTGGTGACACGGCAGTGAAGGGGTTAACTGGGGGGGGGGCGATCAAGGGGTGAAACGGGATTACTGGTGTACTGGCGGGCAATCTGGCGCTGTCAGGGAGGGGCGCTAACTCTATCGGAAGTCGCCAGCGACACTGATACAGTGATCAGTAAAAATTGGTTCACTGATCAGTGACACTGGTGACAGGGCAGTGAAGGGGTTAACTGGGGGGGCGATCAAGGGGTTAAACGGGATTACTGATGTACTGGCGGGCAAACTGGCGCTATCTGGGAGGGGCGCTAACACTATCGGAAGTCGCCAGAGACACTGATACAGTGATCGGTAAAAATTGGTTCACTGATCAGTGACACTGGTGACAGGGCAGTGAAGGGGTTAACTGGGGGGGGGATTAAGGGGTAAATGGGATTACTGGTGTACTAGCGGGCAATCTGGCGATATCTGGGAGGGGCGCTAACTCTATCGGAAGTCGCCAGCGACACTGATACAGTGATCAGTAAAAATTGGTTCACTGATCAGTGACACTGGTGACAGGGCAGTGAAGGGGTTAACTGGGGGGCGATCAAGGGGTTAAACGGGATTACTGGTATTCTGGCGGGCAATCTGGCGCTATCTGGGAGGGGCGCTAACACTATCGGAAGTCGCCAGCGACACTGATACAGTGATCAGTAAAAATTGGTTCACTGATCAGTGACACTGGTGACAGGGCAGTGAAGGGGTTAACTGGGGGGGCGATCAAGGGGTTAAATGGGATTACTGGTGTACTAGCAGGCAAACTGGCGCTATCTGGGAGGGGCGCTAACACTATCGGAAGTCGCCAGCGACACTGATACAGTGATCAGTAAAAATCGGTTCACTGATCACTGACACTGGTGTCAGGGCAGTGAAGGGGTTAACTGGGGGGGGGGAGATTAGAGGGTTAAATGGGATTACTGGTGTACCGGCGGGCAATCTGGCGCTATCAGGGAGGGGCGCTAACACTATCGGAAGTCGCCAGTGACACTGATACAGTGATCAGTAAAAATCGGTTCACTGATCAGTGACACTGGTGTCAGGGCAGTGAAGGGGTTAACTAGGGGGGGGAGATTAAGGGGTTAAATGGGATTACTGGTGTACTAGCGGGCAAACTGGCGCTATCTGGGAGGGGCGCTAACTCTATCAGAAGTCGCCAACGACACTGATACAGTGATCAGTAAAAATTGGTTCACTGATCAGTGACACTGGTGACAGGGCAGTGAAGGGGTTAACTGGGGGGGGGGGCGATCAAGGGGTTAAACGGTTTTACTGGTGTACTGGCGGGCAGTCTGACGCTATCTGGGAGGGGCGCTAACACTATCGAAAGTCGCCAGCGACACTGATACAGTGATCAGTAAAAATTGGTTCACTGATCAGTGACACTGGTGACAGGGCAGTGAAGGGGTTAACTGGGGGGCGATCAAGGGGTTAAACGGGATTACTGGTGTACTGGCGGGCAAACTGGCGCTATCTGGGAGGGGCGCTAACTCTATCGGAAGTCGCCAGCGACACTGATCAGGAAAAATCGCTTCACTGATCAGTGACACTGGTGACAGGGCAGTGAAGGGGTTAACTGGGGGGGGGGGGCGATCAAGGGGTTAAACGGGATTACTGGTGTACTTGCGGGCAGTCTGACGCTATCTGTGAGGGGCGCTAACACTATCGAAAGTCGCCAGCGACACTGATACAGTGATCAGTAAAAATTGGTTCACTGATCAGTGACACTGGTGACAGGGCAGTGAAGGGGTTAACTGGGGGGGCGATCAAGGGGTTAAACGGGATTACTGATGTACTGGCGGGCAAACTGGCGCTATCTGGGAGGGGCGCTAACACTATCGGAAGTCGCCAGAGACACTGATACAGTGATCGGTAAAAATTGGTTCACTGATCAGTGACACTGGTGACAGGGCAGTGAAGGGGTTAACTGGGGGGGGGATTAAGGGGTAAATGGGATTACTGGTGTACTAGCGGGCAATCTGGCGATATCTGGGAGGGGCGCTAACTCTATCGGAAGTCGCCAGCGACACTGATACAGTGATCAGTAAAAATTGGTTCACTGATCAGTGACACTGGTGACAGGGCAGTGAAGGGGTTAACTGGGGGGGCGATCAAGGGGTTAAACGGGATTACTGGTATTCTGGCGGGCAATCTGGCGCTATCTGGGAGGGGCGCTAACACTATCGGAAGTCGCCAGCGACACTGATACAGTGATCAGTAAAAATTGGTTCACTGATCAGTGACACTGGTGACAGGGCAGTGAAGGGGTTAACTGGGGGGCGATCAAGGGGTTAAATGGGATTACTGGTGTACTAGCAGGCAAACTGGCGCTATCTGGGAGGGGCGCTAACACTATCGGAAGTCGCCAGCGACACTGATACAGTGATCAGTAAAAATCGGTTCACTGATCACTGACACTGGTGTCAGGGCAGTGAAGGGGTTAACTGGGGGGGGGGAGATTAGAGGGTTAAATGGGATTACTGGTGTACCGGCGGGCAATCTGGCGCTATCAGGGAGGGGCGCTAACACTATCGGAAGTCGCCAGTGACACTGATACAGTGATCAGTAAAAATCGGTTCACTGATCAGTGACACTGGTGTCAGGGCAGTGAAGGGGTTAACTAGGGGGGGGGAGATTAAGGGGTTAAATGGGATTACTGGTGTACTAGCGGGCAAACTGGCGCTATCTGGGAGGGGCGCTAACTCTATCAGAAGTCGCCAACGACACTGATACAGTGATCAGTAAAAATTGGTTCACTGATCAGTGACACTGGTGACAGGGCAGTGAAGGGGTTAACTGGGGGGGGGGGCGATCAAGGGGTTAAACGGTTTTACTGGTGTACTGGCGGGCAGTCTGACGCTATCTGGGAGGGGCGCTAACACTATCGAAAGTCGCCAGCGACACTGATACAGTGATCAGTAAAAATTGGTTCACTGATCAGTGACACTGGTGACAGGGCAGTGAAGGGGTTAACTGGGGGGGCGATCAAGGGGTTAAACGGGATTACTGGTGTACTGGCGGGCAAACTGGCGCTATCTGGGAGGGGCGCTAACTCTATCGGAAGTCGCCAGCGACACTGATCAGGAAAAATCGCTTCACTGATCAGTGACACTGGTGACAGGGCAGTGAAGGGGTTAACTGGGGGGGGGGGGGCGATCAAGGGGTTAAACGGGATTACTGGTGTACTTGCGGGCAGTCTGACGCTATCTGTGAGGGGCGCTAACACTATCGAAAGTCGCCAGCGACACTGATACAGTGATCAGTAAAAATTGGTTCACTGATCAGTGACACTGGTGACAGGGCAGTGAAGGGGTTAACTGGGGGGGCGATCAAGGGGTTAAACGGGATTACTGGTGTACTGGCGGGCAAACTGGCGCTATCTGGGAGGGGCGCTAACTCTATCGGAAGTCGCCAGCGACACTGATACAGTGATCGGTAAAAATTGGTTCACTGATCAGTGACACTGGTGACAGGGCAGTGAAGGGGTTAACTGGGGGGGGAGATTAAGGGGTTAAATGGGATTATTGGTGTACTAGCGGGAAATCTGGCGCTATCTGGGAGGGGTGCTAACACTATCGGAAGTCGCCAGCGACACTGATACAGTGATCAGTAAAAATCGGTTCACTGATCAGTGACACTGGTGACAGGGCAGTGAAGGGGTTAACTGGGGGGGGGGGCGATCAAGGGGTGAAACGGGATTACTGGTGTACCGGCGGGCAATCTGGCGTTATCAGGGAGGGGCGCTAACACTATCGGAAGTCGCCAGTGACACTGATACAGTGATCAGTAAAAATCAGTTCACTGATCAGTGACACTGGTGTCAGGGCAGTGAAGGGGTTAACTGGGGGGGGGGAGATTAAGGGGTTAAATGGGATTACTGGTGTACTAGCGGGCAAACTGGCGCTATCTGGGAGGGGCGCTAACTCTATCAGAAGTCGCCAACGACACTGATACAGTGATCAGTAAAAATTGGTTCACTGATCAGTGACACTGGTGACAGGGCAGTGAAGGGGTTAACTGGGGGGGGGGGGGCGATCAAGGTGTTAAACGGTTTTACTGGTGTACTGGCGGGCAGTCTGACGCTATCTGGGAGGGGCGCTAACACTATCGAAAGTCGCCAGCGACACTGATACAGTGATCAGTAAAAATTGGTTCACTGATCAGTGACACTGGTGACAGGGCAGTGAAGGGGTTAACTGGGGGGGCGATCAAGGGGTTAAACGGGATTACTGGTGTACTGGCGGGCAAACTGGCGCTATCTGGGAGGGGCGCTAACTCTATCGGAAGTCGCCAGCGACACTGATCAGGAAAAATCGCTTCACTGCTCAGTGACACTGGTGACAGGGCAGTGAAGGGGTTAACTGGGGGGGGGCGATCAAGGGGTTAAACGGGATTACTGGTGTACTTGCGGGCAGTCTGACGCTATCTGTGAGGGGCGCTAACACTATCGAAAGTCGCCAGCGACACTGATACAGTGATCAGTAAAAATTGGTTCACTGATCAGTGACACTGGTGACAGGGCAGTGAAGGGGTTAACTGGGGGGGCGATCAAGGGGTTAAACGGGATTACTGGTGTACTGGCGGGCAAACTGGCGCTATCTGGGAGGGGCGCTAACTCTATCGGAAGTCGCCAGCGACACTGATACAGTGATCGGTAAAAATTGGTTCACTGATCAGTGACACTGGTGACAAAGCAGTGAAGGGGTTAACTGGGGGGGGGGAGATTAAGGGGTTAAATGGGATTATTGGTGTACTAGCGGGAAATCTGGCGCTATCTGGGAGGGGCGCTAACACTATCGGAAGTCGCCAGCGACACTGATACAGTGATCAGTAAAAATCGGTTCACTGATCAGTGACACTGGTGACAGGGCAGTGAAGGGGTTAACTGGGGGGGGGGCAATCAAGGGGTGAAACGGGATTACTGGTGTACCGGCGGGCAATCTGGCGCTATCAGGGAGGGGCGCTAACACTATCGGAAGTCGCCAGTGACACTGATACAGTGATCAGTAAAAATCGGTTCACTGATCAGTGACACTGGTGTCAGGGCAGTGAAGGGGTTAACTGGGGGGGGGAGATTAAGGGGTTAAATGGGATTACTGGTGTACTAGCGGGCAAACTGGCGCTATCTGGGAGGGGCGCTAACTCTATCAGAAGTCGCCAACGACACTGATACAGTGATCAGTAAAAATTGGTTCACTGATCAGTGACACTGGTGACAGGGCAGTGAAGGGGTTAACTGGGGGGGGGGTGATCAAGGTGTTAAACGGTTTTACTGGTGTACTGGCGGGCAGTGTGACGCTATCTGGGAGGGGCGCTAACACTATCGAAAGTCGCCAGCGACACTGATACAGTGATCAGTAAAAATTGGTTCACTGATCAGTGACACTGGTGACAGGGCAGTGAAGGGGTTAACTGGGGGGGCGATCAAGGGGTTAAACGGGATTACTGGTGTACTGGCGGGCAAACTGGCGCTATCTGGGAGGGGCGCTAACTCTATCGGAAGTCGCCAGCGACACTGATCAGGAAAAATCGCTTCACTGATCAGTGACACTGGTGACAGGGCAGTGAAGGGGTTAACTGGGGGGGGGGGCGATCAGGGGGTTAAATGTGTCCTAGGTGTGTTCTAACTGTAGTGTAGTGCTTGTGTACTCACTTTTACTGTGTCTTCTTCTCTGTCTGGAACGGAATGTGTCCAGGCAGAGAAGAATGACATCATATCCTGCCCTGTGTATATGTCAACACAGGACAGGATAGGACAGGGACCGATCATGTGATTTCAGCCAGAAACGACTGGCTGAAATCTAATGATTGATCCCTCCTGGATCAAATCGTGTCACCCGCGGAACCCGTTTTAAAACGTGGTTTTGCGCTCCACTGCCGCCCTGCACACGTATATACACAGTGGCAGGGCGGCAAGTGGTTAAAATAGAAAACTGTTTAAATCATCATCAAATTTTAATATGAGAAGAGTTCAAGTCAAACTGGGACTTTTGTGTTTATATATTAAAAGCACAAATTGCAAGGAGTGGAAACTGCATTTATTTTTTTGACATACTCCCCTGCTACATTTATTCACTTACCCCAGTGTTTGAAGTTCTTCACAGTGAATAAATTCTTACTTGAACAAGTAAATATACATAATTTATTGAAAGTATGTATGTTTAACTTTACTTTTATTTTCTATAACATATTTAAACTATAGTATATTGAGCTTACTCATATAGTTTTCATCAATGGGAAAGTGAAAATCATTTTTGAAATATAACAATCTCTATAATGTCCATTTAACACTGATCAAGGGGGATCAAGAAACATAATTTCAGAAGAGCATTAAGATTTTAAATTGTATCAGGATATATGTCTGATTACCTCTGGTTTCAGAGCACTGTATTTTTTCCACAGGATGCTACCCAAGAAAAAAAAAAAAAACCTTTCTAGCAATACACACCAAACTGAGCATGTGCAGCTTACCCCAAGGCTGTGTTCTATCGGGAAATGAGTCGGGGACAGTAGAAGAAGGGAAAAATCAGAGAAGACAGGATTAAACATCCTTTTTACACAATGCAGAGGGTTAACCCCTTAGGTTCCACAGTGAATATAACAAGTATGCTTTGCTGCATATAAAGACTGATTTTACTGTTGTGGGTTTAGTAACACTTTAAAGCTGGTATCCAGGCAGCCATTAAACTTCACTAGTTTGTATCTCCCACATCACCACTTTGGGCAGCAAGAGTCAAACATTGGTTTACTCTAATGGAGGTTCCTTTTTTCTTTGCTTCTGCAGTCTTCCTGTCTGTTATATTAGTGTTCCCAGAAAGCCGTTCCCCTTTGCTGGCATTTGTGACATCATCAAGTACAGTGCAGGACCAGCAGTCCCTGCTTCCATTATATTCATTCTGTCGATCTGTGTTTTGTGAAACTCTCCTGCTGCTGCTCAATTATTCCTCCATCAGCAGGCAAAGCCTGGCTCTACCAAGATGGTCACCTCCACACAGAGACAGTATGAACAAGGCAGGATCTGCACTGCAAATAAACCACAATTTTTATAAAGTTGGATTTAAGCTTTATATCACTCAGATCCTATTTGCAAGGGTGGCAACACAAAGACCAACAAACAAAAGCAATGCAACAAATGTGAAGATCGGTGTGTATGCGTGCCACTGAAGACGTGAATATGCACGAAACGCGTTGGGTGGAGCCTTACAAGCTGACGTCACGCCGCCGTGGCCAGAGTTCAGAACGGAGGCCATTTTGGTATGCTTTCATGTACTTAACTCTTTAATGAATGCATGTGGATTGCTTTTAAAAATTTTACAATAAATACTACCCCCTAGGAGGATCCTTTTGCTGGTTTTGCATAGCCCTTATTCTAGAGAAGTCTGGTCCCCCATAAGGATCAGCACAAACGCTATTAAACCAGTAGTGTTCTCATGTGTGCACATCCATATAAGGTGGTGGATTTCCGTATTGGATCATGAGCACTTTTGAGTATCCCATCTGGTATTGCTGCACCTTGTAGTTCTACGGATTTATTCATTAGCTGAAGAGCACTCACACATCACCTGGCATTTCTGTGACCTGTAGTGCCACGGACTATTCATATTCACCATTTAATTATTACTGAAGAGCACTCACACATCACCTGGCATTTCTGTGACCTGTAGTGCCACAGACTCTTTATATCCACTGTTCAATTATTGCTGAAGAGCACTTACACATCACCTGGCATTTCTGTGACCTGTAGTGCCACAGGCAATTCATATTCACCATTTAATTATTGCTGAAGAGCACTCACGTATCACCTGGCATTTCTGTGACCTGTAGCGCCACGGACAATTCATAGTCACCATTCAATTATTGCTGAAGAGCACTCACACATACGTGGCATTTCTGTGACCTGTAGTGCCACGGACAATTCATATCCACCATTTAATAATTGCTGAAGAGCACTCATGTATCACCTGGCATTTCTGTGACCTGTAGTGCCACAGACTATTTATATTCACCATTTAATTATTACTGAAGAGCACTCACACATCACCTGGCATTTCTGTGACCTGTAGTGCCACGGACAATTCATAGTCACCATTCAATTATTGCTGAAGAGCACTCACGTATCACCTGGCATTTCTGTGACCTGTAGTGCCACAGACTATTTATATTCACCATTTAATTATTTCTGAAGAGCATTCACACATCACCTGGAATTTCTGTGACCTGTAGTGCCACGGACTATTTATATTCACCATTGAATTATTGCTGAAAAGCACTCACACATCACCTGGCATTTCTGTGACCTGTAGTGCCACGGACTATTTATATTTACCATTTAATTATTGCTGAGATTGTAGTGATACAGATTTTATATGATTTGATATGTTTTATTAGGTTTATGTCACTCTGATATCGTATGATCACTGTATTCACGTAACCACTTTATGATTGCATCTGACACTTATTTTTAGCGCTGCAATTACATTTGTATTGAAATGTGAAGATCGCTTGTAAAATTGGAGCCAGGATGAGGCTGATTTCAAACAGAACACCAGGAAGGGTTAGATACTCGTTAAGTCTAGGCTCAGGGTATTCCACTAATAAGGTGTAATACTTGTCTTAGTCTTCGCTCCAGCACTCTCCACTTCTCTCTGACATTTCAGGTTGTGGCCGGAGCCTTGCCATCCTTACGTTTAATGCAGGACTATCTTTTCCAACACTTGTACTTGATGACGTCAGCATGCAACAGCTGGCTGGAGCACCATGCAGAGGAGGCTTTCCGGGGACTGAACAGGCTGAGTAATAAGGAAAGCATTACAGCTTATTCTTCTACCCCAAGACTTAAAGCAGAGATCTGGTCTCAAAAAAAAAAAATTTAAAGTACAGTATTTGTAGCCGCTGACTTTTAACAACTTGCCCACCGGGCACTTATACCCCCTTCCTTACCAGCTTTCAGCGCTGTCACATTTTGAATGACAATTGCGCGGTCATGCAACATTGTACTCATATGAAGTTTTTATCATTTTTTTCTTTTGGTGGTATTTATTAGCCGCTGAGTGTTTTATTTTTTGTGCTGTAAACAATAAAAGAGCAAAACATTTGAGAAAAAAAATGTTTTTCTTCGTTTCTATTATAAAATTATGCAAACAGGTAATTTTTCTCCTTCACTGATGTGCGTTGATGAGGCTGCAATAATAGGCAGCACTGATGGGCACTGATAGGAGGCACTGATGGGCACTGATAGGTTGCACTGATAGGCAGCACTGATGGGCAATGATAGGAGGCACTGATGGGCACTGATAGGCAGCACTGATGGGCACTGATAGGTGGCACTGGTAGGCAGCACTAATGAGGTGGTACGGATAGGCGGCACTGATAGGCGGCACTGATGAGCAGGCACTGATGGGTACTGATAGTTGGCACTGATAGGCAGCACTGACTGGCGGCACTGCTGGGCACTGACTAGCGGCACTGCTGGGTGGCACTGATGGGTGGCAGTGATGGGGTACAGCTTGGTGGCACTGGTGGGCACTGCTGGGCACCGGTGGGTGGCACTCCTGGTCACAGGTGGGTGGCACTGCTGGACACTGGTGGGTGGCACTGCTGGGCACTTGTAGGCAGCACTGCTGGGCACTTGTGAGAGGAACTGGTGGGTGCCCTGATGATCAGTGCCGATCTCTGCTCTGACATCTGCCGGTTCTCTGCAGTACTTTCCTCACGCTCTGACAGCGTGAGATAAGTGCAGCCAAGAACCGGCAATTGCATTTCCCGGTGATCAGAGTGTCATTGGACACGACTGATCACATGGTAAAAGGCCACTGTGATTGGCCATTTACCACATCACATGATCAGCTGTGTCCGTAGAACACAGCGATCACAGAGATCGCCAGGTGCCGCGCCCCCGGGGGCGCGCAGGAGAGTGCATTCTTGGAGGACGTCATATGATGGCCTCCCAGAACTGGCTGACCACAGTGCAGCTTTCATTCGGTTACCTGCGGTCGGCAACTGGTTAATATAAGGACACTTACATGTCCAGGTGTCTGGCAATATCCGCACCCGAGAAGATTTCCTTGCTTCGGGTGCAGGTGCTAGCATCTTAACTACTGCACATGCGCAAGTGGCGCTGTGCTTTTTGATTGGTCCCACAGTCTGCTGTGTCCCAAAAGGCTGCAGGGGGAAGGAGTGGCTGGAGATCATCACAGCAAAATCAACCAGAAATGGGAACGGGTACCTGTCAAAACCAGGTACCCGCTCCCCCCCAAAAAGTGCCAAATGTGGCAGTGGAGAGGTGGAGGATGCCAACAAGTAGAAATTCCCCTTTTGGATGGAGTACCACTTTAAAGCTCACTCCCAAAATGTCTTTACTTCTCTGCAAAATGTTTGTAAAATTTGTTTTACTCTGGCCCTATCACCCTGACAGTAATTCATCGGTGGGCAGTTGCAAGAATCGGGAAGGGATAACTGACTTCTGATGGCATCAGGAAAGAAGACTGAGACACAGGACTGGGCTGTGGCAGTGGGGCAGCCGATTGCAGCAGAAAATGCTCCATTCATTGGACAGGACATTCATTGGATGTGAATTGAGGACGACAAGGTAAGAGGGTTTAATAAAAAGCAGGGGCGAAGTTCTTCTTTAACAAGCATTCAACCCTTGCAATGTAGCAGATGCACAGATTTTTATCAGTCCTTATATTTCAGCTTTAAGTACCCCAAAGCAGTGGGAGCAACAGGGACCATAAAAAGAGCTTTACCAAAAAGTTGAAAAATCCGTGTGATTGATTGCTAATTTTACCTACCACAAGCATCTATTCATCATAGAAATGAAACAAACGTTTGTGGTGCATCAACATGTATAGCAATTCAAACACACAAGGGTCATTTCCCCGATCTCTTTCATAGAGCTCGATTTACCCTTGAAGGTTTCCTTAAGCAGTTGTAACAACTTGATATGTGAAGTAGTAACTCAAAAATCATACATCAAAAATCATGGGGGGAATCATACATCCTCTAGTTGTCACAGAACACATGTATATACTTTGGTTTATAAATTCACAAGATTCTTAAAGCCTTCATAAGTGAAAGGAGGGATCTTGGGAACACAAGACCCTGTTTTGGACATGCACGCTATTTGGTTAACATCACACGAACTGTAATCCTGTGCACTTTGGAAATAAACCCCATCTGGAGAATAGATAGAAGGATCAATGTCAAAATAGTTGTAGGGTCTAAGGAAGAACCCAACACCGTTTCCTGGAGTGGCAGTGTTTGGGAGGTCCTCCGAGTGGGGTATATGAAGAAATCCAACTGTAATCCAGGCAACCAAATCCTGTGGAAGAGATATGTCAATGAGAATTGTACATTGCTGATAAATGCTTCATAAGATACAGAGCAGGATCAAACTAAGGAAGTAACCAGTACTAACATAGTAGTCCTTTAGCCCTTTGTATTCAAATCCATATGGTTAAATCTCACATTTCCCACTACAAAATAATGAATGTCTTATAAAAAAAAACAGTACTGATTTAAAATAGAAACCAAATTTTAATATGAGAAGCGTTCAAATCAAACTGGGACTTTTGAGTTTGTATAATAAAAGAAACAATTGAGTACTGTCCGTGATACTTTTTTTATTTGCACTAACATATAATTTTGAGGACAAGCTTTCGGGGAATGTCCCCTTCTTCATGTCCAAGCAGTTCTGATCACAATGTTTTAGCAGAATGTTAGAAGAGATGTATCTCCGAGAACTTCAATATCTCCAATATCTTCAATTTCTACTTCAATATCTCTGGGTCATACAGCTGCACATCCAGTAATGTTGTGTACCTTATCCAGTGCAGAAAATGTAGCAAAGGATCTTATGTTGGCGAAACAGGACAGAAGTTGCAAACAAGGATGAATTTGCACAGACATACCATCAAGGAACATAAAGAAGATGACTTTTGCACACCTGTGGGACACCATTTCGCACAACCAGACCACACTTTGGGGGACCTCAATATTTTAGTTCTTAAAGGAAATTTCAAATCCATTCAGGAAAGAAAAACATTTGAACTAAGAATGATAATTCTATTTGACACAAGAGATAATGGCCTGAATTTGGACATGGGATTCCTCAATCATTATCCAACAGTTTTATGAATATATCACCTCAAGCATGACTGCCTCTGTGAGTGTTGTTTCCCCCCACCCCAGACTTTGCTTTTGCTGTGTCTTATCTCTGTTCTCTCTTTTTTTTTTTCATCCCCTACATCTCTTCTAACATTCTGCTAAAACATTGTGATCAGTACTGCTTGGAGCTGAAGAAGGGAACATTCCCCGAAAGCTTGTCCTCAAAATTATATGTTAGTGCAAATAAAAAAAGTATCACGGACAGTACTCAATTGTTTCTGTCGCAAGTGCACTAATACGGCTACAATCACCTCAAATATAATAAAAGAACAAATTTCAAGGAGTGGAAACTGTATTTATTTTTTTACATGCTCCCCTGCTACATTTATTTACTTACCGCAGTGTTTAACTAATGCCTGGAAAGCTTCGGCATAGAAAGATTTGTCAGTATGCCTGAACTATCCTAAGACAGTTTGCATCACTTTGTTATCAGTGCTGAAATACTGACCACAGAAAGATTTGTCTCAATTTGTTCAATTTCATGACAGGTTATGCATCAGTTATCCAGGATTAGGCATTCCATGCACTGAATGTTCACAGGAATGACTGCTGTAGGCTTGGAACCAGCAAGGCCGGGATTGTCACCGATGGTCGTACGGCCATCTTTGAAACATTTACACGTATTCAAATGTCTTACTGCAGCTGAGCATCTCATCACCATACTGAGCTTGAAGTCTTTTGGTGATATTGGTGGGTTTTACGCCTTCGTTCACAAGAAACGTCATCGCCAATACTCTGCTCCATGCACGTGCTAACACTTTTATCTGCCATCTTGATTAACAGTCTCTGGACTGCCACATGACATGTGCACCACCTATCAGTAGTAGGACACACTTGCCACTTACTACTGCGTGTAGTACCACCATGCTAGCATTCCTTTTTATACCCGTAAAATTAAAAGTCCTGGTTTGACTTCAACTCCCCCTTGTAAATGATATACAGTACCCTCCTTTGTATTAAAATATTAACATACTAACAAGCAACACTTGTGGTGCAATGTAAGGTCCATATATACTGTCTACCCCCCCCCCACCCTCCTTCTTTTAGTTGGTCCATAAGTTACCAGTAAATAAAAAAATATTTAATAGCTACCTTACCCCACTCTTACATGTATGCTAGTATGATGTATGATAGTGATGTCACCCTTCTTTAGGTGAGACCCTGGGGAATAAAGATCAACCTAAATATTGTGTGAAGACACTCTCGCAATGGACTAGAGTGTCTTCTCATAAGATTTAGGTTAATCATTGCTCCCTAGTGCAGAGCATGTCTTTTTTTGTACTGTGCCCCCTGTGCTGGGTATCGTGTGTATAGGTTATGGATAAGGTGTGCCTTCACTTACTTCCAGATGACCTCTTCCAGAGTTATTGGACTCTTGTGGGGTAAAGCCAAAATTTTGTATGTGTTTTGGATAGGGAGTAAGGAAAGGTTAAAAATATTATTGGGTTATTTTGTGCTGCCTGTGCCCTAATGGGGAGGTTTCCCTTTGCCTTTAAATACACTTTAGTATATCTTTAGATACTCACTACCTTAACGAAGAGAAATTCCAGAATTGTTAAGTCACCAGTCAGTAGTGCACCATTTGTACTCATTTAGCAGTCTATAAATTAGAGTTAATATTTAAATAGCTGCTAGTTTTAAATGGAGAAAATGAATACATGAAAAACATTTAGTGTATTTTACAAAAATTGTGGTGGAGTGGCCATGCCCCTCAAAAAAATTACCAAAAGATCAATACCATAAAAATCATGCCACAATATTTCAGTTTTGCACTGTTGCTTACACATTGAATCAGAAGGTAACTTCCCATTTCTAAGGGACTCCAGAGAATGGACATCCTTCAACATGTTTCATGCTACAGTAAAATATAATGTGGAATATGCATACTGTGCATGTCTAGAATTTACCAGTGAGAAAGTGATACTGTCATTCCACCTTGCAGAAAAGGTATTGAGGCATAAACTGTTGCAAGATATCTAAGAAACAGATATAAGAAGCTGCCTGTGTTCACTGAAAATGGCAATATCTACTTGGGTAGAGTCAGCCTTTCAAATATCTTTCACTCACCTGATCTTGAATATTCTCATCATTTATGAATTTGGAGAACGTTACACTAGGAGTCCAAGGATCATTTTGATTAAAAATGGAACTGCTCTCAGGTTCGTCTTCTTTACGCTTGGTCACTGCTAGCTTGTACCTTATGGAAAAAAAAAGTTATTGCCATGCTTGACCATCATTACAATTTTAGAATTTCAAAGTGGTTCCCAGTGCTGTCTTGTGATTATTCTGCTTCTCGTCTTCATTGAATAGGCCTAGAGCAGGTAAAATTAATTGCATTAGGCTTGCATCATCTGTGCATGACGCAGTTTTTGAACCCATCTAGCAGATCACACACAATTGGCCAAGGCATACGGTGTTGTCCTAGTTTGCCATGCTGATTGAACATCAAGTGTAGCGCCCCTGCCCTGGGCTGGCTAAATTTAGTGTATTGCTTTGCTGTAAACAGCTGAGCTGCAATTTACTTTTTAGAGCTGATCAGGTGTATCCCCTAAACCTGGTGGCTTATTGCTTCTGCCTGAATCTGGAAGAATGTTCCAAAAATAATGAGGGAAAATCAGTCCCTGGATTATGAATGTTTATCTGACCTTAGCCAATCCTTATTATTATTATACAGTATTTATAAAGCGCCAACAGTTCGCTCAGCGCTGTACATTACAAACCTTGGGAGGCTGACCCAGAAGGTGTGGCTGGTGAGAAGATAAATGTTTGGGAGGGTGTGATCAGAGCTGTCTCCCCTGGGGTCTCTCCATCTGGTAGGCAGCCTATGTGCGAGACAGAGAATCTACTGCGGCTAGGCATGTTTTTTAGAGGTATATATGACCAGAGCTGGATCTAGCCTGTCCAATGTGGGGGTGTAGTAAAAAATGTCAGCAGGGCAGAAGATGGGAGGTCAGAGGACAGGGCTCACTGCTGGCTAGACAGAAGACAGGGGTCACTGCTGGCAGAGCAGAGGACAAGAGCACAGCTCCTTCTTCCACCCCTGCACTGCACACAGCCTGGGCACAGGCAGAAGAGCTCCTCCTCCCCACACAACGCATACCTGAGATCAGTATAGTGTCAGTCAAGGGCCGTATAGTGTCAGGCTAGGGCAGTATAGTGTCAAACTACGATGGTAAAGTAAGAGATTAGGGTGGTATAGTGTCAGATTAGGGCAGTAGAGTGGCAGGTTAGGGTTGGCTTTGGGGTGGGACAAATAAAATCTGGGGGGCCATAGCCCATCTGAGCACTCCCCTAAATCTGGCTATGTGTCAGGAATGGACTCAGCACTGGTGGTGGGACTCACCTGCCGTGTGGGCTGCAGTACCAGGGCTGACCAACGGGTGCTCTCAGCAACCAGAAGCTCACTCCTGCAGTCAGCCATCAGCTGAAGCTGATTGTAGGAGGTGTATTTAAGCAGGACCAGGCCTGTGATCAGGGCCTTGGTGTATGTTTCCTATGAGCCCCTGTACCTGGTATCCTGTGTTCCTGCCTATCTGCCTAGTTGCTGACCCTGCTTTGATCCTGACCTCTGCTGACCGTCTCCTCTTGAACCCCTGGCTTGCCTGACCATCCTTCTGCCTGATCCTCTGTACCGCGCTGCCCGTGAGTTACTGAACCCGGCTTGTGACCCTGACTATTCTCTGCCTGCTCCTCCGGTACCTCACTGCCCGCACGTTGCTGACCTGTCCTGCCTGACTATGCCTGACCCTACCCAGACGATCCATCCATCCCGCACGGATCCAGTCACTACTGTCCAAACCTGCCAGCCCCTTCACATCAGGCTTTCCCCCCGGTACATACCCTCGGCGGACCCCTCTACCACAGTTGGGTGCACTCAGGGGCCGCGACCTGGTCTCAGTCCTGCGCCAAGTCCATCCCCACCATCAGGGGCTCTGGTGAAAAGGCAGACTGAGGCTTAGACTCTGCGCCCTGGGGAATCCTGGTCTGTGGGTCACTAGAGATCCCGCCGGGCGGTGCCTGACAGTACCTTACGGCCCACCTGACCATTCGACCTCTCCAGCCCTGACTACGCTTGTGTTCCTGAAGCCTGCTACTTCCCTGTGTCAGTCCACATATTTCTGGTCACACCCGGATCCCTAACACTATGTTTATGACTCAAAACTGTATTCAGAGTACCATGGAAAGTATGGAAACGCCTGCATTGGCTTTTTCCTAAACTACTGTTACTGTACATCTGTAAAATACTTCTCTGCGAACAGTTCACTGAGGCTTTTTACAAATTATGTGTTTTTAAAGTGACCTTAAATGATAAGAGCTAGGCTTTGCAGTACAGACTTTTTAGTACAGACTAGCTCTGGCCCATTCCTCTTGTGATAATTATTTTTGTAGGGTCTCACAGTACAGATACAGTATTCCAATAATGTGTATTGGTTCCAATATGCAGACCTGACTTGTCTCGTGGCCAGTGGGATAGCGAGTTTCAAAGAGAGCAGCGCAAGCACATGTGGGATATCACTGCAAGATAGTCTGGCTGTCCCTGGATGTGTTTCTTTAAAAAAATAGTAAATGGATAAAGATAATGAAAAATAATTAAAATATTTTGCAATATTTTACAGAAAAATAAAAACTTTAAAAGTGCTCATCACCAAGAATGAAGTTTATTTTATAAGGAAAAAAATAAACATAAAAAAACATAAAAATAAAAACTGTATAAGCACTTTTAGGCTCAATAAAATAATTTTATTATTTTCCATAGTGGGCAGCTATTTATAAAAAACTTTCCATTATAAATATTATGAACCTAAGGTTTTTTACAAACCAGAAGTTTCAGAAGTTATGTTAAGGTTCAATATATAATAATTAGTCAAAATAAAAGCTCAAACTTTGTTTTGCTAAAATAAGACCAATTGTTCTGTCCTACAGTTCCATGTCGGTAAGATAGTCAATCAAAAGCATAGAGTTCTGTCTCTGTGTTGAGGCCCCAAGGTGATAGAGTATTCATTGTAAAAATCCATCTGGATTCTGTTTGGGACATACTTTTTATATAATCACCAACTCTGGAGTTTCTTTGTACCTTTTGAAGTGCCTAAAAAATGGTACCACTATGAATTTGCCTGTAGCGATCATGAAATGAATGTTTTTTTCTTCCCTTTCATGAACCTTACTGTATACAGTATATGTGTTCTCTCATTCCTATTTTTTAACTCCCTTTATGTTCTACCCACTGTGACAGTAGGCAGGTGAAATCACCTGGTTGCGTCCTGGATGGACGATATATTTGTCCGAGGTTCAGGGTTTATGGGGATTTGTACCACTAGAGGGAAGTGCTGAGTCCTTCAGCACTGAGATAATGAGCCCAGCTGAAGGTAGTGGGCTCATTAACACCTGTATAAAGCTTCCCAGAGTGCTTAGGGAGTTGCTCCACCCTGGAACCAGATCTGTGCCTGAACTGTCTGGGGAGCTGACCTGTTATCTGTGTGCAGAGAGACCAAAGCCTGTGTGGCTAACCTCCCAGTACTAGCAACTAGGTATAGCAGCAGGCTGTACCTAGTGGGTAGCTAGGGAAAAGCTGTTGTTGCAGTAAGTAGCCAAGTTGGCCAGGATTTATTTTGATGTCTCTTTTTGTTTATCATTTTTTCTGTAAATATTGTAAATAAATTGCACCTGTTTGTTTTCACCTCCACTATTGTTGTGCTGTGCCTATCTTTTTGTGTTGTGCACCCATCCAGGGGGTCACACACACCCGCTGCCGAGCTAACCTTGTTACATATGGTGGAGGATGCGGGCAGTTGTGGTAACTAAAGGCCAGCATGGAGGAGATAATCAGACAGTTGGCTCTGGCAAATGCCAATCAACAACAGGCAAATGCCAATCAACAGCAGGCAAATGCAAGTTTCCAGCAGAGCATTGCAGCCCAGCAGAAGGCCTTGGAACAAGCAGAGGTCCGCCATAGGGAATTGCTGATGCAACAGGACCAGAAACACCAGAAACAAATTGAGGCTGTTTTGAAGCAGCTCCAGCAGAGGCAGCAGACTGAGGCTGGTGATGATTCTGGTAAAACACCATCATTTTCTGTGGGCCGTTTATTGCCAAAAATGACTGGAGAGGATGATCCGGAGGTGTTTCTAACCACCTTTGAAAGGACTGCTGAAAGGGAAAAGTGGCCTAAAGAACAGTGGGCTGGATTGATGGCCCCATTATTAACTGGAGAATCGCAAAAAGCTTACTATGACCTGGAGCCGGACCAAGCCAAAAACTATGATGTGCTAAAAGTGGAAATTTTGGCCCGGTTGGGTGTTACCCTCGCTGTCCGTGCTCAGCGGGTACATAATTGGACTTTTCGGCTTGGGAAACCTCCCAGGTCACAGATGTATGATCTCATTCACCTGAGCAGGAAGTGGCTGCAGCCAGAGACTTTGACCGCCCCAAAAATTGTGGAACGTGTCGTCATGGATCGGTTCCTAAGGTCTCTGCCTAATACTATTCAAAAGTGGGTCAGCCATGGAGACCCAGAAACTGCAGACAAGCTGGTGGATCTAGTGGAGAGATACTTGGCTACTGAGAACCTGACCTCCTCTTCCAGAGACTCACGGACTTTCCACCCTAAGACCAGACCATCCCCAGCGGCGGGTAAGATGACTACAAGGGGTGAGGGTGGAGAGAGTGAGAGGGTGGGAGTATTACCCAATGTCTGGCAAGAGCGGCCAGGAAGGCCAAGGCCGCAAGAAGCGGTGAAAAAAATTATTTGTTACCGCTGCCGGCAAGAGGGACATATTGCAGCTAATTGCCCAGTGGTGGATGAGCCTATGCAGTGTGACTTTCTGAGCAATAGACGTCAGTCGCTGTTTGCGACAGTGGTATGCACGGCCAGCCCGGGCACTGAGAAACATTTGTGCAAAATGACTGTTAATGGAAATAATATTGTGGGGTTGCTGGATTCAGGTAGCTTGGTAACCTTGATAAGAGAGGAGATGGTCACTACAAAGGTCTCTGGGCATAAAAAGGTGGCAGTGATTTGTGTGCATGGGGACACTAGGGAGTATCCCGTGGCTACTGTGTTTTTTGAGACCCCCAAAGGTAACCTGTCTCATCAGGTAGGATTGGTACCTCATTTACCACATGATGCCATTGTGGGGAGGGATTTTCCAAAATTCTGGGAACTCTGGGATTGTTCTGACCCCCCCACTGTCTCCCCTGCAGACCAGGAAGGTGAATCCCAGAAAGCGTCTGAGTGTGGTGAGGTCTCTCCCAAGTTCCCCTTGTCGGTACTAGCTGGGGAGACCCAAGGGACTGGGGAGGAGCCCACCTCCTCAGATGAAAATCTGCCGGTTTTGGATTTCTCGGACTTAGAGGTGCATAGGGAAAATTTTGCCACCGAACAGCTGAAAGACCCCACGCTGATAAAAGCCCGGGAAAATGTAGTAAAAGTAGATGGCCAACTAGTGAGTCCTGAGAAAACTGCTGCTTATCCATACTTCCTTGTGGAAAGGGACCTACTCTATCGAGTTGCTCAGGGGGCAGAAGAAACCATTGAGCAACTGGTGGTGCCCAGACCTTACAGGAAGTTGGTGTTGGAGTTGGCCCATGGACACATCCTTGGGGGTCATTTGGGGGCGGAGAAAACACGGGAAAGAGTACTGCAGCGGTTCTATTGGCCTGGGGTCATTAAGGAGGTGGAAAATTACTGTTCCTCTTGCCCTGTGTGTCAGAAGTCAGCCCCTATGCCCCATTTCCGTAGTCCACTGGTACCTCTTCCCATCATTGAGGTCCCCTTTGAAAGGATTGCCATGGATTTGGTAGGTCCGCTGGTGAAATCCGCTAGGGGGCATCAGTACCTGTTGGTCATACTCGACTATGCCACCCGCTATCCAGAAGCAATTCCACTCCGAAATACCTCTGCCAAGACAATAGCTAAGGAGCTATTCCTCGTTTTCAGCTGAGTGGGTATTTCAAAGGAACTGCTGACGGACCAGGGAACCCCCTTTATGTCCCGGGTGATGAAAGAGCTCTGCAAACTGTTCAAGGTAAAACAGTTGCGCACCTCTGTGTATCATCCCCAAACTGACGGGTTGGTGGAAAGGTTCAACAAAACCCTGAAACAAATGCTAAGGAAGGTGGTAGATAAGGATGGAAAGGGTTGGGATTATTTAGTACCCTATTTGATGTTTGCCATCCGGGAGGTACCCCAGTCCTCCACAGGGTTTTCACCATTTGAGTTGCTCTATGGGAGACACCCAAGGGGGCTGTTAGATATCGCCAAGGAAACTTGGGAAAGTGAGAGTTCTCCCCAACGGAGTGTGATTGAGCACGTCGCCCAAATGCAAGATAGAATTGCCCAGGTCATGCCTATCGTAAAGGAACATTTGTCCCAAGCACAGTTAGCGCAGCAGAGGGTGTACAATCGGGGGGCCCGGACCAGGTCGTTTGCTGAAGGAGATAGAGTGCTAGTGCTAATCCCTACGGTTGAAAGCAAATTCCTGGCCAAATGGCATGGCCCATACGAGGTGATTGAGAAAGTGAGTGAGGTGAATTACAGGGTCAGACAACCAGGAAGGCGGAAACCGGAGCAGATCTACCACATCAATCTGCTAAAGGCCTGGAGGGACAGGGAATCCCTAGTTGCTGAGGGTTTGTCACCAGCGCCATCTAACTGCTTGGTTCCGGAGGTTGGAATAGCAGTCACCTTGTCTACAATTCAAAAACAGGAGGCTAAAGAGTTTGTGCTCCGCAACACAGAGGTTTTTTCTGAGCTGCCGGGACAAACCTCGGGGGTGGAGCATGACATTATCACCCCACCGGGTGAAAGAGTAAAACTGAAACCCTATAGAATCCCAGAGGCTCGACGGGAGGCAATACGTGGGGAAGTACAGAGAATGCTAGATTTGGGGGTGATAGAGGAGTCCCAAAGTGACTGGTCCAGCCCCATAGTGTTGGTGCCCAAACCAGATGGGAGCTGGCGATTTTGTAACGACTTTCGACAGTTGAATAAAGTTACAAAATTTGACACCTACCCCATGCCAAGGATAGATGAACTAATCGACCGACTGGGAGCAGCCCGGTACATGACAACACTAGACTTGACGAAAGGTTATTGGCAAATTCCCCTAGCTAAGTCGGCAAAGGAGAAGACTGCATTTGTAACCCCAGAAGGGTCATTCCAGTATAAAAGAATGCCGTTCGGGTTACAGAAGGCACCGGCCACCTTTCAGCGAAAAATGGATCAGATTCTTCGTCCCCATCAGAAGTATGCTGCAGCGTACTTGGACGATGTGATTATCCATAGCGCAGACTGGGCCTCACATTTGCCAAAAGTTCAGGCTGTGCTAGACTCAATATGGAAAGCTGGGTTTACGGCCAACCCAAAGAAGTGTACGATTGGACAGGAGGAGGCCAAGTACCTGGGGTACACTATTGGGAGAGGGGTAATAAAACCTCAGATAAACAAAGTGGAAGCAATACAGAATTGGCCACGCCCAAATAACAAAAAGCAGGTACGGGCTTTTCTAGGAATTGCTGGCTACTATCGGCGATTCATTCCCCATTTTGCTTCTATGGCAGTACCCCTAACCAACCTGACAAAAGGGAAGGAGTCTGTCATGGTTAAGTGGTCCCCTGAGGCTGAAGCAGCCTTCCTGTCTTTAAAAAGGGCCTTATGTAGCCAGCCAGTCCTATACTCACCAGACTTCTCAAAAGACTTTGTGGTCCAGACAGATGCATCCAATGTTGGCTTAGGAGCAGTGCTGTCCCAGGTTTGGCAGGGGGAGGAGCACCCGGTAATCTATCTCAGCCGAAAGCTAAAGTCTCACGAGGAAAATTACGCCACGATTGAGAAGGAGTGTTTAGCGGTAAAGTGGGCCCTAGATTCCTTTCGGTACTATCTGCTGGGCAGACATTTTGACCTGATCACCGATCACGCTCCCTTGAAATGGATGGCTCAAAATAAGGAGACCAATAGAAGGGTAAATAGGTGGTTTCTGGCCCTACAGGAATTTACCTTCACGGTGAAGCATCGCCCCGGTGTTCAGATGGGAAATGTGGATGCTTTATCCCGGGTACATGCCTGCCTGGCTACTGGTGTTACAACCCCAAGGTTGAAACAAGAGGGGGGGGTATGTGACAGTAGGCAGGTGAAATCACCTGGTTGCGTCCTGGATGGACGATATATTTGTCCGAGGTTCAGGGTTTATGGGGATTTGTACCACTAGAGGGAAGTGCTGAGTCCTTCAGCACTGAGATAATGAGCCCAGCTGAAGGTAGTGGGCTCATTAACACCTGTATAAAGCTTCCCAGAGTGCTTAGGGAGTTGCTCCACCCTGGAACCAGATCTGTGCCTGAACTGTCTGGGGAGCTGACCTGTTATCTGTGTGCAGAGAGACCAAAGCCTGTGTGGCTAACCTCCCAGTACTAGCAACTAGGTATAGCAGCAGGCTGTACCTAGTGGGTAGCTAGGGAAAAGCTGTTGTTGCAGTAAGTAGCCAAGTTGGCCAGGATTTATTTTGATGTCTCTTTTTGTTTATAATTTTTTCTGTAAATATTGTAAATAAATTGCACCTGTTTGTTTTCACCTCCACTATTGTTGTGCTGTGCCTATCTTTTTGTGTTGTGCACCCATCCAGGGGGTCACACACACCCGCTGCCGAGCTAACCTTGTTACACCACATATTGTTCTTGTGGGCACACTTGATACGGCATATGATCCCTTTGGTGTCGCATGAATTCTTTTATACCATAAATCTGTTTGTGTGTTGGTATAAATTCTCCTTTTTTCTTGCTTATTAGACTTTTTCTACTTCTTCTACTATACCTGCAGGCCATATCTCTCAAGCATCTAATCAAACCTCCTTTTAAATCCAAGTACCACCTTGAGTTCTTATCTTCTTTTGAACAGTAGGGCTTGCTAGCAAGGTCTGTGTATATATCTTGTAGCCTTTGCACACTTTTAAACATGCATCATGGATGCATAGGAACCTCTGTAGCATATGATTTGCTCATATCCTTTGGTAAATCAGCTCCAATTTTTATTGCATCACACAGTGACTTTGGAATGTTTCTACAACCTGAATTTTTTAGGGTTGTGTAATCCATAAATTGGAGGTAGTTTACTAAATTATTGTAACTAACATAGTATAAATTTAGAAAAATTAAAGACCGAGGGATGTTTTTACCCCTAAATCACCCAAGATTCACACGTTTTTACATAGGCTTTGATTAGAAAATGTATGAACCATGGGTAAAAGTTGGGTAAAAACATTGTTAAATGGACCCCTAAGTGCACTTTCATAGGGGATGCACCCAACCACATTCCCAGCCCTTCACAGCAGTCTTCTCTTATATACTACAGTGTAAACACACCCAAATACAACAACCAAGGTATGTGCCAAGCCGTGACTTTATATATATTCTTTCAGGGCCCAATAAAGAGCATTGTGTAAAGGCAAACCATAAACTTTGAATGGCTTATTGTTTTCAACAAAGTTTACCAGGCATGTGCATTTTAGTGCCCTGCTTTATACTGTACTACTGTATTAGAATGGCATTTACAATGAATGTAAAGTGCTGCACAAACTGTTGGCACTATATAAATCCTGTATAATAATAATAATTGCCACTATACCACAGTGTATGGCAGGTGCAGTCTTCACAGACAGCAATAAAACTTGACATAAGCATTTATTCTGCCCACAGCTTTCCAAAGCAACATAAAAGATATGGATGGAGTTGGACTTTATTCTCTTGTTAAGCATTGGTAGCAATTGAAAAGAACTTTCTATGGGCAGAATAAATGTGAGAAGCTTCAAGTTAGGCTTCCCACAGATGGGCAAATAGTGTAGTAAAACAACTGTGAAACTTTTAATCTTTCTTCTATATAAAAGTTAAAAAATGGTGTCCTGATTACACAATCATTGCCAGGAAAAGTAGTGGGCAGGAGGGGAAGGTGCCCTAAACACGGTGGAGCAAGGGGGCAGACAATGGACACAGGGCAGTAAACCCATTCTACAATATGCATTAACAGTGGGGGAGGGGCATAGTTCTGCATCCTTGCCTGGGCTCTACATGACTCTGCACCGGTATTGTACGCAATGGCAAGGGCCTCTGACTATCAGTTGTTCTTGTAATTACCCTCTAGGACAGTGGTTCTCAACCTTCCTAATGCCACGACCCTTTAATACAGTTCCTCATGTTGTGGTGACCCCCAACCATAAAATTATTTTTGTTGCTACTTCATAACTGTAATTTTGCAGTGGGAGGAGTAGTGTCACATCATTGATGTCAGTGGGAGGAGTAGTGTCCCATCATTGGTATCAGTGGGAGGAATAGTGTCCCATCATTAGTATCAGTGGAAGGAATAGTGCTCCATCATTGGTATCAGTGGGAGGAATAGTGTCCCATCATTAGTATCAGTGGGAGGAATAGTGCCACATTGTTGGTGTCAGTGGGAGGAATAGTGCCCCATCATTGGTGTCAGTGTGGGAGGAATAGTGCCCCATCATTGGTGTCAGTGGGGGGGGGGAGAATAGTGCACCATCATTGATACTAGTGTGGGGGGAATTGTGCCCCATCATTGGTGTCAGTGGGGGGGAATTGTGCCCCATCGTTGGTGTCAGTGGGGGGAGGAATATTGCCCTATCGTTGGTGTCAGTAGGGGGAGGAATAGTGCCCCATCGTTGGTGTCAGTGGGGGGAGGAATAGTTCCCCATCGTTGGTGTCAGTGGGGGGGGAATAGTGCCCCATCGTTGGTGTCAGTGGGAGGAATAGTGCCCCATCATTGGTATTAGTGACACCAATGATGGGGCACTATTCCTCCTACTGACACCAATGATACTTACCTTGCTGACTCCTGCTCCAGCCTGGGCTCGCTCCCTCCCTGTCCCATCTCTGGCCAGCATACCTTGCTGCAGCAGCACCATCTGCACGCTACAGACACTTACCTGTCAGCTGTCTTCCTCCTCCGGCCGCTCCCTTGCTCGATCTTCTTTGATCTTCGCGCTGCTGCTCGGCTCCTCCTCCTCACCGGTGATTGGCCGCCTGTGTGCCTCTCCTGTGCTACAGTTCCGGCGGCCAATCACTGGCGAGGAGGCGGAGCTGTTGAGTGATCCTGGGGATGTGGCCAGATGACAGGGGCGGCACGTCATCCCATGCACACATCGCGGTCCAGGGAAATGTGGACGTATCTGCATGTGGGCGGACCCGCCTGGAGACTGATAGAGGAGCAGTGTCTTGGTTCCTAAGACCATTGGAAATATGTGTTTTCCAATGGTCTTAGGAGACCCCTGTGAAAGGGTTGTTCGACCCCCAAAGGGGTCGCGACCCACAGGTTGAGAACCGCTGCTCTAGGAGGACAAAAACTGCTGAACTGTTACAAGAGATGCTTACAACAGCTTATTATTATCAAGTAGTTATGACCATCCTTAACTGGGATAGCAATAAATAATGGTAGACTACGTCACTTGGCCCACTTAGACAAAAATGGCAGTGTCTGTGCTAAGGTCCCCTGATTTTATAATACTCACCACCCCAGACCTCCCTGATACTTTTTTCTCTTTCACAGCTGCCACCAAAATACTGGCTGATGTTGGAGCCTGGGAGAGCAGTAATGTCACCTCCTCCATTATTCAGCTCTTGATTCTTTGGAGGGGGTCACATGCTTGCCCATATTTGAAAGCACCAGGTATTTTGTGCCTGCTGAGAAGAAAGAGGGAGAACGAGGGAGCAATGAGAATCAGCAGGTAAGGGGACCTGAATAGGCAATGTGACAGTGACCCTTTAAAGCCATAATGACTAATTTCTCTAGCTGACCAGGGGTGGACTGACCATTGGGGAACTTGGGCACCGACACAGGGCCCGGGGTCAGTAGGGGGCCCCATGAGATGTCCATGGTACCTTTCATAGGCTTTTTTGGGTTTGGTTTGAGTGTGGGCGAGGACACAGGAGCCCCATGATCCCCTATTGCCCGGGGGCCCCATAAGTTGTCAGTCCACCCCTGTAGCTGACTAAAAGAACATTGCATATTATGAAACATCGAGAACAGCTGATGCCCTCAGTTATGATTAGCTAAAACATATACATGCAGTGCTTTCTGATTTCAGGTGTTAATATTGAGTTATGCAGGCTGGAAACATCTACATGCATTAATTCAAGAAAAACAGAAAATATTAGATCGACTTCTCATGAACAGGAACAGCCATACTGTACATGGATCCAAATTCAACGGGTTCCTACTGAACCGGCCAAACTTTAGTCCATGTCGGCCAACTTTAGGTAGATCATATCTGATTTCAAAATTGTTTTTCTCACCACTATGCCTTACCTGGCCCATCCCATTGCATTCTCCATAGGACTTTCTTTTGGCAAAGGTTCTCCGGCAAAGCTGACTATCTGGATTCTGTAGGAACGAGGGTGACCCCATTTATTTGTGGAATTACTGGCAATGTGGATATACCGAGGCATCTTGGCATTCTGCTCAAATGCAGCTTTATTTTCAGTCTCCAACATATTCCGTACCACCTTTGGCCTCTGTATCTTGACGTCTGTCTGCCACGGGATGTTTAAAGGATTAAACTGCATATCCTGAGTCATAACTGAATTAGCGATGCCTAAAAAAAATATTGTTTAAATTATAAAACGGAAAGGTGTCTGTTTATTTTATATATATATGTCTTTGTGTGCCTAAAGTTCACTTGAACCCTTTTAATTTAATTTTGTAATGCAGTCCAGCTGTTTTTACTGTAGTAAATACAGTATGTCTCTTTTTTTAATTTTGTATCAGCTACTTTAACCTCCTCGGCGGTATGATTCTTTCCGATTTTTTGTGCTGAAAGCGGTACATTTTTTTGCATGGAAATATGTAGTTTTTTATTGTAGGCTGTAATTTTTAGGAATAACTCACTGAAATCTGTCCGAACAAGAGTCTAGTAAACATTCCGGATATGATAAAACTTGAAACACTAAATCATAAATTATAATTTATTAAATAATCATAAAAAATAATAATATAATAATAATAAATTTAATTCAATAATATAATCAAACCGAAATAATCACACTGAAATTTGGAATACAGAGGCAAATTCGCACATCGCTGAGCAAAGTCACAAAATCATTTTCAGTGTCTGATGACGGATTTCCCCACAAATTATTATCACTCAATTCTGCAAGTGGTTCTGATTTACTATCGCTGTTCTAAAACCGCTTTTGACGTAAAGGGACGCTTTTTGGACGCCATGGACTTTTCTAAGTTTCCAGGCAGAAAGAACAGTCAAAATGCAGGCAGGGCACAGGACAAAGCAGTAGGGACAAAATATATGTGAAATGCATTGAAACAGCAATGACAGCAAAAATTACATTTTTTAAAAATTTCAAATTTCCCGCCTGTTCCGGCGCCCGTACGTCCCGACGTCACAGGGACTGGAACACGGAAGCCAGATGCCAGCATCGGCCGGAGGAGATGGCCGGGGACGCTGCAGGGGACACAGTGCGGGAGCGAAGGACAAGGTAAGTGCTGCAGGGACCCCCAGAGCAACGCCGCATGGTAAGCCCGAGTGTAGCTCGGGGTTACCGCTCTTGGTACTCAAATTTTACCCCGAGCTACACTCGGGAAAACCGCTAAGGAGGTTAAATGCTTGCAGCATAAGAAGAGTTGGATTGTCTTAAGCCTGGTACACACGATGAGATTACCAGATGAATGTTCACCCATTTTTTTTTTTGCATGTTAGTCTCCATATAGAAAATGAAGAGGTTACTAAAGTTACGAAAAAACTTGTATGATAGAATAAAAATTCAGAAGTGATGTAATGTTTTGTATTGTATTTGTATTGTATTTTTGGACAAAAACTACTGATTAAATGAAAATCATACGATCTGTTATTGTACAAGAAAAATTTTTGTGCTTCTCCAATCGGATAATTCTTTGTATTTTTCATACGATTTACTGATTGTGTGTATTGGCCTTTAGACACATGCAGCAGCCCAACCCTCCGACGTGCCCTTGAACACTGCTCAAATCAACAGCTCGGCTCATGAAGTGGGAGCGATTTTTGTTAGAGCAGTGGTCAGGGTGGGGGTGGTGGCTGGTTGGTATCTCTCCTATATACTGGGAGCACAGGGAGTTTGCTAACCCTTGTGTCACGACCAACCACACGCCATGCCCACAGCGACTAGCTAACCGAGGCACACACGTGCGGCCGTGACAGGGGGGTAAAGAGGGAATAAAGGGGACTTAACTTTGAATATATAAAACTGTATATAAGATCAGCCATGACACACTTTCACAGCCCGCACTACCTCTGGCCACCACCAGATGGAGACTCCACTCTAATCCAGCTGGTCGACCACACACTGGCAGATACAAATCTTACATACAATCTGGTGCACTGATTAGAGTTGAGGACCAGCTTAGTAATTACCCACCCTTCTAAGGTCCCTCCAGCTATGTACAGCTTGAACCCCAGTGTTAATCACCCTTCCACTGTCCACCCCCCCCCCCCTGCCCGCACCAGACACACCACAAAAGGTAGCCTGCCACCACCCAACAACTTATCCGCAGAACGGTCTGCTGGGATACCCCACACACACAGATCTCTGCCTGTTAACTTTTACAATCTGCATGCAATCTGCCCACACACAGTGCAATTGCATACAGATTGGCAATGAGCTTGACCGAGTGTTTAAAGGCACTAAAATACAATACAACTTAATCTAATCCAATCTAATCTCTCCAATCCAATCTCTCCGAAGATATGAGCATGTGCCTAAATACACAGAAGTCACTAATTATTTTAAGATTTCATTTCCCAAAGTGGGTAGTGCATAAAATATGTACAAAATGTAAAAAGTTACAGAAAATACAAAAAATATAAGAAGACACACAAATGACTATTTACTATAAAATAAAAGGGAATAAAAGACAGAAGTAAAACTTTACCAGGATTTACCCTGCGAATGGAGCAAGTCAGAGAAACAGCAATCCGTTGGTCGATCGAACCAGCTCCGTACGAATCACAAATGTTCCCAGTAACAAGGACTAAATACACATCCTTGATGACAATGGATGGAATGTCCCTCCGATTACATATTGCTACTGATCACATTCTATCCACTCAAATCTTACATGTACGTTACACCTTGTTAACATAATTGTAATAGTGCTTGTGATTGGCTCTCCAAACTCCTTAAGTCCCGCCTTGCTTCTTCTTGGATAGGACAGCTACCCACTTGCTGGTAGATGGAACCCTTTGCCATACTGTGCCAAACTCCTTGCCGTAAGCCAGATCAGGACATTCCTGGCCATAGGCCTTAATATTTAAGAATAAAGGAATGTCCATACAATTAATCATTAATTAATTAGAATTCTTCAGCATGGAACGCCATACACAGGAGCAGGATTGTAACTATCACTTAGGAGCAAAATGCAAACGCACAATTTGTAAGTCACCTACCTTTATCACCTACTCTCCTTGGGAGCACCACAGTGTTGGGACCTTTTTCCCCCATGTATACTAAGTCCACAGCCTTCAGCTTCCATCAGTATGAAACAGGTGGCTTTGTTAGTATACCAGTCTCTTTCTCAATGTTCCTCCTATAGTTCTGCCCAACTGGACACACTTCCCGTTCCCGATGGTACACTCACTCCCAGGTGTACTAAAACTAGAACTAGAACTCACTTCAGGGGACTGTGGCCTGGAATGCCTTTTGCATTCCACTCTAGGCCCACAAAACACTGTAAATAAGTCAGGTGAACTACAGCTGGTCCTTCTGGGTGTTGAACTACCTCACCTGGGCCTTCAGCCCTGTTAAGGGCCTTTGGGCAGTTGCTTACTTCATCTGCATGAATTTGAGGTTGTTGGCTCCCATGCACCAACTAACTAGGCTCCTCCCATCCTGACATTTATACAGGCACTAACTCTGCCCAATACATCACTAAAGGTAAGGTTTCCTCTTAAAGGGGCCTTGACAGCCAATTGTGTTAATCAGCTTTTGTGATATATCACACAGAGGGCTACACCATTATTAGGACAGCACAGCAATTTTTCATTTAAATGTCTCCAGTTTGGCTAGAAATGCTGGTCTGTTCAGTTTCTGCGATATATATCATATAGATGCTGACACTATTATTGAGATAGCACAGCAATTTTTTATTTAAATGTTTCCATTCTGGTGGGATTTGCAAGTCCTTTATTCATAAACAAAAAATAAAACCAAAAATAAATGTCCTTCGAAGTAGATCCAATGTCAATTGCGATCCATCCACTGCCCCCTCCCCCCCCAAATAAAGAAAAAAGAGGTCCGCACCTGATGGAGTTTCCAGCAGAATGACAGCTCTGCAGCCTCTCGCTGCTAAATAAATAAAGGGGTGGGGGCTACCTGATGATGTCACAAGGTGGGTTTGCCCCCTTTTGATGTCATCACCCGAGGTATGCTAGGTGGCCGTTTTTTTCACTGCATAACAGTATGATGAATTGACGGTTCGCATGTGATATTTAGTACTGCATGCAATTTGCTTTTGTGAATGGAGCCCTGGCACAGAGCCAATAGGCACAGAAGAAAAACATTTCTTTCTGATCCCCAAAAGTAATTGAATAACTGTCTGGACCAACATTCTATCACATTGTTTCTTTCTTAAAGCATAAACCCAAAAAAGGTAATATATTGCGGTTTACCAGATCATAGATATGTGGCTCTATTAGTTCACTTTTTTTAGCCTAACTATATTTTTAGCAAGAACATAAAATGCCTGTTGATGTTACCAGAAACGCAGTGTCCTTGCCACTATGAGCTGAAAAGGCAGTGACTTGTGGATGTAAAGTGAAGTATGACATGGTGGGGAATGCAGCAAGAAATGCTGTGGACTTGGCTCAGAAGCTGCAAACTTTTTCCAAAGTTACAAACATTCAAACAAACTGAAGGATAACTACAAATTCAAAAATTAGTCTACATTTTCCAACTACAGTAATACCTCGGTTTAAGAATTTAATTCATTCTGCAGGACTTTTCATATAGCGAAAAATTCTTAAACCGAAACGCCGTTTCCCATAGGAATGCATTGAAAACCAATTAATCTGTTCCGGAGATCAGAAAAAAGTAAACACTAATAAATACCGCATGAGTTATTTTATCAAGTCATGCAGCATTTTAGTAGTGACAACCATGTGTTAATATTTCAGCTGTCAGCGGGGTTCCCCACTGACAGCTGAATGTAAACGAATTGCCGGCAATTAAAAAAATAATTAAAAAAACTGCGTGGGGTCCCCCTTCCCATCCATACCAAGCCCTTTGTGTCTGGTATGGATTTTGAGGGGAACTCCCACGCCAAAATTTTAAACAAAATGGCGTGAGGGTCCTCCCCAAAATCCATACCAGACCCTTTTCAAAGCATGCAGCCTGGCAGGTCAGGAAAGGGGGGGGGGGGCAAACAATGTTTCTTTTTAGTTTCTTAAAAGAAACAACATTTCTGTTAACTTTGGGGAAAGTGACAGCTAATTCTGTGAGCTATAGTGAAGAAAAAAAAAAGAGCCAGCAATTGCATTTAAAAATCAGCACTGACATACACTTCGTATTGCAAAAAAAATTCATACCAAATTTGTAAACTGAGGCATTATTTTCAGTGGATTTTCATTTGTAAACTGAAAATTACTTTAACCGAGGTGTTCTTAAACTGAGGTATTACTGTATTTGAAAAGACAGTCCATTCAAAATGTAAAAAAAAGATTAGCTCTTATCAGAGCCAGGAGGAGTGATTTGGAGGGGGATTTGTACCAGGATGGTGGATTTGTATTAGGAAGAGGTATGGGGGGGGGGAGGGAGGATTTGTGCTAGCAGTAATGACTGGGGGGATTTATGCTAGGAGGAGAAAACGGGGGGAGGATAAATGCTAGGAAGGTGTTTGGGGGGATTTGTGTTGGGAGAGGGAGATTAGGAGGGGAGAGAGAATTTTTGGTCAGAGCGGATGTTTGAGGGATAAAGGATTTGTGCTAGGAGGGGATATTCAGGGAGGGAGCGGCCTACTGGGCCCTATAAATTATTGAATATACAAACTGTGCTAGTGGTCTGAACTGGCCCAGTTCCAAATTCACATGATCTCACAATGACCTTACACTATCCTTTCCAAATGTCAAAGTGTATTGACAAGCAATGGTGTTGTCACCAACTTACATCTTTACATTTGCAGAAAGATATTTGCTTTAGAATCGGTTTCTATTGCTTTGTATGATGCCTGCCCCCAACACCAAAAAAAAAGGAAAAAAATGCTATTGTCGACTTTTGTTTTCTGTGTTCACTAACTAATATACCTCTAACTGCAATTCTTAAAACCAATGAATACAAATAAAATAAAAATTGTATTGTCACCATCAGCAGCAGCTTCATGGCTGGACATTGGGCACAGGACCATGAGAAACAAGCTGGACATGGGGCACTGGACCATCAGAGGCAGGCTGGACACAAGGCATCAGACCATAAGGCTGGGCATCAAACACACAACCATCAGGCTGAGCAAAGGTCAGGGCATCAGCGAGGTTAGGTTGGTTATCAGGCAAAGCGTCTATGGAGCCAAACTGGACAGTAGAGAGAAAACGAGTAATGTCAGGCTGGATAGCAGGTGACATGTCCCTGGAGTCAAACTGGATAGCTGTAACACAGGCTGGATGCTGAGTGGCTTTAATAAGAGGTTGAGGGCTCCACCTAGCCAAATGAGGCAGTCTTATCCAAAGGACAGATGGAACTTCTTAGAGAGGTGTGAACAGATGTAGTTGCAGTAGGGTGAGGTCAGGTTACTGAAAGTCCTGATAAGAAAAAGCAGTAGGCTCAATTGGCATGGGCTGGACCAGATTAGGAGCAGACTGGACCACATCAGCAGATGTAGAGACAACAGAACTTGAGGACAAGGTAGCCTGGATGTACATCCAAGGGCGGTTAGGGATAGGAAAAGGTAGGGATAATGCAGAGGGCTTTATTATTGAGGACTTAGAGCGAGCACAGGTTTCGCAAGCTTTTACATAGAAACATGAGTCCTTATAGAGAGAGGGCCACCAAAGCCCATGAGAAACCAAAGCAAAAGTTTTGGTAATCCCTGGGTGCTCAGCCGTCTTAGCGTCATGTGCTTCTGAAAGCACTTTAAGCCTAAGGTGGAGGGGAACAAACAGCTTTCCATGGAGTAGACTGTAAGCTCCGAGGAGCACAGCCCTCCTATCCCTCTTGTATTGAACTTTATTGTTGCTGTATTGTCTCCCGTTATATTGTAAAGCGCTGAGCAAATTGTTGGCGCTATATAAATCCTGTATAATAATAATAATAATAGATTGGGCAGAGCACTAGATTGAGCTGTTAAAATAGGTTCCATAAGGTCCGGGGAAAGGGCCCCCCTTTATTTGTGCTGGAGGTAAGATATTGTGAAACTTAGAAGAAGTTTCTGAACAGGTCTTAAAGCTGCGTGATACGGCATCCGCCTTGGCATTCTTAGAACCTGTGCCTAAATTTGCATGCACTCCCCCTCTTGGAGAGGTTGAGAGGACCCAGGAAGATCTGATGGAGAAGTGGGCAGAGTACTAGGGGGCAGAGGAACAATCCTCTCAGTATGCTGACGTAATGACCTAAGGTTAGTTCCCGTGGGCACGGTCAGGATCAACATCGAGTAAACCCTTTAAAAATGCTTTGGCTAACCCTCAGGCTGGGTATTCTGTGGGGAGACTAAAAGCCCAAGACTGCCCCCCCCCCCCCCCCCCTTCAGCCATATAATAATCAGGTTAATCAGCTGTGTTTCAGAACCATAAGAGCATGGCCTAAGCTTAAAGTATAGCATACAACTATTTTTTAAAGTTGGAAAACATATGGGGGTCACTAGAAAATGGTCATGCAGATTAACTTTGGGCACTGGTTCATGCATTACTGCTGGAGGTGCATTAATGCACACAGACAGTTCCTGGACTTGGTGTATCAGTTTGCAAAGCTTCTCCTTAAATAAATGAGCCTATGTAGAGTCCATCTTCACAGAAAAGGTTCTTGGTAAAGGTTTGTGATAATGTCACCCTTACCGCTAGTGCTGGTGGTCAGTCACTATAGCTAGCTTCTGTGTTTTTCACCTATAGCAGCCCCCTTTCCCATAAGGCAAGCAGGCCTTCCGGTACTCGGTATATACTGTAGTGCCTGGCCACCACGCTTGGACAGGCGCAGACTGAGCACAGCAAACAGGTACTTGCGGTTGGCAGACAAGCAGAGTGATTCAATGACAGTCCAGGCACAAGGCATACAAGGTTCTAAATAATCAGGGTTAAATTTATAGTCAAAAGGCAGGCAGAGTTCTGAGAATAGTCCAAGTTCCAATCCAAGGGTCATAAACAGGTTTACATGCTCCTGACACTTAGTTGCTGCTATAAGTACTGTGTCTTTGGGGGTAAGCACTACTTGGAGATACTGCTGAGTTGCTGGAAAGTTTTGGACTGGAGCTGTGCAGAATGCTAATTTGCAGATGAGGCACAGAAACACGTAAGAGAAGCAAGCAATATCACAGTCACTACAAACAGGAGTCAGCAATATCACAGTTACTGGAACAACCAGGCAGTTGAGGTAACAGTTCAGCAAGCAACAAAGTCCAGATCACTTGGGTAGCAGACAAACCAAGACAGCAGGCAGAAGTTGGGGTCAGGACATTAACCAAGGTCAGCAGTGGAAAATACAGGTACAACAGAGTTAGGAGGTAAGTCAGGTCAAACAAAGGGTAGCAGAAGCACAGGTCAGGTCATGGTTCACAGGAGATGATGACCATTGAGCAGTTTTCCTAGGTTGAGCTGAGCACTAAATGGGGCAATTAGTGCAAACGTCAGTGCCAGACACACATGCTCAGTCATACACACACAGATGAGCACACTGTCTTGACCCCAAACTTCAGACCATGTGCTGCAATACACATATGGGCATGGCCATGCATCTGACCTTCCTAGCACACCCTCCCCAATAATCGTCTCCATTCTTGTTCTGGTATTCCTTCATCCACCAAGTGGATATACATCACCGCTCAGACATCAGAGCCACAGTCACTGACACACAGTAGGTATTTTATATGTGGCTCCCCATTCAGACCTGCAATTGCAAATTCTGGCAAAGATGTGTCCCAAAAAAATGTCCTTTAGGAGTGCCTAATTTTTAGTATGTCCAACAAAGACTGTTACACCAGGTACACATTGTATAGCACACTTACATTAGACCCCAGGAAAACATTCCTGCCATGAAAACTTGATATTATTTTTTCCCAGGGTACAGGTTCTCAGTCCACACCTGGAACCCTTGCTCCATCAAAAAATCTCACTCCTTCCCTCGAACACCAGCTTTCCTCCCTCCTTCCATCTTTAGTTCCTTCCCCAAACTACCATCAATTCCATCCATTACGAGCTCCAGTTCATTGTCCCACCATCCGTTTTCATGCCTCCATTCACCTGCACTCTGTTAGTGTCCTTCTTAATAAATGATTGTACCTACTATATACGAAAACTACACTATTTTTCTATTTTTTTGTAAATCAAACACAAGTAAAGTCTCCATACACATTTTAATTCGATCATATCTATGATTATTGGAACTCTATGTGTAGATTTGATCAACTTTCCTGACATCAAAAGGAAATTAATTAGATCAGCTGAAAATAGTTGATTTTTATTTTAAGGATTTGTAACATATGTGGCACATCAAACATTTTTCCAATCAAAGTTCTGTAGCATGCAGAACAAAAACAGATTAAATGGAATATGTTTGTAGTTATGATCACAGCTGACTGAAATTGAATGGAACCAGCAAATGGTCAGCAATTTAAAATAAAATGCGTTCAGATGCCACAAAATAAATAAAGAAAAGACAAAATTGTGTGTACATAGAAAAGCTTAAGGTTGGTATCATACTTCACGTTATAAAATATAAATTTCCAAGTGTTTCTTTTTATAGTTTGTATAATCAGATATTTATAAATCTTACCTCCAACATCAATATCCACTTTGTAATTGATAAAGTGCGTGTGAAGTGTTCCCAATGTATGTTCACCAACCCTTGAGCCATAATCTTTCCCATCAGCAAAGTAGAACGAGGAACTGATATATCCAGTGGCGTATATCTTGGCTTCAATAACTCCATTTTGATAGAATATAAAATCCCATACATAATCGTAGTTAATAAGAGTTGATACAGCTCGGACAACCAGAACACTGTTGGTCAGACCTCCATAATACATTGAGTGCATATTAGAATAGTGTCGACGAAGAGGCATTCCAGTATTATGTTCAAAAATGCATATGGACTTTTTCGTTGTTTCAGGAGTCTCAGATTCCATTAGATAATGAGTGTCAACATAAGTAGCCAGATAAGGACAATCAACACCTCTTACTAACTCAAAGGAGAACCTTCCAATACCAAAACTGCCATCAAGGTATCTGGTGATCATTCCACCTGGTGCATTAGAGCCATAGACTGCAATTGCCTCTTGAGTACCAATTTCATAAACAATTCGTTCATTGTTAAATCGGATGTCAAAAAAACGTAGACCAGTGTTCACATTTAGACCAAATGAAAAGTCCCAAGACTGGAAGGATACCTGGTTGTCTTTAACAGTATACCGTTTGCCAGTTGGGTCAAACTGCAAAGGTGCTCCAGGTTTAGGATTGGTTTTAGGATTCATAGAGCCAATGTCATTGTCTGGAGTTACATTTTTAATCTTAATCACAGTAATTCCTCCAGCATTGTACTGTTTTTCCAAATCAGCCATGTTAGAGAAGTAAACACCATTGTAAAAGACTTTGGTGACTTTCCATTTGGTGACATCCAGACTCTTATGGTCAAGAAGAATTTCAAGCCCAACTGGCTGGACAGAAAAACAACTTTCTTTCATTTTAAGAAACATAACAAACCATGTACTTCTGTCTCCAGATTTGAAGCCCCTTGGGACAGTTGTAAGAGCAGCAAAATTGTCTCCATCATAGCCAAGAGCTTGTAAAAAATTAGGTGCTTTGGAAAATTCACTTTGGTAGACCATACTATAAGCATCAGCATACTCTTTTCCAATAACAGGTCGACGATAGTAAGGCAGCTTGTCTTTGTATTTCTGCAAGGTAATATCCTTAAGATATGCTGGGTTTGGAAGTGGACCTACCACATATTCTGTAATGTTGGGTTCTTCTTGATCACCAAAGAAAACCACAGCAAGTGCCTCCCGGTTAGGTTTTTCAGCTCCGTTATCTAAGTAATCTAGGACTTTCTGCTTTGGAGGATATTTAACATCAATATAGTAGATACAATTTTCCGTAGGCTTTGCATTCTCTGCACTGACCAAGTTTTTACCAAGATTTTTCTTCAGGTAGTCAACTGTTGCAGAAAACTCTTCTGGTTTCAGATCTGCAAAGACTAAGTTTTGGTTGCTTATCTTTTTCTTCTGTGCAGCACTGGGGTTGATATTGCTATGATAGTGTGACTGGGTATCACAGCTTTGGCTTGACTTTCCTGTTCCTGACAGTAAAACAGCAACCAGCACCAGTATAGTGGCCAATGACAGGACCAGGAGAATGATGACAGCCTTCATGTTCATTATGGCAAAGATAGAATGTGTTTCAAGGGGAAGAAAAAGCCTTTGCAAGTTCTCAGAGTGAAAATCTTGCTTAAATAAAAAAAGAGTGAGGGGACGTCTGAAAACAACAGATGATCATATTAAATTGGGCTCAGTTCCCAGTCGGAAGAGGATACAATATATGCTTCTAATTGAAAGCATTCTTGGAAACTATTTTGGCAGAAAATATAAAACATTTGTATTTCAACCTTCTGGAAAGAGTTGTTTTGCACAAGTAAGGAATCCACTGAATTCTTCTATTTCTCAACTTATAGCTCTGTGACATTGTTTTGACTCTCCTAAAAGAATAAAGTAAAGCAGGAGCTTGATTTCACTCACAAAAACAACAATATGCAAAAACCGTAAAGTTTAATAGCTTCAAATAAATGAATGTGCATTCACACGTTGCCGTAGAGTATGATCAGTTTAAGATGATTAATAATCAGTATTAACACTTATTTATTGACGCAGTTCAAAATTACTGATGATGTGCAAAGTAACAATCCAAAGCAGCTGAACAGGTTTCAGTTTTCTATCCTTTACAGCCAAGGAAGTTACTTTCTTAGCATCTGTTTGATATGCAGTTGCCATGTTGCTGCACATGTGATCAATTTTTACACCGGCTACTTGATGGTTGACAGTTTGGTTGAGAGCACAAGTAACTGTGACAATTATCATTCATGGTATACCTTGAATGTAACTGTTTTGGAAAACAATTAAAGTGGAACTAAACCCATCAATTAAATATTACATGCTGGGAATGTTAACTGTTACAGTTGCTTGTGCTTTCAACCAAACTGTCAGACCATCAAATGGCTAGAGCAGGGGCGGACTGACAACTCATGGGGCCCCTGGGCAATAGGGGATCATGGGACCCCTGTGTCCTTGCCCAAACTCAAAAAAGCCTATGAAAAAGGTACCAGGGGCATCTCATGGGGCTCCCTACTGACCCCGGGCCCTCAGGCAGTGCCCGAGTTTCCAAATGGTCAGTCTGCCCCTGGGATAGAGTCATAACTGATCACATGTGCAGCACCATGGCAGTTGCAGATCAAGCAGAGGCTAACATGGCAGCTTAATTGGCTAAAAAGATAGGAGGTTTTAGTTTGGCTGCAAATCAATGTGTTTAATTCTACTTTAAGTCAGTTTACTGATATATTAGTTCTCATGCACACGGGACGTTTTTACAGCGGCTGTTTTTGACTTTTGGCATTTTTTTCTACAGCCAGTAAACTCCCCAGCATGTTATCCTATGTGTCCATGCACACATAGGCTTTAACCCCCCTAGCGGTATGATTATGTCAGTATTTCTGTGCTGAAAGTGGTACATTTTTTTGCATGGAAATATGTAGTTTTTTTATTGTAGGCCTGTAATTTTTAGGAATTTTTAGGAATAACTCACTGAAATCTGTCCGAACAAGTCTAGTAAACATCCCAGGTATGATAAAACTTGAAACACGAAATCATAAATTATAATTTAATAAATAATCATAAAAATAATAATATAATAATAATAAATATAATTCAAAAATATAATCAAACTAAAAACACTGAAATTTGAAATATAGCGGCAAGTTCGCATATCACTGAACTCAGTCGCAGAATCGTTTTCAGTGTCTGATGATGAATTTCCCCACAAATCATTATCACTCAATTCTGCAAGTGGTTCTGATTTACTATCGCTGTTCTCTAGCCGGTCTAAAAACGCTTTTGACCTAAAGGGACGCTTTTTGGACGCCATGTACATTTCTCAGTTGCAAGGCAGAAAGAACAGTAAAAATGCAGGCAGGGCACAGGACAAAGCACTCGGGACAAAATGTATGTGAAATGGTTTGATACAGTAATGTTTTACTATGTGATTTTAGTGTATTAGTGAATGTCAAAATTTTCAAATTTCCCACCGGTTACGTCCCAGTCGTCCCAACACTCACAGGGACCGGAACATGGAACACGGATGCCAGCATCGGCCGGAGGAGATGGCCGGGGACGCTGCAGAGGACACATCGTGGGAGCGTAGGACAAGGTAAGTGCTGCAGGAAATCCCTGAGCAATGCTGCAAGGTATTCCCGAGTGTAGCTCGGGGTTACCGCTTTTGGTACTGAAGCTTTACCCCGAGCTACACTGGGAATACAGCCAGGGGGATTAATCAGCGTTTTGCAGGGGTGTTTTTTGGCTGGAAACCCCCCCCCGAACTAATGGGTTTCTAGAGGAGTTTTGTAGCTGTAAAAATGCTCTAACGCAGGTAAACTTGGAAAAATGTGGTAAAACATGTCAAACCAGCCTTTGTGGGCACAGATAAAATAGCCAATTAAAAACAAAGAAACAACCCAACACCGTTTCGGACCTCAGCGCATCCTCAGGGGTTCAACACGTCCTCAGGGGTTCAACGCGTGAATCGGTGTTGGGTTGTTAGACATTATTGCTGGAGGTCATGTTGCCATTCCGAGTGTCTGTTGTCCCCTCATGTAAGTGAATACACAGCGCTTTCTTTGTTTTTAATTGGCTATTTTATCTGTGCACTTTATTAAAACTACTACACTATGAGAGATTTCTTGGAGGTTTTTGGAGGATGAAAGTGCATGTACTGACATCTGGTGGAGCGGGATATGAGGAGGACTATCGAGTTTCCTGACACACTGAAGGATCGTAACTTGGGAATTTATTATCATACAAGCACTATTGCTGTTTTTCTAAACAGCAACATCTTCTGGTGAGTTTTCATTGTAGCCATTGGTGGAGGTGACACGTCTGTTGTTCCTGGATCATTGGGTGAAGATTTATTATACAGTGGTCATTGGGAGTATTCTATTCAGTTTATCACAGTCCACAATCATTGACTTGAACACCATTGGACTTATGTACATTATTTTTTGTTTTATGTGAATTGTATTTTTCGCACTTGATGGTATTTATCTATTGACATTATTCAATATTTTTGTGTTTAATGCTGCAGCTTCTTTTTTCAGCACTAATAGGATCTTAGTATATCGGTGTCCATTGCATGCAGCTACACAGCATATTTTTCACTTTCTGATTTTTTGGATTAGCACTGACCTTATTTTGTTTTAAAAATAAAAATCTGCAATCCCCAAACATCGTGCTCAAACTCCATTGAAGTCTATTAAAGTGTAATCTTGTTATTTTTTCAGGGCCATTTTGCAAGATTTTGTTCATAAAAAATACTGTTCAGCAGGGAGTGAGTCTTTTTAAAAGGCAACATTAAAAATACATTTATATCTGTACTGAAGTGCTTAAAAAAATTCAAGTAAAATAAAACAAAACACCTCTGTGATAAAATCAGTAAACATGTCCACCAACACACTCATGAGATACTTCCCCATGTATAGAACGTCACTTCTTCATCCAACTTGTAGCACATTGCAGGGGCATGAGTTAGACTCTTTTGAAAATAATCACCACTACCGCATGAAGGAAAGTGGCTTAACGGAGAGGTGGGCTCCAGACAGTGGTGTATGTAGGTTTCGTGCTGCCCTAGGCAACACAAAAATTTGCTCCCCTCCCCACAGAGAGACCCTGACACCGACCAACACCCCCCTCTCCCAAGAGATCCTGACATTGACCAACAACACCACAGCCCCCCCCCATCCCAACCCAAGAGAGCCTTTCACTATCACCGCCCCCCATACACTGGCAAACCCCACCCTCCCACCCTGGCAAGAGAAAAGACACTCACTGTCACAGCTCCGGACATCCCCGGGAACAAGAGTCAGGCTCTGCATACACCATCAAGCAGCCCGCAGCCTCTGTCAGATCCCACCTGGTCCCCTTTCCTTCTTCCTTTCCTTCTTTTGGGGGACGGCGCTACCCCCCTGAAAAATGCTGCTGCCCCCTGAAAAATGTCGCCCTAGGCAAATGCCTTGTTTGCCTTGTGGTAAATACACCCCTCACTCCAAGACATAGATTTCATTATACTCTTGTGTATGATAACATCCCCATACTTGATGTTAGTGCATCTATACTGTATTTTTGTAATAACATTAAAAATACAAAATTCCTTTAAATACCATGCTTGGGAGATGCTCTATACCTACTTGTGAAGTGACACGCCTGTAGTATGTACTACAGAAAAAGTGACATTTAAAAAAAAAATAAAACTATTACTGCTTTGACTTCCCAGTGGCTCTGCTCTGTTGCTTGAGGAATGTCTTTCAACATCTATAACGGACTCTTATCCAGAATAAGGACTTGGTATGGATTTCAAGGATAGATCCCATGCAAAAAGACAAAACAGTGTGGGGCCCTCCGTCTGATCCAAACCAGACTCTTATCCAAGCATGCAGCCTGGTTGACCAGGAAAAGAGAGGGACAAAAAACATGTGCTCACCCCCAGAGCTGCTGTTAGAAACCACGGGGCTCCATGCAGCCAACCTGACAGGGATCCCCACCCCCAAAAAATCAGTTTACTACAATTTAGTTATGAATGAACAAAGTGAGTGATTGGTACCGATCACTCATGGTGTTCATTTGGGAAAGGAAGGGGCTGCTAGATGTGACATATATACCAGATCCTTCCCCCACTCTCCATCCTGAAGGATCCTATTGTGTGCTTGCAGCTGCTAATGGGAAGGAAAGGAGGGAAGTCAGAAGCACTGTGGGAGCACACAGGGGGGCCTGGGTGACAAACATATGATGCAAAGGGAGGGTGATGGGTACAGTGTGGGGGCAGTTACTCCAACAAATCCCCTGTATGTTTCTCTCTCTGCTGAAATCCAGTGGGTGGGAGAGGAAAGAAGCCAGCTGTCAGCTACTGCAAAGAGAGTCATACAGGGGATCAGTTCAAGTAATTATCCACCCCCCCCACCATGCCGCTCACCCGCCCACATCTGATTTACCCAGCTGCCTAGGCCCCCTGCCTGCCTAGGCCCCATATAGAAGGACTGCCGGTACTTATCCCTTATCCACAGCCCTGCTCTCCCCTTCTGAACTATACCAGGCCATGTGCCTCATCATCTTGAGGGTACCTTGCTGGTGACCTCCCTCCCAGCATGCCCCTATGTTGATGGAGACAAGGGCCTCTTCCTGACATCCCTGGTTCAGTAGATGTAGGAGTCTGTCAGGGACGTTTTGGAATTTTAAAGCCCCCTTTTAAAAAGAGAGGGCACCAAATATCCAGCCCCCCCCCTAAGGAAAAAGTAAAGTTACATAGTACCTCTGGTTACTCATACACAATATAAATGTGAAATGTAATTAAACACATAAATACCATTGTTAAATTATTTTATTTAAAATACCTGCATTGTGTATTGAAGCATAGAGATGTCACATCGATGACGTTACATAGTCTGGAATTAGGTATGTAAAGAAAACTGTAAGGTTTTATTAAAACATTTCATTAATGTGTTGATGGAAAAGGGGGACCAGGGAAGACAAAATATAAGTTGACTTATCTTCAACTTTAAATCTCTTTTAACAAGTAAAGGCAGACTTATTTAAATTGGTGATATGCCAAGTAGAAATCCAAATCAAACCAATCAAATGTCAGTTTTGTTATTGCTATAGAACAGATGTCTCCAAACTTTTTAAACAAAGGGCCAGTTTACTGTCCTTCAGGATTTAGGGGGGCCGTACTTTGTCCAGTGTGAGTAGAAAATGTCTCGGCATCAGTAGGAGTAAACATTGCCCCATTGTTGGTTTTAGCATAAGGAATAGTGTCCCACTGTTGGTATCAATGGGAGGCATAGTGCCCCATCTACGGTATCAGTGGGGGGAGTAGTGCTCCATCATTGGTCTTAGCAAGAGGAATATTGCCCCATTGATGGTGTCAGTAGGAGGAATGGTGCCCCATTAATGGTGTCAGTGGGAGGAATGGTGCCTCATCATTGGTGTCAATTCGAGGAATAATGTCACAAGGGCCGGAAAGAGTCAAGAGGGCTGCATCTGGCCCCAGTTTGGAGACCACTACTATAGATTATCACACTTTGCACAGCACAATGCTTATTGCTTTCTCTGGGCACAATTATTTTCACATTACAGTATTCCTAAAATATCACAGATAAAAGAAATTGATTTTCCTTTTTCAAAAAATAGTTACAAAGCGAGATTTTAGCTTTTAAAAATGATATGGCATTATAATCATAATCTGTATACAGCACCGATTTGTGGCTTTTGTACTGCTGTGTGGATGGAGTGGAGACTCAGAGGAATGATGTTCTTCTCTAGTCCGTATAGGCGTCATAGGGAGAGAAGCTTGGATGGGGCAGTGCTTATAAATAAGGGATCCTGGGGGGATTTGGCAAGCATTTGCAATTAAATAGAGTAGGGACAGGATCCCACTTGTTAGGGACACAGATTTAAAATTTTTTAGGGAAGACCCAAGGTGGTCAAGCATAGGGCTACCGCTGTACTCACTTCAAGCTTCTGGAACTACTGTCACCACCTTCACTAAAGCCTCCTTCAATCTCCAGCTCAGTTTTTTACCCTGCCAGTCAGCCACCCCCTGCAGATGCTGTCCCAGTCAAGTAGGCCTTGTTGACAGTGCCCCCCACAATGTTCAAAGTAGCTCTGCATATATATGTCGATGCTGCATGACCTGTTGGGATTGCCAGTAAGACTGCTACTGCCCACACTACCTTAGTACCATTAGTGCCTGCACCTGCATACTCTTGGTGGCCGTTCTGTAGCTGAACAAAGCACTAGGTTTATCTATTAATGCAAGTGTTATTGCATCTGTTACTTCAAGTGTTTGTTGCTGCACCTGTTACTGCAAGTTACCACCACTGTGTTGCTGCAAGTACTCTTGTAACTCTTCTGCCCTACCTCTCTCTCACAAGAACTGTTAACTCTTCTTGGTCTCCATATGTGCCTTCTCTGTGCATTGGGGACCTTAGCTCTTTGCCCCACCCATACATCCATGTGATTTTTTTATTAATAGTTTCAGACAAATATGATGGGAAAATGTGCCACATTTGGGTAGGACTACACACTGTATGTGCTGCAAACTAAATATCCAAAAAAGGTCACACACTGATGAGTTCAGTCCAGTGGCGTTTATTCCACCATTCAGCCTGCTGGTAGTCTTTGGCTATGGCCACTAGAGAAGAGTGGCCAAGGACAGGGACTACCAATAAGTCAGTTGGTGGAATAAACATCTAGAGTGACATCATCAGTGGACAGCCTTTTTTTGGATGATTGCTGTGGATGCAGAGCGGAGACGGACTCTTGAGATGAGGCACCTGCTTCACCAGTAGACTAGAAAAGCAAGTGGGGGATTCAAGCGGTGTAGGTCTCTAGGATGTTCTGCAAACCAAACAGTTTTGCCCAGAGTCAAGTTCTGAATAAAGAAGGTAAACATGCTGTAAATATTTATCATATGATATTTTTTTCCAGGCATTTCTAACGGTGTAAAGAGCATACTAGTACTCCTATCGAGCTTGTTCAGCTAATTCAAAAATTACCTTTGCTCTGTTGAGTGAATAGATTTGCTGCAAATTTGGTCATTAGAAGCAACAGGGAGCAGCATTTTTTGACCAAAAATTTTTCACAATGCAGGTTTGGTCTTCTTACTGTACCTCTGATGTGTTCAAAGGCTCCAGCATGTTCATATGCTTTTAGCAGCATCCAGTCAATAGTAGTAAGGTTGGTTGGCGTACCTTTTTATTACATAATTGTTTTTTGGCTACAGCCACTTGCAGTATTATAAAGAGAGAGAAGATAAAACTCAAAACTGAAGAACCACTTTCTGCCCAACAGAATCTCATACAAGTGTGCTTATTGTGTTTACCAGCCAGGGGCGGACTGACCATTTGGAGACTCGGGCACTGCCCGAGGGCCCGGGGTCAGTAGGAGGCCCCATGAGATGCCCCTGGTACCTTTTTCATAGGCTTTTTTGAGTTTGGGCAAGGACACAGGGGCCCCATGATCCCCTATTGCCCGGGGGGCCCCATGAGTTGTCAGTCCGCCCCTGTTACCAGCACTCTCAGACAATCAGCATACACTACATTTTCCAGAAGCTGTTATTTTTTAGGTTTTTTTGGAATACGACTTGTTGGGAAATTTATCAGCATGCAACGGGCTGACAAGCTAGACAGGAACAAATATAAAAAGAATACATGTCCCCAAAGTAACATTTATCCCTAATCCTTCACTTGATCCCAACAGTTAACACCACATTAACCTTCACTCAAATATTTAACCAAGCCATAAAATTTTATTCTTAACTCTTAGCCTTCCCCATAACATTTACAATTCCTAACCCTATGTAATGAATAGCTTAAACCCAGACTTCAAACATTGCTAAATGTGATTTATGAAGATTTAATGTAAGCTGACATGTTAGCAGCTATTGTAAACATCCTCAAGATTTGTGTATCAGTACTGCTTGGTCCAAGAACAAAGGGATACACCCCGAAAGCTTGTCCTAAAAATTTAACTGTTAGAGCAAATAAAAAAAGTGTCATGGACATAAGTGATGTCAGCTCAGTTCCTTCTTGTGAACTTTAAAGAAAAGAGAATGGTTTTAAATCTTGTAATGTTGGCTCAGGAGACAAAGTGAACATTTCTGAAGCATTTTATTTCTTTTCAAATACAAATAGTGTACTAAACTCACCACTCCCCCAATGTCAAAATAGCTGTTTAGTACAGACAAAAATCACAAAATTTGATTTTCCTAATTTTTGATTTTCAATTCATATCCAAGAATCTTAAGCCGGCCATAGACAGTTTGAATCTTAGATGTTTTACCAGGGACCGGTGGAGAATTGAACCATGTCTGGGCAGGCTGAATATACCCAAGTTGATCAATCAACTTGGATGCAACCAGCCTATTGGGTTTTACAGGTGATTATATTGCTAGCGGCTATTATACACATTGGCTCCACGGGAGGGATTCCCCCATCAATGCTGACTGTGTTGATGGGATAATCGAGCGATTTTCTTTCCTGCAACTCCTGGTTGCAGAAAAGAAATATGCACCGTCTATGGCTGGTTTTATAGCTTGATCTTCCTACAATGTAAACATATCTTCATAGCTCCCAATGTTCCTCATTTGGATGGACATTCTGTTTTTAGAACCAAACCCCTCTGTTCCCTTCTCTTCCTTAGTTGTTCCTTTTTGTTGAATTTACAGACCTCTATAAAATTGTCATATATAACTAACATAAGAGTTATCCTGCACTAAGGGTCCTTTCACACGGGTGTTCCGTTTTTATCACCAGTTCAGTCGTGTTTTTTCAAAGAAAAAAAGGATCAGTTTACATCAGTTTACATTGGTTTTTCATCAATTTCTCGTCGGTTTTTACATCAGTTTTTTACATTCTTTACCAATACAAAAACAGACCATATGTCCGTTTACATCCATTTACATCCGTTTTTCGTCCGTTTTGGGGTTTTTTATGGAAGAAAAATAGGGTGTTCTTCCGTTCAATAAAATGGATGTTAACGGATGCAGACATTAATGTATGTAAACAAATGACTATCCGTTTACATCCACTAGTCCAAAGAAATACATGGGGGTTCGTTTTTCATCCATAAATGGACAGATAAAAACAGACATATGGAATGCTCATGTGAAAGGGGCCTAAACCTTTCACCCATCCTCTAAATGGTCATATTTGTTATTTTTAATAGCCAGTGTATCGCTACCAGCGAAGGAGCCGCTGTAGTTAACATGTTCTTTCCCCACACATTGCAGAGGCAGCCAGGCACACAGCAACAGATCACTCATTCCAGCTCAATAATCAGTCTCAGGGATGTCTGTTTTTGATTTATTGCTGAAAACATGTAACTGGGGAGGACCAGTGGTGTATTTTGTTTCTGTGCTTCCCTAGGACCCCCCCAACCTCAATGGAGAGAGCCTGACACCAACCAACATGGTCCGACCCCCCCCGGAGAGAGCCTAACAGTGACCAACAACACCCCTGCCCCATCCCCCCCACTAAAGAGAGCCTTCCACTAACACCACCACCCCGGCGACAAAGAGAAAGACACTCACCTTCACAGATCTGACCATCCCCAGGAACTCCGGTTGGACTCTGCATACACCATCAAGCAGCCCACAGCCTTTCTCAGATCCCACCTGGTCCCCATGCCACATATGCCCCTTCTTCTGGGGGCAGTGCTGCCCCCCAAATAAATGCCACCCTAGGCAAATGCCTTCTTTGCCTTTTGGTAAATACACCCCTGGGGAGGATAATGGAGTATGGGATACTCCAAAACACCAAAGCACAAATTTTGCAGAGGGCATTTTCTCTAGGTGTTAGCAATACCGTCTTTCAATCCCATCTGTGGACCAGAAGAATATTAGGCACAGAATTAGCAGAGGCACCTCTACACTTGGCAGTAGCAACACATCGGGGTTGATTTACTAAAGGCAAATAGACTGTGCACTTTGCAAAGTGCAGTTGCACCCTGCAAGAGCAGTTGCTCCAGAGCTTAGTAAGTGAGCAGAAGCTCTGCTGATTTCCATCATTCAATCACGTGCAACCAGAAATGGTGTTTTTTTTAATTTTTCTTGCACGCGATTGAGTATTCTTTGCAAAGTGAAGCTTTACCTTATTTACCAAGCTCTGGTGCAACTTGCAAATTGCACAGTCTTTTTGCCTTTAGTAAATCAACCCCACAAAATTAACTCCCAGCTGTAGACCAGGGGAATATTAAATCATATATAGGATGTGTAAGTAGACTGGAACAGTCAAAGTTTCCTACAGGTGACGACCACAGGATAGGTTTGGACAGCTATAGGAGCAGATTGGAAGCTGAAGTCCAGAAGATGGTTGGCAAATTAGGCATACTGGAGCAGTTTGTAATATTCACAGTTCAGGACCATAGATAAACTGCAGCTCATGAGATTGGGCTCTACTCATGAATCCCAGTAGAAGCGAGGCCATGGGCTCGATTCAAGGAGGGAGTAGTCCAGCAGCCAGTAAGGAAGGCTTCAGGGCTTAGCAACACCATGAAGCACATGGTCTCCCTTCCTCTAGCAGAAGAAACAAGTCTAAACAGGTCCCACCTACTGGGCACACGTCCCCAGGTATGGCCAGAAGAGAGCAAATATGCAGATGAGAGATTTGCATTTCCCTTCATAAACTCTGGAAGTTTCTCAACAGAGAAGGAGAAAATAATCAATTTCACCACCTTGGAAACCACAAACAGAGCCAAATTTACCTAGCAGCCTGCTTAGAAGGGTGCTAAACCAGTATAAAGGATAAGTACTGGTAAAAAAAATTGTGGGTTTGATCATTTTTGTGTATTAAAAACTGTCCCTCTTTCTCATCTTAGAAAGTTGTCAGCACACTTGATGATGAGATCCCAGGAGCTGTATAACTAATGGCTAATTGCTTTTTGTGTAGTGTGACTCCATTTTCTCTTTTGTCCGAATATTCATGTACCCTACCAATGTCATCTTTTATACAGTATTTCTCTTTATTATGCCTGAATAAAATTTTCAAATGTATTATGATTCACTGAAACCAAAGCACATCTGAATATCCTTGAAGCTTCACAGGCCAAATATACATGGAGAAAACAGTGCATATGACCAACAATAACTCATCCTGACAAACACCAGAACCCACCAACAGATGTCATGGATACGCTAAGTTTTGACAAATCTTCATTTACACCCAGCTCCGTGAAAGCTCAGCCAGCCCTCCCAGCACTAGCCTTGCTTTGAGGTTTCCCTCTCCCTGGTCCCCTGATACCATGGAGCACACTAGGTCTCCATGTTTAAAGCTACGTGAGCCTATTTTAAGCTCACAGTATCTCTCACCAACACGCTAATGAAGGGGCTTGAGTCCCAAAACATGTAAGCTTAGTGGAAGTACCAATTCAACACACACCTAGATTTGGTTCCCTTCTAGTTCTAGCTTGAGAGATTTCTGCAGTTTCTGTCCCATGACTTCTCCAATGTTCAATGTTGTCTCAAAAACAATGCTAAAAACAATTGTCATTCAAAGTGTAATAGTGCTGAAAGCTGAAAATTGGCCTGGACAGGAAAGGGGTGAAAGTGTCTGGACTTGAAGTGGTTAAAGTTTTTTTTTACCTGCACTATCCAGTGTGCTCTCTTTTACTATAGGCTTTACGGGATTGTGAATTCTTGGTAATTGCGGTTGCATTCCGCTACTATTGCTAGCCTCCTTACCAGCTTGTACCGCACTGCTGGCACTCGCCACTTTGGCATGAAATACAGCAATGCTGGTGTCTAAAAGGCCAGGATGTACTGTACCACTGGTGCTTGCCAGATCACCAAAAATTAGTGCAGCACTAGTACCTGTGCCCTGCTGTATATGAGCATAGTCATGCATTTCTAGCACTTTAGCAACTTGGGGTCCGGTATGCCTGGTTTTAGCAGGTACCTCTTCATCATCGTTCAAGCTACCAGGGTGCCACTGCTTTCTTCAGGTTCATATTCAGAGCCTGATTCTGACAGAGAGGCCTCCCCTTCATTCTCATCTGTCATGCTCAGAATCCTATAGGCCTCCTCACTAATGTACCTTTTTGGGACATTTTGGGCACTAAATTTACAGGTACCTAGTGGTGACACATGGGAAAAAGAGCTCCTGACTAGCAATCAGGGACTGCTTACAAGCTAGAAATAAAATTGCTAGTACAAGCAGAGATCAGGCCTGGTCCTGCTAACTCTGTGGTTTTGTGTACAATGTATCAGAGATGGCAGTGATCAGAAAAATTATACTGACACTGCACTTGTTGGGGAAGGGGGTGCTAAACCCAAGTGCTTCCAGTTATCAGGTCTGATCCTGCTAACACAGGATACAATATACTTGTAGGGACACTAGTATAGTTATGATCCTGATCAAGATATAGATCCATTCAGACACTATACTAGTAATGGCAGTGATCAGAGACTCATAGTGTGGCTGCGGTAGTGTGGTGGGCAGTCTGGCACTAGATGACTCTGGTAGGCAGGTGGGCGACAAGTGGTTAACATACAATGAAGAACCTCAGCTCTTGAATGTTTGACTCTTTGTTAGGGCAGTGTTCAAATCTAGTTTAGATATCTGACAGCACCATACAGAAAAAGTTGAAGTGTAACCTCATGGCCACATAAATTTCCTCCCCCCATCCCTCTTGTGCACTGCCATCTTCTAAAATCCCTTTTAGAAGCTGCCAAACAAGCTGTTGATTAGGCCTTTGCTTTTAATTCACACTGGAATAAATACCATTGTAGGTCCAGTTCACTCCTGGCCTGTTCACTTTATTGCCAGTCAAGCCCTGATGAAGGGGCTCTTGGACCCCCGAAACACGTTGGCTACTTCTCAAATTATACCCCTAACCTTTAATGGAATAAAGTTGTATCCGGACCTCTTAACAGTGGTGTGGAGCTTCAATTTCAACTTTTTTTACAATACACTACAAGCCAGGGAGACTGTGTAGATCCTCTGGGATGTAGAAGCTGCCTGCCCAGGAACTAGATCATTTACAACAACATAATATCTTAACATAACAATACCAGTGGAGTGTACCTGTGGCTCCAGCGCTGTCTTTCCACTTTACTTAAATCTTATAAAATCCAGAATATACGCAGATGCACCAATGATCTCTGACAGGTATTTGGACACAAACACTGCCAGTTTTTGGTATATGGGTAGTATATATGGGCATATGGATCAACTGCAAGTATAAAGTTCTTTATAGGCAACTTTTATTTTAATTTATTCTATTTGTTTTTTTATGTTGGTTGGCTAGAATTGTTTTAACATTCATTTTACAATTAACATTGTACTACCCTGGGGGGGGGGGAGTGATCAGAAATTTTTTTTTTTTTTTTTACACTTTGCATTGCAGGTGCATTAGAGATCATTGCACCTGCAATACAATGCTTGCCTTGAACTGTCATGAATGGGTTAAGTTCATGACAGTTCAAAATACTAGTGATCTGTGATTGGCTACCACTAATCACATGGTACTGGGTGCTGTGATTGGCCCATGTACCATGTGAGAGCTGTGGGCCAATCACAGCTCACCAGGAAAGGAAGCAACGTTGTCATGAATCATATTGATTCATAACAGCTTTGCTAACATTCTGATCATGTAATTGCATAGCGATCACGTAATCACTGTGTCCTGATTACCAAGACCTGCATTCACTGTGTGTTAGAATAGCCAGAGCGAGGAACCAGTATGTCGTTCTGCCTGTACATGTCACCCACCCACAGTACAAGTACTGAGAGCGGTCATCAAGTGGTTAACAGATTAGCACATTCTAGGAACTGGCAAGATGGATATATATTTATTTATTTATATTTTAACTAGAGAGGAAAACCACCTCCCTACTTATTTCACAACTGAAACAAGATGTATCCAAATTGTTTGCAATAAACCATTTCATTCAGATAAAATTACATAAATTCCAAGGATTTCAAGCATGTCACACAATATATTTTTACATAGATATCAGATAAGATAACAGTCAACACAGGATTCAAGTGGAATTCCTGTCAATTTTTATTTCCATGTCACACACACATGTTCCACGTTACTGTTATAGCCGTAGGCCTGCTTTTCCAATGAGCACTTAAAACAGCTATCCCAACATGGTTTTTTGCTACAACCTCTGGAGCAGGGGCGGACTGACAACTCATGGGGCCCCCGGACAATAGGAAATCATGGGGCCCCTGTGTCCTTGCTCAAACTCAAAAAGCCTATGAAATAGGTACCAGGGGCATCTCATGGGGCCCCCTACTGACCCCGGGACCTAGGGCAGTGCCCGAGTTTCCAAATGGTCAGTCCGCCCCTGCTCTGTAGCCAACCTCATAGTGGAGAGTGAATATTAGAAATTTCACAACTCATGAGCTTGTGTGGCTAGGATATACCTCAAACCCATCCTATAGTGAAACTTCCCAAGTATGTACTGTACGTCCTGCACAAAAATGCATACTGCTGCGAGGGCTGTACAGAAAGTAACGCACCACTCATGGTAACTGTGTTAGTTTGTCATTAAGGTTAGTTTACTGCAGGTCAATCTGGATGGCTTAATAGGTTGGGATTCTATTGCCTCCACCTGGCTCTGGAGAACCATAGAACCTTCCAAAAGCCAGTAGGCAGAAGAGTTGGAGACCTGATCTGCATGTTTATGGATGTCTAACCAATCCTAGGTTTGAAGGCCCTGGTGGAGTGGTGAGACCAACCCATAAATATGGGATAGTCAGGCTGGCAGGGGGAATCTGGTGGAAGATAGAGTTTTGAGGAGACTCAGTGGCCTGGGAGGGGTTCCCTAGGTCCAGGGGAGGGCTGGCCTCCAGGCTGGGCTTGGGCTGGCTCAGGATGATCTAGTCAGCAGGACGGCATGAACAGGATCAAGGTCTGGGAACTGTGGGAGCAAGGAGGACAGAGTGAGTACATCAGCACACCCAGGGATTAACAAGGGGGAGAGACTGCCACGTGTAGCAAGCTTTCAAAGGACAGTGCTGTGCTTAATCCTTTATCCTTGTCCTGGGAGATCTTCAGAGCAGCCTAGGATGGCTGGTATTGTCTGCAGGCTGTGGAGCTGGGAGCAGTTTTACGGGGGGAGAGGAGACATCTCTGTATGTAGTTTGCAAGAAGTTAAGCTGATTTTCAGAGGGGCTGCAAATACTGATGGCTTTCAAGGAAAAGAACAGTCCATGATCTGTTTCTGTAAATAGGAAGGAAGTTGTCCTTGTGCATTGATTCAGTCAAATTGGGCATCCTATAATCCCTATTACCCTATCCAAGATATTCCCCTAATAAAATAACAAAAAAACAAGCTCATGGACTGTTCACTGACTGTGGATGCAAGTGTGGAAAATGCATGTTGCATGGCTGTGTAGAGCTTAGGGGGACCTAGAAAGATAGTGGCACTCACGAGGGTAATGCTACATGTGGGAGCTCGTCCGGGATGTCCCTATAGCAGCCTGCATGGCCATTGCCCTTAGAAACTAGCAACCATCAAGCCATAAAACTGTTATGTGCTGCGAAGTGATCACAGAAATCAAGAGGGAAAGTGAAATTGTGCTGTACTGCTGTGATTGTGCTATTCAAATGCTGTTGTCCATGCTATCACCCTTAGCAACCATGTTGAGCCTGTACAAATGTCTTCCTGCTGCTCAGCAGGTTGCTGGAGTTAAAGGCTGTGCTAATTGTCTACCTGCCTATGTCAGTAAGACCTGTATTCCTGTCCAGTGTGCCCTCACCCATAGAACCATGGCGGGCTGCCGCATTCATATCCTGCTGCTCAACAGGTGGCCGGAACTAAGGTCTGTGATAATGTTCAATTTGCTTGTTCTAAAGGAGACTGTACTGTTGTTCTGCATGCAGTTGCCCATAGCAACCAAAGCAGACCATTGCCTATAAGTGGATTACAAATACCCCTCATCTGCCCAACAGCGACAGGGGTCAGGGAATGCTATTTTTATTCTATTGTTACCTGTAACAACTACTACAGTGGGCCAGCATCTCTATGTGGATTACAAATACTCAGTCGCCCAACTGTGGCTGAGGTTCAAGATCATCCTACAGCAAGCTCTGCTAAAGTCAGTGTGAACTGTGTGATCTTGCTTGTCATTGCCCACAGCAACCAGGACAGCTTATTGCTTTGTGGATTACAAAGGCCCAGTTACCCAACCATGGCTGGAGCTAAGTATCATATTGAGATAAGTTCTGCAAATGTTAGTAGATTGTTCTCATGTTCCTTTCGGGAAACAGCCCTCCTTAAGCCTGCAACCCAGTCAGTACACTTCTGCTTGGCTGAGCAAGGGTTAACACAAGCGCTGGAAAAGTCCTGCAAAACAGTTCCGCTGACACCAACAAGTCTAAGTGAGGGGCATGGCCAACCCCCCAAAGTCTGTCCAGTACACCCAGCATGGAGAGAGAGTGAGAAACAGGAGCAACATGGCGGGTTACCTGCAGCTTTGCAACCAAATGACAAGTTTTACCAAAGAACGGGAATCGGTACCAGACTACTGGATGGTGGATATTGGTGTGCGATTGGATCACCAGGGGGGATACGCTCTTGGCACAGTCAATGGAATGGAAAGATTGTGTTTGCTGTGTCTTGACTGCCAGAGACCCACTGCAGTGATTGGAGCCTGGATAAGGTGTGAGTACTGTGACGAACCACTGCTGAGGTTGGTGCCCAGAAACCTGCCACCAGACATTTACTCAGTGGACCTGAAGTCAGGACTGTGCATAGAGAGGAAAGAGGAATCCCAGTTGGCTGGAGAAAATCAAGAGGTGTGTGCAGTCCTAAAGTCAGTCAAGTATTCGCCACTATTCTTGTGGAAGAGGCCAGATGATAGCCACAGCCTGGAGCCTGGGGAAGGAAGAGCCGCGACCGGAGGCGAAGGTTGCTTGTCCTGCTTAAGTTGTCCCACAGGAAAGGCCGGCTACCAAAGTTCACACTGTCAGTCCCAGCTGAAGGGTGTCAGGTGATGGAACACTTTGAACCTTCTCTTTCCACTTTCTCCATTTTCAATTTGACTACGAGGGGTGCCAACTGTTTGAAAAGAGAGCATGAAACCCGTATAGTGCTCATGCATCATTTTAAGTGCTGAACATCTGCAAGAGTGGCTTGGTGCAGTGATAAAGTTTCATGTCTGTGTGGTCACCCCTTCTGTTTTGGGCTGTGAACTTTTCATACTACCCTTGTACATTGTTTAGAAGGGCTCTATGGTTCATTTTGATTCACCTTAAAAAGATCCTGTCCCTGAACCATTCATTTCAACAACAGTTTTACCATATGATTATAGTATGTGCCTTTAACATATTGTAGGTGTGCTATTTATCTGCGAAATCTTCTCTTGTGTAGAATCCAAAAGTCCTAAGACTGCTGAGAACATCATTTTGGATGTTATGCCAGCATTCCCAGCAGACTCAGAGCTGTCACTTATCTGACACTCTATAGTATTCCCCTTTTTTCTTCCCATAAAAAAATGTAGGGAGGTAAAGGAAGGGACAAAGGAGTTTGGCCAGCACAGACGATAATTAGAAACCCCCAAAGGATGAGAAGATTAGGACATACAAGGACGGTGGAGGCTATGCTATGAAATTAACTCTTCCTGAAGAAGTCAACTTTATGAGTATATTCAAAGGCATTATGCAACTGATTAAAATAATTTATGAGAAGGGAAATTGCTGCAGGAAAGCATTTAAAACACTCAATTTTTCTATGCTTTTACCTACAGTGGTTTAAGTTGGTGACAAGGGTTTCTTTAAACCTCAGCTGATTTACCCTTCCCGAAGCCCCCAAAACAACTCAATGCAAGTTAGAATAAATAACTTGGAATAAATGGAAGCTACACTGTATCGGATTTAATAACAAGCAGATGTAAAGTTAGCCACAGGGGAAAGAAAGAATGATTAGCATGACTCATATTCACTATCCTAAAGTAAGGAATACATGAGTACTCTTTCAGTTTTTGGATGGCATCCTGTTATTTTGTAACAAATTGCATAAAGCTCCAGGGAATGGACCATCTGCTAATTTGAAAGTTTTGTATAAAGTACCGTCTGATGTTATATGGATTCTACTCTCTCTCAGTAGACATTTTTGCTTAAAGTAGATCTAATCCCTAATTAGATGACATTTAGTTTGCTAAATCATGGTACATAAATGCTGTGCACAGTGTGATGATGCAGGAGTACAGTTAAGAGACAGCTCAACCCCTATATCAGGAAGTGCCTTAAAAAAGGCAGGATAGCAGGATGACCAGGCTTTATTTTTTAAAGAATGCTGCAGGGCTCAGGAGTGGGTGTCACGCAGGGCCCAGGAGTGCATATGAGGGTGTAGATCTCAGGTGTTGGTATTACAAAAGGCTTGGGCTCAGAGGTGGGTGTCACGCAGGGCCCAGGAGTACATATGAGGGTGTAGATCTCAGGTATTGGTATTACAAAGGGCTTGGACTCAGAGGTGGGTGTCATGCAGGGCCCAGGAGTGCATATCAGGGTGTAGATCTCAGGTGTTTGTATTACAAAAGGCTTGGGCTCAGAGGTGGGTGTCACGCAGGGCCCAGGAGTACATATGAGGGTGTAGATCTCAGGTGTTGGTATTACAAAGGGCTTGGGCTCAGAGGTGGGTGTCATGCAGGGCCCAGGAGTGCATATCAGGGCGTAGATCTCAGGTGTTTGTATTACAAAGGGCTTGGGCTCAGAGGTGGGTGTCATGCAGGGCCCAGGAGTGCATATCAGGGTGTAGATCTCAGGTGTGGTTATTACAAAGGGCTTGGGCTCAGAGGTGGGTGTCACGCAGGGCCCAGGAGTACATATGAGGGTGTAGATCTCAGGTATTTGTATTACAAAGGGCTTGGGCTCAGAGGTGGGTGTCATGCAGGGCCCAGGAGTGCATATCAGGGTGTAGATCTCAGGTGTTTGTATTACAAAAGGCTTGGGCTCAGAGGTGGGTGTCACGCAGGGCCCAGGAGTACATATGAGGGTGTAGATCTCAGGTGTTGGTATTACAAAGGGCTTGGGCTCAGAGGTGGGTGTCATGCAGGGCCCAGGAGTGCATATCAGGGCGTAGATCTCAGGTGTTTGTATTACAAAGGGCTTGGGCTCAGAGGTGGGTGTCATGCAGGGCCCAGGAGTGCATATCAGGGTGTAGATCTCAGGTGTGGTTATTACAAAGGGCTTGGGCTCAGAAGTGAGTATCATGCATGCCCAGGAATATTTATCAGGGTGCAAGCTTCAGGTGTGTGTATTGCAAAGGGCTTGGGCTCAGAAGTGGGTGTCATGCAGGGCCCAGAAGTGCAAATCAGGGTGTAGATCTCAGGTGTTGGTATTACAAAGGGCTTGGGCTCAGAGGTGGGTGTCATGCAGGGCCCAGGAATATTTATCAGGGTGTAGATCTCAGGTGTGTGTATTGCAAAAGGCTTGGGCTCAGAGGTGGGTGTCACGCAGGGCCCAGGAGTGTATATCAGGGTGTAGATCTCAGGTGTTGGTATTACAAAGGGCTTGGGCTCAGGAATGTGTGCCACGCAGGGCCCAGGAGTGCATATCAGGGTGTAGATCTCAGATGTGTGTATTACAAAAGGCTTGGGCTCAGGAGTGGGTGTCACGCAGGGCCCAGGAGTGCATATCAGGGTGTAGATCTCAGATGTGTGTATTACAAAAGGCTTGGGCTCAGGAGTGGGTGTCACGCAGGGCCCAGGAGTGCATATCAGGGTGTAGATCTCAGATGTGTGTATTACAAAAGGCTTGGGCTCAGGAGTGGGTGTCACGCAGGGCCCAGGAGTGCATATCAGGGTGTAGATCTCAGATGTGTGTATTACAAAAGGCTTGGGCTCAGAGGTGGGTGTCATGCAGGGCCCAGGAGTGCATATCACAGGGTGTAGATCTCAGGTGTGTGTATTACAAAGGGCTTGGGCTCAGAAGTGGGTGTCATGCAGGGTTCAGGAGTATTTATCAGGGTGCAAGCCTCAGGTGTATTTATTGCACAGGTTCACCTTAAAAAGATCCTGTCCCTGAACCATTCATTTCAACAACAATTTTTCCATATGATTATATGTGCCTTTAACATATTTTAGGTGTGCTATTTATCTGCAAAATCTTCTCTTGTGTAGAATCCAAAAGCCCTAAGACTGCTGAGAACGTCATTTTGGATGTTATGCCAGCATTCCCAGCAGACTCAGAGCTGTCACTTATCTGACACTCTATAGTATTCCCCTTTTTTCTTCCCATAAAAAAATGTAGGGAGGTAAAGGAAGGGACAAAGGAGTTTGGCCAGCACAGAGTAATTAGAAACCCCCAAGGGATGAGAAGATTAGGACATACAAGGAGGGTGGAGGCTATGCTATGAAATTAACTAATTTGAAAGTTTTGTATAAAGTACTGTCTGATGTTATATGGATTCTACTCTCACTCAGTAGACAAAAAAGGCAGGATAGCAGGATGACCAGGCTTTATTTTTTAAGGAATGCTGCAGGGGCTTGGGCTCAGGAGTGGGTGTCATGCAGGGCCCAGTAGTGCATATCAGGGTGTAGATCTCAGGTGTGTGTATTACAAAAGGCTTGGGCTCAGGAGTGGGTGTCACGCAGGGCCCAGGAGTGCATATCAGGGTGTAGATCTCAGATGTGTGTATTACAAAAGGCTTGGGCTCAGGAGTGGGTGTCACGCAGGGCCCAGGAGTGCATATCAGGGTGTAGATCTCAGATGTGTGTATTACAAAAGGCTTGGGCTCAGGAGTGGGTGTCACGCAGGGCCCAGGAGTGTATATCAGGGTGTAGATCTCAGATGTATGTATTACAAAAGGCTTCGGCTCAGGAGTGGGTGTCACGCAGGGCCCAGGAGTGTATATCAGGGTGTAGATCTCAGGTGTTTGTATTACAAAAGGCTTGGGCTCAGGAGTGGATGTCACGCAGGGCCCAGGAGTGTATATCAGGGTGTAGATCTCAGGTGTTTGTATTACAAAAGGCTTGGGCTCAGGAGTGGATGTCACGCAGGGCCCAGGAGTGCATATCAGGGTGTAGATCTCAGATGTGTGTATTACAAAAGGCTTGGGCTCAGAGGTGGGTGTCATGCAGGGCCCAGGAGTGCATATCAGGGTGTAGATCTCAGGTGTGTGTATTACAAAGGGCTTGGGCTCAGAAGTGGGTGTATGCAGGGTTCAGGAGTATTTATCAGGGTGCAAGCCTCAGGTGTATTTATTGCACAGGTTCACCTTAAAAAGATCCTGTCCCTGAACCATTCATTTCAAGAACAATTTTTCCATATGATTATATGTGCCTTTAACATATTTTAGATGTGCTATTTATCTGCAAAATCTTCTCTTGTGTAGAATCCAAAAGCCCTAAGACTGCTGAGAACATCATTTTGGATGTTATGCCAGCATTCCCAGCAGACTCAGAGCTGTCACTTATCTGACACTCTATAGTATTCCCCTTTTTTCTTCCCATAAAAAAATGTAGGGAGGTAAAGGAAGGGACAAAGGAGTTTGGCCAGCACAGAGTAATTAGAAACCCCCAAAGGATGAGAAGATTAGGACATACAAGGAGGGTGGAGGCTATGCTATGAAATTAACTAATTTGAAAGTTTTGTATAAAGTACTGTCTGATGTTATATGGATTCTACTCTCACTCAGTAGACAAAAAAGGCAGGATAGCAGGATGACCAGGCTTTATTTTTTAAGGAATGCTGCAGGGGCTTGGGCTCAGGAGTGGGTGTCATGCAGGGGCCAGTAGTGCATATCAGGGTGTAGATCTCAGGTGTGTGTATTACAAAGGGCTTGGGCTCAAAAGTGAGTGTCACACAGGGCCCAGGAATGCATATCAGGGTGTAGATCTCCAGTGTGTGTATTACAAAGGGCTTGGGCTCAGAAGTAGGTATCATGCAGGGCACAAGAGTATGTATCAGGGTGTAGACCTCAGGTGTGTGTATTGCAAAGGGCTTTAGCACAGAAGTGGGTATCAAACAAGACCTGGGATTATATATCAGGGTGCAGGCCTCGGGTGTGTGTTTTGCGCAGGGTTTGGGCTCAGGAATGTGTATCGCACAGGGCCCAAGAGTGCGTATTGTGGTGAAGTCCTCAAGAGTACAGACAGAGGAGCACTATGTCATTTCAGCAAAACCTGTACAACCTGGAAATACAGATTTAGTATCACCCTAAGGGCCCATTTTCAATTGTGTTAGTCTCTAAAGTTCAGTCCATGGTGGATCACTTTTCTGAGAATGGTGCAGATGCAGCCAGCAGGCATTCCGGTGGCAATACTGAATTATTTGTTTTTGACAGTTTGACAGGGATTTTGAATGTGAAAAATGCACTGGAATTGAAAGTGTTCATGCTGCAACCCCAGTTTTTGGTTCAAGGTGGCTGCGTGGCCCCATTCACTTGAACGGGTTGCATTTGGTGGCAGTAGCCATCAAATGCCATGGGGGCATAGCTTTGCTGAGCCATAAAGCAAATCATTGCAACCACTACATTTGTACAACCCTGTCTTTGTAGCTTAAGGAGGCAGAACAAAATGCAGCCCACCTGCCTATTTTTACCACCCCAACTGCCAGTGTTAACTAAGCAGTGCCCCCTGCACAGACAGTGGAATACTATGTCACCTATGCATTTTAGCAGGGGACATGCTCAGATGGTAGTTCTGTGGCAGGAAGGCACTGTATAATGCAATTTCTTTGAGGGATTATTGGCACCACGTTTATTTATATGTCGTCAGAAAACAATACTTCACTTCAGCAGGAGAACAAAAAAACAAAGTCCTACTTACTTCAAATAAATCCTCAAAGTCCATTCAGTAGACTTTTGCTGGGCCTCAACAACTCACAGTCTACTAGGTGAACCCTCCTGAGCCTCCCCAACTCACAGTCTGCTAGGTGAACCCCCCTGAACCTCAACAACTCACAGTCTACTATGTGAACCGTCTTGAGCCTCAGCAACTCAACAATCTGCTAGCTGAACCCTCCTGAGCCTCAGCAACCCACAGTCTACCAGGTGAACCCTCCTGAGCCTCACCAACTCACAGTCTGCTAGGTGAACTCCCCTGAGCCTCAACAACTCACAGTTTACTAGGTGAACCATCTTGAGCCTCAGCAACTCAACAATCTGCTAGGTGAACCCTCCTAAACCTCAGCAACCCACTGTCTACTCGGTGAACCCTTCTGAGCCTCAGCAACTCAATCTGCTAGGTGAACTGTCCTGAGCCTCAGAAACTCACAGTCTACTAGGTGAACCCTCCTGAGCCTCAAGAACTCTAGCTGAACCCTCCTGAGCCTCAGGAACACAGTCTGCGAAGTGAACCCTTCTGAGCCTCAGCGACTCACAGTCTGCTAGATGAACCCTTTTGAGCCTCAGAAACTCAAAGTCTGCTAGGTGAACCTTCCTGAGCCTCAGAAACTCTGTTAGGGATTTCCAGTAAGACGAATCGCGATAGCAAATGCGCATGCGCATAGGAATTCTCGGAGAAGAATTACTGGTTGTGCGCATGCGCGCAGAAACGCGCGATCGCTCACGTGCACACGCACGGTGAAGATTGGCGCCAGACGGCCTATTTAAAGAGTGTCTCTGTCCATGTTGAGTGCTGACTGGTCTTCAGCTCCCCCCGTGTCCTGCTTGTTCCTGTGTGATTCCTTTGTTGCTGACCTGGCTTGTTCTTCACCTGACTCTGATTGCTCTCCTGATTGATACTGGTTCCTGACTTCGGCTCTGCTCCTGACCTTGGCTTTCCTTCTCATTCGGTACCGTGCTGCCCGACTGTTGATAACCCTGGCTATTCCTATGACACTGCTCCTGTCTCTTACCCTCACTACCTGCCTTGCTCTGGTGCACGCCTGGCAATCTACAAGATCCGCTCTGCTTGTTACTACTGTGCCTGAATCAGAAGATCATCAGTCTTCCAGAGTTATCATCTGCAAGAGCTGCAAACAACAACTACTGGTGCTCTTGTTCCCCTGGGTCCTAGACTCCCTCTGTTCCAACTCCAGTGGGGTCAGGGCTAGTGACACAAGTGAGGCCGACCTCATCATTTCAGTCTCCCATCAGGTATGTGACAAACTCACAGTCTGCACAGGGTTCCTCCTGAGCCTCAACAACTCAGTGTACTAGGTGAACCCTCCTGAGCCTTAGCAATAACCTGCTAGGTGAACTCTTTGTGGCATCAGTAACATATGCTCGATGAACCCTCCTGAGCCTCAGCAACAGTCTGCTAGGTGAACCCTTCATGGCATCAATAACCCACAGTCTGGTAGGTGAACCCTTCATGGCATCAATAGCCCACAGTCTGCTAGGTGAACCCTTCATGGCATCAATAACCCACAGTCTACTAGGTGAACCCTTCATGGCATCAATAACTCACGGTCTGCTAGGTGAACCCTCCTGAGCCTCAACAACTCACAGGGGAGGATTTACTAAAACTGAAAAGTGCAAATTCTGGTGCAACTCTGCATAGAAGCCAATCAGTTCCAGATTTTACTTTCAAAACTAATTGAACAAACTGAAGTTGGAAGCTGATTGGCTACAATGCACAGCTGCATCAGATTCCGAGTGCTCTAGTATTAGTAAATCTACCCCACAGTCTACTAGGTGAACTGTCTTGAGCCTCAGCAACTGACAGTCTTTAAGTTGAACTTCCTGAGCCTCAATAACTCTCAGTCTTCTACAGTCATGGCCAAAAATATTGGCACCCCTGCCTTTCTCAGATACTGTAATGCACTACCCAGAAAATTGTTGCAATTACAAATGTTTAGACATTCTCATGTTTGTTTATTTTGTTAGTATTGGTATGACACAAAAAGTGGGGAAACAAAAAGTCAAATCTGACACATTCCATGCAAATCCCCAAAAATGGACCGGACAAAATTATTAGGATCTTCTCAAAATTGGAAGAAATAATAGTATTTCAAGATTCTGAATATAGAAATCACATCGGCAACCAGCTAAAATGATGAAAAACTAACTCAACCTTTCTGCTGGGTGTCTATGTGTGCCACACGGAGCATGGAGAAGAAAAATAGCAGCAATGAATTGTCTGAGGATTTGAGAAAGAAAATTGTGGAAAAGCATGGACAATCTCAAAGTTACAAGTCCATCTCCAGTGATTCACTGCGCGCAACATTGTTTCGAGCCCATGACACTGTAGCTAATCTCCCTGGACATGGAAGAAAGAGTTGATCAAAGATTGAAACAAATGATTGTTCATATGGTGGCTAAAGAAACTCAATCAACATCCAGACAAATTCAAGCTGACCGTCAGACACAGGGTACAACTGTGTCAGCTCACACTATACGTTGCCATCTGAATGAAAAGGGACGCCTTGGTAGGAGACCCGGGAGGGCCCCACTGCTGACACAAAAACATAAAAAAGCCAGATTGGAGTTTGCCAAAACTTACCTTAGAAAGCTAAAATCCTTTTGCGAGAATGTGTTGTGGACAGACAAAATACTATTGCAGCTTTTTGTTAAAGCCCATCATTTTACCGTTTTCAGAAAAAGAAATGAGGCCTTTAAGGAAAAGAATACAGTCTCTACAGTCACACATGGTGGAGGTTCACTTAAGTTTTGGGGTTGTTTTGCTGCTTCAGGTATTGGATGTCCTGACCATGTGTACAGCATTATGAAATCTGAAGACTATCAAAGCCCAACCCTTGAAAAACAACCCCACACCATAAACCCCCCTCCACCAAACTTTACATTTGGCACGATGCAGTCAGGAAAGTATTGTTCTCCTGGCAACTGCCAAACCCAGACATGTCCATCGAATTGCCAGACAGAGAATCGTGATTTGTTACTCCAGAGAACATGTCTCCACTGCTCTAGAGTCCAGTGGTGGCGTGCTTTACACCACTGCATCCGACGCTTTGCATTGCACTTAGTGATGTAAGGCTTGGATGCAGCTGCTCGGTCATGGAAACCCATTCCATGAAGCTCTCTACACACTGTTGTTGTGCTAATCTGAAGGCCACATGAAGTTTGGCGGTCTTTAGCTATTGACTCTGCAGACAGTTGGTGACTTCTGTGCACTGTGCGCTTCAGCATGTGCTGACCCCGCTCTGTCATTTTACGTGACCTACCACTTGGTGGCTGAGTTGCTGTTGTTCTTAGTGGCTTCCACTTTGTTATAATACCACTAATAGTTTACCATGAAATATTTAGTAGCCAGGAAATGTCACGGTTGGATTTATTGCACAGGTGGCAACCTATCACGGTACCACGCTTGAATTCAGTGAGCTCCTGAGAGCAACCCATTCTTTCACAAATGTTTGTAGAAGCAGTCTGCATGCCTAGGTGCAGATTTTATACCCCACTTTTTGGTTCAAGGTGGCGGTGTGGTCCCATTCACTTGAACGTGTTGAATTTGGTGGTAGTAGCCATCAAATGCAATGGGGATATAGCTTTGCTGAGCCATAAATCATTGCAACCACTGCATTTGTACAATCCTGTCTTTGTATTTTATACACCTGTGGCCATGAAGGTGATTGGAACACCTGAATCCAATGATTTGGAGGCCAGCCCTTCAATTTGTGTTGCCAACCCTTCAATTTTTTAATCTATCTTCATCTTAGCACATGAACAGAATTGTAAAGAGACCTGGAAACACCAGAGGCAATGACCAGAACACAGGCCATATACAGAAGTAGACTTATCTTATGGACAGGGCAGTTATCAATGTTACCAAAAACCTAGATTGTTTATTTAAATTTAAATTTGCTTTTTTAAAATCATCAGCCAAAGAAAAGAGATACATCTAAAAGGACGCATCACAGTTTCTGAGCATATAACAATTCAGCTATGATATAATGTAGGTATTATCAAACCCATTATAGGTAAATGGCAGTGGTTTGGGGCCACAGCATGCTTTTTCAGGTATACAGTTGTGACCAAAATTATTCAACCCCCAATGCTGTAAAGGGGTTTAGGGACTATAGTGTACATTTGGAATTGTATTCAGAATCAAATCCTACAAGGACGTTGTAACTACCCAAATGCAACTAAAATGACATCAATTGTTTATGTAATACAGTAGTAAATGGTTCTTATGTGGTTTCTTCATTGCCACAATTATTCAACCCCTTAAAGACTACCACTCTGAAGAACAGAGGTTCATACAGGTGCTTTCCATCAGGTATTGAAAACACCTGTGGATGTCACCGAGCAGCAATCAAGCATAATAAGCACCAATTAGGCAGCTTTAAAATGACTGTGATACTCAGCTCCTTCTAGACATTTACTGGTGTGGTTACAAACATGGTGAAGGCAAGAGAATGGTCCAGGAAGACAAGAGAAGAGGTGATTTCTCTTCACAGGAAGGGCAATGGCTATAAGAAGATTGCAAAGATGTTAAACATACCAAGAGACACCTTAGGAAGCATCATTCGCAAATTCAAGGCAAAGGGCACTGTTGAAACGCTACCTGGTCGTGGCAGAAAGAAGATGCTGACTTCGACTGCTGTGCGCTACCTGAAGCGTAGAGTGGAGAGAAGTCCCCGTGTGACTGCTGAGGAACTGAGAAAAGATTTGTCAGATGTGGGTACAGAAGTTTCAGCCCAGACAATAAGACGCACACTGCGTAATGAAGGCCTCCGTGCCAGAACTCCCAGGCGTACCCCCTTGCTGTCTCCAAAGAATAAGAAGAGTCGACTGCAGTATGCCAAAAGCCATGTGGACAAACCACAAAAGTTGTGGGATAGTGTTCTGTGGACTGATGAAACAAAATTAGAACTGTTTGGGCCCATGGATCAACGCTATGTTTGGAGGAGGAAGAACAAGGCCTATGATGAAAAGAACACCTTGCCTACTGTGAAGCATGGTGGAGGGTCAATCATGCTTTGGGGCTGTTTTGCTTCTGCAGGTACAGGGAAGCTTCAGCGTGTGCAAGGTACCATGAATTCTCTTCAGTACCAGGAGATATTGGATGGAAACGTGATGCAGTCCGTCACACACCTGAGGCTTGGGAGACGTTGGACCTTTCAACAGGACAATGATCCCAAGCATACCTCCAAGTCCACTAGAGCATGGTTGCAGAGGAAAGGCTGGAACATTTTGGAGTGGCCATCGCAGTCACCAGACTTAAATCCGATTGAGAACCTCTGGTGGGACTTAAAGAAAGCAGTTGCAGTGCGCAAGCCTAAGAATGTGACTGAACTGGAGGCCTTTGCCCATGAAGAATGGGCAAAGATACCCGTAGATCGCTGCAAGACACTTGTGTCAAGCTATGCTTCACGTTTAAAAGCTGTTATAACTGTAAAAGGATGCTGTACTAAGTACTAAGATTGAATGTCACTTGGGGGTTGAATAAAACTGATAATGCTGTGAGCACAGAAAAGACATTTGTGGTTATTTCATTATAACTGTTATGTTATATTTGTCTGACCTACAAGTGCCTCTTTAATGTAAATGTAAGCAAGATGACTGAATGATCAAAAGCAATGTCAAACTGGCCAAAACACTCAATTTCAGTGGGGGTTGAATAATTTTGGTCACAACTGTACAGGCTAAAGGATTGACACTACAGGAACTGAGGTTAAAAATAGACAGCATCCTCTGAATGAGCCGATGGGTCTTCATCAAATAGTTACATGGTCAGAGGAAGAATCCCACTCAATTGCCAACTGTGACTGTGTTTGGGATGTCCTCGGAATGCAGGATGTGTAGGAACCAAGCTGTAAGCCAAGCCACCAAATCCTATGTATAAAAAAAAGAAGTTTATTTTTGTAATAGAAAATGATCCTGGCTATTGCTGTTAAATGTGTGTTTATAGTAGGGAAGCTGTAAATGCTAATTAATAATAATATTCTAATAATTTTAGCATAATTTAGCATTTATAATTAATTTTTAAATTAAAATAATAATTCATTTTAGCAAGCAATAAGCAAACACTTATGGCTCATGACTAGGGATGAGCTCAAACATGTTTGGATCCTAATTCAAACCCACCTGAGTAAGTCTACCAGGAAGCTGTCACTGTATTTAGCCAAACATTCCCTGCCCCACAGCTGCTGAGCTCATTATTCATTCTCATTATCTAGTTTGCAAAAAATAGATAATTTTTATCTCAATGGAAAAGCATGAGAAATTTCTAAAAATTTCTAAAAATGTGTTCTCCGTGGTTAGCCTACTCACAGCCTTATTGGAGAGCTCTAGATTAATGATAAAGACAGAAGGGCTGGCTAACCCCCAGGGATGGGAGACTCTACCCCTTATTCCTCTAAAGCTCCTCTTTCCCATCCTCCCAACCACTACACAGAGGAAGGGAATGTGGACTGCTTAAATCCCCGTGAAGGATGGGAAGAACAGAGGTCATGGAAAAAGTAATTCCAACCCAACTAAGCTTCTTTATGGACTGAGCAAAAAGAAACTACAGATCCCAGATTAACTAGAGTTCTCGGCAGAGAGAAAAAGGAGCAGGCTGTTGTTCCTGGGCTGAGAAGAAGGAGTGGGGAGGATGTTTAGAGGGACTGAGTGTGCTTTAGGCTGCCAGCAGACCTATCACGTTCCTGGTGTTAGAGGCCATTGGAGAGAGGGCTGCTAAGTTCCAGACTCCCCTGGATATGGGACAGAAGGAGTCAGGCCCAAAGTAGCACAGGTCGTTAGTAGGAGTGCTGGTCAGATGTATATACAGGAGCACAGCTGATGCACTGGAATGGCGTCTACAGACAGGTGGCGGCCGTGAGAGGTACACAGGCATTTCAGAGTAGTCAGAGGACCACAGAGTAGTCAGCTCAAAGCCAAGGTCAGATGCCAGGTGGAGATTGGAGCAGGCATAGTCAATAGGATAGCCAGGGTCATACACAGGAGAGAAAATGAGAATATCCGTTAGCCAAGCCAGGGTCAGATCAGAAGAGCAGGTGAGAATATCCATTAGCCAAGCCTGGGGTCAGATCAGTAGTCAGGCAGAGAAGACAGGTAGCAAGGGAACACAGACAGAGGTACTGGGGAGACAGAGGCAGAATGATGGTCTTCCTCATAAAGGCCATCTTGCGCCAAACTGGGCTAATGCATGCATAACTATGCACCAGTGCGCATGCGTGTTCCGGCTCGCGTCCGTGTACCAATGCACATAGATTTTCACCAGTGTACATTTCTGCGGCCATGCAGGTCCCTGAGTACCTTTGCTGTGGACAGTGCCCTGACAAGACCGCTCACCACTGCACCTGAGAGGTAGAGCAGTGCAGTGGTAGACATCCTGGAACACCAGAGCGCACCACTAAGGCTGGTTGACTTACCTTCTGGATCAAGGGGAAGGACACAACAGACACTGACCGGTTGTGCTACCAATAGTAAACATCTGGGGATATCCTGCTACCACAGGAGGCCACAAGTCAAATCCACTGCACTTTAACAAAGAGAAACAGTGATGTCTGCAAGTATTACAAAGTGCTTTTGTCAGTGCTTGAGGGAATATCATCCTGAGCGCTGCGACATAAGAGTTGGGCCCCAACAAGTTGACCAGCAGAAGAGAGAGGGTATATTACAAACTGCTGAACTGTTATGGTGGCTGAACTCACCTTAATTAGGATTGCCCCCGTTTAAGAGAAATTCCTCTCTATACCAACTGTTTGTTTTCTCAGTATATTTCTTGTTACTTTTCACCCATTGCAGTATATTTCTTGCTATTGTTTAACTATTTGTTGTGTCGCTATTGTTATTTATATCTCTTTTGCAACTGGGATACTGCATATACATCTGTAGTAAATATTCCTTACCCTGCCAGGTGAGTCAGAGTGCGTGGTGCTATTTTCAGAGTTGAGGCCCCTAGAACCGTGGCTTCTTTGAGGGTAAGTGCTCCACTCCCTTTCCCTGCACCATATAGACCCAGTGGCTCTCTAGCCTTTCCAATATTCTTCTATACGTTTTTATTTATTTACACTTTTTCTCCTCTTTCATAGGAAATGCAGATACCATAAACCAACAATTATTGTACCAAAGCCGTTTTTCAGACCCCCTTAGTCCTACGTTACTAAAGTTGCAAATTAGTATAAAAATCTAGGTTAGCATGTGTTTTAGCCTTCATAATCTCAGCACCCCGGACATCTTACCGATCAACATTAACTTCATTTTGTGTCATTATAAAAAGGTAAAGAATGCTTCTGGTTCTCCGTAATTGACATAGTTACTCTTCTTGATACTGTGTTGTTAACCATTTGCCCTCCAGAGGATTTACCCCCCCCCCCCTTCCTGACCAGGCCATTTTTTGCGATACGGCACAGTGTTACTTTAACTGACAATTACGCGATAATGCAACGCAACGTGCAACACCCAAATGAAATTTACATCCTTTTTTTCTCACAAATAGAGCTTTTTTTTGGTGGTATTTGATCACCTCTGTGTTTTTTATTTTATTTTTGACTTTTTGCTATTAAACATGTCCAGTAAAAAAAAAATTCAAATCAGATTTTGTCATAAATATATACGCCAAAATGTATTCTGCTACATGTCCCAATACATGTAAATGAATTGGTTTATGTAAAAGTTATAGCATCTACAAGCGGTTGTATATACTGTAATTGCTTTTTTATTTTTTTATACTAGTAATGGTGGATATCAGCGACTTATAACGGGACTGCAGTGGACATTCTGAAACTGGGGGGAACTGACTGACATCCCCAGTGACACTAATACAGTGATCAGTGCTAATAAAAAGCACTGACACTACTAATGTCAGTCCCTTTAACCTCGGCTGGACTACTGAGCACAGCTGCTGTTCCTGACCTGATGGTTCACAAGTCCCCTTGAGACCGCATCTCCTCCTGAAGGATCATCTATCAACATCTGCTGGCACTCGTGTTCCCCCTGTCCTTCGGCATCCTCTGTTCCACTCCCAGTGGGGCCTGGTCTGAAGATACAAGAGAGGCTAGCCTTGTCATTTCAGTCTCCTTTCAGGTACATGATACCCATGCTCCTTAACCACTTGCCATCCGCCTGCTGTTTATAAACGGCAGGACGGTGGCACTGCAGGGGCGGGTTCATAAACGGAACCCACCATTCCTAGCTGTGCGCACTCCTTGGGAGCGTGCAGCACCATGATCCGGTCCCCGCTAAGCCCTCCGGATACAGTGAAACACCGATCGTCGGGCGGGACCTCTGTACGAGGTCCCGTTCATGTGATCGCTGATTGGCCAATCAGTGATCACATGCAAAGTGAAAGGATTAAATGGAATATAACTGAATCCATTTTGTATACACTAATGCAAGATGCTAGTTTAATATACATATATGAGATATGTACACACTAACAAAACTGTCTATGTCAGCTTCATGTAGAAATGAGTGTTTTTGCAAACCTTACAAAAAAGCAGATAAGGTTTACTCTCACTTCTGAAAAGTTTTAGCCATGGTCTGGGCGTTGGGTCAGATTACAGCCATGGTCTGGGCGATAGAGCAGATATGGTATGATAGATAAAGCAGAAGAGTGAAAATGCAAACCTCATACAAATAATTGTTGAGTTAAGGTAAAAAAATGTACATGTATTTGATTGGAAGGTCTGAGGGTGTGTTTGCCTAAAGACTACAGTATAATAACCCTGATGTTATGCCAATAAAACTGAAGTGTTTGCAATCGCAACTGAGGTGATTTGAGTGCATTCACTTTCCGAGATCTCATTGCTGTGTCCAGGTGTGACCGTTGGTATCTTGAGGGGGCCCCCAAGGAAAAGGAAAAAGACCACCTACCTACTTTCAGTGGTGTCAGAAGTGGGATAATTGCCAAGGTAAGTGAGAGTTTTATTTTTTAATGCTTTCTTTACCGAGGTAATTATTCTGAACTTCAGGGAAATTTGGTGGTTGGAGTTTTAGGAGCGAGACTAAGGGATTCTCCGCTCGGGGAATAATACCAGGACACACCTGGCACAGCACTTTGTATAATTTGTAAAAAGTGTGTTATTGTTGTTTTTTTGTCTTGTTTGTTAGTTTACTAATTTACTGCTATGGGTAATTCCTCAGGTAAGGAGGAAGGACCTCGTCATGTGCCGCCACAAAAGTTGATTAAGTTGTTTAGAAAAACTAGAAAGCTGAGGGGAAAGAACACATCTACCTTAAATGAAACTTGTAAAGAATATGTAGCAAGGGTATCCCCTTATGATATTTATTATGTTAATCCCTGGGTGGATAATTTAGTGGGATGGTCAAAAAGACTGGGTGGAGCTAGTTTTCCTTGTGAAGGGGGAAATGACACTATGTGTATGGATATGATTAGAGGAATGTGTTTGCATGAACAGCCTCAGGTAGGTATCTGGGGGACTGGAAATCCAGATTGGGACAAGAATTATATGTATGAAGGGGGTAAGAATTGGTTGAAGTATGCACCAGGCTATAAGACTCTAATTGTAGCAAATGATTTCACACCACCACCGCCATACAAACACAGCGAGGCACGTCCTGCCCCTACAGCTCCACATGCAGCCCCATTATACCCAGCACTCCCACAGGTAAAACAAGTAGATGAAGATGAAGAGGTTCTTATTGCTGCTTCCCAGATATATACAGGGGAGTCAGAAGAATCTAGCTCAGATGGGGAAACTGGGAATGTTAGTCAAAGGGATACTGAGAGGGGTAAAGAGAAAGTAAAGAGGAAGATAAAGAAGGTAGAAAAGAGTGATAGAATTCTTAGGTCAGCAGAAAGTAACAAGGGGGAAGTTAAAGATGAGACAGCTGAGCTAGATATGATGAATTCAGCCTTTCCATTCATGATGATTGGGGAGCAGCTGATTTTAAAGGCAATAGATCCCAAGGAGCTGGATGCTATAGTACAGGGATGCCCTAATCCAAGGAAATCCCCGGGTGGGGCGGTATCCTGGTTAAAGAGGACATGTGTAGGAAGGAACTATACAATGGAAGATTGCAGGTTGATAATTGAGAAAGTATTGGGAGATATTACAGGAGAGTTTGAATGGGAAAATTGTAAAATTTTTAATAATGAAGATGGAGCTGGTTACAAAAAGTAGGACCCATCACAGGGAGTAGATCAGTATCCTTTACGTACTAGAGCACAATGGGATGCTGCATGGGAGGAGGTGATATGTGAATTGTTTAGGCTGTACAAAAAAAGGAAATCATTTGCTCCAATAGTAGCATGTCGACAAAATGTCACAGAGACTGCTACTAACTTTATTAAAAGGTTTAAGAAAGTCTGGTTGGAAGAAGGGGGAATGGATCTGATTGGTAGAGAGTGTGGATCACTTTTTATCCAATCTTGGATGAATGGGGCACTAACATAAATACAGCCCATCTACATCGGGACCGTCTCTTTTATTGTCCTCCCTGCTTAATCTTCACAACACAAGGTCACCAGAATTGCAGGAGGAGCACAATTGCCTGGATGTTATCCAATCTGACACTTCTCCGCGACTAGATATGTTGGAGACTCCGATTCCTGGAGCCCCTGATGTGTTTGTCGATGGATCTTGTACACGCCCTAGTGATGCTACATACATCACAGGCTATGCAGTAGTAGAACCACCTCTTATTATTGAAACAGGTTCCATCCCCTACCCCAGTGCACAAGCAGCTGAATTAGTGGCCCTAACACGAGCTTGCACTCTTTATCAAGATCGAGATGTTAACATATACACAGATTCTAAATATGTCTTTGGGGTTGTACATGATTTTGGCCGTATTTGGCAACGCCGTGGTTTCACTACGGCCGATGGCAAGTCAATATCCCATCATTCTTTGATCCAGGATTTGCTTGCTGCACTCCAACTTCCAAGAAGGATAGCGGTCATTAAAGTGCGGGCACATACTAATGCCAAAGACCCAGTCACAAAAGGCAATGCTATGGCAGATGCAGCTGCAAAAACTGCAGGGCAACTGCATAATCGAGCAGATCTATCTATGGTAATGTTGTCCACTCCATCCCTACTGTCAAATGAGCTTTTAGGTACACTGCAGGCACAAGCCTCTGAGAGTGAAGTTGATTTTTGGGCTAGCAGAGGTTTGACACAAGACAAACATGGTCTTATGTCAAAAGAGGGGATTGTAGGACTTCCACAGGCAGCTGCTGTATTATTCATTCAAAATTTTCATGGCGTAGGTCATAAGGGAAAACAGTTAGTGGAGAAAGAAATGCGCAAACAATTTTGTGTATGGTTTCTCCATGATCTGGTGGAGAAAACATTGGGAAGGTGCCTTACTTGTTTACAAAACAACCCTGGGCATGGCCAGCATGGGAAACATGAACATTTAACACCCCCTGAGGCACCATTCACACATCTACAGATAGATTTTACACATCTCCCTAAATCAAAAGAAGGAGATAAGTTGTTGGTGGTAGTAGACAGATTTTCAGGTTGGCCGGAAGCTTTCCCATGTAGGAATGAAACAGCAGAGACAGTGGTCAAGGTTTTGTGTAAGGAAATCATCCCTAGATGGGGTTGTCCTTTGTTCATAGAAAGCGATCAGGGACCAGCTTTTACTGCAGCAGTGACTCAGGGAGTCTCAAAGGCTTTGAGTATTCAATGGAAGCTCCATATTCCTTACCACCCTCAGAGTTCTGGAGTAGTGAAAAGAATGAATAGAACAATTAAGGATAAATTAGTGAAAGCCACGAGAGGGACTCTGAAGAATTGGCCAGCTGTGTTACCTGCTATACTAGCTGAAATAAGGATGACACCTCATAAACAGAGTAAGTTGTCTCCCTTTGAGATACTAATGGGAAGACCATTCCCTACCCCTTGGACTAGACAGCAACCCCCTCTGTGGCAGAAAGGCGATTTAGAGGTGATACAGGCAGAATATGTAAAAGCATTGTGTGAAAAGATGAATAGGGAATATTGTGATGTTGCCGCCTCTTTTCCTTTACCTGCAGATCAACCAACCCACCCCTTCGAGGTAGGTGATCAAGTGGTGATCCGAAGACTGGATCCAAGGGTGAGACCCCGGTTTGGAGAACCTACAGTGATCGTGGCCATTACACGTACAGCTGTTCTTACTGAAGGATCAGGCACCTGGATCCATGCATCAAGAGTCAAAAGGATTTCCCAAGATGAGAGACACAATCAAGCTGATCAACCAACAGAAGAAGGAGCCAAGAACTTTGCTACCCAACCTATTGGATCCCCGTGAGGACTGGATGAACCTGATTATTATCTTATCAATAGTGACTATTATCATTGTCCCACTATGGTTTCTATTGGAGAATTCATATGATAGAAAGGGTCCAGTGGTTCAAAAACCCTCTGGGAGTTCAGGATGGGTGGGGGATTGTACCTCATCACAACCGGATGAGAATAAGTCATGTACTACATTAATATGGAATAGCCCATCTGAATCACATATGGTAAAAGGAGCTAACCAAACATATACCCATCTGATACCTTTTAAAGGTCAATGTAAAATAGACATTAGTACTACACATAACTTTACATGTTGCATTATGGATGAGTGTAGTCAGGCACTAACTTGTACATGGAATGAAAGTTTTCTGTTACATGTTCAGAAGGGAAGCAAAGTGGTTGCTAATTTTGGGTGTACCATACCTGTAAAAAGACAGAAGAGGTCTAAACTGAAAATATGTCCTTACTGAAGGTTAAATATAAGTATGCTAAATTCTCAGGGTTTAAAAGTTGTTGGGTTTGTAGCATGCTCCACCCTGAAACTATGAGCATACCCATATATGCAGTACCTCTAAATGTCACAACTATGTTGGAGGGTAACCTGAGTATTATATTAACTAATGTTACCACCCAACCTAAATTTGAGGTATTGGGGGTTGTTATGAAACCCAAATGGTGTTTTCATCTGGGTAAGGGGTCGAGAGAAGGGGAAGAGTTTTGCAGTAAATCTGAATTAAATATTACTGGGAAGGAACCTACAGGTGGTCATTTTATACAAATAAATACAACTGAGGGAGAATGGGAGAACTATATTAAAAAAATAATTGACCAAAAAGATCGCCCGAAACATTACGGATTAGGACGAGTTTTTATTACTTTAGCCCTAGTGGGTTACCCTGACTCCAATGTAAGCAAAGGATGGAAAAGCCAATCAGTAGCTTTTACTCAGTGAGTCCAGGTGTGCTGTGGGAAAGTTTGTTACCCATGGATTCCCCGGGATCAGGAGGGTTGGTGCTATTTGGCCACTTTGGTACCAGTGATGGATGTTATAAGAGGAGAACATAGTGATGCCCTATTGGCCAGTAATCATCCCTGGTATCCTCTGAAATATAGATATAAGAGAGATTTGTTCAAGGTAGAAGACCAGGCTTGGTCATGGTTTCCTACATGGACTGGATGGGGAATAGAGTTAATGAGGAGACTTAATAACTACTCACTTATTATGGATCAAATAATAAATGAAACACAAGCTGAAATAAACGTAGAATTACGGGCCTTAAGAAAACAAGTGCTTATTAATGAGATAAAGGTAGAACAAATTGGTGCAGCACTGACTGGGCTTTGTGAATCCACCACTGATTATAAGTGCTGTACCTGGGTACACAATACAACCACTGAAATACCAGATTACTATGAAATGATTAATAAGCATAGGGTAAAAGTGGAGGATCTCCAGGCTGAAGCTAGAGCTATAGCTGAGGATGGGTGGAATCCCTTTAAGGGCATAGGAGATGGTTCCTGATTTAGGAACATATTCAGCAGCTTTAGAAAATTGATCTCCCTCATGATTATGTTTTTCTTATTGATTTTTATGGGATATCTGTTATACCGAATGATCATGTGTATCAAAATGAGACTTAATGAGAAGGAAAGGGAGGAAATGTTTTTGCTTCAACAATATGAGGAAATGCATGGGATTGAGACGATAGGGAGAGTAAGTCAATGAAAAGTGTTATCACTATGTGATAAAAGAGGGGACTGAAAGGATTAAATGGAATATAACTGAATCCATTTTGTATACACTAATACAAGATGCTAGTTTAATATACATATATGAGATATGTACACACTAACAAAACTGTCTATGTCAGCTTCATGTAGAAATGAGTGTTTTTGCAAACCTTACAAAAAAGCAGATAAGGTTTACTCTCACTTCTGAAAAGTTTTAGCCATGGTCTGGGCGTTGGGTCAGATTACAGCCATGGTCTGGGCGATAGAGCAGATATGGTATGATAGATAAAGCAGAAGAGTGAAAATGCAAACCTCATACAAATAATTGTTGAGTTAAGGTAAAAAAAAAGTACATGTATTTGATTGGAAGGTCTGAGGGTGTGTTTGCCTAAAGACTACAGTATAATAACCCTGATGTTATGCCAATAAAACTGAAGTGTTTGCAATCGCAACTGAGGTGATTTGAGTGCATTCACTTTCCGAGATCTCGTAGCTGTGTCCAGGTGTGACCGTTGGTATCTTGAGGGGGCCCCCAAGGAAAAGGAAAAAGACCACCTACCTACTTTCACAAAGTAGTAAGCAAGATGTCACTTGTGACATCATTGCTTACTACGTGTTAAATCTGTGAATGATCACAGAGGTCACATGGTACAAGGCTATTCACAACAGCCTTGTACCATGTGACAAGCTGTGACCAATCACAGCTCACTCAGTATTTCTCAATGGCTGCAAGAATGCAGACAGAGAGAAAGAGAAATGATTGCTTTTACATCCTATATGGGTGTAAAAGCAATCACTGTAAAAAAAAAAAAAATATTCATCACCCCCCACAAGTAGTACCGTGTCACCATGGTGATGTTATGTTAAAAAAAAACAAAAAAACCCCACAAATAATATAAAAAAATAAAATAAAAATGTAAAAAAAATGTTTAAAAATTATTAGTTTTGGTTATAAACTAATTTGTTATTTTTTTTTTTACTAAAAAGTTCACGGAATACATTTCGGCCAAGATTTATGATGAAAGATTATTTATTTGCAAAATTTTATAAGAAAAAAACTTTTTTTCAAAATTTTTGGATGTTTTCATTTACATGGCAAAAAAATAAAAAATCCCAGTGGTGAATAAATACCACCAAAATAAAGCTTTATCTGTCTAAAAAAATGGTAAAAAATTCATATGGGTACAGTGTTGCATGACCACGCAATTGTCATTCAAAGTGTGATAGCGCTGAAAGCTGAAAATTGCCCTGGACAGGAAGGGGGTGAAAGTGTCCAGACTGGAAGGGGTTAACACCATATGCAGATGATCCTTCCCCTGGTTTTTCTCCCCTTCCCTTTCCTTGTATTTTGTTTTTCTTCCTTTTCTCTATTTTCTCTCCATAGTTACAATAAGGGAAGTGAATCCACCCTGCCATACTCCATTGGACCCTAGCTTCGTCATACAGCAACTGTCTCCAAGATTCAACCTTGGTGTTGAGTGCATACAATACTTTTACCTTGCTTTCTGTTTATTGGAGACCTACTTGGTCCGTGTATTACTGGTTATGTACTGCTCCTTCTTTTGTAAAACTCTCTTGGGTAAAAACATTTTAAAAAAAATTAAAAAAGCAAAAAACATACATTAAGCCTGGGTTCACATATATGCAGTGCAGTATATCGCATGTGATTTGCACAGGAACCGCACCGCATTCTTGTACAAATCACGTGATTTGTGTGCGTTGCCATTGGAGCCATACATTTTGTATGGCTCTAATCGCACCGCACCCGCACCCGCACCAAGAAGGTGCAGGAACCTTTTTTGGGTCCGTACTAGAATCGGATTGCATGGATATTCACACCTATGTGATCCCATTCTGCACATTGCACCGTGTTTTGCAGACCGCTTTCAGGGTGTTGTTAACTTAACATACAGACCTGCAGTGGTTCGCATAAACAGGGTGCAATTCTGAGGCGGTGAGGAATTCGAACAGAAAACGCTGCAAATTCCACACCGCATCAGTGTGAACCAGGGCTAATGCACTTTCAGCAGAGGATTTAATCACGTACTGAGTATGCAGCTTTTTTTTCTTTTAATCCTTGCCTATTCTCCAGGTTAAGCTGGTGCAACGATCTCTGCCCTGTTTCAGGCTGGCTCCTTTTCTTGCAGCATCCTATGAAGTCACTCTTGCATGCAGTGATCAGAGCTGTGCCTCCCTACGTTGTGTGCATTCATAGAATCACACAGCCCCCAAAGCCTAGGATGGCAAGTCACTCCCTGTTCTTCCCTCCTCCCTCCCCTTCCTTCTCCAAGCTAACAAACTGGTTGGAGACTGTACTGTCCATTGTTAACTTTTTTCTATGAAGACCAGAAGTTCAGGGAAGCAGCACTTTTACTAGCACATGATTGAATGATGGAAGTCAGCAGAGCTTCACTTCATTCAATAAGCTCTGGGGAATATCCCCTTGCAAAGCACAACTCCCTTTCTCATTCTCTTCTATAACTTACCACAAGAAAGGATCTATAAGTGAATACATCCGTGTGCCAATAGTATCTACAAAAACCCCAAACGCCAAAACAATACACTTTCTCCCCCGAAAGTCCAAAATATATAGTCCATGTCTTTTAGGGTCTAAATGTGCAAATGTCCTAGAAACCGTGGATATAATCAGTTTCTTCTTTAATATTCTTCCTCCAAAGTATAAGAATTCTTCTTATTATAAACCTCAAAAGAAAAAATTATATTCGCACAGAGTGCATTATTCCCAATATGTGATATATTTCTCATTCTCATTTCTCATTCTCTTCTATAACTTACCACAAGAAAGGATCTATAAGTGAATACATCCGTGTGCCAATAATATCTACAAAAACCCCAAACGCCAAAATAATACACTTTCTCCCCCGAAAGTCCAAAATATATAGTCCATGTCTTTTAGCGTCTAAATGTGCAAATGTCCTAGAAACCGTGGATATAATCAGTTTCTTCTTTAATATTCTTTCTCCAAAGTATAAGAATTCTTATTATAAACCTCAAAAGAAAAAATTATATTCACACAGAGTGCATTATTCCCAATATGTGATATATTTCACAAAACGCAAAGAGCCTTTGATGAAGTCAGAAGTGACGAAACGCATCAGGAGGTAAACCGGATTTTGCGGAGCGGCCATTTTGGAGAAGGTTTTACACATCATGCTTTTTATGAATGAATACATGCTGAGATACAAGAATTTTGTTTGTAAGCGCAATTTTAGCTAAATAAATGGTTGAATTTCTACTATTGCCTACTACACTATATTACTTTTTTCTGATATATGTTATGATGCCATTGGAGATCATGTATATTCTGGAATGAGAAGAACATATATCTACTCAATGCTGGTTGATTCTTACCGTCTGGTAAGGTGCATTATATATATAAGGTGCGTTTATGTATATTTATGCATTCACATACACTGGTGATTTGTGGAGACATGAAGGGAGCACATGAGTGTATATATTGTTTTAAGGATTTTACAGTATATTCAAATTTTTTGGGAGGTGCATCTCCTACGTTGAGGTGGACGGATTAAGAAGTGAAGTCACGGAGTCATTTAACAGTGAAATTGATTTAAAGTTTTTTTAGGGTAAGAGTAATGCAGGCCATAGATGGGTCGAAAATCGGCCGATTTTCGGATCGTTAGTGGGCTAAATGTTCGGCCGTTTTTCGGTATTTTGGCAGATTTTTTTTATCGGTAAAGTTGGAAAAAAAATCGGACGATTTTGCCGATCGGCTGATTTTCGCGGCAATGATGGGCAAATCGGCCGATCTTTTACCGATAAAAAAATCTGCGCATGAGCAGTGACCTGCAAGAGGAAGACAAAAAGAAGAAGAAAAAAGAAGAGGATGAAGAAGAAGAGGATGAAGAAGAGGATGAAGAAGAAGAGGAAGAAGGAGAAGGAGAAGGGGAAGAGAAGAAGAGGATGATGAAGAAGAAGAGGATGGAGAAGAAGAGGATGAAGAAGAGGATGAAGAAGAAGAATAAGAGGATGAAGAAGAAGAGGATGAAGAAGAAGAAGAAGAGGATGAAGAAGAAGAAGAGGATGAAGAAGAAGAAGAGGAAGATGAAGAAGAGGATGAAGAAGAAGAGGATGATGAAGAAGAGGATGAAGAAGAAGAGGAATTCCAGTCCGGCAAAAAGTGTCCCTGCAGAGAGCTCCGCTATTTCTTTGACAGTGCTTTGACATTTATAGCGGTTGCAACATTGTATCTATTTGTTTCCGAATAAAAACTTCTGTATCCTAAATGGATACAAATAGATACATTGTTGCAACCGCTATAAATGTCAAGGAACTGTCAAAGAAATAGCGGAACTCTCTGCAGGGACACTTTTTGCCGGCTGTAGATGGGATGAAAATCGGCCCATTTTTTTTTACCGTTGCTGGTAACGTCGGCCGCTTGAACAACCGATTTTTCATTTTTTTAAAGAAAAATTGGCTGATTTTCGACCTGTCTATGGCCTGCATAAGGATAAGTTATTTTAGAAGTGGTCACAAGGTGGAATTTTGCATGATTTTTTCACGAGTTTGGAAGTGCGTTTTGTGAAATATATCACATAATGGGAATAATGCAATATGTGCGAATATAATTTTTTCTTTTGAGGTTTATTTGAATAAGAAGAATTCTTACACTTTGGAGGAAGAATATTAAAGAAGAAAATTATTATATCCACGGTTTCTAAGAAAGGATCTAACTGAATCTAAAAACATACACATTGCACACATTTAGAAAATCTATGATCTATCTGGGCAGCCAAATCCTTCTCAACCATGGGCTCACCCAACTTTATTTCCCCTAATTTCTATGAAGCATGAGTGTTATTTTCCTTGTATTGTACACAAAGTATAACCTCATTTTCTTTATTCAAACTCAGCATGGGATACAAGATAAAATTCTTAGCATTTGAATCCTGTACTGATTTGGAATGAAGGAAATAATTTAGACCTTTATCTTGTGCTGATTTAAAATAAAGTAAAAAATGTAAGGGTTTATAATAAATCCTATGCTGGTTTAGAATAAAGAAAAGAGGTTTGTGATCTTCTCTTTTTCTTTGTTAGAGGTTGTCAGGTCTGGGAATGAGTCTACATCTGCACCTGAGCTCCTCTGGGCTGGTTAACCCCCCTGGCGGTATTCCCGAGTGTAGCTCGGGGTAAAGTTTCAGCACCACAAGCGGTAACCCCGAGCTACACTCGGGAATACTCTGCAGCGTTGCTTCGGGATCCCTCGATCACTTACCTTGTCTTGCACTCCCACGATGTCCCTCCTGCAGTGTCCCCGGCAATGTCCTCCGGCATCTGTCTTCTGGGTTCCATTTCCTGCAACGTCGGGACATACGGGGGACGGAACGGCCAGAAATTAAAAAATGACAAAAACTGACATTCACTAAATACACTAAAATCACATAGTAAAACATTACTGTATCAAACCATTTCACATACATTTTGTCCCGAGTGCTTTGTCCTGTGCCCTGCCTGCATTTTTACTGTTCTTTCTGCCTGGAAACTGAGAAACGTCCATGGCGTCCAAAAAGCGTCCCTTTAGGTCAAAAGCGGTTTTAGACCAGCTAGAGAACAGCGATAGTAAATCAGAACCACTTGCAGAATTGAGTGATAATGATTCGTGGGGGAAATTCATCATCAGACACTGAAAACGATTCTGCGACTTTGCTTAGTGATGTGTGAACTTGGCGCTCTATTTAATATTTCAGTGTTTTGGTTTGATTATATTATAGAATTAAATTTATTATTATTATATTATTATTTTTATGATTATTTATTAAATTATAATTTATGATTTCATGTTTCAAATTTTATCATACCCGGAATGTTTACTAGACTCTTGTTTGGACAGATTTCATTGAGTTATTCCTAAAAATTACAGCCTACAATAAAAAAATACATATTTCCATGCAAAAAAATGGTACCTCTTTCAGCACCAAAATTTCTAAATAATCATACCGCCAGGGAGGTTAAGTATGGGCAAACCTGAAGCAGGTGTTGTATCTCCTACTCATTAGCCATGTAGCTGCCCATTCAACAAGCTAATTAAAATCAGCTGGTAAGTTAGAGGCATCTTACAAGAACTGCACTCAACTACATAGATATCTTTATACATACATGTAGATATGATACTTCTTCCATTTTATTCCACAGTCTATATACAGTAATTTATAAACCGGTTTGATGAGCCAAAAATGAAACTTGGGATAATAATCTTAGACCATTTGGAGTATAATTCATAAATTTCTGTAAATGTATAGAAAACTGTATTCAGATTGATTTGCGTATTTTGTAACATATTACAGCTACCCACCTGTAAGGAACCAGGTAAACCACTATAGCTATAGTATAGTATACTATATCCACTCCCATCCCTTTGTCCAATCATTCGCAGATAATTGCTGCTTAAGTGATTGCATGCAAGCAGCCAGGATTAGCTGCGGGGAGCTGTCCCCCACATTTAAGTGCTAATGGACTCATTTGCAAGTTTGAATGGGACCTAGAGCTTGACCAGACCCTTTGTACACAATAACTGAATATTGTTGGAGGGAAACTAAAATGGCTTTGGGACAAATTTTTTTTTGGTTTAATTTTATATCTTTTTACTTTAGGGATCCGTTGCCCTCTACACTGTATTTGTAAATAATACATCAAATGGTGCAGCGCTAACCTATAGATAAACTATTACAACAATTTATACTAATATAATTGCATACATGACAAAAAACATGAACGTGATCCCCACTGGGATCTATAGTGAGAAAAAGTGGTTGAACATAATATTCAGAGAGTGAAATAGATCCCAGTGGTGATCAAGTTCATGTTTTTTGTCTTGTATGCAATTATATTAGTATAAATTCTTGTAATAGTTTATCTATAGGTTAGCGCTGCACCATTTGAAGTATTATTGTTGTATTTTTCATACGGTATATGATTGGGTGTTAGCAGCTCCCCAAGGTCAATAGCAATTTATTTAGGAGTGCAGGAGGATCATACTACAATTGTATTTGTAAATAGCTATTGCTTGTAATTAGCACATAGTTGGTTATAGACAGGTACTTCTTGTCCCTGCTAGCTGGAGGACTGTGATTTTATATATATGAGAGCTTTCAGGAAACAGACAGAGAATTGGACTACTTGATCATCTATGCAGGAGCCGCTGCTGTTATTTTACCCAGACCAGAAGCAGAGACTATTAGGCAAGTGTTCTTTTCATATTTATAAATATATATATATATATATATATATATATATATACACTGCTCAAAAAAAATTAAAGGAACACTTTTTAATCAGAGTATAGCATCAGGTCAATGAAACCCCTGGGATATTGATCTGGTCAGTTAAGTAGCAGAGGGGGTTGTTAATCAGTTTCAGCTGCTTTGCTGTTAATTAAATTAACAACAGGTGCACTAGATGGGCAACAATGAGACGAACCCGAAAACAGGAATTGTTGTACAGGTGGAGACCACTGACATTTTTTAGCCTACTAAACTTTTCCTACTGTTTTTCACTAGTTTTGCATTTGGCTAGGGTCAGTGTCACTACTGGTAGCATGAGGTGATATCTGGATCCTACAGAGGTTGCACAGGCAGTCCAACTCCACATCGATGCGTGCCGTTGCCAAAAGGTTTGCTGTGTCTTTCAGCACAGTCTCAAGAGCATGGAGGAGATTCCAGGAGACAGGCAGTTACTCTAGGAGAGCTGGACAGGGCCGTGGAAGTTCCTTAACCCATCAGCAGGACCGGTATCTGTTCCTTTGTGCAAGGAGGAAAAGGATGAGCACTATCAGAGCCCTACAAAATGACCAATAGCAGGCCACTGGTGTAAATGTCTCTGACCAAACAATCAGAAACAGACTTCATGAGCCTGAGGGCACGACGCCCTGTAGTGGGCAAGAACCAAGGAATTCCGATTGGCTGCACTCCAAACAATCCACTTTATTGAACCAAGATAAAACCAGTACAGGTAGTGGAAATACAGTAGGGAACTGGCAGGTGAATGTGTTTCTCGATAAAGACAGAGCTTATTAATTCCCCCTGTGGTAATGAATGTATGTATTGGTTTTATCTTGGTTCGATAAAGTGGATTGTTTGGAGTGCAGCCGATCGGACATCCTCTGTTCTCATCTATGCAGCACACGAGCTGGGCTAGCACCTACAGAAGTAGTTGTGCTTGGAGATTGGGCATCTCTCTACCTTGAGCAGCGGTAAACATACAATTTATGTCCTCTAGTGAGCCCTGTACTCACTGCCCAGCACCATAGAGCTTCATTGGCATTTGCCATTGAACACCAGAATTGGCAAGTCCGCCACTGGCTCCCTGTGCTTTTCACAGATGAGAGCAGGTTCACCCTGAGCACATGTGACAGACATGAAAGGGTCTAGAGAAGCCATGGAGAATGTTATGCTGCCTGTAACATCATTCAGCATGACCGTTTTGGTGCTGGGTCAGTGATGGTCTGGGGAGGCATATCCATGGAGGGACGTACAGACCTCTACAGGCTAGACAATGGCAACCTGACTCCCATTAGGTATGGGGATGAAATCCTTGGACCCATTGTCAGACCCTACACTGATGAAGTGGGTCCTGGGTTCCTCCTGGTGCACGACAATGCCCGGCCTCATGTGGTGAGAGTATGCAGGCAAATCCTGAAGGATGCAGGAATTGATACCATTTAATGGCCTCCACGCTCGCCTGACCTAAATCCAATAGAACACCTCTGGGATATCATGTTTTGGTCCATCCGATGACGTCAGGTTGCGCCTCAGACTGTCCAGGATCTCAGTGATGCCCTGGTCCAGATCTGGGAGGAAATACCCCAGGACACCATCCGTCGTCTCATTAAGAGCATGCCCCGATGTTGTCAGGCATGCATACAAGCATGTGGGGGCCATACAAACTACTGAGTACCATTCTGAGTTGCTGCAATGAAATTTCAGCAAATGGACTAGCCTGCTGCATCATTTTTTCACTTTGGTTTTTGGGGTGTCTTTGAATTCAGTTATCTGTAGTTCGATCATTTTCATTTCCATCAAACGATGGGGCATCCTTACGGTCCTAACACATTACTCATCCATATCTGTATAGATATCCAGCATGATATTTTTCCCCATTGAGATCTGATGTGTTTTCAGAGTGTTTCTTTAATTTTTTTGAGCAGTGTATGTCTACAGACAATGAATTATAACTCTATGAGAAAAATTGTAGCTGCTAACTGGGTGCAATCATAACAGGAATACATCCCAAGCTGATTTCTGATTGTCTGCTCACTAAATGTATTTTTTTTAAATTCAAACATGATCAACATACAACATGTTTGCATTTCACAATGAATCATTTTTATCCCTCTTCTAAACAAATTTCTCAGTATTTGAAAATCCATTGTTTGTTAAATTATCTTCAACTCAAATATATGCTTTTAACACCTAAATTATCATTTGCGTTAACACATTCTTACCGCCAACATCCAAGTCAGCCTTGTAATTGATGAAATGTGTGTGAATAGTTCCCAGTGTATGGGGCCCCACTCTATGTCCATGTTTCCCCAATTCCAAATGAACAGTAGCAAACATCACCATGCTTCACAGTGGGGATGTTATTCTTGTCACTATAGGCCTTGTTGACCCATCTCCAGGGGCGGACTGACAATTTGGAAACTCGGGCACTGCCCGAGGGCCCGGGGTCAGTAGGGGGCCCCATGAGATGCCCCTGGTACCTTTTTCATAGGCTTTTTTGAGTTTGGGAAAGGACACAGGGGCCCCATGATCCCCTATTGCCCGGGGGCCCCATGAGTTGTCAGTCCGCCCCTGCCCCTCTCCAAACATTACGCTTATGATTATGCCCATAAAGCACTATTTTGGTCTCATCACTTCAGGTTATACTGTGCCAGAAACTGTGAGGCATGTCAAGGTGTCGTTGGTCATATTGTAACCAGGCTTTTTTTTTTGCATTGCACAGTAATGGCTTCTTTATGGCAACTCCACCATGCAGCTCATTTTAGTTCAAATATTGTTGTATTGTCCACCTTGAAACAACCACACCGTCTTTTTCTAGCAGCCTGTATTTCTCCAGAGGTTACCAGTGGGGTTTTCTTAGTATTCTGAAAAATTCTTCTGGCAGTTGTGGCTGCAATCCTTCTTGGTCTAGCTGACCTTGGCTTGGTTTTAAGAGATCCCCGAACTTTCCACTTCTTAATAAGTGATTGAACAGTACTGACTGACATATTCAAGGCTTTGGATATCGTTTTATATCCTTTTCAATCTTTATAACGTTCCATTACCTTGTTACACAGGTCTTTGGACAGTTCTTTTCTGCTCCCTATGGCTCCCCATATCTAGCCTGCTCAGTGCATCCATGTGTGAGATGACAAACTCATTGACTATTTATACACAGAAACTAAATGGAATTTAAAAAGCCACAGTTGTGGGAAATTAAGGTCTAATTGCCATTTTAACCTGTGTGTGTCCCCTTGTGTGTCTGTACCAAGGCCAAACATTCCAGGGGATGGAAACTGTTGATCTTGGCCATTTGGGTGATTTCTGCTATCATTATGATTTAAAAAAAAGGAGCCAAACAACTATGTGGTATTAAATGGCTATCCGTAAATAAAAGACAGTTTTTTGCATGATGTCATATTTTCAATATCAATGCCAACATTTTATGATTTCTGCCAGGGTATGCAAACTTTTGAGCACAACTGTATATCCATTTTTACATAAAGCCAACCCCTTAATTTAAAATCAAGGTGCCACTAACAGAGCACAATCTACAGTGTTACAGTATACTGTGCACCGCATTAAGGCAGCCCGTTCATTTTGAATTGGCTGCCAACGCACCCCAGTGGCCACAGATGGTTCATATTTGTGCTTTGCTGTATACTAAAATGCACATGCATTGTATTGAGCTGTATAGGTACATTGGGGAGCACTACATAAAGCACTACAAAGCACTGCCTATCATGGGATACCAGGCATTTTAATTCTGCATTCCTGCAAGACATAGTTTGAATGAGCCCTTACTGTCTCGAACATTGAGAATATTGACTGTGTAGCACCCTAGAACATCCTTTCTCAACCAGGGTGCCCAGGCACCCTGGGGTGCCCTGAGGTTTCTTCAGGGGTGCCTTTGCAAAATGTCTAAAAATTGCCCAAAACTTGTATACAAGCCAGCGGGTGGAACAAGCTTTCAAAAAGCCACAGGTTTTCATTGTGCACCATTATGACCTTCTAGCCGCCGGCGTCCTGACAACCAGTGACATCATCAGTTGATAAGGAGAATATCAGCTGCTGCACAGCATCCTGGTTTGACCCTCTCCGCCCCTCTTCATCAGTGCTGGGGTCACATTAGCTCAGTGATGGAGAAAAACTGAGGGAAAAGAGAAACACTGGAATACTAGTCAGTACCAGTGTGCAAAAGTGTATTTGCTTTGGAAGAATAAATTACCTTTATCGTTGGCTGTCCTGTGGATGTTGCTGCGTTATATAAAACTATTAGAATAGTTTTTTCACATTTTAGAATGGGGTGCCCTTTTAAAATAATGGACAGTCTAGAGCAGTGGTTCTCAACCTTCCTAATGCCGTGACCCTTTATTACAGTTCCTCATGTTGTGGTGACCCCTAACCATAAAATTATTTACCCAGTAATTATAATTCATGAGTGTCGTTTTACCTCCAATACTGCTGCTTTCAACACAGTAGCTGCTTTTAACAGAGTAGCTGCTTTCAACACAGCAGCTGCTTTCTACACAGTAGCTGCTCTTTACACATCGGAAATGTGTGTTTTCTGATGGTCTTAGGGGACCCCTGTGAAAGGGTCGTTCGACCCCCAAAGGGGTCGCGACCCACAGGTTGAGAACCACTGGTCTAGAGGCACCCCACTTTAGAATGGAGTGCCTCAAGATTGTCTATAATTTTAAAGGGTGCCTCAGGACTGTCCATAATTTTAAAAGGTGCCTTGACTGAAAAAAGTTGAGAAACACTGCCCTAGAAGATCAAACATGCACAGGCTGCTGGCATTGTGCAAATTGGTCAATTCAACAGTTACAGATACACTATATATGGTATGGAAAAAAAAGCACATGCCACAGAGGGGTTTGGGTCTAAGTCACCAAAGCTAGCAGTTCACTTTTAATAGCAATCTTCATGAATGTCAGAATAAGTACACCACTGCCCAAAAGCAGTGAGCCAAAATAGAACACTCTCTATGCTATCTGAGCCAAATTACTGAAATTTGGAAGGTGGTAGTGGGGGGATGGGGGACTTATATTGGAATTATATGACACCGACAACCCATTTTGTGATGCCTCTGACATTTTTAGGTATGGCGCACAAGGCACTTGAAAGAATCAAAAGGACAACATCATAGTGTGTACTCCATTTACTAGTAAAATGAGAAATTCACAATCACATGAACTGGATTATTACAAACAATATATGATTTTTTTTAAGTAATTGGTTCTATGACCAAGGTTAATACCAACTAATCGTAAGTGGTTGCAGATAAAAAAAAAAAAAATAACATATGAGCCACTTCCATTTTGTTGATCACTATTTAATGCAAGTGAAAGAAAATCTGATGCGATATAGATGAACTACTTACGTATTCCAGCACTGTCCTCACAAAGAAGAGGCCTCTGGGTACTTGTGCTTTGGGTTATTTTTCAGCGTAGGCACGCAGGGTGCCTGGAATGTCCAAGTGCCCTGATATGCACTTTCTTTCTCAGCTGATAGGTCAGAAGGTTACCCCAGCCCTTCCTGTTTCGCTATTAACCACAGGAGGTGTCCATCACTGTCATGGGCCACTAGAGAAACTTAGGAGACATAAAGGGGTGAGGCCTGGGTTTGACCTATCAACCCTGGGTGTGTATGAACATTGAAACACTTGAACACCCAAGGTTCTTACACTGACTTTAAGTGTCGACGTTACGAGGGGCCTGCTATGTGCTGTAGCACCAGATTAAGGAAATATATAGCACTCCAGATTTGCTTTAAATCTGTGGCCATTTGCCTACTTGTGCTCATATCAAAGGGTGTAAGAGACTCCCAAAATGTTACCTTTCTGGTTCATCATAAGTGCGATGGGGGCACTTTGACACTTAGTAGAAGTGTTAATAGATGGCCGTCTTCTCCAGTCTCAAACTTTCCTATTGGGTCTTACAGACCATAAGACGGGTACAGGAGAGGTGGATAAGACAACGATATTGTTAGGAAGTGTCCAAAATGTGCATATTAGAGTGTCTCAAAAAATGACATAGTGAGCAGAGCGTAACATTTAAAAAATAACATTTTGGTATGGCAATAATAGTAACAACATTTCTAGGAACAAACCTCCAAAACTTGAGACAGCCCTTGGAATAGAGGGCCATCTTCATCTATGGACACAGGTGACACTTTTGTAGACTACAAGATGCCTGCGAGACATCTAAATGAAAAGGCAAACGTTACAATGCGCTGTCACTAACTGCCCGAAGTATGAATTTATCTATTACTGTAGTCATTACCCCACTTTGCCTTATATCTAGCTGGGTACAAAGGCTCTAGAAGCTACTGTACCTCCACTTTGTCTTCTACATCATGCCATACCTCTTGCCCTGCGCTCAGCAGCTGTGGTCTGATCTGGAGGTGCAGTAAAATATGTCAGTGGGCATAATGTCAACAGTGTGACAGAGTTGCAGAAAACCGGTAGTCCCCGTTCACTCAGCATTCTTCTGCAACATGAGTCGCAACCCAGAAATAACATCTGACAGGTAGTGCAGCTGCGGTGCAGGAGCAAACAGGGAATGCCAGTATGCATTAGGCTGTTACAGAGGTGTCCCTAGGGTTGGTGCCACCCGGTGCGGTAACACTTGGTGACACCCCCTCCAATGATCCCCGCAGAATGGATCGGATCTGTGGATTGAGCATAATGGATCGGACTCCGATCCATTATGCTCAATCCACAGATCTGATGCATCCTGCGGGGATCGTCGGCTTTCTTTACAACTTACCTTTTTTTGGAGCGGGTCCAGGGTCACCCCGTATAGGTTGCATGCCAACGAGGATCGTCAGCATGCAACCTATACGGGGTGACATAGGACCCGCTCCAAGAAAAGGTAAGTTGTAAAGAAAGCCGACGATCCCCGCAGGATGGATCAGATCCATCCTGTGGGGATCGTCGGCTTGCTTTACAACTTGCCTTTTTGTGGAGCGGGTCCGGTGTCACCCTGTGTGGTCGGTGTCAGCCGGAGCGGACCACACCCACCGCACCTACCTCGGGACGCCACTGGGCTGTTATTAGATTATTGATTAAACATAACCTCTGCCCTCTTATATCAGGTATTGCTATCATAATCCCTCCTTACATCAGGAGTCCTCATCAGAATTCCCCCTTACATCAGGGTTCCTATAAGAGTCCCCCTTTACATCAGGTGTCCCCATCAGAGTGCCCCTATACACCAACTGTCCTCATCAGAGTGCGCCTTACATCAAGTGTCCCCATCGGAATCCTGCTTACATCAATTGTCCCCATCAGAATGCCCATTCACAATAAATGCCCAATTAGAATGCCCCTCCACAGCAAGTCCCATGGATTAGTGGATCCAGGGGCACGCTTAAAATCTGGGGGGGCACAGCCCTCCCCAGCACCCCCCCCCAGATCTGGCCTGCCTGAGCTGTGCCAACCTTGCCATCCTCCTAGCCTCAGCAATAAGTGCCAGTAGTGTTTAGGTAAAAATATACATCTGTTATTCAGGGGAGCTGCATCTACACTTTCGCATTTTAACATGTAACATGTTAAATACATGTAAAACACAACAAAATGCACAAAAATAGAGATCCGCGTAAATTATGTATGTATTAGAAAGCACTGTTTTTAGCATGAGTATTTCCGCTTTAACTTATACATGTTAAAAGTGAACTGAAGAGTGCTAAAATCTAGCAAAATGCAGCAGTATTAGGGCTGGGTTCACACCTATGTGTTCTCTACTGCTCATTGTTTTTTAGGGTGTGTTGAAACATGTGTCATTAAGTTAGGATGTGTATTTTTATACATATTGACATATGTTTTTACAGTTATTAACATGCATTACAACACACACCTACACACAATAACATGCATGTAAATGTACTTCCATTGATTTCAATGGGCCCCTCAATGCGTGTTAAAGAACAGAGGGATATATAACCAATGACTGTGACAGAACAGTGTTGCCAACCCTCTTTTCATTTTCTTCATTTTAGTACATGAACAGAATTGTAGTTCTGTAAACACCAGAGGTAATGACCACAGTACAGGCTATATAGTACATTTATTCTATAAACAGAGCAGTTATCAATATTACCAAAAACCTAATTGATGTCTGTTTTTTTCTGAAATCATTGGCTAAATGAGATAAATCTAAAACCACATATCACAGTTTCTGAAGATGTAATTCAGTTATAATATAATGTAGGTGTTATCAAACCCATTATAGGTAAATGGCGGAGGTTTGGGAGCACAAGATGCTTTTTCATGTATACAGGCTAGAGGATTAACACTACAAGAACCGAGGTCTTCATTGGGTAAAAAGTAGACAGCATCCTCTGAGTGAACCGACGGGTCTTCATTAAAGTAGTTATAAGGTCGGAGGAAGAATCCAACTCCATTTCCAGCTGTCACTGTGTTTGGGATGTCCTCAGAATGCGGGATGTGTAGGAACCCAGTTGTAATCCAAGCCACCAAATCCTGTGTGAAAAAAAGAAGTTTATATTTGTAATAAAAATGTATCCTGCCTATTGCTGTTAAATGTGTGTTTGTAATAGGGAAGATGTAGACATTATAACTAATTTTAGTAGGCAATGAACTAACACCTAATACTGAAGGCTGAGGATCGTTCATGACTAGGGATGAGCTCAAGTGTGTTCAGATCCTAGTCTAAACCGTCCTAAGTGAGCCCACCAGGAAACTGTCATTGTATTGAGCCAAACAGTCCAGACACATTCCCCAACAATACCTACTTGTATACATAACACTAGTAGATGACTGGTCCAGTACAGGTAACAACTTCCTGGGGGGCTGGCTTAGGTGGGTTTGGGCTAGGATCTGACCACAAGCATGAGTTCATCCCTAGTCATGACTTACATTAAACTTGTGTTTTGTCCCTGAAGGTTAACTTCCATATTGCACCTCATAGATATTCCTTGCTTCCCAGCTCATTATATTCTTCTTCCTTTCACTTCCTTGCCACTCCATTTGGGAAAGAAAGTTCTGTCTACAATCCAAATCACAAGTTGGATCTTACACAGGGTCCGTCACACCCCATGTTACACTGCCAAGCACAATTCCCATCATGTGTGAAAGAAAGGAATTAATCACATGGTCTTCCATATGTAGAAGTATCCAGGATGTCACTTCCTTTCGGTTTCTGTTAGATGAATGTGTGGCAGGGGAGCAAATTAAAGGTTTGTGTTGACTGTAATATCAATTTGTATCAATTTCCTTTATATATAAATGAACAGCCATGATTTTGATTCCTTTGTTTAAATGATTTCTCTATATCTACTTAGTTAAAAATAGATCACTTTTCTTCATAGATAAACATGAGAAGTTCCTAAAAATCTGGTCTGCATGGATAGCCTCACAACCCAACCAGAGAGCTTGAAGAACAAGTAGCTATAGCAGTAGAGATGTTCCCACTGACCAGCAGGATAAGTACACAAGAATGTCTCCCTGGCGGATGACACAGGCTCACCCAAAGTGTGGGGTCTAAGTACTAATCGGTGTTCACCAGAGCTTCTAAGGGCAGAGATGGATTTTACTACATGTTAATATCAAGTTGGGGTCCTCAGGATCGCCCCACCAGCAGGTGAGCAAGCTGGGATCCAGTAGAAGATATAGCAAGTAGTGATCGGGCAGAGACGTAGTCAGTAAACAAGCCAAAGGTCAGTAACATGTGACTGCAGGTTGAGATCAAGCAGAAGAGTTGTGGAGGAACAAGCCAAAGGTCAGTAATGAGCAGTAGCAATGATATGGATTGCAACAGGAGAGACAAAAGCAAGATATTGGCTGGAGAGAGCACAATAATCTGGCAAACAGAAAGTGCAAAGACATAGCTTTAATAGGAAGTTCATGAGAGGAGCAAAGAGTTTAAGATTCAAGACAAAGTTCAAGGCAGAATCATTCAAGGAATTTTCCACAGAGCTGTCCAGCATTCCAGGTCCCTCAGCAAGTAGAGATATCGCCAACACAGCAGAGGTTGCACCTTTGGACTCTGACAGAACCCTATGTTTATGATAAAAACCAGAGTGTTGGCTAATCTCCAGGGGTGGAGACTCTTGTCCTTATCCCTTTAAAGTGTCTCCTTCTGATCCTCCCTTTCCCTGGTACCATATAGCCCCACTGGACCTTTCCACTATTCTTCTATACCCTTCTTTTATTTTACCCTCTCTCTCTATTATCCACTTTTCCTAATAAACTATCATAATGAAGCCACTCAAAGCCTTTTTTTGGTCTCCCCTAGTCCTACTTTTCTAAATTTGAAAAATAGCATAAAAATCCAGATTACCATGTAATACCACTTTCCTTCATAGTCAAAACACCACTGAACTTCTTACGTAACAATGTTACCTCATTCCGTGTCAGTAGAAAAAGGTCAAGAATGATTCTGGTACTGGTATATATTTGACATAAGGACCTCTTCTTGATATTGTGTTATTAAACTGAGTATATGCACTGTATATATTTATCTACATTACTTACTTTGTTTTTATAAAACTTACAAAAAAACATTAAAAAAGAAAAATAGATTATTTTAAATGTCATATTTTTGCAGAATTACTGAAAATTAAAAAATGTTCACAAACTTTACAGCACACATGAATGTCTTGGACACTCTGAACAACAACATCTACTTTCCATAATTCTCAACTTTGCTGCTGTCCATCTGGGAATTTTAGGTGATTATACCCTCCTTCATTATTATCATCATTACTATTACAGCATTTCCTGTTGCATTCTCCAAAATAAGTAACAGTAGATAAAATTTCCTACAGGAAGAATGAAGACTGTGATAGCAACAACAGGTGTGCAGACCCCGGAACTCAAACACAGATGTCCACCAATAGTTCTTGAGATATGTAAGATATTATTAGTGGTTTAACCCTCCAGCATCTACCATAAACTGAAATATTAGATTTGAGTGGACTGACCCATTAAAGGCCCATTAAACCCCAGGGAAACAGAAAATACATATCTATGAACTGTTTTAACAACCAAAAAATTGCAGTTGAGTAATACAGAACCAACCCCAAGCTAGAAAATGCTAATGCAGCAGCAAACTCAATTACATGAAAAAAAACCTAAATTTTATTTTAACCTCATTTGGGAGCCTTGAATCCTAAGATGGACTCAGAGACCTTTTGATAACGGTAGATTCACTTTAGTGTACGAAAGGCTGAACCATCCTCCTTAACACTATATATAGATGTTTACCCCTCATGAAAACTTGATATGTTGATATTTCCATTGTGCCAGACAGCTACCCCACATCTCTGTTGGTTATGTGTTAGAGAAGACACTGGTAGCTTGCGATGAGGCAGAACACTGTTTTACTTGTGTGGCTTAAGTTGCAAACATACAGAGCACATTTCAGCAGACATCTTGGTTTTGAAGAGAGAGAAGAGAGGAAAGAGAACCAACAAGTTTTACACATATGCACAACTAGTAACCCTAGTGTACAGTGCCATCTACTGGTCAAGTGATATTAACACACAAAACTATATAGTACATGCTGTTGTATCTCCAACAATCTCTTCATTCCTGGCAGTTCTCATCTTCTTTTTCCCTGTATCTAAACTATTTTCTGTTTATGCTCTCTCTATATCTATGTAGCACTTACCCCAATGGATGTATCGGGTCCCCTGTTCCTGTGCCCACAACTCCACAAATAGTACCATACACTGTGACACACCTGGCTGGGTGGGGAATATTTATTGCAGATGTACTGTATATGCAGGACCCCGGTAGCACAAGAGATATGAAACAATGGCATATACTGTAAGAACAAGCAATGGATGTAGAGAGAAACTTCTCCTAAACCCTGTACCAGCACAATCCTAACTAGATAACTATGCCACCATAACAGGTATAATATAATATAATATAATAACCATAATAGCAGTCTGAAATATATTCTTTTCTGCTGGCAAGCTCCTTGGGGCCCAGTTGTTAAGTTGGAGTGCTCAAGATCCCAATCCCTCCTATATGACAACAGGTGGGGATCTTCTCCCGGCAGCCACTGTCACTTTACAAAAACAGTGTGGTTGTGCAGGGCTCTGCCCACACAAACGCATCATTCATTCACAGCAATCTGTGAAAAAAGCAACTACAAGACCCGTCTTCCACTGCAGCAGACGGCTTGTAGTTCTCAGTGAACTGTGAGGTCATTGATGAGTACTTTCATAGTTTAAAGATACTTCATCCAGCTATGTAACTGTATGCTTGTATGATGGTACAGACAGGCAAGCTGGAGGCAATGTCTGCAGGAGCCTGACATTGCACCTGCAATCTACTGATCACAGGTGCAATGTTCTGCAGAAGCTTTAGAAAAAAAATGCACTTTTTTTTCTGCAAATATTTATCTTTTAAGGTGAACCTTTAAGCAGTGGTAAAGTTACTAGCTCTGTGATACTTGCAGGTAACACTTTCCTTCTTTTGTCCAAGTGTAATGCAGATTTGGCCAGCAGCCTCTCATCCACGTCTTGTGTTAGCAGGTGGTCTCTCTCTGTATGCAGGGTGACACATAGCTAATCTGTTTCTGCCGTGTCCTTCCCCCTCGATCAAGCAGGAAGATCTATCAACATTCGTGGCACTCTCCAATGTCTCAGAAAGTCTTTGGCTGTGTCTCTCTCCATCTCAGGTGTAGGGGTGAATGGTCTGATAGCAGCCTGATGTGCACTCAGTCCTCTCAGAATAACCTCAATACTTCTCCTCCGCCTGGAAAACAGCAGCAAACCACCTCTCCTTTTTGCCCCAGTGCCTTGTAGGATTTGCAGTTTATGCCTTCCATTTAACCAAACCAGCTCAGTCTGTTAGAACTACACCTCCCACAATCCTTGCAGTCTACATCCTGTGCACCTTCCTCTTGGGTAGAGGGTGGACTCAACTCTGGCTGTACATACAGTAGCTCTACAATGAGGCAGGATTCACACTTGAGCAATTTGTAGCTCTAAGCTCCTAAAACACTCAAACTTAAAAAAATGAATTGTTCTCTATGGTGCTTGTTCACACTTGATCACCCTAACGCACTAACTAATGGTGCCTGTTCACACCTAATCACACCTGATCACTCAATTGTGAATCCAGCCTAAGAGTCTCCAACTGTAGCTGTGCCTGTGTAGAAGTCTCCATTGCTTTCAGACAGACTCCCTTTCCTGTCAGTGCTGCAGACTTGGCTATATCTACTATTATGGAAGAGCATTAACCCTGCCATACTCTATTGCAGTGGTCTCCAAACTGCAGCCCGAGGGCCAGATGCGGACCTTTGCTTGCTTTTAGCTGGCCCTTGGGGCACTATTTCATCATCTGATACCAACAAAGGGGCATAATTTCCCCTATCTGACACCAATGATGGGGCACAATTCTTCACAATGATGGGGCACAATTTCTCCCAATGACCCCACTGATGGGACACAATTCCTCTCACTGACACCAACAATGGGGCACAATTCCTCCCACTGACACCAAAGATGGAGCATTTTTTTTTCCACCACTGACAGCGGGACCTTTTCTACTCCCTTGAGTATTATTTTCCATGTACTGTACACAAAGAATAACCTCAATTACTTTATTCAAACTCAGCACGGGATATAAGATAACATTCTTAACACTTGCATCCTGTACTGATTTGGATTGAAGGAAAGAGGTTAGACCTATATCTTGTATCCTGTGCTGGTTTGGATTGAAGGAAAGAGGTTAGACCTATATCTTGTATCCTGTGCTGATTTGGAATAAAGAAAACAATTTAGAGCTGTATGACAAATCCCGTGCTGGTTTGGAATAAAGAACATAAGTTGTAATCTTGCATTTCTCTTTGGTATCTGTTGTCAGGGCTGTGAGTAAAGCCTGCCAAAATCTTTCCTAAGAATTTTTGTTCGAATTTCACACCATTAGTGGGTGACAGAAACGACCAATTTTCGTGTGACCATCGAATTTGAGTGATCGGGCATGTTGGAAATCTTTTCAAAAAATGAACGAATTTAGAATCAGTGATGGGAGAATCGTGCAAGAAATATAAAGCTGTGACCTGGAAATAAAAGAAAATTCTTGGCCACGAAAATTCCTTTCTGTAGCAACATGAGAAGAAATTGAAGGCTTGGTTGGTTGAATTTCTAAATCAATGGTGGCACCATCGGATTACAAAAAGCACGAAATTTCAGATTTTCTAAAAAACTTTGTTCGGAATTCAACCCATGTATGACCTGCATAATGCCCCATACACACAATAAGAAAATCGTACGAAAAACTTCACGGAACCACCGATCGAACTATTTTCTCTTTGTTGATGAGCAGGATGTTTTTAATCAATAACAATATTGAATATTGTGAATGAAAAAATCCAGTTGAACAACAGTGAAAAATATGAACGACCGATTTTCTATGCGGTTTTATGATGGTCGTACAAAAAAAATCTATCAAGCGCTATCATGCATGAGCGGAGACAGAAGATGACCCGGATGTTTATGTCCAAGGAATCTTTGTAAACGCGAACAAAAAATCGAAATGTTAAAAGTAGATTGGCCTAATGAGATAATGAAACCAGAATTCTGCAGATTATATTTTTATGTATCACTATTTATGTATATAGGTGATGTAATAAACTATATTATACTCATTGCTGGTAATTGTTGTGTATATCGCTCGTTCTGGGCGGCAGGGCGTGGCTACAAGGTCACACGCACACCGCATCACTTCCACTTGTACGGAAGACGTCAACACTACGTATTGCCCGACAAACTATTTTTTTGGATTGGTTAATGTGGGCCACGATTTCGACCAATGAACGAACGCCTTTCGGTTGTCAGATGACCAATCGGTCGATTTTGTAATCGTGTATCCCCACCTTTATGCAGGCCATAGATGGGTCGAAAATCGGCCGATTTTTCGTCCGAAAATAAAATCGGCCGATTTTCGGATCGTTAGTGGGCTAATTGTTCGGCCGTTTTTCGGTATTTTGGCAGTTTTTTTTTATTGGTAAAGTTGGAAAAAGATCGGCCGATTTTGCAGATCGGCTGATTTTCGCGGCAATTATGGGCCGATCTTTTTACCGATAAAAAAATCTGCACATGAGCAGTGACCTGCAAGAGGAAGACAAAAAGAAGGAGAAAAAGAAGAAGAGGATGAAGGAGAGGAAGAAGAAGAAGAGGAAGAAGAGGAAAAAGAAGAGGAAGAAGAAGAGGAAGAAGAGGAAGAAGAGGATGAAGAAGAAGAAGAAGAGGATGAAGAAGAGGATGAAGAAGAAGAGCATGAAGAAGAGGATGAAGAAGAGGAAGAGGAAGAGGAAGAAGAAGAGGATGAAGAAGAAGAGGATGAAGAAGAAGAGGAAGAAGAAGAAGAGAAAGAAGAAGAGGATGAAGAAGAAGAAGAAGAGGATGAAGAAGAGAAGAAGAGGATGAAGAGGAAGAAGAGGATGAAGAAGAAGAAGAAGAGGATGAAGAAGAAGAAGAAGAGGATGAAGAGGATGAAGAAGAAGAAGAGGATGAAGAAGAAGAAGACGAGGATGATGAAGAAGAAGAGGATGAAGAAGAAGAAGATGAAGAAGAAGAAGAGGATGAAGAAGAAGAGGAATTCCAGTCCAGTAAAAAGTGTCTCTGCAGAGAGCTCCGCTATTTCTTTGACAGTTCCTTGACATTTATAGCGGCTGCAACAATGTATTTGTATCCATTTAGGATACAGATGTTTTTATTCAGAAACAAATACATACATTGTTGTAACCGCTATAAATGTCAAGGAACTGTCAAAGAAATAGCGGAGCTCTCTGCAGGGACACTTTTTGCTGGCTGTAGACGGGATGAAAATCGGCCGATTTTTTTCTACCGTTCCTGGTAACGTCGGCCGCTTGAACGACCGATTTTTCTTTTTTTAAAGAAAAATCGGCCGGTTTTCTCCCCATCTATGGTCTGCATTAGTCTACATCGGCACCTGAGTTCCTCTGGGCTGGCTATGTATGGGCAGACTTGCAGCAGGTGACATATCTCCTACTCATTAGCCATGTAGCTGCCAACTCAACAGGTTTATTAGAATCAGCTGATAAATTAGAGACAGCTTGCCAAGGGTAAAGCCGGCCATACACGGGTTGAATTCCAAAAGAATTTTCTTTCGAAAATCTTTTCTAAGAATTTTCGTACGAATTTCGCACCATTAGTGGGCCACAGCAGTGGCCGATTTTCGAGTGACTGTCGAGTTTGAGGGATCAGACATGCTGGAAATTTTTTAAAAACCAAACAAATTTATAATCAATGATGAGGGAGTCGTGTGAGAAATGTAGTCATAAAAGAAATAAGCATGAGCTGTGACCTGGAAAGAACAAAAATTCTTGGCCACGAAAATTCGTTTCTGTAGCAACATGAGGTGAAATTGAAGGCTTAGTTTGTCGAATTTTGAAATCAATGGTGGCGCCATCGGGTTGCAAAATGCACAAAATTTATGATTTTCTAAAGAAAATTAATTCAGAATTCGACCCATGTATGGCCTGCATTATACGTGATTCAGTAGATGTCCTTTGGACATACATACCCTTGAGCCACCTGTGAACACATATATGGTACTTTTTCCATTTTATTCCAAAAATTTTATTCTAACGCTAAAAAAAGTTTTTAATGTGACTTTACACAGCTAACATTACCAGCGTTCTCAAAACATCCCGTGTGCATGAGGACTAAAGAGCCGATGATGTCGGCTCTGTCATGTGATCAGCTGTGTCCAATCACAGCTGATTGTATGTAAACAATGAAATGCTGGTTATCGGCAGTTCTCTCCTCATGCTGACAGCTCATAAGGAGAGGAGAGGAGAGTCGGTAATCGACATTCCTCAGAGGGGACATGTACACTGATCATCAGGACACTGATGATCAGTGTAGCCCCATCAGTGCAACCTGTCAGTGTCCATCAATGCCACCTCTCAGTGCCCATCAATGCCACCTGTCAGTGATCATCAATGTCACATACAAGTGCCCATCAATGCACATTAATGCCAAATATCAGTGCCCATCAGAGCTGCCTTTCAGTGCCAGTCAGTGCTGCCTATCAGTGCCAGTCAGTGCTGCCTATCAGTGCCCATCAGTGCTACCTAACAGCTCCAATCAGTGCCAGTCAGTGCTGCCTATCAGTGCCCATGAGTGCTGCCTTCCAGCACCCATGAGTGATGCCCAGGGGTGAACTGACCATTTGGAAACTTGGGCACTGCCCGGGGTCAGTAGGGGGCCCCATGAGATGCCCCTGGTACCTTTTTCATAGGCTTTTTTGAGTTTGGGCAAGGACACAGGGGCCCCATGATCCCCTATTGCCCGGGGGCCCCATGAGTTGTCAGTCCGCCCCTGGTGATGCCTGTCAATGCCCACCAATGATGCCTGTCAATGCCCATCAGTGCCGCCTATCAGTGCCTCCCTATTAGTGCCCCCTATCAGTGCCCATCACTGCAGCCTCATTAGCGCACATCAGTGAAGCAGAAAAATTACTCATTTACAAAATTTTGTAACAGAAACTTTTTTTCAACATTTTCAGCCTTCTTTAGTTTGTTTAGCAAAAAATAAAAAACTCCAGTGTTGATTAAATACCACCAAAAGAAAGCTCTATCTACCCAAAAAAAATGGTAAAAAATTTTGTTTGAGTACAGTGTCGCATGGTCGCGCAATTGTCATTTCAAGTGCGACAGCGCTGAAAGCTGAAAATTGGCTTGTGCAGGAAGGGGGTATAAGAGCCCGGTAGTCAAGGGGTTCAGGTGGATTGGCATTATTTAATCAAAAACTCACCTCATCTTGAATGTTTTCATTATTAATATAGCTAGAGAATGTCACTGATGGTGACCATGGATCATTCTGGTTGTAGATGCTGCTGCTCTGCTGCTCATGGTCTTTGTGCTTGGTAACTGCCAACTTGTATCTAAAAGACACAAATTATAACAATGAAAAGTTACAAAAATAATGTAGATTTTGTTAAAAAACCCTATTATGTATGGGAACCTTATTTATTGTATCATTTACTAGTGTAAGGGGTTCCATGCACAGTCCTGTATTTGCAAGTAATGCTGCAAGATTCAACGTCCATAATAATTCCCAGGCCCGCGAAAGAAAGAGAAACAATAGCCCTTTCAGCCCGGGAAACCGCATGTAATTCATACAGGAATCGCACCGCATTCCTGTGCAAATTACATGCAAATATCTATGGGGTGCAGGGGTGGACTGACAACTCATGGGGCCCCGGGCAATAGGGGATCAGGGGGCCCCTGTGTCCTTGCCTACACTCAAAGCACACACACAAAAGCCTATAAAAAGGTACCAGTGGCATTTCATGGGGCCCCCTACTGACCCCGGGCCCTCGGGCAGTGCCCGAGTGCTCAAATGGTCAGTCTGCCCCTGGTGGGGTGTGATTTGAGGCATACACTTTGTATGGCTCAAATCACATCGCATCCCCACCCTTTATTAAGTCAGCACCTGAATTGTATCGAGGGGCGGATTGACCATTTGGAAACTCGGGCACTGCCCGAGGGCCCGGGGTCAGTAGGGGGCCTCATGAGATGCCCCTGGTACCTTTTTCATAGGCTTTTTTGAGTTTGGGCAAGGACACAGGGGCCCCATGATCCCCTATTGCCTGGGGGCCCCATGAGTTGTCAGTCCGCCCCTGATTGTATCGCATGAGTGTTGCATTGTATCGCATTTGCAATTGCATCACGTTTTGCAATCTGTTTCGGGGTGTCATTAATTTATCACCGACACCCACACCAGATCGCATGAATGCAATGCAATTGCAATGCGGTGCGGGAATCACCCAGGATTCGCTGCATTTACCGCCCGCATTGATGTGAAACGGGTCTGAATGTGTGCCAAAGATGAACTCATTCCATTTTTGGTTGCACTGTCAGATTTTTGGATAGAATTTATCTTTTTTATATATTTATTGATTTGCTACACCTTTCGCTTTGATAGATTTTTTTATGCATTGTACTGTTTTGCTATTTACTTTAGTATTAAGATTTTGTCACTTTCTTTTTGTGCCAGCTGCTTCCATCTTTGTAGCGCTCGCCGTTTATCTTTAAATTTGTAAAAATGAGCTTTTGTTTGGGGGAGGTTGGTGGTATTTTGGTGGTTTCATTATTTTGAAGGTATATTGGTTTTTATTTTATGTTCATTGGTAATTTTTTTAGGCTAAGCTGCTTTTTTTTTTATAGTGCAAGGCTATCCTTAATAAAAACTGCCTGCTATTTTGGAGATAGCATTTTTTTGGGAGGGAGGTTATTGATAGGGCCTTTTTTAAGTTAAGAGTGTTCAAAGTGCAACATTTATTTGTTACTAATTATCTGTACTTGAAACTGCCTTTTATTCACAACTGCATCATTTGAATAGAAAAACAAAATGCAAGAATGGTGTGCTCCTAAATCACCTCAGATTATACCAGTCACATTCACACCACCTCCTTATTCCCAGAGTAAAAATAAAAGTTAGGCGTACACTGGTTAGGCCTATTATCCCCGTGTTCTGTTGCCAAACAATTTTACACTGCTGTATCCTTTACTCTTGTAGTAAGTTTTCAGCCTGTGCTCTTTGTCACTAGTAAATTTGTGCACAGCCTTTCTCATTAAAATTGTCCCTGCACTCTTTGTCACTGTTTTGCAGTGTTTTTGCAGTTCATTTTGCGTTTTTCTAAATACATTTTTTACGTGTTTTTACCTCGTTTCGCGTTTTGTTCAGCTTTTTTTTGCGGGCCGCATTTTGATCAGGCACAAGATCCCATTCATTTGAATGGACTCCTGTGACACGCAGAGAAGAAGTCCCTGCACTTCTTCCGAAAACGCAGCCCACACGGGAACCTCGGATTCCAGTACAGTTGTGTTTTCCAGTGCGGAACTAATGGCACCCGCCCACAGGTCCGCATTTCACTGTGAAGGTGGTGCGGCTGCATGGATTTTCACGCGGATCCGCAGCGGCACTACCCGTACAGATGTGAACCTAGCCTTAAGCCCTCATGCACACGGGACGTTTTCATAAGGCTAGTAACATCAGTTGTGTAAAGTCACATTAAAAACGTGAGTTTTTCAGCTTTTCTTAGCGTTTTTTGCATTAGTGTTTAGTGGCATTTTCCCGCATTTACGGTTTTTAGCGTGTTTTTTTGGCCAAAAACATTTTTCGGTCAAAAAATGTCCAAAAACGTTTGTTTGCGTTTTACCATGTTTTTCAGCGTTAGAGCGTTTTTACAGCTAAAAAATTCCTCTAGACACCCACTGTTCTGGGTTTTTTTTCCAGCCAAAAAACATCCCAGCCAAAAAATGTTGATTATAGTCTGTGTGCATGGACACATAGGATAACATCAGGGGTGGACTGACAACTCATGGGGCCCCCGGGCAATAGGGGATCATGTGGCCCCTGTGTCCTTGCCCACACTCAAAGTACACCAAAAAAAGCCTATAAAAAGGTACCAGGGGCATTTCATGGGACCCCCTTATGACCCGAGTGCTCGAATGGTCAGTCTGCCCCTGGATAACATGCTGTGGGGTTTACTAGCTGTAGAAAAAAACGTCAAAACCCAAAAACAGCTGCTGCAAAAATGTCCAGTGTGCATGAGGGCTGAGTCTGATATTTGTGTTCCATGGAGCAACAACTTTTAAAATCCACAGACAAGACTGAATTCCCCCCCAACACTAGGACACAGCCAAGTTCAAGACATGAAGCAGGCTATCATAAATTCCAGTAGAAAAAAATTCTGGCCAGAATCTGCACAGCCTGTTAATGAGCCCAATCACCCAATCATACATGGCGATCATAAACAGTACTTAGTGGAAGTTAGCAATCAGAAACTCTTAATTTAGCCTATTGTAAATAGTTTGGAGAAATCTGGATCGGTCAAACTGGGGTTGATGACCTATCCTAACATACCAGTGATCTGCTTCATACAATTTCCATTATTCAAAGTTTCTAAACAAACCTTCAATTTGATGTTGCACGTTTACGTAGAACACGTTGCCAAAGACTGCAAGGCTACAGTTAATTGCTCAGAATACAAACCTGACATACATGTGTCAGTTTTACACTGGGGCCCCTTGAAACGAGACTCTGTGGCTAATTAACACTAGCAATAGCCCTCTGAAGAGCGATCTGTGGTGGATTGCTTTTCTTAGGATGTTTGACAGGCGGTGAGGAGGCACCGTGTTATATGTCTTGGAAATGTTCCACTTCTTCAGTATGGCCTGATACTAATATATTTCCAAGAAGCATGTTGAGTCATTCCCATGCTTTCACTGTATATTAGCAGAACTAAATAGGACAGAATAGACTAAAAGCACCTTAGGGATACTGTATGATCTAAGCAGGGGCGGACTGACCATTTGGAAACTCAGCCACTGCCCGAAGGCCTGGGGTCAGTAGAGGGCCCCATGCGATGCCCCTGGTACCTTTTTCATAGGCTTTTTTGAGTTTGGGCAAGGACACAGGGGCCCCATGATCCCCTATTGCCCAGGGGCCCCATGAGTTGTCAGTCCGCCCCTGGATCTAAGTGTGCTTTTAACCACTTCCCGACTGCCCAATAGCAGATATACTGCTACAGGGCTGCACCGGTGCGCAAAATCCATTCACGGCCACAGGCTATCAATCACCGGGTGCCGGGAGGTGATTGCCAAGCATCTCCGACGGGGAGGAGAACTGTTTGTGAAGATGTATTTGTTAATTCCCTTTTTAATGCATGCTAATAGTCTGCTGGCCTTCCATGCAGCAGTGTGACATTGCATGCTAATGCCAAGTCTGTGATCTACCAGGACCCCCAGATCCTTTTCCATCCTCGATTTCCCCAAATGTTTTCCTCCTAACAAGTAAATTGCATGATTATTCTTAGCTCCCAAGTGCATTACATTTTTCAGTATTAAACCTCATCTGCCATATAGCCCCCCCCACACACACTTTATTTTAAATAAATTTTCTTGTAAAGTTTCTATATCTTGTTGTGAAGTTATTGCCCTGCCTAGCTTTGTATCATCAGCAAACACTGAGATTGAACTATTTATTCCAACCTCTATATCATTTATGAACAAATTCAACAGAACTGGTCCCAGGGCAGTGGATGGGGGGGGGGGGTACCACCAGTCCTCCTGTATGGGGCCCAAGCCAGTAGGAGGGACAAGGCAGCTAGGAGAATCGGATGTGGGCAAGGAGGGTGATTGGGTGCAGCAGGAGGCAATTACTGGAACCAATCCCCTGTATGGTTTTCTCTGCAGCAGCTGAAGCTGGCTTCTTCTCTTCTCCTTCCCGCTGGCTTTCAGCTGCTGCAGAGAGAGCCATATAGGGGATTGGTTCCAGTAATTGCCTCCTGCTGCACCCAATCACCCTCCCTGAGGAACATATGTTTCCCCTGCTACCCAGGCCCTCCTGTGTGCCCTTACCCCTGCAGTACTGCTGGCTTCCCTCTTCTCCTTCCCACCAGCAGGTACAAGTACACAATATGATCCTTCAGAATGGAGAGTGGGTTGAGGGGTCCGGTAAATATGTCACATTTAACAGCCATTCCTTTCCCAAATGAACATAATGAGTGATCTGTACCGATTATCCACTGTGTTCATTCATAACTGTGGGGAGGGGGGGGCTGTCAGGTTGGCTGTATGGAGCCCCATGGTTGCTAACAGCAGCCCTGCTTGGGGCAGCCCAATCACAACTCCTAGACTATTCAGAAAACATTCTGTTAATCACCAGAGAGAGAACCCTCTGCAGAACTAGACTGGTGTGATGCATTAATGGAGGACTCAAGAGGAAGGGAGCAGCAGGAGGCTGCTACCCAGGGGCGGACTGACCATTTGGAAACTCGGGCACTGCCCGAGGGCCCGGGGTCAGTAGGGGGCCCCACGAGATGCCCCTGGTACCTTTTTCATAGGCTTTTTTGAGTTTGGGCAAGGACACAGGGGCCCCATGATCCCCTATTGCCCGAGTTCCCCATGAGTTGTCAGTCCACCCCTGCTGCTACCCCTGTCCTTTTTTTTTATGCAGGTCTGGAACTGGAATAGCCTTTTGGGGCTACAGTCAAGCGAGACTCCATATGTGAGGGCCCACTGCTGGGGGACTCACGGAAGAGCAAAAGAAGTGATTGCTGGACTCAATGGGTTCATGGTAGCTGCAGTGGAGGTACTGCTCAGGGGTTGTGTATTTGGGGAATTGTGTTCTGCACTGTAAAGACACTGTTTAGGAAGGTGGATGATGGATTGTAATGCTATGCAAACCTTCTACAGTAAATCACTGAGGAGCATTGTGAGTGAACATTCTTTATTCTAAAGGTGGGCCTCCAGCCAGGAGTAACAGTGACACAAAATAGCAAAGTCTCCCCCAAAAGATAGATATGCGAGTGTTCTATCTGGAGAAGAAGTAAAGTAGGACCTGGGCCAGCTTGGTGGGAACTACTGATCCCTTACATCCCCATCACTCCATATATGCAATACAGTTCATAATACAAACTGGACCATTGGACTTTGTAAACGATTAGTAGACTATTTTTCCCCGTTATGAAGACCACACTCTGTACAACTTACTGATAGACCTTTTAGTACAGGTGGTGGTAGTCTAAACACATAGAAGGTGTCATCATTTCTGTAGACCTTCACCAAATGACAGCTAAGAATACATTTACCATAATGCATTTTATACTTCACTACATGTAGTTCACTCACTTAGCCCAGCTCATTGAATCGTGCAATTTGCTCCTCTCTGGCAGATAGTCCCCTGCAAAACTGATCATCTGGATCCTATAACCACGATTGTGGTTCCACTTATTCTTCTGCTTGCTGGCAAACTGGATATATCGTGGCATTGGTTCATGCAAGCTAAATGACGACTGATCTTCAGTTTCGAGTACTTTTTTGGTAATCTTTGTTTGATCTAACTTCCATTCAGGATTCCAAGGAATGTCTATATCCTGAAACTCCATGTCAAGGGCCACCACAGAATTATTTATTCCTGTAAATAAAAAAACATAATTATTAAAAAACAAAACAGAAAATACATATTTTATTGTTTTTTGTTGGATGGACAGGGACGCATTATAATTATCTTTCTTCTATTGGAACAGTGATAGAATTGTAATCATATTCTGCAAAAAATATGGAAACATTTTATACAATAGAATAATGATGACAATGGTGATAGTGTGCAGCCTATTTACCTGAATTTGGGATAGGTGGTTTAACCACTTGCCTACCGGGAACTTATACCCCCTTCCAGGGGCGGGCTGACCATTTGGAAACTCGGGCACTGCCCGAGGGCCCGGGGTCAGTAGGGGGCCCCATGAGATGCCCCTGGTACCTTTTTCATAGGCTTTTTTGAGTTTGGGCAAGGACACAGTGGCCCCATGATCCCCTATTGCCCGGGGGCCCCATGAGTTGTCAGTCCGCCCCTGCCCCCTTCCTGCCCAGGCCAATTTTTAGCTTTCAGAGCTTTCGCACTTTGAATGACAATTGCGCGGTCATGCAACACTGCACCCATATGACATTTTTCTAATTTTTGTCACACAAGTAGAGATTTCTTTTGGTGGTATTTACTCGCCGCTGGGTGTTTTATTTTTTTGCGCTATAAACAAGAAAATGAGCAAAAAATTTGAAAAAAAAAGTTTCTATTATAAAATATGGCAAACAGGTAATTTTTCTCCTTCACTGATGTGCGTTGATGAGGCTGCACTGATATGCAGCACAGATGGGCACTGATAGGCAGCACTGATGGGCACTGATAGGCAGCACTGATGGGCACTGATAGGCAACACTGACGGGCACAGATAGGTAGCACTGATGGGCACTGATAGGTGGTACTAATGATGCTGCACTGATAGGTGGCACTGCTGGGCAGCACTGATGGACAGCACTGCTGAGTGGAACAGGTGGGTGGCACAGGTGGGTGGCACTGATGGGCACAGGTGGGAAGCACTGCTGAGTGGTACAGGTGGGTGGCCTTATGGAGGTGTTTGGCACTGATGGGCACAGGCGGGTGGCACTGATGGGTACTGGAGGGCAGCACTGCTGGGCACAGGTGGGTGGCACAGGTGGGCGGCACTGATCACCAGTGCCCTGATGATCAGTGCCGATTCCTTCGCTGACAATTGCTGGTTCTCGGCAGTACTTTCTTCACGCTGTGACAGCGTGAGGAAAGTGCAACCGATAACCGGCAACTGTATTTACCTGGTGATCTGCTATGTCATTGGACACAGCTGATCACGTGGTAAAAAGCCGATGTGATTGGCCATATACCGTACCAAAGCGATCACTGGCGGGGCCGGGTGTGCGCCGCTGGGGGCACATCCTGGAATGATGTCCATGGACGTCGCCCCAGGATTAAACAACCGCGCTGTAGCCGTCCTTTGGCTATAGCGTGGTTAGGAACCAGTTAAACAGTGAGAATATCAAGACAAGAACAATTTCTAAACCTCAAATATCTTTATCTATCTATTTACCCATTCAGTTTTATCCGACTCTTGCATGGACCGTCACTCATAAGGGACTTTTTCCATGAATTCTCTTAGCAATTATTTTTACAGGGTAGGTTGCCAGGTCTTTCCCCAACCCCCACCATGCAGGAGATCCTGCATGGCCAGGGATGAAACTAGGACAATTTAGACAGGAGCCAATTAACCTGCCAGCATGTCTTTGGAGTGTGGGAGGAAACCCATGCAAGCACAGGGAGAACGTGCAAACTCCATGCAGGAGGCACCATGGTCGGGAATCAAACCCATGACCTATTTACTGCAAGGCAGACATGCTAACCACTAAGCCACTGTGCCACCCCAAATATCTTTATAGTTGCACCAAATAGTCTTGTATGCCAGTCAGTGATAAGGACAATGGCTACTCTCAAAATTTCCTTAAAAAGGAAACTGGAGAGGGGCATAATAGCATTGGTATACAAATGGCCTGCTTGGGCCATTGGTCCAGTATACAGACCCAATAACCCATGGGGCCAATGATTAGTGCATTTGTCAGGACCAAAGGGAAGTCCATTGAAGACACTGCCTTTGATTTTGGTCATAGCTACAAATTGCTTACTCCTTTCTCTTCTCAGCTGTACTATTTTACCAGCTTCCCTCAAAGCTACACTATCCCTTTAAGTGTCTTTTTTTTCTCTTTTCTGTAGTCATTTTCCATGGTGGAGGTTTAATCACCATTGATCTATCCCTTATCACACCTTCTGTCTCATCTTACTGTCAATGCTACCCCCCACTTCTGGCATTTTCTCCATAATTTTATCAGTTTCCCTCTTGTGCACCTTCTTGCTCCTTCTCTTCATAATTATCCATGTTTCATTTTCATTTCATTTCTCTTTCTGTTCGAAGTTCCTAATGCCACTATTGTGTCCATTAGAACCCCTGTTCTCTCTGTCTCTACTAGAACTACTCTCGTCTTCCACCTTGCATAGCGCTTTAGACCTTCAATGGACAAGACTGCTGAAATTACAGGAACATGAATGGCGCATCAAAGGATACTTTATTCATGCAATTGCAGTTGACCTTCTGACCTGCATTTGACCTGCTTCAAGCAGGTTTTGCATTCCTATAGACTTGTATGAGAAATCAAATTCCTCTTTAAGGGACCAGAAGCCAACTTAAACAGGGGGTTATAGTGCCAAAATCATCTTAACACTAAGGTAAGCCATAGATTATGCATTTTTCTTTCCTTCCACCGTGTTTGCAAGGAAAAAAAACAGCTCAATTCCCCCATCAACACACGAAATCCCTCCTGCAATGCTATTGTGTTCTGCCGGTGTAGCTTTCTCTGCCAGCAGAACACAATTGGTGTTGTTGACTGTAGCCGGTGGCCCTAATCATTTGAGAAAAACCCCACAAACTGGTTGTATACAAGTTGATCTATACATCAACTTGTGTACAATCAGCCAGGCCATACATAGGTCAATATTCGGCTGGTCCCTGCTGAACCTGAAATTTCAGTCCATGTATGGCCGGCTTTAGCCTTGATCTTGCATTTCACTGTGTTCTGCTTGTTCAGAAAGCTTCAGTTCTACATCACACAAATGAAGAAGGGGTATAAACTGGTGTTCCTCACAGACATGAGAAATCTACATTTTGTTCTGTCTTTCCTGCCTAATGATCCCCTGCCTCCTTTCTCCTCCCTTAAATGTAATTTGCTATTGCTGTCTCCTGTTTCCCCACCACAACCTGTGCCCACCGTCTACTTTCCCCCGCTCTGTACTGTAAGCTATTTCTAACACTCTCTCTTTCCCCCATCCTATCCTCTGTTCCTCCAGATTGTAGTCTTGTCCTGGATTTCTTCATAGCTGATACACAATCTGGCCTTGCCGATGCTCTGTCCCAAAATACCCTTTCCCATGCTCTTTACCCCAAATGGTCCAATCTCTTCCAGCTGACTTTTTTCACATACATAAGAAAATGCCCATCCTCTGATCTTCTGATTCCTCTCCTACACAGCCCCCACTTATTATTTTCAAAGCTTAAATTAAAATCCATATTGTGTCTCCCAGGGGCGGACTGACAACTCATGGGGCCCCCGGGCAATAGGGGATCATGGGGCCCCTGTGTCCTTGCCCAAACTCAAAAAAGTCTATGAAAAAGGTACCATGGGCATCTCATGGGGCCCCCTATTGACCCCGGGCCCTCGGGCAGTGCCCAAGTTTCCAAATGGTCAGTCCGCCCCTGGTGTCTCCATTTATTTACTTTACAACTGTTGTTGGAAATGGCATTCACTTCTCTATGCTTGGTATATCATAGCTGCCTGGTCTGATCTTAAATGTTTTGAGAACTGCTGGTAATAATCATGAATGTTTGGGGTTTCGAAGGCACCCTTTATTGGCTAACATAGGTTAATTAGGATGCACATTTTTGGGATGTAATAGATAATTTCTCCAGGCTTTACAAATTGTACAAACCCTGAGGAACAGATCTAATTCATTCCAAAAACCTGCATCTTTAATAACAGAGACTCCAACTTTCTGCAATAATCTTTGACTATTCGGGTACAAAACTCTACTACTGGTAATAATCATTATTGGTAGATTACAGGGAGTTACATCTTTGATTAACCATGGGGTCTGGGTGAACTCTTCCACCATGGTGGAAATCTCTTTCAACTAATCCTTAATGGTTAAAAATATGAAGATCCATTCAGTGGGCATACGTAATGGGGAGAGATTGTCACTGTATATCACAGAAGAATGTAATTGTTTATATAATTCTTTAATTGCAGCCTCCTTTAAGATAAGCTCTGCCTATGTACATATTCTTCAATACCCCAGCCTATGTGTGGACTGACAAAGTTTTTTTTTATTATTTGCAAACATTAAAATCTTGTGCAAAATAAAAAAAAAAAAATATATATATATATATATATATATATATATATATATATATATATACATATATGCAGGCTACTGAATACGTTTGCTTTCCTGGTTTAACCACCAACTATTACTTGCTTTGCAGATTATAATTAACTATAATGCATTATTACAGAGAAAACAAAATCCAATTTGCCCCAGTGGGGGGGGATACTTCCTGATCCTCCAGAAAGCAATTGGATATTCCCTGGATCATCTACCCCTTAATATTACAGAGAAACACTTTACTACCAAGTAATGAAATATTTTATGGGTTAAATATTTTTTACTTATCTCATTACATCTTATTGCAAGTCAGCTTGGTGCTTGTACTTATTAAATACATAAACATTTCTCAGATCGCTTGGGACTCTGATAACAATTATGCAAGGTCTGTGTATATCTCTAGATCTTTATATAATAACTCATAACTATATAGGAAAAAAAAACTTTAGCTGCTGACTGGATGTAATTGTAGCAGGACTGCATTCCAAGCTGATTTCTGATCATCTGCTTACTGAATATAATTTATAAACCCAAACATGATCAATATACAATGTGTTTGTATTTCACAATTAATCCTTTTACACCCCCATCTTTCTCCTACATACATTGCTGAAAGATTTGAAAATGGGCTGATTTTAAATTATAGCTTTAAAACATTATCTTAAACTCAAATATATGCTTAGAACACTTAAATTATCATTTGCGCTGATGCATTCTTACCTCCAACATCCAAGTCAGCCTTGTAATTGATGAAATGTGTGTGAATAGTTCCCAGTGTATGGGGCCCCACTCGATGTCCATGTTCTACACCGTTTTCCATAAAAAATGATGTGCTGATATATCCTGTTGCATGAACCTTTGATTCTATAGCCCCATTTTGATAGAATACATATTCAAACACATAGTCGTAGTTGCCTAGCGTGGCAACAGTTCTTATGACAAGAACAGTGTTGACCAAACCGCCATAAAAAGAAGAGCCCAGATTTGAAAAGTGACGTCTCAAAGGAATGCCAGAGTTGAACTCAAAGACACATATGGATCCTTTGTTTAGTACCGTTTTATCTGAATCAAGCAAGTAATGGGTGTCTAAATAAGTAGCAAAGTAAGGACAGTCAACACCACGAACCAGTTGGTAGACAGAACGCCCAATACCAAAGTGTCCATCCATATACCTTGTTGACATACCAGTTGGGGCATTGGAACCATATATACTGATTGCTTCTTGGACACCAAGCTCATAGACAACTCTTTCACCCTTGAATTTAATATCATATAGTCTGAGTCCTGTGTTTGCATTTAACCCGAATGCGAAACTCCAGTGTTGGAATAACACCTGATTATTTCTGACACTGTAGCGGGCACTTTGTGGCTCATATTGCATGGGTATATCAGATATTGCATGTTTTTGAGGCTTCAGTGAACCTATGTCATCTTTGAGATGTGGCTTTTGCATCTTAACTGTCTTTAAACTTCCTCTTTTATATTGCTCCTCTAATTCAGAAAATGTGTCAAAATACTGACCATTATAAAATACTTTATCCACTGTCCACTTCTTTTTATCAAAGTGTTTGTGGTTTACCAATAGCTCTAATCCAATTGGGTGTAGGAAATAGCCACTGCCCCGGGTGTTATAGAAAAGAGCAAACCAGGTGCTTCGGTCTCCAGATCGTAATCCTCTTGGAGCACTGGTCAAACCAATGAAGTATTCAATATCAGACTCATTATGGCCAAACACTTCTTTGAGGAAACTTTTTGCTTTGGGAAACTCCTTGGCATATAAAAAGTTTCTTATCTGAGTGTATTCATTGCCAATTACAGGTCTACGATGGTAAGGAAGTTTGCCTTTGTATTTTTTGGCAGTAATATCATTAAAATTGGTTGGTTTTGGAAGGGGTCCCACTGCATACTCTTTAATTTCTGGTTCTTGATGGCTTCCAAAATAAACTACTACCAATGCTTCTCTTCTGGGTTTGGGTCCTCCCTTATCTAAATACAGTAAGGCATCTTGTTTTGTTGGTGGTAGAAGCTCCACTGAATATATGCAGTTGGAAGCAGGTTCAGCCTCAGAAATGTCCACTAGATTTTCTTGGAGAGTTTTCTTTAAATAGCTGACCACTTCATCAATTTCTTCAGGTGTGAGATCCGCAAAAATCAAACTCTTGTCATGGTGCTTTAGGAGCAAAACTTTTTCATTTGCCAAACTGCAGGATTTGGGTTTTGGATCAAACACAATGATCAGCACCAAAGCTAAAATTGTTAGAATGGCAAGAATCAAAATTGCTGTAACCACTTTAACATTCATGTTTAGTCGTAGTAAACCAGCTCCACTGCAGAATTGTGAACATCCAGGCTTGACTTGGCACAGAAAGAACTTTGCTTACTCATTCCCAGCCTTTTTAACTTGCTGGATAGGAGAAACCTGGAAAACTGCTAAAAAGGGAGGGGGAAGGAATTGGATGCTGTAGGAATAGAGATCATGTGATTTATATTGGAACTTTTCAACTGAGACCCCTTGGCAACCTCTCATACATCATAACTATATCCTGTTTTTTCTCCTCTCAAATTCCACATTTTTAGAGGCAATTACATTTTAGTAATAAACCTCAAATATGTTGTATAGTGCTTTTGTTGTTTTGCAAATATTATATTCCTTTAATAAGCAAATAAGTATGATTTTCAAATGGAAACAATCTAATTTGTTAGAACACAATCTTTCACTACTCTATTATTTTTAACAATTTTCTTTTAAAATGTTTGATGTTAGCATTATAAACCTATACATTTTTATAGTATTGAATCTTTGTGTGCAAATAAAATGTATATATATATATATATATATATGTATAGTTAAAAGTGCTTGTAAACCCTTTACATATATCCAGTAAAATGATTGTCCTCAAGTGATACACAGAGAGGAATGAAATTATTATTAATATTATTACAGGTACTTATATAGCGCCATCAATTTAGGCAGCGCTTTACATATATATATTGTGCATTCACATCAGTCCCTAACCCTCAAGGGGCGTACAATCTAAGGTCCCTAACTCACATTCATACATATACTAGGGCTAATTTAGACAGGATCCAATTCACCTACCAGCATGTCTTTGGACATAATTTGTACCTGCTGCCATGTCTTCTCTACAGGCTTCTAAAACACACAGATCAAAGGGTTTTTCTTAGCTCCAGGAAGCAGGGGGTGGAGAGTTGAAATCACACATTGCACAGAGCTCAGTGTAATCTGAAACCTGAGTTGAGGAAATGGACACATTCCCTCTGCACATTGTCATAGGAAAACTTGGACAGCTGAGGCTGTCAATCACCTGCTGTGTGCTGGAGGGGTCATCACCTGAAATTGTCTTGTGTTGACTCATGCAGAGAGAAGAGACTCATGTGGATTGCAGAGGACGAATATAGCAGAGATAAATTACACTCGGTGCTTTGGATGGAGGTAAGTACACGCTATAGAAGGATATTGTATGTTAATTTTTCATGTCTGAGGTTTACAGCCAATTTAATTATTGTGCATATTTTAAACCAGTAACAGCTGTTTTTTTGTTTTTGTTTTTATCACACATTCATGATTCTATTATTTATTTGAGCAAGATATTTTAAAGATTGCCGTAAACTAGTAATACTGATTTTTTTTTTTACATTTTCTGATTAAAGAACATTCCTTCTTTTCTAATTTTCTAATCTTTACTTGGATCAAGTGAATGTTTTCAAATGCAGTCATAAGAAAACTTTGAGGATCACGAAGGAAAATGTTTCTCAAACCAACATTTTTTAAGATGGTATGTGGATTTAATTCTGGAAAAGTCCCTTCATGCCAAAATTGAAAGTTAACAACAAATTTTGCAGTACTTTCAAATGACTTTCATTATAACGAATATACAAAACGAAACCCGAAGAAACTAAACAGATTCCAAAAACAAACCAGGCCGGCATAACGAAAATTTACCAACCTAATGAATGCATCCGAAACTAAACAAAATTTTGCGGTGCAAACATGTCTACTTTTTGGTAAACCCAAAGATTGAGCTGATTATCATTAATGTAATCCAGAAATCTACCTAAAGCCTCTGTCTCGCCATACTGCACCATTAACAGATATAACAACCATAGCAGTGTATGAACTGCTTAAAAGGATTATGTGGGGAGAACAGGAATAATTCTTCCCACCACCCCATGTACGAATTGGCCATGGAGTGAGAAGATTTCCTCCATCAATGGCTCATAAGCATGGAGATAATATTGACCATCAAACATAAAAAAGAGTTAACAGGAATTCCACTGATAAATGTAAGAATTACTAATTCTGATGAATAGAAACTATACTTAGGTAAGTGATATTTGATGGCATTAATCACAGCTCTGTGGAAATTGACTTGAAATTATTGGAAAGAAGGAGGCATTTATTGAGAATAATGACAAGTACATCAAACCAACGTGTTTCGGGAGGAAAGACTTTCCCTTCTTCAGGGCTGTTGCTGCACGCTTCTAAATGGAAAGATTCCCCCGATAGTTATATATTTTATAGGTTTTGAAGGAAATATATAACCATCATGGCAATCTTTACCACTTAATAGTGTGCAGCAACAGCCCTGAAGAAAGGAGAGTCTTCCCGAAACGCATTGGTTTGATGTACTTGTCATTATTCTCAATAAATGCCTCCTAATCTACCAGCAAAAGTGCATTCTTTTGGACACTGGACACTCCTTCTTTCCTAAAATTCGATGTCTATGTGTGGAAACTACTTTAGCAACTGCCAGTATCAGCCATTGGGCACAACTAGAGGGACATCTCCCAACCTACTCACACAACCACCCAAGCACGACCAGTGACTGATCCAGTCAGTCCAGCGCGGTCTTCAGCACAAACTATGGGGAATTGAGGAATAAAAAACACGGATATCCAAGGCCACTCACTAGAATGCACAGGTCCAATGTAGAAAGGCCACCTGGGACAAAACAAGATTTGTGTCCTGAATGTAGCGTGGCAATTGTAATACCAGGGGTCGCAAATGCATGTCTACCCATTCCCCTAATCATTCTAAAAGTAAACCTAGGGTCAATTTGTGAATTTTGAGTAGATGGTGAAATATAGGGGTAGCAGAATGCTCCCCATAGAGATACTCTGCTGTTTTAGGAATTAAAACTCCAATATCCTTGCCTCTGTGGAGAAGACCTGTCATATCTGCTTTAAACCTGGAAGTAGGGTTGCCAGGGAGGGGTGATAGGTATCATTATCATTCAATTGAGGTAAAGCTTCCACGCATTATTGCTCTTTATTGAAAACAACCACAACCTTAAAAGACACAAAGAAATACATGGCATGAGCTTAGGAAGTACAATTAGTTTGGAAGATGTTAAGTGAAATCTTAAAGTAAATTTCCACTTTTGTATCCATACTGGGATAACACCTACTTTATATTAGCTACATGTTCCAATTAACATATCACAACATAAAAAAATAAAAAATCACTCTTAAGTGCTCTTCGTCCCCTTGTGGCATTTTTTCACCAGCTGACACCAATGATGGGGCAACATTCCCTTTACTGGCACCATCAATATGGCAGTATTCTTCTCATTCATACCAGAAATGAGGCACTTTTCCTCCCATTAAAGCCAATGATGGAGCATTGATCCTGCGGCATTCTCTGCTCCCACTGGCCAAACTCCAGCCCCCCTGAAGCCTGAAGGACAGTAAACTGGCACTTTGCTTAAAAAGTTTGGAGACCCCTGATAGTACATTATACTTTCCAAATCCCAAAAGTCATGACTTTCTGTCATGCATATTCACACATACACAAAAGGGAAGTGCAGGAAAAGAGAAAGATAGTGGAAAGTTAAAAATCTCCAATTGGTTGCACAGGAGCACCGCAGCTATTGGAGAACGAACCTTAACAGATTCAACAATCAAAGGGTGCAAGAGCAGACAATACTTTTTAATCTCTGTAAATATATAGTGAGTATAGTACACCATAGAATACAAAAACCTAAGAATAAGTAACAGAAGGCATGATGTCTTGACAGGACATGAGGAAGCAAAAAAAAATAAAACCTTAAAATGTGGGACAAATCTCTGTAACAGCGAAAACAGGGTCATCCTCATGCACAAGGCAGTTGAATAACTCTCTGGATTAAAGTGGATGTAAACCCTTGCATATACCCAGTGATGTGACTGGCCTCAGGGGATACACAGAAATGAAACAAATCCTCATACATAAGGTGTACCCGTTTATCTGCAGTTTTCTCTTCTCTACTTCTCTTCAAAGTACTGAATTTATAAAGCTTGTCCGAGAGGTCAGAGAGCAGGGGGCGGGGAGCTGAAATTACACACTGCAGAGCTCAATGAGGAGAGCTCTGGGAGCTGATTGGAGGAAAGAGACACGCACCCCTCCACACAGCTCACAGGAACAGAGCTGAGCCTGTCAATCTGCTGAAGGTCTCTCTGGTCACCATTTTTCTCTGGGTGTCAGGAAAACTTGTCAGAAATGACTCATGCAGAAAGCAGAGGAACAAAGCAGCAGACAGAAATGACACTTAGTGTTAATAATAAATACAAGTACACATTATAGAGGGATATGCTTTGTTCATATTTCATGTCTGAGGTTTACAACCACTTCACCATTTTCTAACAACTTGTAGAAGTTAGTCCTTATTTTTGTAATTATCAGCAGTTTAAATTTCATGTAATTAGAGAAACCCTGTGAATGAAAACTGCAGGAACAAAAAAATGATGTATAAACTGTAAATGCACTTGCAACGTTTCCTCTCCATAAACAAGTTTCTATTCACTTGCAATGCCTTGCCTTTGAACTTATTAAAAAAACTGACTCCTCCAGGAAGAGTCAATTCCCTAGCACAGCCACCAACCTCCTTGCATGCTATGGCCCTTTTCTCTTCTGGGAGTGTAATTACTCTGGGCACATGTCCAGCTTCTCCTCCCTACACAACCTATTATATAGCTTCGGGGGAAGGGGTGACGGGAAATATGATAGTGTCACTTGAGTGACAGCTCTGAGCCTGCTGGGGCTGCTGACATTACATCCAAGATGGCGGGGCCCAGCCGCAGTCACAGATCTTCTGGATGTCTACACATAGGAGTTGTTTACAATCAAATACCATGCAAGAAATATTTTAAAATACTTATATAATCTTATAGAAAAATTTAGCTAAAATGAATGGTTTGGCAATAAGGGCTCTTTAAAGGGTCAGCCAATTTTTTCTAATGGAAAAAAAATGTCCTTCCTTTTCCCCAAAGACAGTTTGATCATTTGCTGGATCAGCATTCTCCAGTATTATTCCATATAATTATTAGCAGGCGGTAATAATAAATGGAGAGTATCCAAAGAACTACAACAGCAACAAGACAAGAGCATGCATACCTCATGCAATAAAACAACATTTATTAAGAATAAAAACAACGTGGCAACCCACAATTTCCCAACTTTTATCAGTGCACATTAGGCCAGATTCAGGGGCGAACTGACCATTTGGAAACTCGGGCACTGCCCGAGGGCCCGGGGTCAGTAGGGGGCCCCATGAGATGCCCCTGGTACCTTTTTCATAGGCTTTTTTGAGTTTGGGCAAGGACACAGGGGCCCCATGATCCCCTATTGCCCGGGGGCCCCATGAGTTGTCAGTCCGCCCCTGGCCAGATTACACTGTGGCTGGTAGGGGGCTGAGATTGTCCATAGAGGGCTGTAAGTTCCTCCAAAAATGCAAGAGGAGTCGACAATAGCATGCTGGCTGCAAATGACTCTCTATCTATCTCTGGCCTGATGTATGCTGGTACAAGTTGGGAAATTGCAAATTGTCCTCTTTTCTCTGGAGATAGACTCACAGTAAAAGGCCAACGAGAACCAAGGGGGATAGAAATTAGTCTCCAGCCAAACAAAAATTTGCATTGCTATCTCTGCCTGTGTTTGTGTGACCGGGGCAGGGACAGCCTTACAAGGAAAAACGTAATCCTTACTTTGCTGGTACTATCCATACTGCTACCGTCTTTTCTTATCATTCTATGTGGTCGGTGGGTTATGGGATATTAGCTGTGGGCGAATTATGCAATGATATCATACAAGATACATTTTAGAGATGATGTGATGTTAACCCCTCGCCTACAGGGCACTTATACCCCCTCCCTGCCCAGGCCAATTTCCAGCTTTCAGCGTTGTCACTTTGAATGACAATTGCGCAGTCATGCAACACTGTACCCATATGAAATTTTTATCATTTTTTTGTGACAGATAGAGCTTTATTTTGGTGGTATTTTTTATTTTTTCTTAAACAAACCAAAAACCACTGAAAATTTTGAAAAAAAAACATTTTTTCTTAGTTTTTGTTATAAAATTTTGTAAATAAGTGATTTTTCTCCTTCACTGATATACGCTAATGAGGCTGCAGTGGTGGGCACTGATAGGCTGCACTGATGGACACTGATAGGTGGCACTGATGTGCACTGATGAGGAGGCACTGGTAGGTGGCACTGATGGGCATTGACAGGCATCACTGATGGGGACTGAAAGGCAGCACTGATACATGGCACTGATATATGGCACTGATAGGCAGCACTGACTGGCACTGATAGGTGGCACTGATTGGCAGCACTGATAGGTGGCACTGATTGACATTGATAGGTGGCACTGACTGGCACTGATGGGTGACACTGAAAGGCAGCTCAGATGGGCACTGATATGTGGCATTGATGTGGCACTGATGGGCACTGACACAAGGCACTGATGGACACTAACAGGTGGCACTGCTGGGGCTACACTGATCATCAGGGCACACTGATCATCAGTGCCCTGATGATCAGTGTAGATGTCCCCTCCAAGGAAAGCCGATTACCGGCTCTCCTCTCCTCTCAAGCTGTCAGCGTGACAGCTCGAGAGAGAAATGCTGATAACCGGCATTTCCCTGTTTACATGTCATCAGCTGTGATTGGACACAGCTGATCACATGACTGAACCAACATCTTCGGCTTTTTCCGTGATTGGTGATCCGCTGTGTCCGAGGGACACAGCGCACGGCCGATTGCCGCGCTGCGTGCTCCCTGAGCCGCGCATGAGCGGTAAGAATGGGAGGACGTCATATGACGTCCTCCCAGAATAAGAGAACCAACTTGCGTCAGTCATTGGACTATATGGCGGGTGGGAGGTGGTTAATAAAGGAACATTGATTTTATCCTTTTGTGTACTGAGTTTCTGTGCCCAGAAAGTCCATTTCCATATTCTTCCCTTCAATATTCTATACTGGGACGTGGCACTCTGTTACCTATCTGGATTGACCTCCTACTACCTGAGGGTCACCCCCAACCTTCCAATATATTACAAGAAAAAAAAAATTTAAATTGTAGAAAAAAAAAGTTTAAAAAGTTTTTAAATATGTAAGTTAAAAAAATGTACAGGGGATACGAACAATTTACTATGGGGCTGTGCAAACCAGAAACTTCATAATAAATATGCAAGGAGTTGCAGTGAATGAATTCTTGGGTGATCACATCAAAACCTTTCTGCAGTAGTTGTTTGCCAGGCTGGGTTGTGGGCATGTTGGAGCAGTATTGTTGCTTTAAGAGCTGCAGCTGCTCTCTTTGCTTACTCCATGTTATGCCAGTTATACACAGTAACTCAAAAAAGCCCAGTTACATTATGCCTGACAACACCTTGACATGCCTGAAGCTGTGAAGTGTGTCAAGGTGTTGTCAGGCATAATGTAACCCAGCTTTTTTGTGGCATTGACGCAGTAAGGGCTTCTTTCTGGCAACTCGACTATGCAGCTAATTTTTGTTCAAGTATTGTCGTATTGTGCTCCTTGAAACAACCACACTGTCTTTTTTTTTTTAGAGCAGCCTGTATTTCTGCTGAGGGCACCTATGGGTTTTTCTTTGTATCTCAAACAATTCTTTGTGATTGCAGTCTTTCTTGGTCTACCTGGCTTTGTCTTGTTATCAAGAGATCACCAAATTTTCCACTTCTTAATATGTGATTGAACAGTACTGACATAAACCATGACATATTTAAGGCTTTGTATATCTTTTTACATCCTTTTCCATCTTTATACAGTTCCATTACCTTGTTACGCAGGTCTTTTGACAGTTCTTTTCTCCCCTGGCTCAATTACCAAAACAAACGCATTTACTATTTATACACTGACACTAATTGCAATTTAAAAGCCACAGATGTGGGAAATTTACTTTTGATTGCTATTTTAGCCCATGTGTGTCACCTTGTGTGTCTGCACCAAGTCCAAACATTCCAGGGTATGGAAACTTTTGATTAGGGCCATTTGGGTGATTTCTGTTATCATTAGGATTTAAAAGGAGCAAAAACAACTATGTGATGATAAATGGCTTCTTACGATCACTATACTTAAATAAAAGACATTGTTTTGGCATGATCAGTCATATTTTCAATATCAATGTCAAAATGTCATGATTTCTGCCAGGGTATGCAAATGTTTGAGCACAACTGTACAATAGGCTACCAGTGGTCAGATTCCTTTGTAAGTTTCCACAAACAGAAAAGTGCAAATAAATGAGGCTCGAGCCGCTGACGCCATTTCCGGTTCCTCTGATGTCACATACGGGGTTTGGAATGCATGCCGACCATGGGAAGAGTGGCGGTGTGGAGCTATAGATCCTCCTAGTAAGCGGTTTGGGTTGGTACACTCTCTGGCACCATTATCATGTGAGTACATTTTTTTACTACGGTTTTAATAAAGAAAGTGCTGCACCATGGTTATTCTCTCTAGCCTTTTTCTGAGATGATAATTAAGAATAGAAGAGGTGTTATACCATTTGATTGGGCGTGCTCCGAAGGATTCTGCAGGATTGTACATCGCACCTGAAGCATCTGGGATCTGTTTTCAAAAAGCTGGGTGGCCACTTTGTGGCCGAATTGGCCTTGTGAGTCCCAGTTTTGGCTATACTTGGTAGTGGAAGACAGTTTTGGAGTTGCAGGATTTGAAGACAGTTAAACTGTCACATTTTCGTTGGTTTTTAGGACATTTTTTAAGGTTCACCATCATTCACTTTAAATTGTGTATGAGTAATTATGTCTCTCCATTTACATTAATATGTGAAGGCATCACATTTGTGTCACTAATTGGTGAGCGCCTGCTTTTATTTATTATATACATTTGTCAAGTGAAATCCACTTAAAGGGGAGCTGCCGTTATACACATTTTTTTTGCATGGTTTTGAATTGATTTTTGAGACATTATTATGTTATAATTGAATGATATATGGTACATGTGAGGTATCACATTTGTGTCTTTAATTGGTGGGCTCCCACTTTCATTTATTTGCACTTATTGGTCAAGTGAAATTCACTTAAAGGGGCAGCAACCGCTATATATATTTGCATTTTTTTTTAGATAATATTCATATTTTTATTTTTGGGGCACTAGTATGGCATAACTGAATGGTATTGGGTTGGCGCCAGGGGCAGACTGACCATTTGGAAACTCGGGCACTGCCCGAAGGCCCAGGGTCAGTAGGGGGCCCCATGAGATGCCCCTGGTACCTTTTTCATAGACTTTTTTGAGTTTGGGCAAGGACACAGGGGCCCCGTGATCCCCTATTGCCCAGGGGCCCCATGAGTTGTCGGTCCTCCCCTGGTTGGCGCTGTTTCATCTTTTTGATTTATAACCTCCAGTCTATGACTGCGGTTGTCACCCCCCAGATTGCCTCTTTCATATGTTTGATGTTTGAAGGAAGATTTCCGGAAGGACAGGCAGCCTATGGCCATGAGATTCTATGGTTAACTTACTATTGCTGCTGCCTGCCCTTCCCCCTGTGATGTAGAAGGGCAGGGATGCTATAGCCATAGTTTCTCCCTCTGCAGCTATGCCTTCAGTACCCTGATTACAATGGAATAAATAAAAATAATCTGGCTGCTCATTGCTTGGTAGAAGGATGATTATGCTGGGAAAGCAGATGAATTGCAGATGTGCTGGGCCTCTGCTGTATGTTGCCTGCCAGCATCAACAAATTAAAAAAAAATAAAAAATTTATTAAATTAAAGTGATACTATAATTTTGTTTAACTGCTTTCCCCGCACCCTATAGCATAAATGCTGCTGCAAGGCAGCAGGGCTGCGCAAAATCACATATATATATACGTGATTTTGCACTTCCAGGTAGGGGGCGTACATGAGCCAGGCGTGCACGCGTACCCTACCCACGCCAGCCTCAGTTGTCAATCACCAGGTCCTGGCCGTTGATTCCCCACCGGCACCCGGCAAGTATCACTGACTAGGGCAGTGTTTTTCAACCTTTTTTGTGCAAAGGCACACTTTTTTCATGAAAAAAATCACGAGGCACACCACCATTAGAAAATGTTAAAAAAATTTACCTCTGTGCCTATATTGACTTAGCTGCTTCAGGTCCGAGCATCTCCTCTACAATAGCTTTGCAGGCGGGAAGTATTAATGTCTCTGCCACAGTGTGCAACTTTTTTGACTTGGCTATAAGTTCAGCAACTTGATAGCTAGCTTTAAGAGCTCTTTCATTTACCTTTGTGGTTTTTCTCATGAAAGTTGCCTGTTTCTCCGTGTTTTCATGCAGGTGAACAAAAAAGTCTGCATTCTTGTTTTGAAGCGAAGGGTGTTTCGTTTGGAGATGGCGTTTAAGTTTACTTGGGACCATAGCACTGTTAGATAGCTTTTCACCACACACAGTGGAGTTGGTTTCTTTGCATCTCCGGTGAAAGTAAATCCAAATGAAATATAGCTTTCGCTATATTGCCTTGTGCCAGAGAATTTCCTTGAGCTAACCATCTTTGCTTTCTTTTGATCCCCACTCATACTTGGGCTCTTATCTGGCTCCGAATTTTGTTCAGAGTCCAGTTCTTTCCTTTTCAAAAATTTGTCCATCACTGCAGTATCTGTTCCTGTCTCACTGTCACTCAGTACTTACTGCGCTTGTCTCCTCCAGATAGCCGCTGTCCGTCACACTCCATCCAGATCCATCAGTCAGCGCTCTTCTGCTCCTGTCTCCTCCAGATCCATCACTCAGCGCTCTTCTGTGCTGAGTCCGCGATAATCCTCCAGAGTCCAGATCCTTCGGTGCTCTTCTGCGCATCGGCGATCTACTGCGATGTCTTCTCCTGTCAGTGTAACAGTGACACCGGAGCTATTTATAGTCCGTAACATGCGCTTCGGCTCACAAATAGACCAATCATTAGATTCTAACGATTGGTCTATTTGTGAGCCGAGGCCACATGTTGCGGATGAAATTGGAATTTTTCCCACGGCACACCAGACAATATCTCACGGCACACTAGTGTGCCGCGGCACAGTGGTTGAAAAACGCTGGACTAGGGAGAGGTTTGTATGTAAACAATACAGATCTCTCCCCTGTCAGCTCCTGCACACTGCTTTGCATTGCTCTGCATAGCAGAGCAATACAAATGAATGTGCTAACACAGTCAAGCACACAGCACACAGTAAAACAGCACACAGTTAACCCTTTGATTGCCCCAAGCTGCATGTTTTGGAAATGGAAATTTGCAGAAATGGTAACTAATTAACTGCTTCCCAACCGCCCTATAGCAGAACTACTGCTACAGGGTGGTAGGGCTGCGCAAAATCACCACCCTACAAACGCCGCCATTGGCGACTTCAGCTGTCAGTCACCGGGTCCTGACCGTAGATTCCCCGCTAGCACCCAGCAATCGCCAATGAACACTGACAGAGGGGAGGTCTGTATGAAAAACATGACCTCCCCTCTTCCTCATGTGTTATCAGTGCTAGTATACAGGTATATCCAGGGGCGGACTGACAACTCATGGGGCCCCCAGGCAATAGGGGATCATGGGGCCCCTTTGTCCTTGCCCAAACTCAAAAAAGCCTATGAAAAAGGTACCAGGGGCATCTCATGGGGCCCCCTACTGACCCTCGGGCAGTGCCGGAGTTTCCAAATGGTCAGTCCGCCCCTGGGTATGTCAGTGCTGGTATACACTGTTTGTGTGGACCAATATATTCCTATTTTCTATTATTTTTCTCCTAAGAGAGGCTTATCTGGGATTTGAATATGTTACGGGGATTGATCTTGGGTATTAATGTGTAGTGCACCTCTAGGTAGCCAGGGAGAGCTAGTTATTTTTTTATTTTAATTTTTTTTTTAAGAGAGGAAGGCTGAGTAGCAGCCTGGGCATGAGTCAGCCTGGGTGGGAGTCTGCCAGTTCATCTTAGGTCAGGGCTGAGGGCTCTGCAGATCAGTTCCCTGATACCTCCCCCTGCTCTAGAGACTTGAGTAGTTTCTAGAAAGCAGTGGGGGTGAGAAGGGGCTGATCTGCATACTTAAGGGATAATGACCAATCCCCAGGCAGGAGGCTTGGCATGGGGTCAGGACAGCTCTTGTGTATGACTGAGGTTGCTCAGCAGCAGGAGAGATCGGGTGAAAGACGGAGTGAGAGGTTGGGATGCAGGAGCCTGGAAGGGGGACCAGTGGGAAGGGGCCTACCTCCATGCTGAATCGGAAAAGAGGATCTCTCAACCTCAGCAGTCCCCTGAGAGAGGACCACCCATGCAGCAGGGAAGGAGCCAGCCCAGCAGAAGGCGTGAAGGCAGCCACCAATCCAACAAGCTTGCAGGAGAGAAAGAGAGAGTAGTCCTACACACCCTGGGCCAGATAAGGGGAAAGGGCATTCAGGTGAGAAACCTGACTAGTCCCCATCTGGAACTGTTTATTTAAGGAGACAGATTCCAGGTCTCCTTTCCCAAGGATTCACCCAGTACAGCTGGATGAGGAGAGGATTCATCTAGGGTCTGGGGTGGTACATTAGGAGAGCTCTCCAAGAAAAGCATTTACTGTCTTCGGACTTGTACATGGTTGTCAAGGAGTTGTCCTCAGTTTGCTGTTCCTTGGGCATCCCCTACACTCCTTACCCCATCCAAGTTCACTATACCTAATAAAACGAACCCCCCCCCCCCCCAAAAAAAAAACAAGCTTAAGGACTTTTTACTGTCTCCAGAATGCAAGCCTGTGAAAGATGCGTGTTGCTGGGCTTTGCAGGATTATAGGGGGACCCAAAACTCAGCAACTCCTAAGGAAGTAGAGCTACAAATGTTAAGGGGGGCTGATCTGTGATCTGAATATGTTAATGGGGCTGATATGGAGTCTGAATTTGTTAAGAGGTGCTAATCTGGGGACTGACTATGTTGAGAGGGGCTGATCTGGAGTCTGCATACATTAAGAGGACTGATCTGGGGTATGAATGTGCTACGGGGGGATTCATCTGGGGTCTGAACATGTTAAGAGGAGCTGATCTGGGGTCTGCATATGTTAAGGGGCTGACCTGGGGTTTGAACTTGTAAGGGGCTGATCAGGGGTCTGAATATTTTAAGAGGGGCTGATTTGGGGTCTGAATATGTTGAGGGAGGTTGATCTTGGGACTGAATGCAAAGAGGGAATGATATGGGGTCTGAATGTCAAGAGGGGCTGATCAGGGGCCTGACTATGTTAAGAGCAGCTACTCTAGGGTCTGAACACGTTAAGGGTGGTTGATCTGGGATCTGAACACATTAAGGGTGTTTTAAGACTCTGAATATGTTAAAGGGTGCTTATGTGGGGTTTAAATGTTAAAGGGGCTGATCAGGGTCTGAATATGTTAAGGGGGCTTATCTGGGGAATGAAAATGTTAGGGGGGAATTTTTTCACAACACTGATGGGGTCTGATCTGGGGGCTGAATATTTAAATAGGGGCCGATCTAGGGTCTGAATGTTAAAGGTGGGTTGAGCTGGAGTCTGAAGGTAAGGGGGGGGGGGGGCGATCTGAGGTCTGAATGTTAAGGGGAACTGATTTTCTGTCTGAATATGTTAAAGGGGGCTGACCTGGGATCTGAAATTTAAGGGAAGGGAGGGGGCTGATTTATGATCTGAATGTTAAGGGAGGTGGTGATCCGGGGTCTCATTATGTTAAGGGAGGCTGAATAAGTTAAGGGGGGATTTATGGTCTCAATATGTTAAGGGAGACTTTTTTTCAGAACACTGATGCTAAAGCCATTTTTCTTACCACTGACCACTGATGCCAGGACATTTTTTCCTACCATTGAGTAGAACTGAATGACTCACTAGGTTGTAAAATCCTAGCAGTTCTATTCTGTTTGCTGTGTTGTATGCCACATACTTCTGAACAATGTGTTTGTTGTTTCAACAGTTGCTGGTTGCTCAGTAGCTCCAGGTGATAGAATAGTTCTTGAACTTAGGCTCAAACTGGAAGCATATGTAATGGAAGAGTTTTTTAAAATTATATTTTGTGCTGAGGTTTTTGTGTGTCTTTAAGAATCTCACTTGTGACACAGTTCAGGGTATTTTGTAGGTACAAGGAATGCAACACATGTATGCAATGTATGTTATGTGTATGTTCCTAAAACCATGCCCAATATTTAGGGTGAAGAGGCCATGCCCACTTTTTGCAGCTATACATGCCCTAATATCCCCCTCTCCAGACTCCAGGACCTCTATGACTAAGCCTACGGGAGGGTGAAATGCGTCAAGACAACCATTTTCCTATACACGGTGATTGGCCTGGCAACTGGTGCGCAGATCCATATTCTTTTTGTTAATTATTTTTGGCAGGCCCTGTTGGATGCCTCCACCCAGCAGCATTGAAGCTTATGTTTGTGCTTGGAGTGGCACCCTTCATTATTCCGTAGGGTCACTCCTCTGCATCCTGTCCCACTTTGTGAAAGTCTACAGTTGGGAGCAGGGGCAGACTGACAACTCATGGGGCCCCCGGGCAATAGGGGATCATGGGGTCCTTGCCCACACTCAAAGCACACCCAAAAAAGCCTATAAAAAATACTAGGGGCATTTCATGGGGTCCCCTACTGACCCCGGGCCCTCGGGCAGTGCCCGAGTGCTCGAATGGTCAGTCCGCCCCTGGTTGGGAGGTATGAGTAAGTGAGGTCATGCAAATCTCTCCTTCATCTATTGCACTTGCCCTTATTCTTACATAGTTTACAAGGCTGGACATTGCTTGCAATGGGGGTATGGAATCTCAACTTTTTTCATTACACTCGGGCTGTACACTTCTGCACTTGGGGGTGGTTGGACACTTTTATCCCCAAAGCACCATTCATGTTTCCTACCATTTATGTGTCTTGGCAAGGCATAGTTGCAGTGGACTCATTCCTGGTGACTCTACTGGGTACCCTGCAGTGACAACTTGTCCCTAAGCCATCACTTTTGTTTTTATCCTAGATAGGCTCAGTTCTGTAACTATTCCTGGGGGGATTTCAGTGGTTTCTATTTCCTAATGATAGTCCAGAAAACATAACATAAACCTTTTAACTATTTTAATATTTTGCTTATTTTAGGGAAAGAATTGAGCACATGATGGCAACACAGCACAAGATTCATCAGAAGGAGCTCATATGGGAATGTTTGGCAGCATGGAGTGGAGCTTTAACTTTTACAAAGACAAAACATCCATATGCCAAAGAGAATTCTTTCCTGCGGAGGGCCATGGAATGGAAGGGTAAGTATATTAGTAAATCGTTTTAGATTATTGTTAATGGGTCACATAAGCAAGCTGGTCTAGATATCATCAATTTGTGTTGAGTAGGGAGCAGGGGCGGACTGACCATTTGGAAACTCGGGCACTGCCCGAGGGCCCGGGGTCAGTAGGGGGCCCCATGAGATGCCCCTGGTACCTTTTTCATAGGCTTTTTTGAGTTTGGGCAAGGACACAAGGGGCCCCATGATCCCCTATTGCCCGGGGGCCCCATGAGTTGTCAGTCCACCCCTGGTAGGGAGCCATCTATGGGGTGTTCACTGCACCTTTTTTTATTTTCTTTTTCAACAAGAACAGGAAGTGTCTCATGTTTGTTAAGAATAAGGAATTTCCCATGAACTTCAGCCTTTTTAGCTTTCTGAAGAACACCAGTGAAGGTCTCCTCTATTCTCCCTCTGATACACATATGCCTGTAAGTTCTTTCATTGGGTTTGTTAAAGTCACATACATAGCTAGATCGCATTTAAATGTATTCAGTGTGATTTGTAGGTAGCGATTTGTAAGAAATGTGTTCATTGTATGCATTTGTGAGAGACATGTTTACAAGCATATTGTAATTTCAGTTTATGTGATTATATTGCAGTTTTACAAAATTATTCACAGAAGTAAATTCAGTTTTGGAATGAAACACAATGCTGCTTCTGTCAGTTTTGTTAGCTAGCTGTTGGTTAACTATTAGTAGGACAGCACACAAGCATCTCTGTGTCTGTACCATCGTCCCTTATTCAGTAAACATGTAAAAAAACAAAAAACTGAATTGTTAGAGGTACCATACAATCAGATCAAAAGACACTCCATTCCCACTCTCATTTTAAAATGCCGATGCAGTTGCACCAATGGTTAATCACAGTGTTCAAGCTGTTTGCAAAACAGTAGATCTAGTATATACAATTTAGGCCTTCAGAAGATGTATTCTGTTAAGACCTATCATTAAAAAAAAAAAAAAAAAAAATATACAAGCTGTCTTTAATTAGAGATCTGAATGCAACTGCATTGTTTTCAATGGAGCCATTCACACAGGTGCATAAACATGAGCTGCTTTCAGATCTGTAACACAGAATCCAAAAATCTTCATCTGAGAACTTGCACTTTACGTTTGTATACGCATTTGTAAGCATGGTCATTAAATCTAAACAAAGGAGGAAAAAAGTATCATAAAAAATTATGTACCCATATGCATCTTTACGCATTTAAACCCACCTATACGCAAGTATTTTATCGATCATTATGCAGGAACATTTCTCCTAGAAATGTGTGTAATACCAGTCAGGGGCGGACTGACAACTCATGGGGCCACCGGGCAATAGGGGATCATGGGGCCCCTGTGTCCTTGCGCAAACTCAAAAAAGCCTATAAAAAAAATACCAGGGCAGCTCATGGGGCCCCATACTGACCCCGGGCCCTCGGGCAGTGCCCGAGTTTCCAAATGGTCAGTCCGCCCCTGATACCAGTAAAATGTACATGGCTGTGTGAATAAAGCCTAAGACATGTACTGTCTTTAAAAACCCATACCGCTTTTTGAATGCTTTGCATAACAGCCCATCTATGTGAATAGCTGGATGCCATCAGGTGGCGACCCCCTAACAATTATTGGCTATTCATTGGTTTTTAAGGACACTGACAGGTGGTTGTTGAGGATCTAGGACCTGCTGGTGTCCTTAATAACCAGTAATAAGGGTTCCCACTCAGTGGTCAGCAGGAGCGGTGCTACCACAGGAGCAAGAAGAGGAGGAGAGACAGCAAGTAGGTGGGTGGGTCAGCCTGGAGCAACAGTTATAAGGGGCGGAGAGTGGGGTGGCCAGACTGGAGGAGTTGGACTGCAAAATTGTGCAACTCCCATGCAACCCTGGTGGAAGATAGGGGGAGTTGCGGGGGTGCATTTCTGTATCTATCCACTGATTGTTAAGGAGTCAGCATATGCCTGCTTCCGTAACAATCAGCTATTCACTGGTTGTTAAGTATGCCGGCGGGTGCCAGCTCCTTAACAACCAGCATACTTTTGGCACATGTCCGCAAAAACGCACCCTGGGTGTATTGTTAGTGCATTTCCCATTGACTTCAATTGGAGGTGCATCTTTTGATGAGCTTTTGGAAAGTGCACCAAAGATGCAGCATGCAGGAATTTTCAAACCTCAGCGCAGCAATGTGAAAATTCTCATAGGATGAAATAGATACAGCAGTGGTGTATGAGAGCAAGCCAATGCTCCCTCTTCAGGAGTATGATACATACTACAGAATGTAAAACCTCAACAAACATTTTTATCACAAGTCTAATTTGGCCCTTTGCCTGCCCTTATCTGGCCCTTGGGACACTATTACTCCCACTGATATTAACGATTGGGCACAATTCCTCCCACTGACACCAACAATGGAGTACTATTTCTCCCACTGACACCAACGATGGAACTTACCGAGAAGCAGCGTTGTCATCCTAGTACAGGAAGTACGTAAAAAGACATCTCCTCCTTTCCAACATAGGGGGAGGTATTCTATAATTCACAGAGGAGAAATGGGCAGAGCTGAGAACACTATAAAATGTAAAATGCAGCGCTGACAAATGAAAGGTGCCAATGATACAAATGCACAAACAATATGGTAAAATAAAAATGAAACTGAAATGCAATAAAGTTCTGTGAAGGTGCTCTCTGCGCTCTCAGTGCATATGGTAGAACTGCGCACTAACCAGAAGCGTATTCAAAATACGCGGTGTGTAATTATCCTGAAGATCCCTCTCTCTCTGGTCAGAATATGGACTGAAACTGGATAAAATGAGGAGGAGCGCCCTCGTGTGGTGAAGATGGGATCCAGAAAGCCAGAGATCCCCTTCCAGGGATGTGTAGATAGGAAACCCTTGATGGTAAAAAACTTTCCCCTCTCTGGAGCTGGTGGATCACATCAGGGCTCTGAAAATTGAAAAGCTCCTCACAGGAGACCGAGGGAAATACTCATAGTGTAGTATATAAGTAAAATCTTTATTAGTGCAAGTATAGCAGGGATGCAATGAATCGCAGTGTCAGGTAAATACGAATGACTGACCATCCAGTATCTAAGATGGCCGCCGGGCCTCCACGTGGCACCGGCGGCATGACATCATGACGTTCTGGGCTCCACTGGCGCGTTTCGTGCGCACGCACTTCTTCAGAGGTAGAGACGAAGATTTGGGATTTAGGTGCTGCAGAGGAAGTAGTGTACAGGAACTTAGAAGCTCTGTTGATAATTTACAGGATCAACAGAAATGTTTTTGCACTTATTAAACAGAGAAAACAAAATGTTTTTAATTAAATATTCAACAAACCAATAGAAAGCAAATATGGGAAGTTTGTTCTTAGGGCTTACATGTACATTAACCCCTAGACGCCGAGCGCACACAAATATATGACCTCTCGGCATATGGGCCTTGATGCTAAGTGGCCGCATAGTTGTGTACCATTTGAAAATACATATGTGCTGAGAGCGCGCACCCTGCACTTTCCCAGCACATATGTCTGTTACTCAAGGAAAGGTCCCGATATCCCCTTGCGATCGGGACCTTTTCCGATCATGTGACCCCCATGGCAGCGAATCACAGCGGTCACATGACCCTAAAACCCGCCCGCCTTCTGAAACTCTTAAAGGGCTGGGAGGAGCCAGCACAAAGGGGTTAATATAATTCTAGGATATTTAGTTGCCATTAATGTGTAAAAGGATCACTGTGCATATGCTGCACATTTTGGTGTGAATTAAAGGCAAGCTTTACTATGAAAAATACTAGTTGTCTGAGTGTCATGCTGATTTAATGGATTCCTCCAAGAACCACACCCATGTACCCTCTGGACTGCCCACAGTTTCTGCAAAATGCTCAGTTCTGTCTGTGCCCTTTTATCTCCAGCTCCTTTAACCTACTTGATGTTACTGAAACCTGGCTTCAGGAATCTTACTCTGCCTCTCCAGCTGCCATGATGACCTCCTTTGGATTCACTCACCCAAACCCAGTGGACAAAAGGGAAGGGGCATTGGAAACGTTCAGTCCCTGCAAAGCATCTTTCAGGTTTGTCCCTCACCTCCCTCTCTTTCCTTCTCTTTTGAAACTATTTCTCTCTTTTCTCCAGTCTTTCTGCAGATTGCTGTCCTGGACCAGTACCCTACTTTCTCTCTGAAATACTCTTCTTTTTAATTCAAAATTCCTGTTATAATAAACACTCCAGCTGCTTTCAACTGCTCCAGCTACCTCTCAGATCCATCTATTTTTACCTAAAGCAATGGACAGTGGACACACATTTCTACTCATTTTGATGGCAACACCCTTGACCTTTTACCCACCTCTGTACTTCTTGCAACCTTTCCAACAGGTATTTTTCTCCCTCTAATCACATCCCCATTAGTTTCATGGTCTCCCTGTCTTCACCCTCCTTTTGCTCCAAAGAACAAACAGACTACCTCTACAAGAAAATATTACAATGTGAAGAGTATGATCAGCGCACAAAGGAACATATTACCACCTCCCCCTCTCTGTTGGGGACCCCCAAGGCTCTCTCCTCAGGCCCCTTCTCTTCTCCATCTATACCTCCTCCCTCAGCAAACTGATACACTCCCACAGCTTCAACTATCACCTCTACACCGATGACAATTTACCTCTCCACCCCTCACCTCACCCCTTCAGTCTCTGCCCGTATCACCCACCTGCTGAACGACATATCAGACTGGATGTCGCTCCATTTCCTCAAATTGAACCTTTCTAAAACTGAGCTCCTGATTTTCTCCCCAGCCTGTGCCCCCCTCCCCCCCACCCTCTCCATCATGACCAACAACGCCACCATCAGTCCCACCCCGCAAGCCAAAGTCCTAGGTGTCACTCTAGACTCAAACCTGTCCTTCCAACCCCATGTCCAATCGTTGACAAACTCATGGAGGCTCCACCTCCGCAACATCTCCAAAATATGTCCGTTCCTAACCCCGGACACCACTAAACAACTCGTTCACTCCCTCATTATTTCACGACTTGACTACTGCAACTCCCTTCTCACCGGCCTACCTCATCACAGACTATCCCCGCTTCAGTCTATCCTGAACTCAGCGGCCAGACTCATCCTCCTTAGCAACCGCTCCTCCTCTGCCACCCCCCTCTGTCATTCCCTCCACTGGCTCCCGATCGCCCAACGCATTAAATTCAAACTACTAACACTGAAATACAAAGCCATTCATAACGCTGCCCCAAACTACCTTACCGACCTGATACCCAAATACCACCCAACCCCTACTCTTCGCTCCTCACAAGACCTCCTACTCTCTAGCTCCCTCGTCTCCACCTCCCATGCCCGACTGCAGGACTTCTCCAGGACTTCCCCCATCCTCTGGAACTCACTACCCCAATCCATTAGACCCTCAACTACCCTCCTCACCTTTAGGCGCACCCTGAAAACCCATCTCTTCGGGGAAGCCTACCCCACCATCACCTAACAGCCAATCTCCTCCACTCCTTCTACCACACCATCCCCCACAGCCACTTCCTCCTGTACCACTTTCCCCTCCCTCCTAGATTGTAAGCTCGAAAGAGAAGGGCCCTCGAACCCCTCGTGTATTGTTTTGTTACTGTATTGTCTCATGTTCCGTCCCCCACTATAAAGTACAGCACTGAGCAAACCTTTCTGGCGCTATATAAATACTGTATTATAATAATAATAATAATATTAATATGATCCTTCCAAAGACCATGGTATCTACTAACAGTCCATAATGAGCCTATTAAAGTCCATACATCCTATGAAGCACGAATGACAGCCATCCCAGATTAAGCCAACTCTATAAAGATGAAAAGAAAAGGGGAGGGGAAAGAGTGCAGTATCTAAATTATGTTTAATAAACTTCAGCTAAAAGCACTTACAAGATAAATACATTAGGACAGCCCATCAGACATAATCTGAAGTAGAAGTCCACCACCAGATTCCACAGCCTGTACATGCGCCAATCATTAGGTGTGACTGCTGTTGATAGAAGAGGAGCTGCTGCAGCCAAAACTGGAAGTTCCTGAGACCAGCATGGAATGCACTCTTCAGGCGGTTGTGACGTCACAAGCGGGGAGAAGCACAGCACCACAGAAAGGCGTAAAATTATTTGTTTTGCTTTCTTTGTATGTATGGATTGCATGGGTGGTTGGATTGCATGGGACGTGGTGAAAATGTCATGTCAATAGCACCTTTAGAAATATAATTTACTGAGAAAAATGGTGACATGTTCCATACTTATTTTACCTGCTGTATTTTTAAATATTGCAACTATATCTTATGTTATAATTAATGTATCTTATGGTTGGCCATTTTATCAATTATTATTCCATTATACTTCTCTTGTTATGTATGCCCGCTTACTTATTTATTCACTTGCTGTGCCTGCTAGTCCTCCAGCTAGCAAATCTATATAAATAGTGCCAATGGCCAGGCCATCAGAAGGAGCAGTAGCCTTTGCCTTTCCGTGGTGCTGTGCCTCTCCCTGCCCGTGACGTCACGTCACGTCACATGCTGCTGATGAGTGTGTTCCACATCTGGTCTCAGGAACTTCCTGTTTCGGCTGCAGCGGCTTAGGGTTTCTCTTCCATCAACAGCAGTCGCATCTAATGATTGGCGGATGTACAGGCTGTGGAATCTGGCGGTGCACCTCTACTTCTCTTCATTTCTGTTTGATGGGCTATCTGAACATATTTATCTTGTTTTTGACTACAGTTAATTAAACATCATTTGGATACTGCACTTAAAAGGCGCCTCTTTCCCCTCCTATTTTTCTTTTCATGACAAAATATTACCCCTATCCTGCCTCAACCTGACTACTATTCACAGCAGCTAGTACTCACTGTCTAGGTGGTATAGGATCCTGACTTGCCCTTCTGTTCATAGGTACTAGACCTCGATTTCAGAGGTGTATGTAAAAATCACTAATGTGATTTTACCAAACTCTCCCCATATCGCACTGTTTTCTATTTTTCCTGGTTCTCTTAAAACACATTAAGAAAGCATATTACAGCAATTTTTTAACAGCTACCAAGGCAGTTATCCCATGGCACTGAAAATCAACACAGGCTCCAATTCTTCTGGAGTGGGTTTCTGAGATGGACCATATTGAGCATGTGTAGGCCCTCACTTTTCCTGAACTGGGCACCTATGAGCAATATCATCAAATTTCGCTCTCCTTGAAGGTCTTTAGACTTTCTCAAGAATTGAAAGATCTACTTGTAGCAAGTTGAAGTGGAATCAATCGCCCTCCTTTGTATTATATTTTCTTCTGCTTTGGGTGCCAAGTTTGCCTTCTTCTCTTGTCACCTTCTCTTCCCCCACTTTTTTTTCCTTTTTACCACTTTTATCTTCTAAAAAAAGTTCCCCCCTCCCCCCTTTTCCTTTAGCCTTAACTATCCTGCATTGATTGGCCTTGTAGTTCATATGTGCTCCTATGGGGTCTTATCCATTTTCTGCCCTTTACATACAGTTGTTTCTATTTACAGAGAAAAAAACATCTTTTTCTAATGTTTGCTTTAGGAAGGTTTTTTCATGCCATTGATATATTTTTTATCTCATTTATATGCAATCTTTGTGTGTATATATACACACACACATATATATATACATATACACACGCATATACACTGCTAAAAAAAAAAGGAACACAGAGTATAGCCTCAAGTAAATTAAACTCCTGGGATATTGATCTGGTCAGTTAACTAGCAGAGGGGGTTGTTAATTAGTTTCAACAGGTGCTCTAGATGGGCAACATTGAGATGACCCCCAAAACTGGAGTGGTCTTACAGGTGGAGGCCACTGACAATTTTTTCCTTACTCATCTTTTCTGACTGTTTTTCACTAGTTTTGCATTTGTCTAGGGTCAGTGTCACTACTGGTAGCATGGGGTGATACATGGACCCTACAGAGTTTGCACAGGCAATCAAACTCCTCCAGGATGGCATGTCAATAAGTGCCATTGCCAGAAGGTTTGCTGTGTCTCTCAGCACAATCTCAAGATTATGGAGGAGATTCCAGAAGACAGGCAGTTACCCTAGGAGAGCTGAACAGGGCTGTAGAAGGTCCTTAACCCATCAGGACTGGTATCTGCTCCTTTGTGCAAGGAGGAACAGGATGAGAACTGCCGGAGCCCTACAAAATGACCTCCAGCAGGCCACTGGTATGAATGTCTGACAAAACAATCAGAAACAGAGTTCATGAGGGTGGCCCGAGGGCCCGATGTCCTCTAGTGGGCCCGATGTCCTCTAGTGGGCCCTGTGCTCATGGCTCAGCACCATAGAGCTCGATGATATTTGCCATTGAACACCAGAATTGGCAGTTTCGCCACTGGCGCCCTGTGCTTTTCACAGATGAGAGCAGGTTCACCCTGACAGACATGTGACAGGCATGAAGAGGTCTGAAAAAGCTATGGAGAACGTTATGCTGCCTGTAACATTGTTCAGCATGACCGTTTTGGTGGTGGGACAGTGATGGTCTGGAGAGGCATATCCATGGAGGGATGCACAGACCTCTACAGGCTAGACCAGGGATGTCAAACTAGCAGCTATTGCGAAACTACAAGTCCCATCATGCCTCTACCTTTGGGAGTCATGCTTGTAACGGTCAATCTTGCAATGCCTCATGGGACTTGCAGTTTGTCAACAGCTGGAGGGCCACCAGTTTCACACCTGGGGACTAGACAATGGCACCCTGACTGCCATTAGGTATTGGGATGAAATCTTTGGACCCATTGTCAAACCCTATGCAGGTGCAGTGGGTCCTGGGTTCCTCCTGGTGCATGACAATGCCCGGCCTCATGTGGCGAGAGAATACAGGCAGTTCCTGGAGTATGAAGGAATTGATACCATTGAATGGCCCTCACGCTCGCCTGACCTAAATATAATAGAACACCTCTGGGATATCATGTTTCAGTCCATCCGATGTCTCCAGGTTGCACCTCAGACTGTCCAGGAGCTCAGCGATGCCCTGGTCCAGATCTGGGAGGAAATACCCCAGGACACCATCCGTCGTCTCATTAGATGCATTCCCTGACCTTGTCAGGCATACATACAGTACAAGCACGTGGGGGCTATACAAACTACTGAGTACCATTTTGAGTTGCTGCATTGAAATTTCAGCAAAATGGACTAGCCTGCTGCATAATTTTTTTAACTTTAAATTTCGGGGTGTCTTTATTCATTCCGCTGTAGGTTGATCATTTTCATCAAACGATGGGGCATGCTTATGTTCCTAACACATTACCCAGTCCATATCTGTATAGATATCCAACATGATTTTTCCCATTGAGATTTGATGTGTTCCTTTAATTTTTTTGAGCAGTGTATATATATATATATATATATATATATATATATATAAAAAATGTATTTATTTTTAAATCTTGTGTGACCTTCCCATGCTCCAGTAAGTGATACAATTTCCATTTATTTGTTACAATAGGTAGGATAGGTTGGATGTGTTATCTGTTTGTTCAGTATTTTGTTTCTATCCCTTACCATGTTCATATGAAAATCTTTCATAAATTCAGATTTAAACCATGATGAGATCTCCACTGTCCAGATATCTCCCATAGTTAATATACTACATCTACAAAACACTTTCAAAACTTTCTACCTTTGACCTTGTTACCACAGAGGAATACCCACCTAACCACCTGCCCCCTGAACCCTGTGTTCCCTCACAACTACAGTGGTCACTTTTTTGCTCTTTTATTCACCCTCTAACTCACATCTTCAATCTCTCTTGCTCTACTGGCATTTTCCCCACCCATCTAAAGCCCTCACTTCACCCATCTGAAAAACCTAAAACCCTTCTACTTTCTCTAATTTACCTCCAAACTTCTAGAATGCCTAGACTGCAACCATCTGAACTACCACCTCACGTTAACCACATTCTTAAGCCTTTTCAATCTGGCTTTTACCCTCAACACTCTGCAGAAACTGTCCTCCCAAAATTCACTAATGGCTTAGTGTCTGATAAAACTAATAGCCACTACTCAATACACTTAACCTTAGATCTTTTAGCTGCCTTTGATACAGTTGATCACCCATTCCACCTCAAAAATCCCCACTCCCTTGGCCTCCAAGACTCTGCTCTTGGCTGATTCTTCTTTTCGTGCAGTTTCAATGTCACCTAGAACTTTACCTCTTCCCCCTTTCATTGGTTGTACCCAAAAACTCCATCCCCTGACCCAGACACCCACTATTTTCTATCTTCAGCTTCTCCTTGGGTCAGCCTCCCAGGGATACCACCAGTACCATATCTGTCCAGACGACACCCAACTATTTTGCTCTAGTTCACTGGTGGACATACAGTATATATATATATATATATATATATATATATATATATATATATATATATATATATATATATATATATATATATATATCTCTATTTATATCTGTCAACACACCACCACCAAGGTATCAGGTGCAGAGGATGGCGCTGCTGGCTGCAATTTGACTTAATGGTTACCAGGTGAAAGTGTCTACCAATGATTTGGCAGGCGCAATTTGCTTTTGGGAAGTTGTCAAACAAATCTGATTTCTTTTTATGAGGAGGTGAGCAAAACCTTGGACAGATGGGTGGCGGTGGACGTGGTATACTTGGATTTTGTAAAAGCATTTGCCACAGTTCCCCACACACGGCTAATGTGTAAGGTAAAGTCTACGGGCCTGGAAAAATCCGTATGTAAATAGATAGAAAACTGGCTAAAAGATCGTATTCAAAGAGTAGTAGTTAATGATTCATACTCTGAATGATCTAGGGCTGTCAGTGGTGTACCCCAAGGCTCAGTGTTGGGACCCTTATTTTTTAATTTATTTATAAACGATTTATAGCCTGGGATTAAAAATACCATTTCAGTCTTTGCAGATGACACCAAGCTGTGCTGTGGAATAACGCCCTTACAGGATGTCTTCAACTTACAAGCCGACCTCAATGCACTGTTTAATTGGGGAACTATGTGGCAAATGAGGTTTAATGTAGATAAATGTAAGGTGATGCACTCGGGGCTTAGAATATGCATGCACCATACATACTAGGGGGGTACAACTGGGGGTATCAATGGTGGAGAAGGATCTGGGGGTTCTGGTAGATCACAAGCTTAATAATGGCATGCAATGCCAAGCTACGGTTTCTAAAGCAAGCAAAATCCTCTCTTGTATTAAAAGAGGTATAGACTCCAGAGAGAGAGATATCATATTACCCCGGTACAAATCATTAGTAAGACCTCATCTGGAATATGCAGTTCAGTTTTGGGCACCAATTCACAAAAAGAACATTGAGGAACTGGAGATAGTACAGAGAAGGGCAACCAAACTGATAAGAGGCATGGAGGAGATCAACTATGAGGAAAGATAGAGGAACTAAATTTATTCTCTCTTGAGAAGAGGAGATTAAGGGGGGATATGATCAACATGTATAATTACATCAGTGGTTCATATAGTGAACTTCATGTAGAATTATTCACCCTGAGATCATCACAGGGGACACTCTTTACGTCTGGAGGAAAATAAATTTAATCTCCAAACATGGAAAGGTTTCTTCAGAGTGAGAGCTGTGAAAATATGGAATAGACTCCCTCAAGAGTTGGTGGATTGCTCTAAAAAAGGCCTGGATTCTTTCTTGGATACACAGAATATAACTGGTTACTAACATTTATAGGTAAAGCTGATCCAGGGAATATCCTATTGCATCTCAGGGGATCAGGAAGGAATTTTTTTCCCATGCAGGAGCAAATTGAATAATGCTTTGCTGGGTTTTTTGCCTTCCTCTGGATCAACTGTGGGTATAGGATTCTAACTTTTTTTTTTAATGGTTGAACTGGATGAACATTTTTCAGCCAGACTAACTATGTAACTATGAAGTGCTTTGCAACATCTTTCGGAGGAGGCATAATATATCAGCTTTTTGGGGCTTTGGCCGTTGTACTATTTGGGGAGTTTATTTGAGAAAGTCTTAAGAGGAGACAGAAAGCACACCAGATAACATGCAAAATCAGAGGTAGGACTTCAACACTCAGATTAGTCTCCCTGCCTGGGCCTCTGGCATTCCTTGTTCCTTTTCTTTTATAAGCATATTCAGAGACATTCATCTCTAGCTCCTGATGAAGCAGACAAAGTCCAAGAAATGCGTCAAGCATTTGTCATTGTATCTTATACTATGGGCGGCACAGTGGCTTAGTGGTTAGCACGTCTGCCTTGCAGTAAATGGTTCATGGGTTCGATTCCCGACCATGGCGCCTCCTGCATGGAGTTTGCAAGTTCTCCCTGTGCTTGCGTGGGTTTCCTCCGGGTGCTCCCGTTTCCTCCCACACTCCAAAGACATGCTGGTAGGTTAATTGGATGCTGTCTAAATTTGCCCAAGTATGTGTATGTATGAATGTAAGTTTAAGGACCTTAGATTGTAGACCTCTTGAGGATTAGGGACTGATGTGAATGTTCAATATATATGTAAAGTGCTGCGTAAATTGAAATAAAATAAATAAATATACTTGAAACTGAATGCAAATTAGACAATATATGATTTAAATGTGATTTTATACAGCAAATTTTTATGAGAAAATTATATTTTAAAGAGATTTTGTACAAATAAACTGTACTGGTGTTAGAAAATAATTTTTGTTGTGCCTTAAAAATCCCACCATGTCAAATATTAGGTCAGTCTATTTTACTCAAATAACAGTAACAAAAAGAAAAGTTTAATTTACATATTTTCATGAATTTTTAAATGTATCTTAGTGCACATAAGTGATTTTAGGTAATCATTGATACAGTAAATGTTCTTCATTCAGATTGTCATGGTCAACCTAGAAAAATTGCATGTATCAGCAAAAAAGAAAGATTAATCCCTAACAACAGGAACTATTCTCATATTTTTCAGAAAGTGGATAGAAATATATATTCTGCTTGTTGCCACAGAAGAAAGTTAGTGGGGCATTGTGGTATTGCTTTTACAGTCTAGGTACTCATTTCCAGAAAATTGTATCTGTTCCACATGACCAAGGTATGAGAATTTCAGAGAACCTCTGCAAGAAACAAAAAAGTAAAGTAGATATTGAATTCATGCAAGTTATAGGGAAATAATATCGTATTAGCTAATAGTCTAGGATTCAAACAGGTTAGACAAATAAAAAAAGACTCAGAAGATTCAAGCGGTTGAATGGCTTGATACAATGGTGCCATCTACAGCATGTTTTCTATATGGTTCTTTACTTTCCAAACCGTGCTTTTCTATGACATAGATCTAATTAGAGATGGTCTGCTATATGTGTGTTTATTATTTATATCAATTAGAAATTTAGTCATTTTAATTTCTTGTGGATCTGCATCTTAGAAATTCAGATTCACTTTTTTCAGTCCTTTGTTTCAACTATTGTTGCATAGTTAATTTCTGCTAAAATATTTATATCCACTTTGCATTAATTCTGGTATTCAGAGTCCTTTTTATTACTTTGTCAACATTGTTGCATTACCCTATTACTATGTCATTAATCACTGAGCTATTTCTGTTTTCTATATTAGTGTCACCATCACTATCAACATACCCTAACTGCCGGATGCAGAGAGAGGTCACTGTGGCTTCATTTTTTTTTGGCTTGCCAATAGCTTTTTGTATTGGAAAATACCAGGTAAAAAAACACAAAGTTATATAGTGACTTAAAGTATTAAACCCAAAAGCAAATATTTATTAAATTGCAGCTTACCAATCCTTAGATGTAATGGCTGCATTATTTTTTTCTTTTTTAGGCTTTTTTTTTATTTTCATTTGGTGATGCTACCAGTAAGTCTGTTTTTAAACAGACCAAGCTCTTCTGTAAATCTAGAAGTTAGAGGGATGGGGCAAACCAATTTCCACTGACAGGGGTGCTTAAACACGCTTTCATATATTCATGTAAAATCTTTATCCCCCCCCAAAAAAAAACTGCTGCTGCAACTGCTTGTGTGAGCTAGAATTTGCCTTCAATTTGTTAGTGTATCTAAATCTGATAGTACATCTAACACTCCCCTCACTCCAGACTGATAATGCTGCTGTCCAAAGGTGCTCTGAGCTACTTCATCCAGTATAGTGGGGCACTGTAATATAGGAGGTGGGTTACTCTCCAGATTACCAGGAAAAAAGTCTTAAATAACAAAAAAAAAAAAAAGCATACAAACACCAAATCTGACAATTGGTTAGCTGCAATATATTAAATTTTTGGTTTGGGGTTTAATACCACTTTAATAGATGATGAAGCCATACATGCACACTGATACATGAGGTGGTATGGGGCTTACTTCAACACCATTCACAGCCATCCAACTTTGGGTGATGGAGACTTTGCTTTCCTCAACAGTAGCCATGGCATAAGCAACCCAGTACACACTGGGGATAAACTACACTTAAAAGAATATATTGTAGTAATAACCCCGTTACCTACTGCATGGTATACTTACTGTACAATAAGCAGAATGTTGTGGACTTTGATCTGTTCCCAGGTGCAGACCTTACTGAAACAAAAAAAAAAGGATATATATAAAAATGCACAAATTAATGCAAACATTTCTAATATTTAAATCCTATTTGCTAATTTTATGAACCTAGAGTTAAGGTTTAAGCAAGCCAGAGACATGTCATATCCTCCCTGGTTTTATTTTGCTATTGATGTTAATAATAGCCATAGGATTATGGTCATGCAAATAAGCTACGCAAATTTAGATGAAAGATTTCAATAGCTATAGGGTTCATATAATCCTCAACAGTGAGGGGCATATCATCATCTGAAATATATAAAAGATATTTGAGTTTATTGCCAGCATAAACTGTGGCCTCAGGTATTAAACCAATTCAGATATCAAATACTGGAAAATTATGACTGGCCCATAGGAATATTCAAGGGACCGGTTTAATTTGCCAATCTTTTGCAAAAAATAATAGGCAACTGTTTTAAATTAATGAAATTAGGAATGGAAATGAAGCCTTACTTCTAAGAAAAACACAATTCTGTTCCACAGTAAGCCTATAATATCGAACATTAGTAGTTTTTTCAGTTGTCTTAAGTTTATACTTAATTTCTTAGTACAGACTCTGAATTCCAGGAACTAAAATGAGGAAGAAGTGACTTGGAAGATTATTATTATAGTAATATAACTATAGTTGGAAGATACTGTAGCCCACTTCCAACTATAGTGTTCTTTATTTAAGTTTTGGGTTGACTGCATAATGGTTAAAACTTCTGTTACATTTTCCTTTTTAATTGCTCTCTACAGTACATCTTTGTTGAACAAAACTCATTTTTTCCTTGCAAAAAAAATAAATGGGCATTATGCAGTAAAATGAGTGTTTTTATACATATTTAAAGCAGATCCCTATCTACAGTTTGCTTAGATTTCCAGGTTTAGCCACAGATCGGTGTTTCTCAACCAGAAGTCCATGGAAGCCTAGGTTTCCTCCAGGAGGTTGAAGAAATTTATACCAGTGACAGCCGTTCTGCATTGTGTTTCTACACCATATACTATACATGTCTGTATTACTTTACTAACAAATGAGTGTTCCTACGTTTATGCTGTATCAAAGTGGTCTGCTGATCTTAGAGGCCCGGCTTCTTCTCTCCTTCCTCAAGGAAGTTGCTGAGGGTTCCTTGAGCAATGAGCAATTCCTGCCTCTCAGGTAAGTTCCCACTGATACCACTGATCATTTTAGCCATCTATAAAGGGAGTATTTCTTCCCAATGACCACAAGTGTAAGGAACATTCTTCCCACTGACCATCACACTAATGTATCATGAGTTGTAGATATGGTCATTTTTAACAGGGTTTTTCTGAGACCGGAAAGTTAATTCAAAGGTCCCTGTGTTTTGAAAAGGTTGATAAAGCCTGCCATAGATGCTTGGCAGCCAATATTCTCTGTATGTTAACCAATCTGGATATGCTAAATACTGCATTCACCATATTAAATGTTTCCACTGCCCAGGGATCCAGGTTTTGATGCTCCATATACCAGGTTCTGTGTCTTTTAGGCAAGCAGTTTTACAAATGGAAAACTTAATTGAAATTTCAGGTATGTGGAGATCACTGAACACCGTTTTTATCAAGACCACCTTTTTTTGGCAAGTTTGGAGGTTGTACTAGCATAGCATTTGGCATCCTTTCTGTCAAATGTCCAACTTTCCCCGTCAGTTATTTGACTTGTTTTTTGCAGATGTAGTTTGTTCCTGTTTCACATATGATGTTACTTTTGAAGCCATTTGCTGTGACTTGCAATGGAAGTAGTTTTAAAATTCTGCTTTACAAAGCCGAACACAGTGCCAATTAATATAGCTTTTACAGCCAAAACACTTGCTAATAAACCAAACTTTTTAGTTGTTTGAGCTTTAGTTACATCAAATTTTTACCAATCTTTGTGTTATTTTGTCTACCCCCTTATACATCATTTTAATGTCATGTTATGCTCCACCATAATTATCCAGTTTCTCTTGTGACGTACAATGTGTTTGTGTCTTGGATTGTACTCTTCACAGTATATAATATCTGTTAGAAAAAAAGAGATAAATTACTTTATAATAACTAAGAAACAAAAGCATTTAACCATATATTTCAATTCAACAAACAAATAAATATATACCAACATAAAAAAACATTTCTTAAAGCTTTTTTAAAATTGTAATAGTTAATATTTCTATAGTACTTTTTTTTCTGGGGACTCAAACCATGTTATATTGGGACAGAAATGAGGCGGCCATCTTAGGTGAGCTCAGACTATCATACTAGGGTAATTTTTTTTTTTTAAGTCAAGAGCTAATTAACTTACAAGTGTGTCTTTGGTATGTGAGAGGAAACCAGAGTACTTGGAGGAAACTCATGCAAGCACAGGGAGAACATGCTACCTCAAATCCAAAACTCAATCTGAGGACCCCAGTGTTGCACGGCAGAAGTGCTAAGCACTAAGCCACTGTACTCTATGTCCCTCTGCCACAAATGGCACCTTCTTCAGTACCATTCTGTGCCCATATTTGGCCAGGGAGCTTGCAATGAAAGCGAACAAGCAGTGTACCCTCATATTACCACCTCTCCATCCTGATTTCCTTTATATCCCCTCATATCATTCTGTATATTCTTAAAACAAAGCCCAAAAAGTTATTGATGTCTGCTTTTTCTTTTTTGGATTTAGTAGCACCAACAGCATAAATAACATGGTTAGCTCTCTAGCCCTAGCTACTAGAGCTACTGTATGTGACAATTCAATTTTCTGTAGACTGGAGATAGGTAATATATATTGGAGCGCACATCTAAATACAGTAATACCTCGGTTTACAAATTTAAACTCATTCTGCAGGACTTTTCGTATACTGAAAAATTCATAAACCAAAAATGCAGTTTCCCATAGGAATGCATTGAAAACCAATTAATCCAGTCAGAAAAAAGTAAAAAAAAAAAAAAAGTATTTTATCTGTTCAAAACACTTTATAAAGTGCACTTTAAAGGCATAAATACTGTACAGGGACAGGATTAATCAAGCAATAACATTTCAAACATCCAACTTCAACTTTTAAACATCACACATCAACTTTTAAAACATGGCAAACTTTTCAAAACAATTTCAAACATTTTTTGGAAGAGGAGAAGCAGGGCAACTGGGCAGCACTAACACAAGCAGGTTCTTTTTCATGTCTAGGCTGTTTTAGTAGGAACCTTTCCATTGTCTGCTGCCTCCGGCACCTTTTAAGCATCACTCGGAAAGGGGACATGATGTCGGTGTCAAAACTGTTCACAAGTCTCTGGGATAGAGCCATATCTGGGTGGTGCTACTGTGCAAATGTCTGTAGGTTTACCCACATTTGGCATGCCTCCTTGAGTTCCCTGGAAGAGAGCTGTTCCTCACTGGTTTCCTCCTCCTCAAATGAGATCCGCTCCTCCATTGTCTCCTTCTGCAGTTCCACCAGGTCCTCGGCGGTTAGCTCACGGTTGTGTCCCTCTACCATCTCGCAGACATCCTCCTCAATTACCTCCAGTCCCATGATCCTCCTCAAGGAAACTATCTCCTCCAACACTGCTGACTCTGGTGCAGGTTCAGAAGCATTGGAGTCAGGTGTCACAACACAGTCTGGCCACAGGTTGTGCCAAGCAGAATTTAGGATTCTCTGGATGACCCCGGCCCAGGCAATGGTGATAATCTGCAGACACCTCACAATGTCAAAATGGTCTCTCCAAAATTCATGAAGGATGAGGCTTGATCGATCTGTTATCTCAAAGCATTGCCGGAAAAGCTCCCTTGTGTAGAGTTGTTTAAATTTGGAGATGACCTGCTGGTCAATTGGCTGGAGTAGTGGGGTGGTGTTAGGCGGAAGGAACACGACTGTGATGAAGTTAAAGTCCTCCAGCAAGTCTTCCTTGAGGCCTGGAGGATGAGCAGGAGCATTGTCCATGAGCAGCACGGCCTTGAGTGGCGGGTTATTGCCCAGGACCAAAAACCAGATTGACCCACTGCACAAACAAGAGGCGTGTGACCCAAGCCTTTGAGTTGGACCACCCCAAATGCTCAACTGCTCCTTCACCTTTTGTTTCTTGAAGGCCCGTGGGTTCTCTGAGTGGTAGACGAGCAGAGGCTTGATCTTAAGGTCCCCACTGGCAATGGCGCAGAACAGGAGGGTGAGACGATCCTTTATCGGCTTGTGGCCAGGCAATGAGGTCTTCTCTTCCGTTATGAAGGTATGCATTGGCATCCTCTTCCGGAAGAGCCCAGTCTCGTCACAGTTGAAGACCTGCTGAGGAAGGTAGCCCTCTGAAACCATGACCTCCAGGCACTCAGTAGCAAATTCCTCAGCTGCAGCAACATCAGAATTTGTGGCCTCTCCATGCCTGACCACGCTGTGGATGCCAGATCTGGTCTTGAACCTTCTGAACCACCTCCTGCTCGCCTTGAAGCCTTCTGCATCAGCTGACGTTCCTGGCTGTTGGTCAAGGAGGTCAGTGTGCAAGGCCTTGGCTTTTTCGCAGATTATTGCCTCGGTCACTGTGTCCCCTGCACGCTGCTTCTCTTCAACCCAGAGCAGGAGCAACTTTTCGACGTCCTCCAGAATAGGTGGCCATTGCTTGGAGACCCTGGTGACTCCCTTGGCTGCATCTCTCCTAGTTACCTTCTCTTTCATCTTTAGGATGGTGGCGATTGTGGATGCACTCCTTCCATATTCTTTGGCGAGCGCAGTCAATCGCATTCCTCCTTCATGCTTCCCGACGATTTCTTTCTTGACCCGAGCAGAATCATTCTCCTTCCCAGCTTCCGCTGCTTTCTTGGGTGCCATGACACCACAGTCACTAAGTGAGCAGAAAATTAAAAAAATGCTTTACACCCACACCCAGGCTCTCAATGCTCCAGTCCAAGAGCCCCAAGTCTATCCACACAAGCTAATGAAAACCCCAAAAATCTGTCCACATGAGCTGGCATGGAAACCACCCCACAATGCAAAACACACAGTAGCAGGCATGCACAGCACATGAGCTGGCATGGAAACCACCCCACAATGCAAAACACACAGTAGCAGGCATGCACAGCACATGAGCTGGCATGGAAACCAACCCACAATGCAGAACACATAGTAAAAGGCATGCAAACGACAAACCTCAGCTCCCTACCTTTCCACAGACTCCAGCATGCACGGTACTATAAACCTCCCAGGTACAACACAGACTCCGGCATGCACAGTGCTATAAACCTCCCACACGCAATGCATCCTGGGGAAACTTGCTTCATATTGCGGGAAAAATTTGTAAACCAAGGTATTATTTTCCATGGATTTTAATTCGTAAACCGAAAATTCCGTTTACCGTGGCGTTCGTAAAATGAGGTACCACTGTATGCCTAAGAAGAATAGTGCATATTTCTGTAATGCGCTCTAGGTTAGCTAGATAAGAGTTTTGTTAGAGGCTGGGTTGCAGCCTGGGGTGAGTCAGCCTGGGAGTGAGGTAGTGGCGTTCACTTCAGACAGGCTGGGAGGCTTCTGGAGCCATCCTACTCTTCCAGAAACTCAGAGAATGTTCTGGAACAGGGGTGGAGGAAGGGAGGAGGCCCAGATCTGCATGTTTGAGGGACCTTGGCCAAGGAGATAGAGCCTGAGCAGCAGGGGAGTAGAGTGGAAGATGGACCGAGAGGAAGGCTGGAGTGTGGAGCCTGGGAGGGGAGCCTACCTACAGGCTGGTTGCTGGACAGAAGGATCTCCATTGTTCCACCGTCTCCTAGGGAGGACAACCTGTCAGCCGGGAAGGGGCCAGTCCAGTGAAAAGGCCTGAAAGCTGCATCAACCCACCAAGTTAACAGGACAGCGTGAGTACTCCTACTCCCCTGAGCCAGATAAAAGGGAGCGGGCGGTCAGGTGCAAGACTAAAATAGTTCTCATCCAGAACTACTTAACTGCTAGGGCTCTTGGAATCCCTTGCCAAGGGATACCCTCAGTGCAGCAGGGTGAAGAGGAAAGACTCATCTGGAATCTGAGGATATACACCAAGGGGACTTCAGTGCTCCTTAACAGAGACATTTGCCATTGTTGGTCCACTATTTCTTGTACAGTTTTGTTGCTAAGTTTGTCTTCAAGTTTACAGTTCCTTGTGCATCCCATATACCTCAACCAAGTTGCTAACCCCTTAATAAAAACAACTAAAAACCAGCTCAAGGACTGTTTACTGACTCTGAATGTGCAAGTGTGGAAAATACATGTTGCCTGGCCATGCAGAGCTTAGAAGGACCCAAAACAAATCCAGCAGCCCTCAAGAGGGTAGTGCTATACTTCCTATATGCAACTGAACTTTTTCCTGGACCAAGAACTGGGTAAAAACATGAATAACTGAATTTAAAAGAGATAGCTGGACATGCCTGCATAGATGAGGTAATTGAAAGCATATAAATGGATATCCAAAACTGGTATTCCACTAGAAGCCCACATAACTTCCCAATGTACTCCTTATTGGTAAAGTTTCAGAGTTTTAAACCCAACACCCTCCAATTTATTTTTTAATTTAACAGAGTAGGGGAAGTTAGAATCTCTGTAAGTGATTTTATGGTATCCAAACTGGGGAAATATTCCCTCTCTTCTTGGTTTGCAGGTAAGAGACACATAAGTAAAGGGGAAATTTCTCAGTAGGGAAACAAAAACCTTTTTAGGAGCATGGTGGAAGGTTACAATTTCTGTCTGGTTTTTATTGCTGCCAGTATCTTCCTGCCCAGACAACACTTGTTTCCCCCGTTTCTGGATCTGGTGTCACTCAGAAACAAAGTAAGGGTAAATCTTTTCACATAGCTGACCGACCACAATAAATACCAGGCAAAAATTATGCCCCATCCAAATTCCCAAAAAGATTTGATGAAAGCTTTGGTTAAATAAGAGCTTAATAAAATCTTCTAATCAGATTAACAGTAGTGGAAATATTTACCTGGTTGTTTACCAGTGGGCCAACCATTTTATTTTCTTTCAGGTTGAGAGTACCGACTACAGCAGACATGTGTAGAAGCTCAACGTTGAGGTTCAGAACTGTTATCCCAAACATGTTTCTATTACTTATATTCAGTTTATTCTGTGGAAAAAAATGCAGTGAAATTACAAAATCTTTTGTATGCAAACTGTCTGAAGAATTGTTGTCAATTTTCCCATGCACAGCCTAGCCCCAGTCATACAATCCTTACCAGCACTTCCTGGCAGCTCCTGCTTTCAACGCATCAGATTGAAATCCAAGGTGTAGCCTGGAATTGGTGATTGGGAAGAGGAGGGCAGTGATGTCATCGCCTCCATCATGTGACAGTACTTGGGCCTAATGACTGACTGAAGACCCAAGCACTGTCACCAGAGGAGTTCACATAACTTCCCATAGCCAAAATCTTCCCAATTTCCAGAATTGTCTCGGTTTGCAACCAAAGAAGGGGCAGCTGGTCAGGTAAAATAGTATCAGTCATCCAAATACAGATGACTGCTATGGCAGCATATATAATATATATAGATTAATTTATATCAACTAATCAGGTGCAACTGTGTACCTGGAACAGTTGGAAAATGAAAATTTGAATATGATTTGTTGCAATTATACAATACAGGTCACTAACGAAACAGAGTATTACACTCCAGCAATATTAGAGGGGCTTTTGTTGGAAGTAAATTGAAACCAGCAGTTCCTAAATTATTCAACTTATTGGTGACTTTTCATCAACACAACAGTTTTCCTGACTGACATCTGTGTCAAGCATGCAAAACCCAGCGAAAGTTGTACTATTCATCTGGGTCAGTCTAGCTCAGGAACATACATACATAATTGCAAAGTTAGTCTGCTTGGGAAAAAAAAAAAAAAAAAAGGACAGGTCCATCCAGTTCAACCAATAGAAGGGGGGGGGGGAATTTATACAATTCTATATGTCAGGGGTATCCAAACTTTCTAAACAAAGGGCCAATTTACTGTCCATTAGACTTTAGAGGGGCTAGACTGTGGCCAGTGGGAGTAACAATGCCTCAGGCTTGGTAGACAGAGGGAGTAAAGAAATGACAGATTGCCTGTGAGGAAGAATAGTGCCCCATCACTGACGTCAGTGGGAGGAATAGCGCCCCATCACTGACGTCAGTGGGAGGAATAGCGCCCTATCACTGACGTCAGTGGGAGGAATAGCGCCCCATCACTGACGTCAGTGGGAGGAATAGCGCCCCATCACTGACGTCAGTGGGAGGAATAGCGCCCCATCACTGACGTCAGTGGGAGGAATAGCGCCCCATCACTGACGTCAGTGGGAGGAATAGCGCCCCATCACTGACGTCAGTGGGAGGAATAGCGCCCCATCACGGACGTCAGTGGGAGGAATAGCGCCCCATCACGGACGTCAGTGGGAGGAATAGCGCCCCATCACGGACGTCAGTGGGAGGAATAGCGCCCCATCACGGACGTCAGTGGGAGGAATAGCGCCCCATCACGGACGTCAGTGGGAGGAATAGCGCCCCATCACGGACGTCAGTGGGAGGAATAGCGCCCCATCACGGACGTCAGTGGGAGGAATAGCGCCCCATCACGGACGTCAGTGGGAGGAATAGCGCCCCATCACGGACGTCAGTGGGAGGAATAGCGCCCCATCACGGACGTCAGTGGGAGGAATAGCGCCCCATCACGGACGTCAGTGGGAGGAATAGCGCCCCATCACGGACGTCAGTGGGAGGAATAGCGCCCCATCACGGACGTCAGTGGGAGGAATAGCGCCCCATCACGGACGTCAGTGGGAGGAATAGCGCCCCATCACGGACGTCAGTGGGAGGAATAGCGCCCCATCACGGACGTCAGTGGGAGGAATAGCGCCCCATCACGGACGTCAGTGGGAGGAATAGCGCCCCATCACGGACGTCAGTGGGAGGAATAGCGCCCCATCACGGACGTCAGTGGGAGGAATAGCGCCCCATCACGGACGTCAGTGGGAGGAATAGCGCCCCATCACGGACGTCAGTGGGAGGAATAGCGCCCCATCACGGACGTCAGTGGGAGGAATAGCGCCCCATCACGGACGTCAGTGGGAGGAATAGCGCCCCATCACGGACGTCAGTGGGAGGAATAGCGCCCCATCACTGACGTCAGTGGGAGGAATAGCGCCCCATCACTGACGTCAGTGGGAGGAATAGCGCCCCATCACGGACGTCAGTGGGAGGAATAGCGCCCCATCACTGACGTCAGTGGGAGGAATAGCGCCCCATCACTGACGTCAGTGGGAGGAATAGCGCCCCATCACTGACGTCAGTGGGAGGAATAGCGCCCCATCACTGACGTCAGTGGGAGGAATAGCGCCCCATCACTGACGTCAGTGGGAGGAATAGCGCCCCATCACTGACGTCAGTGGGAGGAATAGCGCCCCATCACGGACGTCAGTGGGAGGAATAGCGCCCCATCACGGACGTCAGTGGGAGGAATAGCGCCCCATCACGGACGTCAGTGGGAGGAATAGCGCCCCATCACGGACGTCAGTGGGAGGAATAGCGCCCCATCACGGACGTCAGTGGGAGGAATAGCGCCCCATCACGGACGTCAGTGGGAGGAATAGCGCCCCATCACGGACGTCAGTGGGAGGAATAGCGCCCCATCACGGACGTCAGTGGGAGGAATAGCGCCCCATCACGGACGTCAGTGGGAGGAATAGCGCCCCATCACGGACGTCAGTGGGAGGAATAGCGCCCCATCACGGACGTCAGTGGGAGGAATAGCGCCCCATCACGGACGTCAGTGGGAGGAATAGCGCCCCATCATGGACGTCAGTGGGAGGAATAGCGCCCCATCATGGACGTCAGTGGGAGGAATAGCGCCCCATCACGGACGTCAGTGGGAGGAATAGCGCCCCATCACGGACGTCAGTGGGAGGAATAGTGCCCCACTCTCAGTGGAAGGAATAGCGCCCCATCACAGACGTCAGTGGGAGGAATAGTGCCCCACTCTCAGTGGGAGGAATAGTGCCCCATCATTGATGTTACTGGGAGAAATAAAGTCCCATTTGTTGGTGTCAGTTGGAGGAATTACGCCCCACTGTTGATGTCAGTGGAAAAAATGGTTCTTCACTGTTGGTGTAGATGAGAGTAATAGTGTCTAGTATCAGTGGGAGGAATACAGCCTGATAAAGGCATAACAAGGGCCGCATCTGGCCCTGGCACCACAGTTTGGGGACCAATGCTATATACACAAACTTACACCCACAGGTGATCCAGACGAAGGCAAAACAACCCCAAAAAATGTGATCCAATTTGTTCCCGGGGGGAGGGGCCAAAATTCCTTCCTGATCCCCAAGAGACAATCAAATATTCCCTGGATCAACTTTGCCTATAAATATTGGTACCCAGTTATATTTTGTTTATCTTGGAAAGAATCCAGGCCTTTTTTAAAACAATCTACTGAGCTGACCAGAACCAGCTCTTGAGGGAGTCTATTCCACATTTTCACAGCTCTTACTGTCAAGAAGCCTTTCCGTATTTGGAGGTTTCCTCCAGACGTAAAGAGTGCTCCCTTGTCCTCTGTGATGACCTCAGGGGGAATAACTCTACACCGAGTTCACTATATGAACCACTGATGTATTTATACATGGAGATCATATCCCCCCTTAATCTCCTCTTCTCAAGAGAGAATAAATTCAGTTCCTCTAATCTTTCCTCATAGCTGAGCTCCTCCATGCCTCGTATCAGTTTAGTTGCCCTTCTCTGTACTTTCTCCAATACCCCAATGTTCTTTTTGCAAACTGGTGCCAAAACTACATATTCTGGATGAGCATATTGCATGCATTTTCCTTAATTACAGGAGATGTGTAATTTCAATGACAATGAAAGTAAAGGCCTTAAAAGATGTATTTTAGGAATACTGAGAGCCTGGATCTGTCCTTGCTCGGTAAAGATTGGGTTACCGATGCAAAAGCATGTATTTTCTGCAAATGGTAGGCTCAAAATTTCTTCTGCAAACAGAAATAAATCAACAGCACCTCAAGCTATATGGCCAGTCATGCAAACAATAATCCTGAAACCATCAGGTATTCATACGAATATTGAACCAGCAAACACAAATGCTCCTGCGCTTGGGGATGGACTCGATGCAGGCTGCAACCACATTAAGAATGTCCTGGAACATGCACACCTTGCTGCCCTCAACAGACCGGGGGAATCCAAATATACTGAATGAGGAAAGAACAAAGAGAGGGCGCACAGGCCTAGTGCATTACCATAAAAAATATTTAATAAGAAATAAAATAGGTGTTGTACTCACAAACGACAATAAAGTCAAGGCACATCATAAAAGAACAGCTGGGTCAACACCGTGCTGAGTAACAGTCCGTAATGGGGAATGTAGACATCCAATAGGCTGACGCGTTTCGAGGACTTGCCTCTTCCTCAGAGCCACAGTGGTAATGCACTAGGCCTGTGCGCCCTCTCTTTGTTCTTTCCTCATTCATACGAATATGCAAGGAATTCCCTTAATTTGCAGAGATTTCCTCTCACTTTCTCTTTGGCTATGGGACAGGAAGTGAAGGGAAATATCCGCAATGGGATACAGATGGCCAAAGAAATAAATCTGACAGGGGTTATACCCCTACGCTCCAATACCAAGGACTATTAACTTTTTGGCCCTATGCTGACAATTATAAAAAAAAAAATTGTAACAACCATATGATGACAAAACCTTGCCCATTTGCACCAACAAACTCCCACCTAGAATAAAAGACTCCCATACTTTAAACGTCTACACCTAGGGGTTGGGCTCAGGACCGTACACTTTACTTTAAATGGGAGTTTCCACACCACCAAGGAACTAAAAATGAAGCTGGGAAATTACTTAAACCTTACAGTTGAGTCAATAGCTCAGATCAATTTCCAAACAGAATATTTCAAACATACTACATTCTTTTTTCTGATCCAAACCTACTAGCTACGCTCAAATTCACCACACACTTCCTGTGGCATACTCACTCTATGGTTGTAAATACAGATCCAACTGTTCAGGCACTATATATACAGAAATGGGAAAAAAATGTAATACCTCTTTTACCCACAACAAAAAAAAAGACTGCATGGTATTATTCGTCCATGAATCCTCTATTTCAAACAAGCACTAGGAGACCAGTTTCAAAATATTGTAATGGTGGTACAGAACCTCCAGTCACACAACACCAAATCTATCCCAAAGTGTCTCTAATGTTGGAGATGCCAGTATCAGAGGTGGTTCCTTTCTCCATATCTTTTGGAGCTGCTTCACGCTTCTGGAAACCGGTAAGAAAAATTATACATAAACTAAAAAAAAAAACAGATGTAGGTAAAGACATTGGCTTGCATAGCGCTCAGCTTTGCACAATCTAGTCAACACAACAAGGGAATGAATACCAGGGATGCAGACCGCGCCACCTTCCAGTAGCCAATGGTTCACCCATACTATGTAACCTTTGAAAATTAAATATTGTCCCTGAACATAATAATATTGCCTTTTATTTTAAAAAAATATATACACCAGTAGGACATATTCCTTTTAAGTCCCACAAAGTACTCTACTTTTTAAGTGCATGTATCCTATATCCTTACAGAGAATACTCCATGATAAAACAAACAAACAGTTTATTCTCAACTTACCGTGGTTTCGAGGTTCACAGTTGAACTGGAAGCATCGTGGGTAACAAATGATGAATTCACCCCTGCATGATCCAGAGTGACAGAACGTGGATACAGGAACAATACAACAAGGAAAAATATCAGCAGACAGATGCAGACAGCCAAGGTCACATATAACTTCCTGAAAAACAGCCACCATAAAAGAATATTTATTACATGTTTATACAACACAAACTCTTCATTCTAATATATTAAAGTTATTCTAAAGGTTGTAAAAATAAATAACATGTTATACTTATCTGCTCTGTGCAATGGTGTTGCACAGAGCAGCCCAGATCCTCTTTCTTTTGGGTCCCGTGTCAGTTATCCTGGCTCCTCCTCCCTGCCAAGTGACCCCAATAGAAAGCCTCTTGCTTTTCTCCTCATTGGCTCACTGGCTGTGATTGACAGAAGCATGAGCCAATGACTCCCGCTGCTGTGTGAGCCAACGAGGAGAGAGAGACCTGGCAGAGCCGCTGCTCTCATGCACATCGCTGAATCGAGATGGAGCTCAGGTAAATATAAGGTGTGGCTGGGGGGAGGGGGCACAGAATGCATGAAGGTAAAAACACCTTCTGCCTTTAGAACCACAAAGTTTCCAAGGATTTCCACAGAAGGGTTCGTGTACCTTTAAGAGCCTGAGAGCCAGGCTTGCGGTGTCCATTTTAGGGACCACCCCCCCTTTGTTCAGTCTACCTAATTCTATATTAAAGCTTAAATTTAATCTGCTCCCCCAGCAACATGCTAATGTAATTACTAAATAAGTTACTTTGTTTTCATTCCTATTTTAGACTCTGTGAAATCATCACTGGATCTTTGCACTTCTCTATGCAATGCAGGGAGATCATGGCTGGTGGGAGGGTCCAGCAGGGTACTGTACATAGCCTCAGGAAAATATCACATCACCCTGCTTTGGTATTCTTCTCAAAATCCCACAGCTCTGATACGAGCAGTGAGCTGTCTCTTGGCAGGAATTATGCAAATAATAAAATGCCTTGATGGGTGGATGTGAGTCTGGAGGAGGGAGCTTTCTTAGGCAGGTTGTGTTTGTATGGAGACCACACTTGGTAATGCCCATATGTGTTGCTGAGCTTCATCATTGAAATAACTGAAATCCAATAAATGAAAGCTCAGGTACAGTCAGGATGGGGAGGAGGGGAATACATGATGCTAGATGTCCTCCAGCCAGGAAATGAGGTGGGATCTCAATGACCTGCTAAGTCTAAGGCACACTGTGAGGAGCTTAGAGTAAGCAACGTCAGTACAGGGAAGGGATCTGAAGATTGAATGTAAGGCGGGAGTCCATCTTTAAAGTTAGAGGCCAGAGCTTACAGAAAGGCTGCTTCAACAGATGGATTCTGTTGCGATCAGCAGGGGATCTGTGAACTGATCCCCTGGTGATCGGATGACACATCCGTCCGCTCAGTATCTCCATAGTGGCCATGGAGAGACCCCTGGGCGGGTGGGGGTAAATGGAATCTGCTGCCTGTTTACACCCAGCTGCTTCCGATCCGCCTAAACAGAAGAGGACAGAGTCCCCTCCATTTTTTATTTTTTTTTTTTTTTTTTTTTAGCAGGCCTGATCATACTCAGAGGTAGGCGGGTGTAAATGGACACAAGTCGATTTACACCTGCCTGTCCATAGTGATAAATCAATAAATAAATCATGCAGCGCTCTAAAATACATAAAATATATATAATGTTTAAAATATGAATACAAAATGCGTTTATAAACGTGCATGTGCAAACATCAGAAACTGAATTGCATATTAAGGCAACCAGGCTGTGTAAAGTCCCAATAGAAAAACAATAATCATAGAAGAATGTGCTAAATAGCGCCCCAGTGAGTGTGTGAATTGCGTCTAATTATGGTGCAAAAAGCTGCTTCAATGATGACAAAGTTCAAAGATCCGATTAGGTACAATTCGTGCTCCAAGTGAGTGTGGAAATGAAAATGTTTAGAATATATATTTATATTATTATTATTATTATTATTATTATACAGTATTTATATAGCGCCAAAAGTTTTGCTCAGAGCTGTACATTATAGTGGGGGACAGAACATGAGACAATACAGTAACAAAACAATACACGAGGGGTTCGAGGGCCCTGTTCTTTCAAGCTTACAATCTAGGATATATATATATATATTTCAAAATTGCCAAATACCTGCGCAGTTGAATATACTGGATGCACTTGCATTAAGTTTTAGGTACAAGAACTTAATTTACTTTTTGGCCGTTAATCCAAATCAAGTGAAGACAATCCAGTGCCCAATATAATTTCTGAGTCTTTAAGGCTCTGTTCACACTACTGCAATTTCAGATATGACTTGAGTCGCATGGAATCACATGACATTGTTCTCACTGGTGCCCATTCACATTGATGTGACACAGCCAGTGCCAGGACGAGGTCAACCGGTGCAGAGAATGAAGCTGGGAAACTGATTGGATGCAGAGTTCCCCATTCGCCCACCCCTGAGTACACAAAGCGCACTCCCTCCTTCCAAACCCCCAATTCAGAGCTCCCCCCCCCCCCCCCCCAAGAACAGAAGTCTCCCCTCCTCCCCATTAAACAGCTCCCCCACCCCGTAGCACACCACAATGTACAGAGCTCTCCCCACCTCCTAGCACCCCCCAATACACAGAGCTTGCCCACATCCCAGAGGCATTGGGGGCCCCATTATAATTTTGCATTAAATCATACTTGCCAACTGTCCCGAATTTGCTGGGACATTCATGCTTTTAACTAAGCTGTCCTGGGATGGCTGTGTGCCGGGCATCTTACTGGACTCTGTACTGTGCCCTTCTGATCCCAGTATTGTGCCCTGCCCCCCCCCCCCCGTACTGTGGTGCCTATCTGCCTCCTCCCTGTACTGTGCCCTTTGTGCTGATTAGTCTCTGATTTATGGCATGTTTTCTTGTTGCTTAAAATTTATTCTATTAAAAGTACTAAATAAATATATGTTTAAGTATATTAACTATTTATACTTTAATTCTACTTTAATTCTAGTAAGTGCATCATGGGCCCCTGGGCAAACTAATGCACTGGGGCCCTACCAGTGCAGTGCATTCGTTTGCCCAGGGGCCCATGATGCTATTAAGATGGCCCCGATTTGAAGGGTAAATATTTTAAACATTGACCCCATAGTGTCAAGAAAGCTTTAAGGGTTTTTTTCCCCAATAGCCTCTTTAAGCAGCTGAGTGAGGATAAGAAATTAAAGAGAACTGAATCTTACAAAAGCAAAAAGGAAGGTTATATAACCATCTAAATTCATGCACCCACTACCCAGAATGTCACTAAGCAACGGAAATAGAGGAAAACGAAGTCAAGACAGGTTGTATGAGATAAAGAAAAAAATCTGGCAGAACTGGTTGTAGCCTTGCCAGGTATGAAAATCAAAGACAGCATATTGCTGCAAAGGACCTGGAGGAAGAATTAATGGCATTTTGGAACCATGCGCTGTGAGATGCTACAATAACTCTTTAGCAACAATAACCAAGATACAGTTCCTTTGAAAAAAAAGAAAAAACTCAACATACCCCACCCTTTGTAAAGCAAGCATTCAAATGAATCCAATTGGGTTGTGTGAATCTAGGGCAGCCTCTCTCAACCAGGGTTCCTCCAGCTATTAAAGCCTCTCAAATAAAGTAACCACTATTACTAATGTTCTTTTTGGCTATTGGTAAAAGGGAATTCTTCAGTTTGGTTCCTTTCTCGTAGAGAAAACATTCTAGTCCGATTTCACTCTACAATGTGAGCTTCACACAATGTGCATTAGGAAGTCAGGCAGCGCTTATCTTATTTTTTGGCTGGACCACATAAAATATCATCAAGCCTTTTCCTCCCTAGTCCTACAGTCCCTGGCCTGATCTTTTATTCATTAAGGCTCCGTTCACACCTATGCAGTTTGCTTTTTGTCCATTTTGCAGTGCTTTTCACAGTTTGTTTTGCGTTTTTCTACACGTTTTTACAGTGTTTTGCGTTTTGTTCAGCTTTTTTCTTTTTTTATTCTGGGAATAATAAAAATGCAAAAACGCAGTAAAAACAAACTACCATGCATTTCAGCAGCTTCTCCATTGAACTTTATTGTAGCAAAAATTCAGAAATCCCTGACCCTTTCCAAAAACACAGTAAAAAAAAGCATAGATGTGAACATGTTCCATAGGAAACCATGTCAAATGGATTGTAGTGCGTTTCTGCAAAAAGCACTAAAAAACCATTGGTGTAAATGGAGCTTGAGTGTCAGCTCTTTTAATCACGAAGGGTCTGGCATTGCATGTGCATTTTACCTAGGGCAGCCTGCCTATGAATGCTCACTCCTCTAGACCGACATGCACCTATCAAGACATTTTAATATTTGCAGAACTACTCCCAAGAGTAGTGATGGTATTCTTGTCACTAAAGGCCTTGATGACCCCTCTCCACACCCCCAAGAACATCAGTGAGCCACCACCATGCTTCACAGTAGTGATGGTATTCTTGTCACTAAAAGCCTTGATGACCCCTATCCAAACATAGCACTTATGGTTGTGACTATAAATCTCTATTTTGGTCTTGTCAACCTAGATTACAGTGTGCCAGAAGTGGTGAGGCATGTCAAGATGTTGGGCATATTATAACCAAGTTTTTTGTGGCAGTGGTGCAGTAAAGGATTCTTTCCAGCAACTTGACTATACAGCTCATTTTGTTCAAGTATCATCGTATTGTGCAACTCGAAACACCTTTTTTCCAAAGCAGCCTTTATTTCTCCTGATGTTCCCTGTAACGTTTTCTTTGTATCCCAAACATTCTTCTGACAGTTGTGGCTGCAAACTTTCTTGGTCTACATGACCTTGGCTTGGTATCAAGAGATCCCCGAATTTTCCACTTCTTGAATAGTACTGACTGGCATATTCAAGGCTTTGGATATATTTTTATATCCTTTTCCATATTTATAAAGTTCAGTTACCTTCTTACGCAGGTCTTTTGAAAGTTCTTTTTTATTCTCCATGGCACAGTATCTAGCCTGCTCAGTGCATCCATGTGGGAGCTATCAAACTAATTAACTATTTATACATAGATACTAAGTGCAATTTAAAAAGCCACAGATGTGGGGAATTAACTCTTTATTGCCATTTTAACCTGTGTGTGTCGCCTTGTGTGTCTGTACCAAGGCCAAACATTCCAGGGGATGGAAACTTTTGATCCGGGCCATTTGGGTGATTTGTTATTATAATTTAAAAAGGAGCCAAACAACTATGTGATGATAAATGGTTTCATATGATCACTCTCCTAGATTGTAAGCTCCAAGGAGCAGGGCCCTCCTATCCCTCTTGTATTGAACTGTATTGTTGCTGTATTGTCTCCCTTTATATTGTAAAGCACTGAGGAAACTGTTGGTGCTATATAAATCCTGTATAATAATAATAATCTTGAATAAAAGACGTTTTTTAAATGATCAGTCATATTTTCAGTACCAACATTTCACAATTTCTGACAGGGTATGCTAACTTTTGAGCACAACTGTATATACACACACAAATGTTTTGCTTTGCATATCTATTTTAAACTTGTTTTACAAGGTGAGGGTTTACATATACTTTAAAGTCAGTATTTTACACTGAGCAATTATAGGACACTAACTTAGCAACAACAGTATACAATCAGCTCATCTGTCAGCTACAAGGTCCAAAAAAGCAAAACAAGCAATAGCTTAGCCTTCTGTGTATAAATAAACAGGAACTCAGATGTAATGTGTATATGCTGAGTGTGAAATTGGCTGTGAAATGCTATTTGATCCTTTGCTGCTGTTCTTAGCATACTGGATTGTAAGATAATGGCGACCAGGGGCGGACTGACCATTTGGAAACTTGGTCACTGCCTGAGGTCCCGGGGTCAGTAGGGGGCCCCACGAGATGCCCCTGGTACCATTTTCATAGGCTTTTTTGAGTTTGGGCAAGGACGCAGGGGCCCCATGATCCCCTATTGCCCGGGGGCCCCATGAGTTGTCAGTCCACCCCTGATGGCGACAAGGTACAGAACGACATATAGGATTGTTCATTATTTCTTTGTTTACTAATGCTGGTTTAAAAAAAAAAAAAAAAGGTCAAGGAAAAATAAACTAAAAAACATATGCAGTACATCTCTGCAATACAAACACATTTCCACATTTGATCCTTGCAATGACTCTGCAGGATTTGGCGAGACGGCCAGTGGGTAGGCACTGGGGAATGTTGATTGTCACGCCTGGGGGGGGCCTAAAGCTGTGTAAGGGGCCCCAAAAATTCTGATGGCTGACGTGCCCCAGGTTTTCTACTGAGAGTCCTGAGTCTATTAATCAACCTATCAATCCATCTATTTTGTCACCATAATGTGACATTTTAGACAAATTAATTTTAGTTCGGTTAGAAAGAATACATTTTAGTTTTTGACTTGATCCAAAGTGATCATCCAAAACGGTCATCATGGTATCCTACCAGGCCATCAACATTTTAATATGCCCAGAGTTGCCCCTGGTCTACTGGGATCCTAGAAGTTACATACACACTTTAAAATTGATTCTAAAGGTTTTTTTTTTATTTGCAAAAAATAAAATACATGTCAATTCTTACCTGTTGTGTGTAGTGGTTTTGCACAGAGCAGCCTGGATCCTATTCTTTTCAGGTCCCCGGCAGGCTCTCCTGACCCCTCCCCTCCTGTTGGGTGCTCCCATAAGCAAGCAGCTTGCAGTGGGGGCACCCGCTGCTCCGTGTGCCCATTCACACATGGAGCTGTGGCTCAGTCCCGCCCCCTCTCTCTTCTCATTAGCTCACTGGCTGTGATTGACAGCACTGGGAGCCAATGGCTCCCACTTCTGTCTCAGCCAATGAGAAGAGGGAGTCCTGGGATAGCCGAGACTCGTGTGTACATCGCTGGATTGAGAGGGGGCTTGAGTATTTGGGGGGCTGGGGTGGATGCTGCACACAGGTTTTTTATCTTCATGAATGCATGAAGGTGAAAAATCTTGAGCGTTTGCATCCATTTTCATATTACTTGGAAACTGAATTATTGAAACAAAAACTACAGAAACAAAAACTAAACTAATTTGTACATTGCTTTCTTGTAATGAATCCGATACCCGATTACAAATAGTAAATCGACTAAAACACACAGCTATAAAACACAGTGATACATAAATATAAAAGGATCCCAACTTACGTTCTCCGTGGTTGTAGCCTCTGGTCACTGTATGGAATCAAAGCTACTAACTCCTTTTCTTGGCCTAAATTGAAACAAAAAAACAAAGTCTCATCTTGTTCACTGCAATAGATGAGGGACAGAGTCATTATTGTGTGGGATTTAAGCCTATGGTTATTACATACAACACAGTGATAGATGCCACCGTTTTTGGTGGTTTTAAAAACAATACAACTCTGTCGTATAATGAACATTGTAGTGCAGCATTTATAAAAACTGGAGGAAATAAAACTGTTGAGTTAATGCCAAAAGCACCCAGTTAGCATTCATGTTGAATATATCAAGAGCAGGTTACAGGATGGTAACCAGCACCAACAAACTACTATAGCTAGATGCACGGTTTCTCTGTTTTTTTATTTTATTTTTAATCCAATCTATGTTCTGTTAAGAAGAAGTGACGTTTCAATTTCAGTTCCCATTTTCTGTGCACAAAAACAGAGGCTGTGGTTCCATAAATTAACACATGATAGTTAGAGATTAGTAGTCACCATACAAGCACATACAGTATGTTTTGTTCCCTCTAAATACTGTAACATTTGGTATAGTTCTTATAAAAAGTGAAAACATCTAACCATTTATTCAGGAATTAGCCGAATGCCTAAATATAAAGCAGGTCTTGGAGCTATTCACATCAGTAACTGTGCACAAAAAAAGTTCACAATTTAATATTCCTACCTTATAAGGGGCAATTTGGAAGGCCAATTGACCCATATATTCAGTATGTTTGAGTGTGCAGCAGAACAAAGTACGGTACTTGGAGAAACATATCCAATTCTCAGGGCTCTAGATTCCAATCCAGGGCTCAAAGCAAACTACTCTGAACCAAATAGGTTATGAACTCCAGGACTTTTCCAAACACGAAAACCACCCACCCTATACTATAAAACAGCCTTTTTCAATGACAAAATGCTGTTTTTTTATTGTTGACTTTACAACCTTGGTCACTGTGCAGGCCAGCCACTGGCATCCAAAAAACTGATGACATCATCGGATGATAAGGACTTTGGACGCCCACATCGCATCTTCATTTGCCCCTCCCGCCTCTCTTCCTCACCACTGGGGTCACATTAGCTGAGTGAAGGAAAAACTGAGGGAGAAGAGAAACACTGAATACTAGTCAACACCAGTGTGTGAAGGAGTATTTGCTTTGTAAATCCCCTCTAGTGATGGGTGGCCCACGTGTGTGGATGCTGCTGTGATATGTGAAACTATTAGTTTAGAATTTTACATTTTAGAAGGGGGTGTCTGGAGATTCAGCAGAATTTTATAGGAAGCCTCCACTGAAAATGTTGGGAAAACACTTCTATAAAACATGGAAGCTGCCATACCTCGGGGAATCCTCCCTATCCCTCTGCAGGTTGGACAGGTGACTGTAGAGGACTCTTCAGAAGAAGTACTTGATCCAGATGCATCGCTGTTAATACTGATGTACTTTTGATATTTCCCTGATTCAGATCCTTCCAGTATAGATTCCCTTTCTTCTTTGTCTGGCCGCTTAAAAGCGGACAGTAATCTTTTCATGATGACCTTACAATTTCCCCCTTGGAACTATATGGGAAGAATAAGAAAAATAATAACATTCAGTATTGACCATTCAGCTAATATCACACTCAGTAATAGTTGAAGGTTGGAACCAGAACAGATCTATAAAACTTGAACCAATGTCCAATCAATCTGTCCAATTTAGTTCTCCTTCCTTTCCCAAAACACAGGGGTGGATTTACTAAAACTGGTGCACTCAGAATCTGGTACAGCTGTGCATGGTAGCCAATCAGCTTCTAATTGCAGCTTGTTCATTAGGCTTTGGCAATAAAACCTGAACTCTAACTGGTTTCCATGTAGAATTGCACCAGATTTTGCAATTTCCAGTTTTATTAAAATTCCCATTTATCAAAATACAGCTTTGGGGGTCTGAATTAAAATCCAAGTTAACTAGAATACCGTATAAATATTCTTATTCCTAGTGGCCAAAATACATAAATAAATGCAAATCTCGGTTTAGGATTACCTTGGTAGTCTCTTTGGACTACTTCTCAAACGGATGACAGCTGCAACACTCGTAGTGACTACATTAGGGTCTTTGTGCCATCCAGTGTAATCGAAAGCTACCGATATCAGTGTTCTGACATCTGCACATGTATATATAGTGGATGTCCCTTTCAGGGGCCTGAAGGTTGTACCAAACGTTTTTAAACCATTATCTGACTCTACCATTGTGAATGGCATTGAAACCAAGATTAACAGGAGCCGCGAAGTTCTTTAGTTCGGTGCTAACAGTTTTTCATGTGCTATAATTTTATATCCCACACAGCCAAGATCAGATCACATTATGCTTCTAAAGATGGAAATTTTGATTGTGAACGTTTGAACATACCAACTATAAAAAATTACAATTTGACAGTCTTGAGGAGTCTCAAACTCACCCTATCAATCATTCTTTGGTTAATGTCAAGATGCTGCTTAAGGCTGGATTCAGACCTTTGCAGTGCATCACTGCATATGTTAATATTCATTATGTTACGCATTTACATGCGGTAGGACAGTCCTTTCATTCTGAATTGGCTGATAATACACCACAACAGGCCTTTTAATGCACCTTGTTTTTTTTTTTTAGCACACCACAATCCACGGATGGCTCACATCTGTACATTGTGGTGCTAATAAATGCAGGTCCAATGTGGTTCGTGGGGGATGTATCTTGGGGTCCTATTCAAAATTAATGGCACTAGGCAAGGATCTGTGTATTATAACAATGTAAACATGTGAATTAGGTTTGGTAAATTCTTCTGCAAGTTTACCTTTGAAATGCAACCTTAAAATATGGAATTTGTTTTTTCTTCTGATATATAGTTTCAATGACTACGAATGGCTTTTTTGCCTGAAATAAAATCATAAGTCACTATGCAAAGGTTTGCTATGTGCAATGCTGCCAGGCAACAACAAATCGTTGATGGGAAATGAGGGGAATACACCAAGATGAAAGAGCAAGGAAAAAATTATCTTGGAGAAGGTATATGCAGGGGCGGACTGACAACTCATGGGGCCCCCGGGCAATAGGGGATCATGGGGCCCGTGTCCTTGCCCAAACTCAAAAAAGCCTATGAAAAAGGTACCAGGGGCATCTCATGGGGCCCCCTACTGACCCCGGGCCCTCGGGCAGTGCCCGAGTTTCCAAATGGTCAGTCCGCCCCTGGGTATATGTACATAATTATTATTATTATACAGTATTTATATAGCGCCAACAGTTTTCTCAGCGCTGTAAATTATAATGGGAGACAGTACACGAGACAGTACAGTAACAATATGATTCAATACACGAGGGGTTCGAGGGCCCTGCTCCTTGGAGCTTACAATCTATATATATATATATATATATATATATATATATATATATATATATATATATAAATAAAGGTACTTACCGATAATTGTTGTCCATGGACAGGCAGACATTGGCGATAGTGCTTCTTCAACCTGCCAAGGAAAACATGTTAATTAGTTGTGGTGCCAGTTCTTTCCCTTCTCACAATAATAGCAAACGTGTCCAAATGCAGGTGCCTTCCCACAAACCATCATCTGACTGCTGACTGGCCTAAATCTAGTGTGATGACATAAACATACCTCATGAACCTATACTTTTTTTTTGTCTAAAATCACGGTCCCTTTCATTTTTTTTTTTTTCCTCAATCACTTTTATCACTATCACAGGTATTGTAAATATTCCCTGTGATAGCAACAGGCAGTGACAGGTACTCTTTTCTGAGAAATCTGGGTTCTATTAGACTCTAGATATCTCCTCTGCCTTTAAAGCATCTGATCACACCAACATCAGTGTAATCAGATGCTTTCCCAATTTTAAAATGGCGCTATTAATATCTGGCAAAATGGAAATTATATAAATGGTTGTAGCTTCCAGTTTCTTAGATCATAGAGATGATTGGAGGCAATCCAGTCTCTGATCAGCTCTATTGTCAGCCAGTGAAACTGCCAGCTGCATTTTTGGGTTCTCCGGAGGGACAGGACAGCCCAAGTAAAGCTTGGAAGGTGGCAGGAGGGGTGGGGGAGTCTCTTCCCACTGCTTGTAAAAGCAATCCAGAGGCTAGGATTGTTTTTACACAAAAGCCAACCGCGGAACGATATCAGAATGATGCTGCAGGCATCCTCCCGGTATAACCACTCAAAGTCCAGCAATGTACCAGTACATTGCTGGTCCATGTTGGGCATATATGTAACAGCAAAGAACATGGGTATAATGATATATCAGGTCTGTAGACCAATATGGCCGCAATTTATTCTGTTTTGTAATGCCCATGTTGAGGGTTCGATCAAAAAAAGTTATAAATTCAGAAACTGTGATAGGTTTCCATGCGAATTGTCTGGCAAGAGCTGAATGTGGGTGGGGGACGATGTATTGTTGTATGTATAAATTGCTTTGACCCACAATCAATTGATACAAATCTTCCTTGAAAAACTGCTGAGGGGCTAAACGCTAGTTCTGGCAGCGAATGGGGCTGATTCTGCTAACACTGCGGTTTTGGGGACACTATACAAAGGAGGCACTAGTATAGTTCTGTTCATGATCAATATATTAATCTGTACAAACACTATACTAGTAATGGCGGTGATCAGCGACCTATAGAGTGAGTGTGATAATGTGTGGGCAATCTAACACTAGCTGACCCTGGCTGAGAGGGGTGCTAACTGACCCTGATGTCGCTAGTGGCAGTAATACAGTGATCAGTTCTATATACTGACACTGTACTAATGGCACTGGCTGGGTGGCGGGGTGATGAAAGGGTTAATAGGGGCAATCAAAGATTTAAATGTGCTAATCTAATGTGTGCATGTAAAATGTAGTGTTTGTTCCTCTCTCCCTGGACGGCATAGGGTGCAGTGGGGGGCACACGCATGTGCACGCACACACGTAAATAGAAAGCATCGTAAGATTATGTCGCTTTGCCCAGAGTCGCCGCTCGTCCGCACATTGTTGGCGGGCAAGTAGTTAATAAAAAAATAAACAGTCTTTCAATTTTTTCATAGTAACTTCTCTGGGGGAGGGGGGGGGGGGGGTGATCAGGGATTTTTTTTTTTAACACTTTGCATTGCATGAGCAATGAAGATCATTGTTCTGCAATGCAAAGCTTGCTTTGAGCTGACATGAATGTGTTAAGTTCATGACAATTCAATATACTAGTGATCTGTGATTGGCCCCACCTGGTCACATGGTACAGGGTGCTGGGATTTGCTCCATGTATCGTGTGAGTGCTGTGGACCAATCACATCTCTCCAGGAACAGAAGCAAAGCTTTTATGAAGCAAATTGATTCATAAAAGCTTTGTTGTCATTGTGATCATGTGATCGCTTAGCAATCATGTGATCACCGTGACCCGATTACAGGGCTTCTCATTCTGCTGTGTCCAGTGAACACAGCGAATATGAAGGGGGGTAAGGTTGTGTGCTCGCTCAGGAGCAGCACCCCTGTGCTGGCAAAAGACCAGCGATGCGTACATCAATGGTCCTGTAACTGCCATCCGTCCGTAGTACATTGCAGGCGGATGTCCCAAAAGTGGTTAAATAGCAGAGAGTAAATGGAAACATAATAATCTAGTCTCTGAAGGAGATACACCAAGATTTGAGCAGTACCACTAGATTATGCTTGGATTCCCAGCCTGCCAGTCACACAATCCAGCGGGCTCAGGCCTGGTGTATCCAGCCAACCTGACCAGCCTCTATGTTTACAGATAAGACGTTCAAGCCACATGCTGTCACTGTGTTTAATCCACCCAGCTAACGTAGGTGGGGTATCAGACTTCCAATGAACCAGAACAAGTTTATCGGCATGAAATAAGGCTCTTGAAATAGCCTCCCTAAGTGACTCTTGTCATTCTAGTGGGTCCAGTATACCCAGAATACAATAGTTTGGGTCAACCATTCACCCTCTACTCCTGTCCAGTAAATCTGAAATTAGGGATGCCATAGCAGATGTATGAGATCCCCATGCTCCCTGTAACATACACCCTTTCTTTAAATGTTATACACCCAAAGATCTCATAAAAACAGGACAATCCATTATTTAAAGCATAAGGTATTATTTTAAGCAAGTTTCCTTACCATTTTCCTCCATACTCTTAGAAGACGTAGCCCACCCTCAAATATCTATACTTTCCTAGATCTCACCATCTTTACATCCTTCCCCGGTTGCTTCACATGGTAAAGGATGTTTACACATTTCTTTACCCTTTGATACAATCAAAAATGGTCAATGGGCAGGTACATCATGCTTATATGTTTTTAAACAAAGAATTCGATAGAATACATTTATATTTTAGTAACACTAAAAGGATGATAAAAATCTGTTTTTTTTTTTTGAAAAGATGGTTTCCGATTAAAATCTTGTCTCCGATTAAAATCTTGTCATCAATAAAGGAAGTGAGCAGTTTGAGAATGGCCAGAAGCTCCAACGGAAATTTGGAGATAAAAACACATTAGTCTTTAAGTTGCTGGACTGGAATTAAAATGTGTTAGTTTACCATCTCTTGTGGATATTCCAGCTTTGCTGTAGACTTTACTGGGAACAGTTAGCAACAAAAAAGGAATTGGGGCCCTGAAAGAGAATTGTAGGTTACTACCAGGGGCGGACTGACCGTTCGAGCACTCAGGCACTGCCCGAGGGCCCGGGGTCAATAGGGGGCCCCATGAAATGCCCCTGGTACCTTTTCTAGGCTTTTTTGGATGTGCTTTGAGTGTGGGCAAGGACACAGGGGCCCCATGATCCCCTATTGCCCGTGGGCCCCATGAATTGTCAGTCTGCCCCTGGTTACTACTTTGTAAAATAAATGAAATTTGTTTCCACTGGTTGATGAGGGTCTGCAGTTTTCCTTCCACTAGAGCCCTGGAGTCACCTAGACTTCTTGGCTTACACAGAAAGAACGATATTTCAGTTCCTTTTTCTAAGGCCTATTTCTTACTGCAAAAAGTAAAAAAAAGACCAAACCCTTTCTGGTTTCCAAAATGACCGCACTGACAACTGGGAAATCTACTCTTTTATTTGCTATCCAGCCTGACTATCTCATTCTAACCCAAAGGGGAATACCAACATTTTGGTGACTGTCCTTGTAGTAACCATTTGCAAAACAAAGCCAATTTGGACTTTTCTTACATACATGAAAAAAATCTGCAATTGCTTACTAGAAAATTACATAGAACCCCCAAATGTGATATATTTTCTGAAATCAAAGGCCCTGAAGAATAAAATGATGGTTGTTGCAGTTAAGCATCAAAAAATATATTGTCTGCCTATGGGTTTCAAAGTCTATTATTAGTGCTAGCTCATTGGAGTCCCCAAGTGCAGGGTGGCAACGCTGTTGAGGGTGAATATCATCCTTCTGTGTTGCCACTCAGTCTGGGCATGCTCTGTTATTCATTAGGAATGTCCTCTATTCTTCCAAGCAGGGGCGGACTGACCATTCGAGCACTGCCCGAGGGCCCGGGTCAGTAGGGGGCCCCATGAAATGCCCGTTACCTTTTTTATAGGCTTTTTTGGGTGTACTTTGAGTGTAGGCAAAGACACAGGGGCCCCATGATCCCCTTTTGCCCGGGGCCCCATGAGTTGTCAGTCCGCCCCTGCTTCCAAGCCATCTGCACACACACACATACATACATACACCCACAGCCACATACATATAGCCTTTTTTTAACCATCTCCCGTCCGGCCATTGTATATAAACGGCGGGACGGTGGCAGTGCAGGGTTGGGTGGCCGTTTACAAATGGCCTCCCTGCACCATGCTTGTGCACGTTCCCTGGGAGCGCACAGCACCGCGATCTGGTGCCCGCTGTGTCCTCTGGACACAGTGGAACACTGATCGTCGGACGGGACCTCAATGTGAGGTCCCGATCATGTAATCACTCATTGGCCAATCAGTGATCACATGCAAAGTAGTACGCAAGATGTCACTTGTGACATCATTGCTTACTACGTGTGAAATCTGTAAATGATCACAGAGGTCACATGGTACAAGGCTATTCACAATAGCCTTGTACCATGTGACAAGCTGTGACCAATCACAGCTCACTCGGTAGTTCTCAATGGCTGCAAGAATGCAGCTAGAGAGAAAGAGAAATGATTGCTTTTACATCCTTTATGGGTGTAAAAGCAATCAGTGTAAAAAAAAATAAAAAAAAAAATCTTCATCACCCCCCACAAGTAGTACAGTGACACTGTACTGCTAGGGTGACAGTATGTAAAAAATAAATTAAAAATATAAAAAAAAATTAAAAAAATGTAAAAAAAAAAAATTAAAAAATTATAATTTTGGTTATAAACTAATTTGGGTTATTATTTTTTTACTGAAAATATAACGGAATACATTTTGGCCAAGATTTATGATGAAATACTATTTATTTGCAAAATTTTATAAGAAAAACACTTTTTTTCAAAATTTTTGGACATTTTAATTTACATAGCAAAAAAAATAAAAGTCCCAGTGGTGAATAAATACCACCAAAATAAAGCTTTATCTGTCTCAAAAAATGCTAAAAAATTCATATGGGTACAGCGTTGCATGACTGCGCAATTGTCATTCAAAGTGTGATAGCACTGAAAGCTGAAAATTGGCCTGGACAGGAAGAGGGTGAAAGTGTCCGGACTGGAAGTGGTTAAAAAAAAATGCAGACCTACACACATGGATGATCCAGACACGTTCTTGCTGGCTGAGGTTCACTTTCATTCAGTGTATATTTGGCCCCCCCACATGGCCGGGTGAACTGGCAAAGCAAGTCAGCGCTCAGGTTGAGAAAAGCTGCATTACACTACAGGCCAAGGAGATCCTGAAGATGCTCGGGGTGTAGAAGCTGCCTGCCCAGGAATCAGATCATTTACACCAACATTAAATGATCTGGCAAAAGGAAACCGAGAATGACCCCAGCAGGCATACAGACAATAAAAACATGACAGGGGTTTTAATCCAAAAACAAAAATAAAATGGTTAAACTGTAGATACAGTGTAGTCAATAGCAAAGCAGACTATTATGCAGACAGCCTGCAAAGATTTATCTGCTTCAAAATGAACAGTTTGGAAAACAGGAAGTGACCCTAAGTACTGATCTTTAGCAGCATTTGCAGTTCTAGGAGGGTGAAGCTGATTCAGCAATTGAGAAGGTTCCTAGCTCTACAGACGAAGGCTGCCAAGACTTAAAATGGCTGCCTCTGCTTCCTACACTCAATTAAAGGGGACCTGTATGAAACAGGAAAGACAGAATAGGCGAAATCTTTTGGGCTTCTTCTAGGTGTGGGGTCTTTACACACAGGATGGTGTAACTCCTGCGCATGCGCACAAGATCTCATTCATCCTGCTGCTGAGAATGCGCATGTTAGCGGGGCCTTGATATGTCACCAGCAACAATCATGCCAGTCCAGGGTGTCTCCCATCTTTCTCCTTGCGCACAGAGGTAATATGGCAAGAACCCTGGGGACTCACAGTGGTATTATTACGTAAACCCAAGGAACCCATAGTAGTATTGTCAAGAACCCCGGGGGGAGCCACAGCGGGATTAGGACGAGAACCCCGGGGGAGCCACAGCGGGATTAGGACGAGAACCCCGGGGGGGAGCCACAGCGGGATTAGGACGAGAACCCCGGGGGGGAGCCACAGCGGGATTAGGACGAGAACCCCGGGGGGAGCCACAGCGGGATTAGGACGAGAACCCCGGGGGGAGCCACAGCGGGATTAGGACGAGAACCCCGGGGGGAGCCACAGCGGGATTAGGACGAGAACCCCGGGGGGAGCCACAGCGGGATTAGGACGAGAACCCCGGGGGGAGCCACAGCGGGATTAGGACGAGAACCCCGGGGGGAGCCACAGCGGGATTAGGACGAGAACCCCGGGGGGAGCCACAGCGGGATTAGGACGAGATCCCCGGGGGGAGCCACAGCGGGATTAGGACGAGAACCCCGGGGGGAGCCACAGCGGGATTAGGACGAGAACCCCGGGGGGAGCCACAGCGGGATTAGGACGAGAACCCCGGGGGGAGCCACAGCGGGATTAGGACGAGAACCCCGGGGGGAGCCACAGCGGGATTAGGACGAGAACCCCGGGGGGAGCCACAGCGGGATTAGGACGAGAACCCCCGGGGGAGCCACAGCGGGATTAGGACGAGAACCCCCGGGGGAGCCACAGCGGGATTAGGACGAGAACCCCCGGGGGAGCCACAGCGGGATTAGGACGAGAACCCCCGGGGGAGCCACAGCGGGATTAGGACGAGAACCCCCGGGGGAGCCACAGCGGGATTAGGACGAGAACCCCGGGGGGAGCCACAGCGGGATTAGGACGAGAACCCCGGGGGGAGCCACAGCGGGATTAGGACGAGAACCCCGGGGGGGAGCCACAGCGGGATTAGGACGAGAACCCCGGGGGGGAGCCACAGCAGGATTAGGACAAGAACCCCGGGGGGAGCCACAGCGGGATTAGGACGAGAACCCCGGGGGACCCACAGCGGGATTAGGACAAGAACCCCGGGGGACCCACAGTGGGATTAGGACAAGAACCCCGGGGGACCCACAGCGGGATTAGGACAAGAATCCCGGGGGACCCACAGCGGGATTAGGACAAGAACCCCGGGGGACCCACAGCGGGATTAGGACAAGAACCCCGGGGGACCCACAGCGGGATTAGGACAAGAACCCCGGGGGACCCACAGCGGGATTAGGACAAGAACCCCGGGGGACCCACAGCGGGATTAGGACAAGAACCCCGGGGGACCCACAGCGGGATTAGGACAAGAACCCCGGGGGACCCACAGCGGGATTAGGATAAAAACCCTGGGGACCCACAGCAGGATTAGGACGAGAACCCTGGGGACCCATAGTGGGATTAGGACGAGAACCCTGGGGACCCACAGCGGGATTAGGACGAGAACCCTGGGGACCCACAGTTGGTTTAGGGCAAGAACCCTGGGGACCTGAAATGGGATTAGGGCAAGAACCCTGGAGACCCACATTTGGTTTATGGCAAGAATCGTAGGGAACCACAGTGGATTTATGGCAACAACCCTGGCGACCTGAAGTTGGATTATGGCAAGAATCGTGGGGAACCACAGTGGATTATGGCAATAGCCCTGGCGACCTGAAGTCGGATTATGGCAAGAATCCTGGGGACCCACAGTGGTCTTGTTCTGATTTAAGAGTAAATTGAAAGGGCTATGGACAAGCACACCAAGTGGTGAGACTTAAAGCAGAACTTTACTCAATCAGAATGGACTATTTTTGATCCTTATGCTGCTAGCATTAGTAAATGCTAGCATTTACTTATGTAACTTCCTGGTTTCCATGCCTAGGCAAATGATGTCAGGAGTGTGGGGGGGGGGTATTCTCAGCTCAGCCATTGCCTGAGCTAAGGGCAGATGGATTACAGGAAGTAAATGCTGCATGAATTATCTACCCTTATTCAAGATGGCCACTGCCCCAAATTCCAGGAGGTGTTTTTCAAAATGAGAGACATAAAAATATGGAGACATGGGTGAGTTTGCTTTGAACACAAATAACAAATTAATCATTTGGTAACACCGCTATAGCCGAATGACGATGATCAGTGATGATCAGTGCCACCCAGTAGTGCCACCCACCAGTGCCCCCCATCAGTGCCCAGCACTTTCAGAAAATGCACAGTCTAATAGAAGTTAATGGGAACAACGTGTACAACGCAGTTAAAATTGCACTGCAGCACAATGGTGTGCACCTTGCCTGAATGTAATTGAACTAAAAATGTATGTTTTTTTTAGTTTTAGATAAGAGCAGGGATTAGAACCCCTGTCAGGTTTTTACCTTCATTTGTTGACACTATCATGCTGACAACTGTTTGGCAGACCAGAAGTTAGGGGAAGGGTAGAGTGCCTGTCAGATGTCTTTTGCTGCCTATGTCCCTGTTGCAGATTTTCCCTCACTTCCTGTCTGGTGAAACGGTTGTGAGCAAGACAGGACGTTCAGGGAATTCTCTCTAATGGAGTCCTCGATAGAAGTAAAAACTAGACAAAGGTTCTAATCCTTCCCCGGTGTATACACAACTAAAAATAAAGTGAAGTTTTGAATCTTCTGCCATGTAGCATCCTAACTTCAACCCCAGAGGTGAGCTTGAAAACTGCAATTGCCGCAATGAATACTGGAGCAGACATGCATGGTGGTGCATTTTCTAATCCATTTTCCAAAGGTGGAGAAGTTCTGTACAACACGTTAGAGCCCAGTCACACCAGACCACTGCAGTGCATTTAACGCATGTGCGTTAACATACACATTAGCACAGCCTATTCGTTATAATGGGCTGCCAGCGCACCACAATGAATTAAAATTCGCACCTGCATTTTTGGTAATGCAGTGCATTGTGGCAAGCCATGGGCGACCATCAAAATGAATGGCATCCAACACACCAATACAAGCACCGTGATTAGCTGCGCATTGCGTAAACAGACGCATGTTACTGCAATGCATTGGTTTGAACCTGCCCATCAATTGCAGCAAGCAGAATGTTTTAACAACACACCATGCATAAAAATTGTGTAAAACTTTCCATGTACTTAAGCCCCCAGTCACACTGAGCATGAGCGTAGCTACGCAATTTTTTGAAGCCTTTTTAATCTTTTATTATGCGCAACCTGTAGTACAGGAGCAGAATAGCTTGTTTTTGGCACCTGAAAAACGCACCTAAACATGCAAAAGAATGTGACTCTGCCCCAAAGAAGCTGATGTACTTTTTTGACGCGACAAGCAGCACAAAGCTTAGATGTTATCAGGCCCATTGAGGATAAAGGAATTCTTCATCCTGAGCACTGTCATGCTTCAGAAATCACGCAGCAAAACGCTCAGTTGCGAATACTGGCTTAGCTGAAGTTTCAGGTATGGGAAAACACTCCAATGTGTGCATAGACATGCCCGCTTATACAGAGGGTTGTGTGCTCAAGAAATGCAGCCAGCCTGTCATAATCAATGACAGCCCAAGTGATGCAGTGGTTGAACAGATCTTCCGAAACAGTGATGAGGTCAAGTGGGTCTGAACCCACCTGAAATATCCTACCGGGAAGCATAGCTGTTCCCCGCAATTGCACATATAGATGTCTCTTGTATCCGTCTGTCTGCGGGGAATGTCTCTGCTGCCTAGGATTGGCTGTCAACTTTATAGCTTCCTGGTGGGATAGCTCAGGCGGGTTCTGACTTTGCGTCCAAAAACACGCTTATGCTCATCCGTATTCCTGTACATCCAAGCAGGGGCGGACTGAAAACTCATGGGGCCCCCGAGCAATAGGAAATCATGAGGCCCCTGTGTCCTCTCCCACACTCAAACCACACCCAAAATGGCCTATGAAAGGTACAAGGGGCATCTCATGGGGCCCACTACTGACCCTGGGCCCTCGGGCAGTGCCCGAGTGACTAAATGGTCAGTCCGCCCCTGCATCCAAGTGTCTAAAGCCAGCAGTTGATGGATCGAAATTTGGATAGTTCAGCAGGAATCGGACGAATTTCGATCCATCTCTGGGCAGGCTCGATCAACTTCAGTACAACCGGCCTGTTTTTTTTTTGGTGTGATTACTGCTGCCGGCTATAGCTAGCAGCAGTAATCATTGTATTCTGATGGCGGGAAAACCTCTTGCTGTCAGAAGACAATAGCGCAGTGGAAGGCAATCCCCCATCAACAATGAATGTGTTGATTGGGGAAATCGAGCAATTTCTTTCCTTCAACCTTTGGTTGAAGGAAAGAAAATTGGTTAACGCATGGCCAGCCTTAGTCATATGGCCATGTTCACACAAGATGTATGAATCTGTACCCCATATGACGACTGCATTTTCTATGTGGCCTCCAAACTGCGACTCTGGGGACGGATGCGGCCCTTTGCTTGCCTTTATCTGGCTTTTGGGGCACTATTCCTCCAACTGACACCAGTTATCGGTCACCATTCCTCTAACTGGCACTAGTTATCGGTCACTATTACTTCCACTGGCACTATTGATAGGGCAATATTCCCCCAATAAAACCAATGGTGGGGCATTTTCTACTCCCACCTGGCCCCCTAAATCCTGAAAGACAGTAAACTGGCCCTCTGTTAAGAAAATATGGAGACCCCTGCCATAAAGGGCTGCATAGGGTCCAGTGCATACCCGTGAAGGTAGTTCCACCTGCCATCAATTAGGACGCTACTTCCAGTGTGACATCTGCTCCTCAAACGCTAGGTGCGGATTCATGTGGACAAACCCATAACCCCCTAGTCACACCAATGCCAAGTCGTATGACTTACAGTGAATTCACATGATTTCAAAGTTGAACGACATGCCGATTTGAGGTTAGATTTGCAAGACATTGGACACAAATCGCACCAAGAGTAGTGCATGCACTTCTTTAGAAATCGGTGTCAAGTTAGAACCGCACCCATATGATCCCTGTAATTGTGGACAATAGGGTGCGACTTGCCATGCGATATGCAAGTCGTATGGCATGCCAAGTCACACCCAGTGCGACCGGGGTATAAAGGAAGGAAGCACAGATCTAGCTGCGTATAAACTGCATCTGTAGCTGATGTACATGCCAGGATGTGCAGCCACTGCGTCTCTCAGCCCGTCATTGATTTTTACAGGCACGGGCGCATAAACTCATCCCTCTGCACGGACATATGTGTCTAGGCGCCCGTGTGAATGAGGCCTTTAGCACAGGAATATAAACAGACCCTAAAGAAACAAACTTTTAAAAGCTATTTCCAAATCACGCAGGGTCCAGCCTGCAATAAATGAAATAAATCTGTTCTCTGGAGCATGATGGCGTCTGCTCTGCTTTATACGATCATATACAGGGAAGGGTAAACCATTTCACTCACTGATATGTCCCAAACTACGAAGATCGTCCATCCGTGGAAGTGAATCTGAAGGGTTATCCTCCACAGTGAAAACCCGACCTACAAAAATGACAGTACGCAGATTACACAACGGGAACATATTATAAAGTCTAGGTCTGTCCTGGCCTGCACTCCGCAGCATACAGTACCTGCACCTCTCTGCAGTCCAAAGGTTTGGAGCAGACGTAGTGACTCCAGGAACTAAGCCTGACCAGGCCGCACCTCCTCTGGGCGGAGAGGAACCTTGTGAAATCATGAGTAAGGCATGGAGAGGAGGAAATACACGTGAAAGGAGCACACGCTGATTTTATCAATGAGCTTCCTTCGGAAAGTCATACACAGAAAATGATATATTAGCAAGGCCGGGCATGTCTGAAATTGTAAACAAACAAAAAAGACAACTGGGCTCATATGAAAAACATGGCAAAGTGTCAAGGGAAAAGGACCAAATGGTCCATCATGTCTGCCCCCCCCCCCCTCCCCCTTTTTTTTTTTTTTTTTTTTTTTTTTTTACCCTTTTTGCATGCTGTAGCCATGGTTTTTCCACACATGGCAAGCCAAAAGGTGACACGTACAGCCGTCCATAGAAAGAGATGGCTGTATGTGGCCATATTCAGGTGAACACCGCTTTCTTGCATTGGTGTTTACATGTGTATTATGTGTTTCTCAATCACATTCTGGGAATACGTCATACACACATTCATTTATGAGTGCAGCAGGGGTGGACTGACCATTTGGAAACTCGGGCACTGCCCGAGGGCCCGGGGTCAGTAGGGGGCCCCATGAAATGCCCCTGGTACCTTTTTCATAGGCTTTTTTGAGTTTGGGCAAGGACACAGGGGCCCCATGATCCCCTATTGCCCATGAGTTGTCAGTCCGCCCCTGAAGTGCAGCCATTTGCTTCTTTGGTATACACCATCTGTGACTCCTGGTCAGCATATTGAGTCTGTTAGGGACAAGGGTGCATTCCTCCATACAGCAGAAAAAAGCTGGTGGATTTCTGCACAGGGGAGTCCCTGGTGTTGTATTCAGTCCCCCACTGAAATGAATAAGGGCCCTTTCACACTGATCAGATTTTCCTGCACTTCCCCTCCACCCTATAGAAGAAGTACTGCTACAGGGCGGCGGCAGGGGTGCACAAAATCATTTATATAAAAGTGATTTTGCAGTTCTGAGCAGGGGGCACGCATGAGCCACGTGTGTGCCCTACCCACGCTGCCATTCGCGGCCTCAGCTGTCAATCACCGGGTCCAAAACTTACCCCCAGCGGCGCGCACCAGGCGCTGCCAGTGAGCGCTGTGGCCTACGGGCACAGCTGATCACATGACTAGGTAAAAGGCCAATCACACTTTCACAGCGAGGACATCCTCACTGATCATCAGTACCACCCATCAGTTCCACCCACCAGTGCCCAGCAGTGCCACCCACCAGTGCCACCAGTCAGTGCCACCTATCAGTGCCCATAAGTGCCACCTATCAGTGCCACCTATTAGTGCCCATCATTGGTGCATATCAGTGCAGCAGCGTCCATGCCTCTTCAACAATGCCCACCAGTGCCACCTCATCAGTGCCATCTCATCAGTGCAGCCTATCAGTGCCCATCAGTGCTGCCTATCCGTGCCACCTCATCAGTGCCCATCAGTGCTGCCTATCCGTACGACCTCATCAGTGCCCATCATTGCTGCCTATCCGTGCCACCTCATCAGTGCCCATCAGTACTGCCTATCCATACCACCTCATCAGTGCCCATCAGTGCTGCCTATCCGTGCCACCTCATCAGTGCTGCATATCAGTGCCGCCTATCCGTGCCACCTCATCAGTGCCCATCAGTACTGGCTCATATCAATGCACATCAGTGAAGGAGGAAAAATTACCTGATTGCTACATTTTATAATAGAGACAAAGAAAAACTGTTTTTTTTTTTTTTGCTCCTTTTTTGTTTATAGTGCAATTAATTAAATACCACCGAAAGAAAGCTCTATTTGTGTGAAACAAAATTATAAAAATGTAATATGGGTACAATGTTGCATGATCGCGCAATTGTAAAGTGAAACAATGAAAGCTGAAAATTGGCCTGGGCATGAAGGGAGTAAAAGTGCCGATAGGCAAGTGGTTAAACACCAAAAGCGCATCAAAAATGCATCAGTGTGAAAGGGCCCCGTGGCTAGGTTCCCACTTGAGTGCCGCTCTTTTGCAGGTATGCATGGTTAATTTTTAATGGCACCCCCATGAAGACGCAGCGTGTTTTCGAGTGCAGGAAACTCACATGGTGCAAAAGCACCATGCAATTTCCGTCCTTCTGCATGTTGGTACGTTTCCCGCAGGTACAGCAGTCCAATGAATGGGCTGCTATGTCTGCACAAACACGAGCTGCACCAAACGCATTGATGTGAACCTAGCGTAATAGTCCTGCATGCTGCATTTTTGGTGCATGTTTAAAAAGCACAACAAAAACGCACCTCTTCATCAAAATAAATGGAATTGCATCAAAAACACACTGTTGCATTTTCGGCTCGCTTTTTTCACATGTCCATGTTTCACAGGCAAGATTGGAGTCAGTTAACCAGAAAAAGCAGCAAATTGCATCAAAACACATATGAGAAGTGCAAAAGTGCAAAGTGCAATTTAACCACTTGCCCTCTAGAGGACCCCCTTCCTGACCAGGCCATTTTTTGCGTTACAGCACTGCATTACTTTAACTGACAATTGTGCGGTCATGCAATTCTGCCTCGTGCGCACCCTACGTGGCTCTACATAGGTAAAGTGCCACATGCGCACAGATGTAAGTCTCCAAACACAGGGAGTTTGCGTTTGGAACCTTATGTCTGTACGCATGTGGCACTTTACACAAGTAGTGGCGGATGCCTTTGTACACCCACGTATACCCAATTCATGTACACAGCAACAGGCCCTGCCAGGTACCAATATATGCCAGCATTTGTATGATCTAAGGAGGAATACACCTGCATGCATGAGCCTTATTGTGTGTGCGTTTGAGACCCATATCTATATTTATTACTAACATGTTTAACCGCTTCCTGTCCGCCCTATAGCAGAAGTACTGCCACAGGGTGGCATGGGTGCGCAAAATCACACACATATATATATATATACATACTTGATTTTGCATTTCTGTGATTTTGCGCATAACCGCGCAATTGTCAGTTAAAGTAATGCAGTGCCATAGTGCAAAAAATGGCCTGGTCAGGAAGGGGAGTAAATCCTCTGGAGGGCAAGTAGTTAAAATCACTACAGACCTCATGTAGATTGGTGCATTCACCCAAACAGCAAAAAAAAAATTTCGGCCCACTGGTGGCACAGATGATGCATCCAGTTTGCTGCCAGCAGCATGCCAAAATCAAGGACAGGCTGAAATATGCTTTGGCTGTACATGGGGATATGTACATGAGAAGTACTCGCATAGAGAGACATACAGTGGGGCAAAAAAGTATTTAGTCGGCCACCAAGTGTGCAAGTTCTCCCCCTTAAAAAGGTGAGAGAGGCCTGTAATTGGCATCATAGGTAGACCTCAACTATGAGAGACAAAATGAGAAAACAAAATCCAGACAATCACATTGGCTGATTTGGAAAGAATTTATTTGCAAATTATGGTGGAAAATAAGTATTTGGTCAATATGAAAAGTTCATCTCAATACTTTGTTATATATCCTTTGTTGGCAATGACAGAGGTCAAACATTTCCTGTAAGTCTTCACAAGGTTGGCACACACTGTTGCTGGTATGTTGGCCCATTCCTCCATGCAGATCTCCTCTAGAGCAGTGATGTTTTTGAGCTGTCGCTGGGCAACACGGACTTTCAACTCCCTCCAAAGGTTTTCTATGGGGTTGAGATCTGGAGACTGGCTAGGCCACTCCAGGACCTTGAAATGCTTCTTACGAAACCACTCCTTCGTTGCCCGGGCGGTATGTTTGGGATCATTGTCATGTTGGAAGACCCAGCCACGTTTCATCTTCAATGCCCTTGCTGATGGAAGGAGGTTTGCACTCAAAATCTCACGATACATGGCCCCATTCATTCTGTCCTGTACATGGATCAATTGTCCTGGTCCCTTTGTGGAGAAACAGCCCCAAAGCATGATGTTGCCACCCCCATGCTTCACAGTAGGTATGGTGTTCTTTGGATGCAACTCAACATTCTCTCTCCTCCAAACACGTAACCAAACAGTTGTATTTTGGTTTCATCTGACCATATGACATTCTCCCAATCCTCTTCTGGATCATCCAAATGCTCTCTAGCAAACTTCAGACGGGCCTGGACATGTACTGGCTTAAGCAGGGGGACACATCTGGCACTGCAGGATCTGAGTACCTGGCGGCGTAGTGTGTTACTGATGGTAGCCTTTGTTACGTTGGTCCCAGCTCTCTGCAGGTCATTCACTAGGTCCCCCCGTGTGGTCCTGGGATTTTTGCTCACCGTTCTTGTGATCATTTTGACCCCACGGGGTGAGATCTTGCATGGAGCCCAAGATCGAGGGAGATTGTCAGTGGTCTTGTATGTCTTCCATTTTCTAATTATTGCTCCCACAGTTGATTTGTTCACACCAAGCTGCTTGCCTATTGCAGATTCAGTCTTCCCAGCCTGGTGCAGGTCTACAATTTTGTTTCTGGTGTCCTTCGACAGCTCTTTAGTCTTCACCATAGTGGAGTTTGGAGTGTGACTGTTTGAGGTTGTGGACAGGTGTCTTTTATACTGATAACAAGTTCAAACAGGTGCCATTGATACAGGTAATGAGTGCAGGACAGAGGAGCCTCTTAAAGAAGAAGGTACAGGTCTGTGAGAGCCAGAAATCTTGCTTGTTTGTAGGTGACCAAATACTTATTTTCCACCATAATTTGCAAATAAATTCTTTCCAAATCAGCCAATGTGATTGTCTGGATATTTTTTCTCATTTTGTCTCTCATAGTTGAGGTCTACCTATGATGAAAATTACAGGCCTCTCTCATCTTTTTAAGTGGGGGAACTTGCACAATGGGTGGCTGACTAAATACTTTTTGCCCCACTGTATGCCCTGAATGCAGACTTCCTGAAATACACCTGTTTTTTGCAAGCAAATACATGAGGCCTTTTATATTAACTGACTCACTACCTGTTGTATTTTCAATCACGTTTTCTATAGGAAACAACAGTCAGCAGGACGATCGAGAGATTAAATCTCCAGACAGCAATACAAAGTTGACAATTTTAAGCCTTCTCTACACTTTGTAAAAAAAAAAGTTGACTTGTAAAAATACACTATATTGCCAGAAGTATTGGTCGGCCTGCCCTTACACGCACGCAAACTTTAATGGCCCCCCAGTCTTAGTCCATAGGGTTCAATACTGAGTTGGTCTACCCTATGCAGCTATAACAGCTTCAACTCTTCTGGGAAGGCTGTCCACAAGGTTTAGGAGTGTGTCTATGGGAATGTTTGACCATTCTTCCAGAAGTGCATTTGTGAGGTCAGGCACTGATGTCAGATGAGAAGGCCTGGCTCACAGTCTCCACTCTAATTCATCCCAAAGGTGTTCTTTCAGGTTGAGGTCAAAACTCTGTGCAGGCCAGTCAAGTTCCTCCACCCCAAACTCTCTCATCCATGTCTTTATGGACCTTGCTTTGTGCACTGCAGTCATGTTGGAACAGAAAGGGGCCATCCCCAAACTGTTCCCACAAAGTTGGGAGCATGAAATTGTCCAAAATGTCTTGGTATGCCGACGCCTTAAAAGTTCCCTTCACTGGAACTAAGGGGCCAAGTCCAACCCCTGAATAACAACCCCACACCATAATCCCCCCTCCACCAAACTTTACACTTGGCACAATGCAGTCAGGCAAGTACCGTTCTCCTGGCAAGCGCCAAACCCAGGTACATCCATCGGATTGAGAAGTGGGATCCATCACTCCAGAGAACACATCTCCACTGCACTAGAGTCCAGTGGTGGCGTGCTCTACACTACAGCATCCGATGTTTTGCATTGCGCTTGGTGATGTAAGGCTTGGATGCAGCTGCTCGGCCATGGAAACCCATTCCATGAAGCTCTCTACACACTGTTGTGTTAACCTGAAGGCCACATGAAGTTTGGAGGTCTTTAGCTATTGACTCTGCAGACACTTGGCGACTTCTATGCACTGTGCGCTTCAGCATGCGCCAACCCCACTCTGTTGTTTTTCGTGGCTAAGTTACTGTTGTTCCCAGTTGCTTCCACGTTGTTATAATACCACTAACAGCTGAATGTGGAATATTTAGTAACAAGGAAATGTCACGGATGGACTTATTACACAGGTGACAACCTATCACGGTACCACGCTTGAATTCTCTGAGCTCCTGAGAGCGACCCATTCTTTCACAAATGTTTGTAGAAGCAGTCTGCATGCCTAGGTGCTTGATTTTATACACCTGTGGCCATGGAGAAGATTGGAACTCCTGAATCCAATGATTTGGAGGGCTGGCCCAATACTTTTGGCAATATAGTATTTGCCAAAATATTAGTTTGGCAATAATATACAGATAGACTTGTTAACTCATTTTTTCATACTATGTTGTATCTTGGTTCTGCGGATCCCCTGCAGCCTCTTTGCAGCCACTTCCTGTCTACAGGATGGTGACAATAGGGTGTGTCGAAATAGTCACCTTTGGAAGCACAGGGACGGGGTATCATTATCCTATAACAGGAAGTGCCTAGACAAGGTCCTTCGCTGGGTAATAAATGAAAACTGCTGATTTCATAAATATTTTAAATAATAATAATAAAAACTGTGACTTGTATAGTTAGAGTATGGCTGCAAAGCTTAAGCTCCTTATAATTCACCATGAAAAACATCCCCTTCTCATACCCAGGCTCCTGTCCCTTTACGGCAGCAACCAGCTTTGTGCAACTCCACCACTAGAGGCAGCAAACCAGTATTGTGACTGTATGAAAAGCATTCACAGATCTGAGCCAGACCAAGGATCATAGTGCAGTATTTTTATTTATAAATTCTCTATATGTACATTCCAGCATGTAAACAACCATAAGACCTCAATCTGAAATTAAAAAAAAGAGAAAAGAATGTTATGGCCACTACATGGGCTTGATGCAGCAGCATGACATCAGCATGCAAAGTGCTTCGTGCAGCAGCACGTCCTCGGGACCCCTATTTTATTTGATTATTCGCTGGATGTTTATATGAATTGGCACTGACATATTTAATATAATTTATTTATTGATGTTTATATTTTTATCTTAGAGGTCCATTAAGTATAGTTATCATTTTTTGTTATATTTAGATTTTTATTCACTTGCACATTTTGCACATATATGTGAATGAATTGGTTGAATCTTATATATACACTGCTCATAAAAATTAAAGTAACGCTTTTTTAAATGGCAGCACTTAAAATACCTTGGAGTGTTTTCTCTCCAAAAAAGTGGTAATTTTATGGGTGTTTCCACTGTCCTGATGTATTTTATGCCCCTAGAAAGCCTGAAGGTGCTCCTTGGATTTTGAGCCCCTCTGTATTGCTAGGCTATGAATAAGTCTCATGCATGTGGTATCACCACACTCGAGAGGAGTAGCAGAATGTGTTTTGGGGTTTTATTTCATGCCTATGATGTGTTAGAAATATCTTAATAATTGACAACTTTATTTTGTGTAAAGACTCACTGAGACACAGTCAGGATGTACACGTCATCATAGTTAAAATGTTTAAGAGAAAAGTATGGGAATTTTTTCTTTTCAAAATTATACTTACCTAGGTGAATGCAGCATCGGTGTGATTATGCATCCGTCCCCCGCCTGCTGTAAGTGTGATAACTCAGCGATCACATGACCGCTGATCGCTGAGTTCTCACCACCGCTGTGAGCAGAGAGGGCTGACTGTCATCCACCGCTGTCTGCTCTGCCCCCCCCCCCCCCAGTGCTCACTGGAGCGCTGGGCTGTGGAGGGGGAGGGAGCAGCTGGCTCAGGCTCTCAGGTGCCGCTCCAGATATTGCGGTGGATCCCGACATTAAAGTCAGAATCTTTCCCCAGCCTGGACCAGCTGAGTGACATCAGTTAACAGTGGACTTCGGACAGAGGAGAAGAAAAGCTCTCCTTTAAAGCCGGCCACTCAGAATAGTAAGTGCTCTGTCTGGCCATTGCTTTACAACACATTAAATAAACTGTACACATTAAAGTTGTTGGTAGCTAAACAAATACATAAATTATTTTCCTAATGAACAATACCTTCTTGGCTAATTGTCTGTCTTTATTATGCTAAATCTTCCTGTATATACTGTACAGTTTTTTCATCTACTTTGGGCACAGCCAGGCTAGGTGATGTATCCATATGTTGCGACCTTTCTACCAGGTTTTGGGTGCGCATGTGTGCCTCCTGCTGACCTGTGCTGTGATTGGACACAGCATGCATTTGTCACTAGGTTTCAGCCAATGATTTTGACTGTATACCTGCTGATCAGCCATAAACAATCACAGCACAGAGTCTTGTGTTTACAAACACCCAGAACTCTTTTTTCCAGACAGTGATCTGGTTGTCTCTTCTCCCTGAAAAGCTGGGAGAAAAAACAGCCAGATCTGGAAATAAAAGCAGCACACATGATACTTGTTTGGCAGTTAACTCCTTGATTCCCCCTTAATGTTAACCCCTTCCCAGCCAGTGTCATTAGTACAGTGTCAGTGCACTGTATTATCACTGATCACTGTATTAGTGTCACTAGAAAATTGAAATAGGATTTTTTTTTTTTGAAAGGAGGACCCAGCAGCACAAGGAACACATCTCACTCGAGGTAAGTAATGTTCATTGTGCTGATGTTTTTCCTTTAGTTTTAAATAAACGCAGGCTTTATTTGCTGGCAAGAAATGTCAGAATACTCTCAAAATCAACAAGCAAATTTTTTGAAGACATGATTTGGTCCTCCACTGGTAATCAAAGTAGTGTTCTGATATGTACATGGCACTGCTGGTGAGGACCCAGGATCTTGACCACATGTAGCCGCTTCCTATTATCAGCTTTGCCTAGACCAGTGGTTCTCAACCTTCCTAATGCCGCGACCCTTTAATACAGTTCCTCATGTTGTGGTGACCCCCAACCATAAAATTATTTACCCAGTAATTATAATTCATGAAGTGTCCAATACTGCTGCTTTCAACACAGTAGCTGCTTTCAACACAGTAGCTGCTTTTAACAGAGTAGCTGCTTTCAACACAGTAGCTACTTTCTACACAGTAGCTGCTCTTTACACATCGGAAATATGTGTTTTCCAATGGTCTTAGGCGACCCCTGTGAAAGGGTCGTTCGACCCCCAAAGGGGTCGCGACCCACAGGTTGAGAACCACTGGCCTAGACTGTCAACACAAGTCTATAAAATGAAATGAGGTCTACGGAGCAGCTTGAGGTTTATTGAAAATTAAAGCTTTGATTCATCAGAGAATACAGTTTGCACTTTGACACATTTTGCACCCATATGTGCTTCATTATGAGGCTATTTGCAGTGCCCTGACCAGAACATTTCACCCATCAGCGAACTGATGATGGATTTATTCAAGTTGGTGAAGAGGTGCGCTAAAATGTATATGTGATGTTCAATAAGTGGGACATTTTGTATGTTACAAAATATTTCCCCTTCCGAATCAGTGGAATACTAATGTGGGTATACACTTGTAAAAGTCGTATATAAAGGAAACTTCACATATTAATGTGTAAATTGGTGCTATATACATCCTGTAATAATAAATATTTGCAGACCGCCCACAAAGCACTGTGAACAGGCGGTCTGTGCAGGCAAAGGGACACACTGATACGTCGCTGCCTGCTCCCGGGGCTGTCAGCGAGAGTCTGTCAGCAAGTCCTGGCCAATGATTCATGGCCACGACCTGCTGATTGGCTCTGTCCAATCACAGCCCAGAGCCCTGTATTGACAATCAACACAGGGCTCTGTACAGAGGGAATAATCTCTCTGTATCCTATTCCTGCAAAGCAGGAACAAGAAGCAAAGAGATCAGTCAGTAAAAGCAGCACACATTACACATTGTTAGGCACACATTTAAGCCCTTGTTCACCCTTGATGTTAACCCCTTCCCAGCCAGTTATCACTGATCACTGCATTAGAATCACTGGTGATGTCAGTGTCAGTTAATCAGTTCCCCCCACCGTCAGTTAGTGTCAGATTGCCCGCCCCATTATAAGTCACTGATCACCGCTATTATTAGTATTAATTTAAAAAAAGTACAATATATACCACAGTTTGTAGATGCTATAACTTTCACGCAATCAATCAATATATAGTAGTACACTTTTAGGGATTATTTTACCAGACATGTAGCAGAATACATTTTGGCAGACATTTATGATGAAGTTTTATTTATTTAATTATTTGCATTGGATATGGTTGCTAGCAGATAGTAAAGAAGTTTTTTGTTTTGAAATTTTCTGGGTTTTTTCATTTATATTGCAAAAAAATAAAAAACTCAGTTGTGATCAAGTATTGCCAAAAGAAAGCTATATTTGTGTGAAAAAATTATATAAATGCTGTTTGGGTACAGCTTGCATGACCGCACAATTCCCAGTTATAGTAGCGCAGTGCTAAACAGCAAACAATGGCCTTGCCATGAAGGGGGTAAAACCTTCCAGAGCTGAATTGCAAAGAAGGTTATGAATAGGCAGTTTCATCATTCTACCACTAGATGTCCTCTGTGCCCTGTGCCCCATTTATAAATGAGATGCTTAAACTGGAACTGAGCCCAAAAAGAGGTTTGCTAAGATGTTAGAAGGGAAATTAAGAAATGTCACGTTTAACCACTTGCCTACCGGGCACTTATACCCCCTTCTTTACCAGGCCAGTTTTCAGCTTTCAGCGCTGTCACACTTTGAAATGACAATTGCACGGTCATGCAAGATTGTACCCATATGAAATTTTTATCATTTCGTTCTCACAAATAGAGCTTTCTTTTGGTGATATTTAATCGCTGCTGGGCACTTTACTTTTTGCGCTATAAACAAAAAAAGTGCAAAAAAATTGGAAAAAAAAGTTTGTTTCTATTATAACATTTTTCAAACAGGTAATTTTTCTCCTTCACTGATGTGCGTTGATGAGGCAGCACTGATAGGCACTAATAGGCGGCACTGATGGGCACTGATAGGCAGCACTGATGGGAACTGATAGGCAGCACTGATAGGCAGCACTAATGAGGTGGCACGGATAGGCGGCACTGATAAACAGCACTAATGAAGTGTCACGGATAGCCGGCACTGATAGTTGGCACTGATGGACAGCACTGATAGGTGGTACTGACTGGCGGCACTGCTAGGCATTGACTGGCACAACTGCTGGGCACTGACTGGCACAACCACTGGGCACTGACTGGTGGCACTGAATGGCAGCACTGCTGGGCTGCACTGATGGGCACTGGTGGGTGGCACTGGTGGGCGCAGGTGGGTGGCACTGGTGGGCACATGTGGGTGGGCACAGGTGGGTGGCACTGCTAGGCACAAGTAGGTGGCACTTCTGAGCACAGGTGTGTGGCACTGCTGGGCACAGGTGGGCGCACTGCTGGGCACAGGTGGACAGAACTGGTGGATGGCACTGCTGGGCACCGATCATCAGGGCACTGATGATCGGTGCCGATCCCTGCTCTGGCAACTGCCGGTTCTCGGCAGTACTTTCCTCACGCTCTGACAGCGTGAGGAAAGTGCAGCCGAGAACCGGCAATTGCATTTTCCGGTGATCAGCGTGTCATTTGGACACGGCTGATCACGTAGTAAAAGGCTGCTGTGATTGGCTTTTTACCACATCACGTGATCACCTGTGTCCGTAGGACACAGCGATCACGGAGATCGCCGGGTGCGCGCCCCCGGGGGCGTGCAGGAGAGCGCGTACTGGGAGGACGTCATATGACGCCCTCCCAGAACTGGCTGGCCACAGTGTAGCCGTCATTCGGCTATCTGTGGTCGGCAGGTGGTTAAGGGTGGCCAAACACCCTGTGATTTTATTGTCTGATCGACGTGTGAATTGTGCAAAATGATAGATTGTATTTTACCAAACTGATTGGTTAGTTCAGAAATGTATTTATTGTTTTGCAACAATAGGAATCCTTGAGATACTTTGTTCATATATATGATTGTATTTTGACTGATCAAATTACATGGTGGAAAGAAATGCAATCGATAATTTACAATTGTAAGTTACAATTGTGTTTTAGCTATCAAGCAAAATCCACATTCCCGTGCGTGGCATATCAATCGTAGGGTTTGTAGACTATAGACTGATTCTTCCTATTGATCAAAAAAGTTTATCGAAGTACGTATGCAGTAATCACAAACCTACATCTGGCAGTATATAACCTCCCAGCATCCAGAAATGAAGGTGTGACTTTAAACAGGAGTTTCATCAGACTGGAGAACTCATTCGGCCGTAGGAAGTATCAAAGTGTCACCAGCAAATCATTGCTGACAAAAAAAGCCTTTAATCAGGAAACAGGAGATTATGTGTTGCTTAAAGCTTGTAGCTGGAAAAGGTCATGAGCTTCTTTGGGGCAGAGTCATGTGTTTTTGGTCCTTTAAGGCCTCATGTACACTGCTGCTCCTAAATGTGCGTTTAGGAGCTTCTGGCGTTTTTTCATCAAAGCCCCTGAACTCGACTCAATAAAAGCCTATGTGTCCATGTACACATAGGCCTTTACCAGAGTTTAGAAGCAGCAGAGTTTAGGGACAGTTAAACGTTCCTCTCCTGAACGCAGAAGAAGCGCGTTCAGGAGAGGAACGTTTTGGCCAAAAAATGCTAAATGCGGCAAACTGCGTATAAACATGTCTAAATGCTAGTCACGTTTAGCGCTTGGGAGTTTATTCATGTCATTGGGAAATACTCTGGCCAATGAAAAATGTCCAAGCACTAAACGCGGTATACATACACTTTTGTTAGCGCTTTTCTGCTGCCAGGAGCTGAAACGTCCAGGGGAGTTCATGTGTAAATGAGGCCAAAGACTTCAGTGTGAGTGCTTAAAATTGCCTTAAAATGCATGTAACGTGTGGTTTCTCCTTTTGCACAATTTCACGTCTTTCCTCCTCCTAGTAACTAGCTTTCCATTGGCTAAAAGAAAAAATGGTCAAGCCTGAAAACACCTGAAAAACAGATAAGCAGATTGCAGTTGGGGCCCACTCACCCTGCACATGGGGTTACCTTTGCATGTGTGCATGCGCTCGTCAATGCCCAAGACCAGGCGGGACCACGTTCATGTGAACATCAAATATTATGGTGGTATCCCAACTTAGAGATGAGCCGTACACTGTGTGTAATAATATAACATATACAACTACTCTGTGAAACATGCTGTCCCAAGTTACTATACACTTTCCTTGATGTGTGTTGCATTTAGGTGGGACACCGCTGAGCCCGTGCCCTCTCCACCAGTCCAACGTACCTCTGTCACCTCACTCCCAGTGACAGAATGGGGTCCCGCTGAGCACCAGAGCAGACCTCATGTGCACTCTCACTTAACTCCTATAGCTCTCCTATACCATGCAGCTAGTCTATGGGGTCTCTGTACCGCAGGTTTGGTCCTGGGTTTTGGACCAGGCTTAGAACATTAGAAAACATTACTGAGGACTCTCTTGTGTCAATGTCCATGCAAACATTTATGTAGGTACTTATATAGCGCCGTCAGTTTACGCAGCGCTTTACATATATATATTGTACATTCACATCAGTCCCTAACCCTCAAGGGGTGTACAATCTAAGGTCCCTAACCCACATTCATACATACACATACTAGGGACAATTTAAACAGGAGCCAATTAACCTACCAGCATGTCTTTGGAGTGTAGGAGGAAACCCACGCAGGCATAGGAAGAACATGCAAACTCCAGGCAGGTGGTGCCATGGCTGGGATTTGAACCAGTGACCCTAGTATTGCCAGGCAGAAATGCTAACCATTTAGCCACTGTGATGCCCAACATGACACAACTTTAGTCCTAACTGTCTAAGCCTAGACTTCCCAAGTGTGCCTTAATAAGGTGTATGTCAGTTAATTGTGTTCTCCAAAACTGGCAGATTCCATCGATGTTCTAGTACTCCGTAGCACAGCAGCCCCTTCTCAGTTTCCCATGTGCCATAGCCTCTGGAACACAGCCTTCCCCCTCTTCCAGGGAAGGAAGACGGGGTCCAAAAAGTCTGGGAAAGAACCCAGACCCAATTAACCCCTTCTAAGACTGGGCAGATTAACTAATCTTCCTAAAACAGAACCTTGTCTGTAGGCACCTGCCTACAAGATGTCCACCAATTAATGTATGGCCACTACCCTCTTGAGGTGTGTACTCCTCAGTCACTTGGCCCAGTGCCTTTATAAGATGGAAGGAAGAGCTATTATCGGGTCGATGTGCAGCAAGAACAACAGGATGGAACATTAGAGTGGAAGCACTTCTCCCTGGGGGAAACCATGAAGATCAGGGAGCAGCTGAAGTTTGAAATATATGTGCAGGGCGCGCGCTCTCAGCACATATCTTTTTCTTAATTGCACGCAAATGTGTGGCCGCTCAGCATCAAGGCCCAGAATCCAGGATGCCGCACATTTGCGTGCGGCCGACGCGAAGAAGTTAATCAATAAATCAATGAATATAGAGAGAGGAACAGCCAAGTGCAGCGTGTATATAGCTTCCAATAATTAATACTCAAATAAAATTATATACGGAATAAATAATATTTACTAAATACATAAGGTGGAATGGTCAAGCACACCATATAAAAGCTCTTAAAAGAGCAAACAGACTGGTAATTAAAATGTGATATTAACATCCATATACTTATAAGGCAAAACAGCGACAGGTAATAATCATCAAATGAGTGAAAATTTAATAATAGAAATAAATATATTGGTGGAGTCTATTAAATATATTAGTGTCCGTAGGTGCAGCAGTTTTAAGTGCAAGGTAAACCGTGGTACAAATCAAGTGAATGAGTCCACCACCCCTGTCAGATGTAAACTCACCAGAAAGCTACTGGTTAATAGTATGTATGTATATCACATCTGTAGATCCAGAGGCAGCCAGGGGCTCTAATGCAAACTGCTCTGCTCCAGGATAAAAGAATGGGCCCTTCCCTAAGGAAAATATCTCACCACAGGAACCCAGAGATCGTATATAGTGTAGTACTTTATTTAAATGAAGGTAAAACATCCACGTGAAATCAAGTATATAAAACAGGTAAAAGGAAATACCAATATGGCCGCCGTTCCGTCCTTCGGCAGTGGCGACGTGACGTCTGCAAGTGTACCCCTGAAGACGTGCATGCGCACAAAACACGTCGGGCGGAGCCACACTTGCTGACATCACGCCGCCGAATGATGGAGCGGCAGCCATCTTGGTATTTCCTGTTACCTGTTTTATGGGAAGCACATGGATCCTGAGGAAGCAATTTATAGCGAAATGCGTTGATCATACACGCTCATGTTTATGATATGATTCCAAAACCACATGTTGATATTATCTCTGTAGACCGTTTTGGTTTTAAATATGCAAAGTGTGTCATCACTTTTTAATGATGAACCAATAAAATGCATAGTTTTTATTTTTTACTATTTTATTATAGATTTATTTTTCTCCATTATCTGGCACACACAAAGTCCCATTCTCTCTGGAGAGGGGACACAACCATTCGTTTAGCCAGCTGTGATTGCCCACTCCTTTCTCTTTCTCTTGCTTTATAATTAAGGAGTTACTCCAGTTGCCGAACATCTACCTGAGTCAGACCACTCCTTAACACCCTGAATATGATCTTCTCCCTGGAGGCCAAATACAAGCATGCCTGGATCCATGAGGCAGAAGCCATGGTCCATGCTGTTAACAGCACAAGGCATGAGAGTTACAAAATTCTCCCTCTATTTCCTGATGTTCAGGAGGGGGCCTAGACTGCCTATTGACCTCCTGCTAGGAGTTTCCACTGGTGCTATTAGCCATCAAAGCCATTACCAATATGTGGCTTTCCTGAAAGATACCTTCAAGTCTGCTTACCATATGGCTGAAGAAACCTCAGCAAAAAAAAAAAAAAAAGAAATAAAAAAAGGTTTGATTCCCCAAATATAGAGACTTCAATCTAGGTGACCGAGTCTTGCTTTGAAAGTTGGGAGTATCTAAAAAGCATAAACTGCCTGGCCGATGGTGGAAGGAGATCTTTAAATTTGTGAACAAATTTCCCAGGACCCTTTATACAAGATAAAGGAACCAGAAAGTAGTGTCAAAAGTATGGCATCAAAATAATTTGTTGCTGTTAGAGACTAGAGTACCTGCTGGTGGCATTGCTGTCCCTGGAACTGAAGAGAGCAGTACCACCAAAGGGTTTCTCTGAGCAGCCTTGTGCTGGCTGCTTGGAGGGTATTTAGCTCTCATAGGATCTTACAGTGACTCAGCATTTTGTCTGTGTGCCCTTACTCTCTGAGCTGCTGTTCCTTGTACAAGTCATCCTGGTCCTGCTGCCTGACCCTGCTTCTATCCTCCTGATTCTGTTGCCCATACCTTTTATCGGTATATAGCAATATATCATTGGCATCTTTTTCTTTTATGTTTTTCGCTATATGAGGAAGGAGAGTCAGTGTGAAATCGCATAAAGAGTTATATCATCTCTGAAGACACCACACCCCACCTGCAGGCTTGTCTTTTTTGCATCTTAAATCCATACCAGTTTGGGAATTCACAGCATTTGGTGAGTGGATCTACAAAATGCTTTTCACAGAAGATGTGAGCAAGCTGGAAAATTTATAAAGTTTGAGTAAAAAATAATTTTTTCACATTTTTTGGGACATTGGACTTTAATTTGGGACTTTTTCTTTGGACTTTCACATATACTTTTTCACAGTTTTGATTATTTGTAATATTTGCGCTGTACTATTTTTATGATTATTTTTTGATGTTTAGTCAATCCTTGAACAGGTGCATTTAATTTTTCACTTAATTTCCTTAGCGCAAGTTTGATACACTCTGGCACTATCCTACACTTTCTAACTCATATCTTCAATCTCTCCCTCTCTTCTGGCCTCTTTCCCAACTATCTAAAACATGCAATAGTCAATCCCATACTTAAAAAAAGCCTTCATCGGACCCCACCAATCTTAAAAACCTATGCCCTATCTCCTTGCTCCCCTTTTTCTTCAAACTCCTTAAACATCTAGTTTACAACCAACTGAGTGACCATCTTACTGAGAAAAACCTTCTTGACCCCCTTCAGTCTGGATTTCTCCCTCAACACTCCAAGGAAATTGTTCTGCTAAAAGTCATAAAAGTTCTACTAACAGCTAAAACCAATGGACACTATTTTGTACTCCTACTCCTGGACCTCTCTGCTGCCTTTGACACGGTGGACCACTCCCTTCTCCTCAAAAAATTGTACTCCTTTGATCTCCGTGATTGTACTCTTCCTGGTTCTCATCCTATCTATCCCACCGCACCTTCAGTGTCACTTACAATTCTACTTTCTCCCCTCCTCTTCCTTCCTCTGTCTGGGTCCCCCAAGGTTCTGTCCTTGAACATCTCCTATTCTTGATGTACACATTCTTCCCAGAGTCAGTTACTAGCCTCCCATGGTTTCCAATACCATTTCTACAATGATGACACCCAAATCTATCTCTCTACCCCACAGCTCACTTCATCAGTCTCTGCAGGCATCACTAATTTACTAACAGACATATCAGTCTGGATGTCGCACCATTTCCTCAAACTAAATCTACCCAAAACCAAGCTCATAATATTTCCTCCCCTATGTGCCCCTTCTCCTGACTGCTCTGTCAAGATCGACAGCTCAAATATCAACCCGTCCCCGTACACCAAGGTACTAGGTATAATCCTGGATTCTGAACTATTGATTCAGCCCCACATCCAATCAAGGTCCAAAACCTGATGTCTCAACCTCCACTACATCTCTGAAATATGCCCCTTCCAAACCAATTACACCACAAAGCTCCTAGTCCACTGAGTTGGTGTCTGAGTTGGTCTCCGAGCGTACCATCTAAGGTCCCTAAACCACATTCATACATACTAGGGCCAATTTAGACAGGAACCAATTAACCTGCCAGCATGCACAGAGAGAACATGAAAACTCCAGACAGGTGGTGCTGTGGTTTGGATTTGAACCAACTACCCTAATACTGCCAGGCGGAAGTGCTAACCATTTAGCCACTGTGCTGCCATAGAATGTACTGTATATCACTCCACAGTGGGGATATGGCAGGTTCTAATTTAAAGTAGAACTATAGACAAATCTTTTTTTTTTTTTTCATATTGGATAGAGTAAGGGGGTTATGGCCCCTGTCAGTTTATTTTTGCCCTCTTTGTCCCAATTTGGAGATTTACTTTCACTTCCTGACCCACAGCCAAAACAGGAAGTGAAAGGAACTCCCTGCAAATTAAGGGAATCTCTTGGGGACCTCCAGGTCACCAGAACTTGTGTCCATTGGAAAATTCTTCCTCTGGCTCAAAGATCAGTCTAGGAGTTTTGTTTTTTTTTTTTATTAGGGAACAATGAACTTGGAAAGGGATAGAGAGCTTGGGAACTGTAAAACTTGTAAAACTTGAGCACTGCTTTGCTTCTGATTGCTCTGAACAACTGTATTGCACATCTGCCGGCTGTACTGCACAACTTGTGGCTGCACTTTCACAAAGTAAAGTCCCATAGGATCTCTAAGCTGTCTGTGACCTGTACTCTTCCCAGGGTCTCAAAGCACCACACTGTCACACTTGCAGCATTGAGGATGAATAAAGTATTCTGAATGTGAATACTCATGTAGCCACAGGATCATAGGTTGCCTCCTGCAGATACCCACGGGGCTCTTCCTAGAGAGGGAGATGTAGACTCAAACCCGTCTGGACAGCTTTGGCTCTCTCCAACAGCTTCCTCCCTGCTGTCACCCGAGCGCTTTCTCCTGACCCAACAGGATCCATGGACTGGCTTTGCGAATAGCCCCTTCCCCCGCCCCCCCACCCCTAGCTAAACGGAGCTGGGACCTCAGTGTCTTCAGACTGGCCTCCTCCCAGACTTCTGCCCCAGGGGCAGAGCCTCTCAACAGAGGTCTCCTCCTGCAGATCTGGACCCAGGAAATCTTCGTCTGCTGCTCAGGCCTCAGACTATTTATGGCCTCTTCCCCTCCTTCTGAGTATATCTGCCCAGAGATTGGCTGGACTTCCATGAATATTCCGGCTGCAGACTCTGTTCTTCCTTCCACTATGTTCTAGAAATCTCTAGAAGACGGGGAAGTAACAGAGCAGCAGCCTGTGAACCACTGAGCAGCCCTAAGCAATCCAGCCCCGCTCCTCCTAGAAGCTAAATTTGTCTAACAGCCTACTCTACATTAGGGGGGTGCTACACTACAAATACATAAATCATTTTGCTACTGAACAGTACTTTCTTGGCTGTGTTTCAGTCATTTTTATTATGATAATTTTTCCTATATCTACCCATTTTATAGAGGAACACCATTCCCTTGTGCATTTGTTATCCACCCCCCTCAGCCCTCCGGCGCCACCATTATGGTGCATGCACAGATGTGCTGAATTGCTCTGTCTGGCCTTTGGGTCCTCACAGAGCCGCTCTGCGCACCTATGCATGTGCAGGAGATTTCTTGCGCATGATGGCAAAGTTTAGTACTGCCATAATTGCTGTCGTTACACCTGCACAGGGGAAAGCCACATGTGTGCAGATATACAGAGAAACCTTCTCATCTGCAGATGTGCCATAGGGCTCACTCAGGACGCAACACCCTGCAGCACATCTGCACACATGTGGAGGGGCGGAGCAAGCATGTCATTCTGGTCTAGGCGAGAAATGAGAAAGTGACACTTTGCTGCACTAATAAATCTTAAAGATGTTATATCCAATTGTGATGAAGGGACAGAGGGAGCACACAACATCACATTTATGTAAGGGTAAATGTCCACGTTAAAATGACCTACCTCCGCACCCGTCCATATGGTGTCCTCCCAGTCATGAACCTTGCACTCACCCTAGAGGCTGCACTGCGGCAACATCTGTCACCTGCTGTGTCCACCAGACACAGCAGAAGAGAGATCATTGTACTGGTATGGCCCCAGTACTATGTGATCGCTGTGACCAATCACACTGTGTACTAGATTACATGGTACAGACAGGGCCAATCACAGCACATCTGTACCATATGAAAGCTGTGGCCAATCACAGCTATCACAATAGTACACAATGGATGTCATTCATAAACATGATTGCTTATACTGTGATCATAACTGTTATAAGCAATCATAGAGTTATAAATAAAATCACCTTTCCAGTGTAGTACAGTATCACTATGGTTATTTGGGGAGTATTTGTACTGTGCTGACATTTTAGGGCCTCAAGAAATGATATTGACAGTCAGTATATCAGGACTGATCAATTTTCAAATACACTATATTGCCAAAAGTATTGGTCGGCCTGCCTTTACACACACATGGACATTAATGGCATCCCAGTCTTAGTCCGTAGGGTTCAATATTGAGTTGGCCCCGCCTTTTGCAGCTATAACAGCTTCAACTCTTCTGGGAAGGCCGTCCACAAGGTTTAGGAGTGTGTCTATGGGAATGTTTGACCATTCTTCCAGAAGCACATTTATGAGGTCAGGCACTGATGTTGGACAAGAAGGCCTGGCTGGCAGTCTCAGCTCTAATTCATCCCAAAGATGTTCTATTGGGTTGCAGGCCAGTCAAGTTCCTCCACCCCAAACTCACTCATTTATGTCTTTATGGACCTTGCTTTGTGCACTGGTGCGCAGTCCTGTTGGGAAAGGAAGGGGTCATCCCCAAACTGTTCCCACAAAGTTGGGAGCATGAAATTGTCCAAAATGTCTTGGTATGCTGATGCCTTAAAAGTTCCCCTCACTGGAACTAGGAGGCCAAGCCCAACCCCTGAATAACAACCCCACACCATAATCCACCCTCCACCAAACTTTACATCTGGCACAGTGTAGTCAGGCAAGTATCATTCTCCTGGCAACAGCCAAATCCAGACACCTCCATCGGATAGCCAGACAGAGAAGCGCGATTGTTCACTCCAGAGAACACGTCTCCACTGCTCTGGGGTCCATTGGCGGCGTGCTTTACACCACTGCATCCAACTCTTTGCTTTGCACTTGGTGATGTAAGGCTTGGATGCAGCTGCTTGGCCATAGAAACCCATTCCATGAAGCTCTCTACGCACTGTTGTTGTGCTAATCTGAAGGCCACACCAAGTTTGGAGGTCTTTAGCTATTAGCTTATTGCACAGGTGGCAACCTATCACGGGACCACGCTTGAACTCACTGAGCTCCTGAGAGCGACCCATTCTTTCACAAATGTTTGTAGAAGCAGTCTGCATGCCTAGGTGATGATTTTATACACCTGTGGCCATGGAGGTGATTGGAACGCCTGAATCCAATGATTTGGAGGAGTGTCCCAATACTTTTGGTAATATAGTGTAATATACAGATAGACTTGTTAACTCATTGTTTGTACACGCTATAACTTTCACACAAACCATTATATACTTATTGGGATTTTTTTTTCACCCATGATAATGGTTAAATTCGGATGATTTATGAATAATTTTTTTATTTGTTTATTGGATATGTTTTTTAACAGAATGTAGAACAGAATGTAGAAAATATCTTTTTTTTCCCCTGAATTTTCAGTCTTTTTTCATTTATGTTAGGGCTCGTTCACACTTGGCTGTTTTACCAACGCTTGCCAAACGCCCCTATAACGTTTGGCAAGCGTTGGTCCGGCGTTTGCGGAGCGTTTTTTAACGCTCTGCAAACACTCCGCAAACGCCGAATGCGCGGTTTAGCGGCGGTTGCTAGGCGTTTGCCAAGCGTTAATAACGCCCCACAAACGCCTATAATGCAGTTTGAGTGGTGTTACCGCTCCGCAAACACCCCGCAACCGCACCGCAAACGCCGCCACCATAGACGAGAATAGGAGGCTTCAACGCCTCCTGACTCGACCAGAGGCGTCCGTTTTGCCACGACACAACGCGACGCAAACGCTCCCGTTAGAACAGCACCAAGTGCTGTAATGTGCAGAATTGGCAGAGGCATTTGGGAAGCGGTAAAAACGCTTCCCAAACGCCTCTCTGCCGCCTGCACACAATGCTAGTGTGAACGTAGCCTAATAGAAAAACCCAGATTTCAGATATGTAAACCACAGGTTGTAGACTCTCTACCTTTCACACAGACTAAATAATATACACTGATTTGGGCTATTTTTTTTTCCAAAGAAACGTAGCAGAATACATTTTGGCTTAAATTTATAAAGAAATATTGTTTATTTAAATGTTATAACAGAAACTAAGAAAAATGTGTTTTTTAAAAAAAAATGTTGTTAAATACCACCAAAAAAAGCTATGTCTGTCCCAAAAAATGGCAAAAAATAATATTAGTGTTGCATGACTGAGTAATTGGCTTTCAAAGTGTGACAGCACTAAAAGCTGAAAATTGGCATAGGCAGGAAGGGGGTAAAAGTGTTCAGTAATGAAGTGGTAAAATTGTAGGTCAATAATATGCCACATCCATTTTAAATAAATGCCCCGCCCCTATTTCTATTCTCCTACTACCATGGCTTGCTTACTCACAGCAAGAAAAAAGTGTGCCTGGAATTTTTTTTATAATGTTGGCAACTATTTATGATGAGCCAGGGGTGGATTGACCATTTGGGGGCCCGGGGTCAGTAGGGGGCCCATGAGATGCCCCTGCTACCTTTCATAGGCTTTTTTGAGTGTGGTTTGAGTGTGAGTGAGGACACGGGCCCCATGATCCCCTATTGCCCGGGGGCCCCATGAGTTGTCAGTCCGCCCCCGTGATGAGCCTTTTATTATTGAGCTAAAAAGGTAATTCTCTAACATGGAGGAGGGTGTTTTCAAATACTGAAATAATTCTTTAACACAGCCATCCAGCAACATAAAAGCTTCATTAATATGACAGCACGTAGCTCATCAAAGATACATAAGCATGGTGCAGCCACAGTGTTATGTTCTCACTGCCTTTACTTCTAAAGGCCTTACAAGTAGAACTCTAAATTTCCTGTGTATGACACAAAGACAACGGCTTGTGCCCCTCTTAAAGCATCAACAGAGCCCTATAAAAGTGTGCGCTTTGCTGTGTTTCCCTCATAAGCAGCTGTCACAGAGGCTTATTAATTAGCATTTCTGCCTTGTAGCACTAGGGTCCTTAGTTTGAAATTGCATGTTCTGCCTGTGCTTGTGTTGTCTCTGGTTTTCTCCTGCACTCCAAAGGCATGCTGGTAGTTTAATTGGCTTGAGTGTGCCCAAGATGGCTACTTCACCTCCTAAGCCCTCTGAGCACCTTAAAGTGATACTAAAGGCTTACATTTTTTTTTTAAATAACAAACATGTTATACTTACCTGCTCTTTGTAGTTGTTTTGCACAGAGCAGCCCTGATTCTTCTCTTCTTGGGTCCCCCGATGGCGCTCCTGACTCCTCTCTCCTGTCGGGTGACTCCATCGCAAGCAGCTTGCTATAAGGGCACCCGAGCAGGCATGTGCCCAAGCTCCGTATGTCCATTCACACCTGGAGCCGCAGTTTGGCCTGCTCCTCCCTCTTCTCATTGGCTCACTGGCTGTGATTGACAGCAGTGGGGGCCAACTGCTCCGCTGCTGTCTCAATCAGTGGGGAGAGGGAGTTCTGGGATAGCCAAGACTCCAGTGCACATCGCTGGATCAAGATCATAGAATGCATGAAGGTAAAAAACCTTGAGCCTTTACAACCACTCTAAACATTCCTGTTGAACCGGCCAAATTTTCATCCATGGGCAGCTAGATACTCTGCATGCCAGGGTACTAGGTGTAATCCTGGACTCTAATCTTGTCTTTCAGCCCCACGTCCAATCACTGTCCAAATCTTGCCATCTTCAATTCTGCAACATCTCCAAAATTCATAAATGTTTAACTAACGACTCGACAAAGCTTCTAATTCACACCCTTGCTATCCCTCACCTGGACTTTAGCTACTCCCGCCTTGTTGGCCACAGGCTATCCTCTTTTCAGTCCATCAATTCCTCCACTGGCTTCCACAAGTCTGCCCTCTACATCACCAGCCTCATCTCAAAATTTCAACCAAACCATCTTTTTGCTCCTCCCAAGAACTCCTGCTCTCTATCCCCCTTGTAACAGGCTATCTTCCTTTCAGTCTATCATGAACACTGTAGCCAGACTCATTCATCTACCCAACCTCTCACTGTCCACCAACCCTCCCTATCAATGCCTCCACTGGCTTCCACAACACTGCCACAAGGGCTACATCACCAGCTTCATATCAAAATATCACCTAAACAGTCTTTTTTGCTTCTTGCATATCTTTCTGCTCCCCATTCCCCTTGTCACCTCTTCTTATGTTTGTCTTCAGGATTTCTCCAGAACCTCCCACCCCTTCTTCTAGAACTCCCTACACCAATACATCCAGGTTTCTCCTATTCTGTCTATCTATAAGCAATCATTGAAAACCAATTATTATGAAGGCCTATCCCACTTCTTCCGAACTGGAGTTTTACTTTCTATGTCAACTAATCCCCCCCCCCCCTTGTATCACTTGCCTCTGCCTTTAGATTGTCAGCTCTCATGACCCTCTATTTTAATGGATTGGATTGTAACTCTGCTATCTGCCTTAATTTTGGAAATTGTTGAGCAAATTAGCAACTTGTGGTGCTATATAAATCCTGAATAATGATAATATTAATTATAATATCATCATCATCTTTATATCAATAATAATAATAGTAATAATAATAAATCAATAAAAATAATAGTACTAATAATAATTGTAATGAATATTTATATTATTCAGATTCTAATAATGTTTATTATTATTATTATTATTATTATCTAAACTACTGTGTAAGCAAGAAAATAGAATCCTGGACAGCAGAATATTTAAACTGAGCTTTTCACCATACATATTTGGATTGACTTCTTAAAAATAAAACTAAATTCATTTTAGAAGCCCTTTATATCTATATACTAACCATTTTTTTTCCTCTTGGTATCATTTAACACAAACAGCCTACCTCTTTGTGCAGCTTGATGAGTGTATGCAGTTGCTTGGACACTGCATTGTTATGTCAATGACAAGGGAGATCAGCCTGTGGCAGGGGAGGGTAGAGAGGCTAATACTAATGAACTGGAAACTCATTCCATTGCACACCTTCTATCAGACTGTAGTCTAGTGATTAACAAAGTACCAGCTTCTCTGGGTAATTATCAGGAAACTGTATCTTGATACTTACTTCTACATAGAAAATAGAGGAGGACAAGATTGGTTTGGATTTCACTGCTCTTTTATAGATTGCAGAACAGTTAACTATTCAGCAGTTTCTTTTTGATGGCTCATAAGTTTTAATTTGTACAGAACTCTGAACACCATGTCAGCTTATCACTGGGAAGCAAGGCGTAAGCAGCATGTATTGGACCAGAGAAGAGCAAAGTTTGAGAATGCGGTGAGTAATCCATCTTTATTGTAATTTGCCTTTTTTTAAGCCATGTCATATTTGTAGGTTGACATACATGAGATATATTAAATACTAATATAGTAAAAGCAAGACACTATTGGGAAAATGTAATTTTCTGTCCCTATTAAATTGTATTAGTATTCATATTCTTAATTTGTGAATGAGACCTAATAGGCAACGTGAGTGTCAAAGTTAGACCTTTGGCGTCTTTATTCTATTATTGTACAATATATTGTAAATTTGAGAGATACTTGGTACTTTCATAGAAAGTGTTAGAATCAGGGGCGGACTGACCATTTGGAAACTCTGGCACTGCCCGAGGGCCCGGGGTCAGTAGGGGGCCCCATGAGATGCCCCTGGTACCTTTTTCATGGGCTTTTTGAGTTTGGGCAAGGACACAGGGGCCCTATGATCCCCTATTGCCCGGGGGCCGCATGAGTTGTCAGTCCGCCCCTGGTTAGAATGGTTCTCAATTCTTATCTCGACAGGACTTTTAGTCGTTAGTTGAATAGTATCCATCTTCAATAGATGAAAATTGTTCATAAATAGGAATGAGAAATTACCTGGATTCGTTTTGTGGTTCACCAAATAGATCACAAGTTTGAACGTTAATTCAAATGCCATTGAAGTCAATTGGGGGCAGAGCACTGCCACAGTAAACATTTGCCAATGCAACACTTAAAAAAAAAATTGCTGCTAAACAACATTTCACTGCCAGCTTTGCTTAGGAGATACCCCAAAATGTATACCAGACAGGGCCGGATCTAGGGGGGTACTGGGGAGGGATGTGCCCCCCCAGATTTTACTTGTGCACCCTAGATCTCCGAGAGTGCATCCACTGATCCATTAGCTAGTCTGATGCAGGCAGTTGATATAAGGGGGCACTCTTATGAGGTAATCTATGTAAGGGGGCACTCTGTTGGGTATACCTGATGTAAGGGGGGACTTTTAAAAGGGACATCTGATGTAAGGAGGCACTTTGATGAGGAACCTGATGTAAGGGGGCACTCTGATGGGGACACGAATGTAAGAAGGAAACTCTGATGTGGACACCTGATGTAAGGGGGCACTCTGATGGGGACACGGATGTAAGAGGGAAACTCTGATGTGGACACCTGATGTAAGGGGGCACTCTGATGGGGACACGGATGTAAGAGGGAAACTCTGATGTGGACACCTGATGTAAGGGGGCACTCTGATGGGGACACGGATGTAAGAGGGAAACTCTGATTGGACACCTGATGTTAGGGGGCACTCTGATGGGAATTTGATGTAAAGGGGGACTCTGATGAGTAGTCATGATGTAAAGAAGGACTCTGATGAGGACTTCTGATGTAAAAAGGGACTCTGATAGAACATCTAATATAAGGGGGCACAGGTTTTGTGTGATCACCCTAACCTAATGACAATCTAATACATAATAGTGTTTCCCAGGTCACGACACTGTGACAGACTGTCAATGACTCACACACAATGGGGCTGATTTACTAAAGATAAATAGGCTGTGCACTGCAAGTGCAGTTGCTTTAGATCCAAGGGGAAGACCTAATTGGATAGATTTGATCCAGCCCTAATTCCAGACCCTTAAGGGTATGATATGTATTTTGGTGGACCTTTGGGAGGTTCAATGGCTCCCCATCCTCTTTTCACAAAAATGAAGCTGATAGGGCACATTTACCGTCAAAGGTTTTTTTTTCTCTAAAATATCACCTTTGTTGTAGTACATCCTAGATAAAAATCAGGGTATAGAAAGTAATCACACCAAACATTTAAGAATCCTTTAAAAAAATATTCCACATCGTAAATCTTTACCAAGTAATTATAGACCTGTTAGGTTAACTTCTAAAGTTGGGAAGATACTGCAGAGTTTAATAAAAGACCACATAGATGAGTTCTTGCTGGAAAAAAATATTTCAAGCAGCAGAGAGCATGGATTCATGAAAGACAGAAGTTGTCAAACAAACATGATTGCTTTTTATGAGGAGGTGAGCAAAACATATGAAAAAAAAAGCACCGATACAGGTCCCAAAAAAAACGCCACCGGCCACTGGTCGGTAGTTCTCAGCCTTACCTGAGAAACCACCGAACAATGTCGGCGCTAGGCATAGAGATTAGTGAAGGAAAGATGGCCTCCACTCATCTCTATGCCCTTGGAGGAGCGGAGTGATGTCACTTCCGGTTCCGACCATTTTTTTTTAAAGCACTAAATCAATGCTTTTTCTTTGCTCCAATGCTTTACATTGCAGAGGAGAGATGTGGGGTCCTATTGACCCCATATCTCTCCATAAAGAGGACATGTCACTAATTATTTCTATCACAAGGGATGTATGCATTTTTTGTGATAAGAATAAAAGTGATTAAACATTTTTTTAAAGGGACAGTGCAAAAAAAAAAAATTAAATAAATGAAAAAATGTTTTTGAAAGTGCCCCCATCCCCCCACGTAGTAGTGAACACACACGTAGGCCATGCCCACATATGTAAATGGTGTTCAAACCACACACGTGAAGTATTGCCATGAACGTCAGAGCAAGAGCAATAATTCTCACACTAGACCTTCTCTGTAACTTTACACTGCTAACCTGTAGAAAATTTTAAAGCATCGCCCATGGAGAATTTTTAAGTACCGCAGTTTCACTCCATTCCATAAGCGTGTGCAATTTTAAAGCGTGACATGCTGGGTATCTATTTACTCGCCTTAACATCCTCTTTCATATTTTATAAAAAAAATTGGGGTATGTATATATATTTTTTTTTAATCAAAGTGTATTTTTTTCCAAAAAATATATAATAATTTTTAAAAACGAAGCATTTCGGTTTCGGTTTTCGGCCAAGTGCATTTTGAATTTTCGGTTTCGGCACCAGAATTTTCATTTTGGTGCACCACTAAGATCACCATCTATAAATACATCAGTGGTTCATATAGAGAACTCGGTGTAGAGTTATTCACCCTGAGGTCATCACGGAGGACAAGGGGGCACTCTTTACGTCTGGAGGAAATGAAGTTTAATCTCCAAATACAGAAAGTTTTCTTCACAGTGAGAGCTGTGAAAATGTGGAATAGACTCCCTCAAGAGTTGGTTCTGGCCAGTTCAGTGGATTGCTTTAAAAAAAGTCCTGGATTCTTTCTTGGATACACAGAATATAACTGGTTACTAACATTTATAGGTAAAGTTGATCCAGGGAATATCCGTTTGCCTCTCGGGAGATCTGGAAGCAATTTTGTTTCCCTTGCGGGGCAAATTGGATTATGCTTTTCTGTGTTTTTTTTTGCCTTCCTCTGGATCAACTGTGGGTATAGGATTATAACTTTTTTTTTTTGGTTGACCTGGATGGACTTTTGTTTTTTTTCAGCCAGACTAACAATGTAACTATATGTAAATCAATTTACAATTTTATCATCCACCAATGTAGCCCCTCATCAATCTCTATGAGCAATGCTGCCAACCGTCAAAATTAATTGCAATGCCAATACATTCCCATCAGACTCCTAATTGAGAATGATAGATCCTGGGGCCCGCAGCATATTTGTAAACCAGATCAGGGATGGTAAAGATGTAATTGACCAAATTTGGCCATGGCCATATTTGGTCAGTGATGTCAGCCACTAACACTTTTGCTGTAGTTACATTCAGGGAATCCCCTGCTGACAGCTGAATGGGCCAGTTGGGAATGTGTGTTAGAGTGTTAGGGTAGCAGCGGCTACAGTCTGCTAAACTATGACTTTTTACTGCAACTGGAGAAGTCATACATAGGCAAAGTTCAGACAAAATCCTGCTTCAGTCTGAATCCAAGCCCCATACCTACTCAAAAACTGCAGTGGTATTTGTGCTCTTTAAGGCTGATTGTAACCCACAATGTGGTTATTGCAGTGCTGGCCTGTTAATTGTCATGTAGGGTTATGTAGAGTCATGTTGGTACAAAGCACAGCCATATTTCAAGCTCTCGGAAGGTAACCACACACAAATCTGTCAATAGCATATAGGTGTAAGCCGTGTACCGGGGTGGGTTCCCCAGGATACAGTGAAGTCACTAACGAGGAAAGCAACCCCAACACCAGCTTTTGTCACAACAGAATTTTAATTAGATGTGGCAAATAAACACAACCACAAATGCTGGAATATACAATAAATTTACATACACCCAGCCCAAAGACTGAGACCCTTGTCCTGCACAGCACGGCGCCTTCTGATGGATGAAGGTAGAAAGTGTAGTAATTTACCTACTGGCGGGCACAACTAAGCTGCCACACCTTACCTGTTATTACCCTAAAAGAGCAGGAATCAGTGTATGGGTGTACGGTATGGGCTAGCCTACGGTGCAGCACAACAGCTTACAATCTTACACAAATCTACAGTATTCCCCCTCCCATAACTGGTCCTGTAGCACATGCCTGAGTATTTCTTCTGAGCAAAATGCCAGTCTGGCTTGAGTTTGTAGGATTTTATCAGCTCTCCAATGTGAAATGTCACTTTAAGTTGTGGAGTCCTTCCAATGATCAGTAACAACACTTGTGGCCTGACACAAACAGAGACCCTAACTAACTAACTATAGGCCTGGATTCAGTCTCAAGGCGCCAACACTGAAATGAGGTGCGTGCACGACCTTACCGACCCGGGTCTGCTTTGCATCCGCTGGTGACTCTGAACAGAACAAAGGTCTCTCCACGAAGCATGCGATATCACAGTATATATATTGCTTAGTTCCTCAGCTTCCCATCAGCTTCCTGGCCGCAATCTTCCTTTCTTTGAACAGGGTTAGCATCTTGAACACCATCAGCTTCACTCAACTGAATTTCTGATTACAGAGGGCTGTCCTCACATCTGGATGGCATCAGATTCTCAGATCACACAGCCCCTTTTCTCTCTCTCAAGCATGGCGGCTCTCCTCTCCTTTTCCTGTTCACTTCCCAAGTCTAAAACCCTAACCCTTCATGAATATAGAAATCTCTATGCAGTCTGAGGCTGTGTTAAAAAAGACAGTGACATCTTGTGGCTAAACTGCAGAATGCCAGTCAGAACGTTTTCAATTTACTTCAATCAGTGTTCAAACAATGAAAGCTGTTTCCCCATCTCACATAGGCCTAAATTATCATATACTTAAAATCTGTGATGCTAAACAAAAATAGAGATCGTTATGGTAGCTTTCTCTTTGTAAAACTAAAAATTCTGATATAATCACTTTCATGAACTGGTGAAGGGGCATTTAGTCCTGAGCATGAGGCTCCGGCATGTAGGTGCAGGTGGAGGTGACACTTGCTGGCATCCTGTCAAACTCTATAAGAGGCACTTGCCCCTGGGTACATACAATCCTAAATGTAAGTAAAGCTAGGTGTAGTGTCCAATCCCATCCAACCACAACAGCCTTTCATGGAGTTTAACAAGCTGCCAGAAGTGGGGCTGCATGGTGCACCTGTTCCCATCACCAGTACCTAAACTCCAGAGCCTCATGCACCGGGGTTGTGATGGACCGACTGGCACCCTGCCTGGGTGCGTCTGTCAGAAAACTTCTTCCTCACTACTGGGACATTACACCCAAGAACTAGATGACACTAGCTTAGGTGCAACCTGGAACTCTTTATTAAACAGAAATACAGGTTTTTAACAAGACTAATCCCATCATGTAGGTATCTTCAGCATAACTAGCCAACATACAGAAACAATAGGTGGGACACAAGACAACAGTAAACACATCACACCTTAATAAACAGATTACAGCAAGAGACCTCAGCATCAGGTTGTTTTGAGCTGATTATATTAACATCTGGTTAAAGTCTCTGAGTCTAGGAGGAGGTTGAGGCAGTCAATGCTAGTTTGGGCACAGGGACCCCAAATCTGTATCCTGGTCCTCCAGTTCTCAGAGTCTGTGTATTTTGGGGAGACATGGACTTGAATCCAAAGTAAAACTAATCCAAAAGGTTCCCCCTAGCACACACCTCCCAAAGAATAGGGCCCCCTCAAATGCCAGGACCCATGGTCAGTAGGCAAGAGGCTAACCTGCAGTTCCTTCCAAAAGCCCCTGTCCCATTTTGGTCTGTCACAGGGGCTAAATGCCCAGAGTGCATGGGGCCTGATGAAGGTAATGATTTTGTTGCATTTGCCTTTTTGCTGTCATTAGCTTTGCTAACTGGAACCAGACTTGTAGAGATTTTCTGCCGTCCTCATAACCAGAAATTAAGAAAATCTTCTTTTTGGAAAATAGAGAGTAAGAATAAACTTACAGGGGTTTTAACCCCTTTTTACTCTATCCAATATAGAAAAAGTGTTTTGCCAACAATGACTCCTGGCACCTGTTCAGCAGTGGTGAGGACATACTATGCGTATCCTAGTATTAGAAAGGCATCATAGATATCACCAGTAGTAGGCCACCTCTAGCCACTGAAACCCCTTTTTTGCTGTTATTGGCTTTCTGGGAGGGTTTCTTTCTTTCAAAAGACACCAAGGTTAAGTACAGGAAAACACTAGAGAAGGAGAGGCACAGCAAAGGAGGCATGTTGGAGGCATATAAAATAGACTAAGAGGGCATGCAGGAAGGGCAGAGATAAACACAACAGTAAGAACATTGGGGAAAGGGCAGACATGTCCTACAGGGGAACACAAGATAGGAGTTCTGCAGTACAAGGAGTACATTAAAGAAAATTGACAGTAAAGGGGTAATGCTCGAAAAGGAAAACAGGCATAGTACAGGATTCCATGCTAAAAGGGGTACGCAGGCCAGAAGATTAGGTATACCCTTCAACCTATCAATTTGGAGCCCAATTGGTCACACTTTGGCTAATCTCTTTTATTACATGTGATACATTTTATATGTGTGTTCACCAGGGGCGGACTGACAACTCATGGGGCCCACGGGCAATAGGGGATCATGGGGCCCCTGTGTCCTTGCCCAAACTCAAAAAAGCCTATGAAAAAGGTACCAGGGGCATCTCATGGGGCCCCCTACTGACCCCGGGCCCTCGGACAGTGCCCTAGTTTCCAAATGGTTAGTCCGCCCCTGGTGTTCACTTTATCCCTTCTCCTGGATAATCATAACATGAAATTGTTGTTTTTAACAGACAAATACCAATGACCAGCCTCCTGGTTATTCGTCCGAGTTGGTGAACAACAAAGAAAACTCCAAGATCATGCGAGGTATGGAGAAGGTGCATCCTTGAATACAACAGAGCTGACTGGCATTAATATCATCAGTTGCAGTACAATGTATCAGAAAAGGCATTTATTTAATTTTTTTTATAGACCAATACTGTAAGCACTGTACCCAAGGGACCTACAATCCAATATCAGCCTGTGATGAAGATTATACAGCAAAAATGAAAAATCGATACAATGTAAGTAGTACGGCATTTATGCAACATGTAAGATTATGAGATATTGACTATTGTCTTAGAGAAGATGGACATCACCAAACCTTGTACAGATAGTTAAATAAAATACCAAAATAAGTGGCACGCTGTGGAGTGCCAGAAGGAGAAAGCATTTCTTCTATGAATATAAATACAAACAATCCAGCATGTTCCATACAGCAATAAGACCCAGTTATAGGAGGATGCCATGGTGAAGTTGTGGATGGAACCCAAAAGCATACGTGCAATCCAAGATACCACCACCACTCCATATCCAGATAAACAGAATGGAAACTTTAATGTCACCAACAAGAAAACTTTGTATACTGTTGGTGACATTAAAGTGTCCCGTCTATCAGAAATGGTGGGATATCTTTGATTGGACTTGGCATTTCACCCCAAAGTACTGCTCATTGTTAAGACTTCTATGGGGTCAAGTCATGAGGCTGGGGATGTTTGGAGTTGGTTTCCTAGAAGTGGATTGGGGTACCTACTCCCACTTCTGCAATTCTTTCTTAGGTGAGAATTAGATCAGCTTGGCCCTCCCCCCACCTACCAACAGCCTCTTGGGACAGGTCACATGTCCCAGGAGGCTGCAGGACCAGTCTGAAAAGATCAGAATGATCTCACAAATGGACGGAGGGGAGCTGGGTGTGAAACAGCAGGAAGTCATAACCAGCTCCCACATCCAAGATGGCAGCACCAGGGATCCGAAGCCCAGCAAATGACTGGCTCCAGTATAGACAGCGCTGGACTCCTGGGCTGTTAAATGCCCTTTTGTTAAAAGCCAGCAGCTGCAGTATTTGTACTTAATAACTTTTTTTAAAACAGAACCAAAGTTCTTTTTTAACCTCCCTAGCGATCTGATTATGTCCATATTTCTGTGCTCAAAGCGGTACATTTTTTTGCATGGAAATATGTATTTTTTTTATTGTAGGCCTGTAATTTTTAGGAATAACTTACTGAAATCTGTCCGAACAAGAGTCTAGTAAACATCCCGTGTATGATAAAATTTGAAACACGAAATCATAAATTATAATGTAATAAATATTCATAAAACATAATAATATAATAATACATTTAATTCAATAATATAATCAAACCAAAAACACTGAAATTTGAAATATAGCGCCAAGTTCGCACATCGCTGAGCAAAGTCGCAAAATCATTTTCAGTGTCTGATGACGAATTTCCCCCACGAATCATTATCACTCAATTCTGCAAGTGGCTCTGATTTACTATCGCTGTTCTCTAGCTGGTCTAAAACCGCTTTTGACCTAAAGGGACGCTTTTTGGACGCCACGGACATTTCTCAGTTATCAGGCAGAAAGAACAGTAAAAATGCAGGCAGGGCACAGGACAAAATGTATGTGAAATGGTTTGATACAGTAATGTTTTACTATGTGATTTTAGTGTATTTAGTGAATGTCACTTTTTTAAATTTCCCGCCGTTCTGTTCCCATATGTCCCGACGTCGCAGGGAATGGAAGACAGATGCCAGCATAGGCCGGAGGACATTGCCGGGGACACTGCAGGAGGGACATCGCGGGAGTGAAGGACAAGGTAAGTGAAGAAGAGATCCTGAAGCAACGCTGCAAGGTATTCCCGAGTGTAGCTCGGGGTTACCGCTTGTGGTGCTGAAACTTTACTCCGAGCTACACTCAGGAATACCTCCAGGGAGGTTAAGGACTTAGGCTATACCTGGCATGTCCAAGAGATGTCCGTAGCTGCTGGGTCCTGCTGTTGGAAACCTTGGTTTGTGTATCATAGCAGCTATGATCTGCTCTTTCACTGCTGATCATAATAAACAGCTATGTTTGCCAAGAATTCATTTAAGCAGCCCATATATTATTCTTTTTTTTTCTGTTCGATCAGTGAGTTGAATGAAAAAAAAATTACCTGATTCTCCCCATCCAGACATTCAAATCCTTCCCACTGAATTATTGTATTCTGACAGCTGGGAGACTTCCCAGCTGTCAGAATACACTGATCAATACTATTGGCTATAGCCGGCAGCACTGATCAATTGAGAAAAAACCAAGAGGCTGGTTATACAGAAGTCGATCAGTAGATTGACATCAGTACAACTTAGCCTGCCCATACATTCAGTCTGTTCCTACTGAACTGGTTGAATTTCGATCCATGTATGACCACCTTTAGCCTAGTGAATGAGGTGAAGCTGTGTTGGCTTCAATCATCCAATCATGTGCAAGGAAAATTTCTGTGCAGAGAAATACAAAGCAGCATATCTATGCTGACAGGAGAGAGACCTGTGTTGTTTACACACAGATCTCTCCCCTCAGCTCTGCTGACGATCGCCAGGTCTCGGTCGAGAATCACTGGCCGGGACCCAGGGATTGACATGTTCAGCAGCCTATAGTGGCGCGGGTAGGGCAGCGCACGCGCACACCCCCTATCTGGAAATGCAAATCACGTATATATACACATGTGACTTTGCGCATCTCTGCCACCCTTTAGCAGTACTTCTGCTATAGGGCGGGGGGGGGGGGGAGTAGATAAGCTGAAGCTTTAGCTATCATAAATGCGTTAACCATTCACGTACAGCTTGCTTTTGATTGTGATATGTGATTGGCTAAGCTAATCACATGGTACAGGTAGCTAGGTACCATGTGATTGCTTTGGGCCATTAACACATCGAAATAGTAAGCATTGAATGGAGCCTCAATCATGACAGGTTGTTTACATTGTTATCATGTGATCACTATGGCCAAGCTATCACGTACTCACTGGAGGGGTGCCCTGTATGCTCCTACACAGGTGTAAGCTCAATCACAAATATATATGTGACACCCGGCCGCTGTAATCTACTGCGCGGGTTAAATTAGATCTGTGGTCACAGCATACATTTTAAAACATGCGTATTATAATTGCAATACAAACAATAGTTCTATTTATCAATCCAATATAAGATTACTTGAAAAATCACCCATGGTCAGTTGACTAGAAAAAAAATATTTTTCTTTCTAAATTAATTAACTCTTTTTAATCTTTTTTGATTTTGCAGTCTGTGCAGTATAACCAGCAGTGGTGACCATTGAAGATGTAGTCATTCCCTCAGAGAAGACTGAAATTCTGTGTAATCGTGGCACTATAAATAAACACGTGTCACTTTAGTATGTTGTTGTGTGTCATTAACTTTAACCACAAGCCTACAGGGAACTTACACCCCCTTCCTGCCCAGGCCAAGTTCCAGCTTTCAGAGCTGTCGCACTTTGAATGACAATTGTGCGGTCATGCAACACTGTACCCATATGAAATTTTTATCATTTTTTGTGACAGAGCTTTATTTTGGTGGTATTTAATCACCTCTGGGGTTTTTTTGGTTTTTTTTCTTAAACAAACCAAAAACCACTGAAAATTTTGAAAAAAAAAAGTTTTTTCTTAGTTTTTATTATAAATTTTTGTAAATAAGTGATTTTTCTCCTTCACTGATGTGCGCTAATGAGGCTGCAGTGATGGGCACTGATAGGTGGCACTGATGGGCATTGACAGGCATCATTGATGGGCACTGAAAGGCAGCACTGACTGGCACTGATAGGCAGCACTGACAGGCACTGATAGGCAGCACTGACTGGCACTGATTGGGAGCACTGATAGGTGGCACTGACTGGCACTGATGGGTGACACTGAAAGGCAGCTCAGATGGGCACTGATATGTGGCATTGATGTGCACTGGTAGGCACTGATATGTGGCATTGATGTGGCACTGATGGGCACTGGCACGAGGCACTGATGAGCACTGACACAAGGCACTGATGGACACTGACAGGTGGCACTGCTGGGGCTACACTGATCATCAGGGCACACTGATCATCAGTGCCCTGATGATCAGTGTACATGTCCCCTCCACGGAAAGCCGGTTACCGACTCTCCTCTCGAGCTGTCACAGTTTGTCACGGTGGTCACATGATCGGGAAAGGTCCCGATCGAAAGAGGAGATCGGAACCTTTCCGTGAGTACCGGACATGTGTGCTGGGAGCACGCAAGGCACACGCTCTCAGCACATATGTTTTTTTTTTTTAATAGAACGCAAATGTAAGGCCGCTCGGCGTCTAGGCCCAGACGGCTGGAGGTCGCACATTTGTGTTCAGCCAGCGCCAAGAGGTTAGAAAAAAAAATGTGTATTGTCACTGTTGCCCTTAAAAAGCAGCAAAAAAGGGCCGTTTCCTCGCTGTGTTTTTCTTTATTAATCTAGCATGTCCTCTATGACAATACTTTGCTTCCCATTCTTATTGTTTAACATGAATTAGCCTAACAGTCCTGCAAGTTGTGTGAGCTGAGTAACAAGATTCCCCAATAGAGCTGACAAGCATCATTATTTCCTGTGATAGTTAGCACCATCTAGTGTCCATAATGAGCTATTTCCTTCATTTACACATCCAGCCTGTTAAGATTATACAACAAAATGACATGCAGTTTCAATGGATGAACAGCTATGTATTCCTTTTTTTATAAATACACTCCTAGTAAATGAGTCACAGAAACTAAACAATTTTTTTTTTTTTTTCAAATTAAAGGAAAACTATAATAGTTGTGGATTAATTATATTTTATTTTCTTTCACTGTACACATTTGCTATAGAAATGCATAAGCAAATCATCCCCAAATGCAAAAAAAAAAACAAATTCAACTTTGAAACCTTTTATATTTTGTATGCTTGCATAAATTTCCATACTTGCTAAAAATGTATGTACTTCACTTTGTTCACTGCGGTCTTCTGAGATGCTACTGGTGCAAGTACTGTTTAAACATACAAAATTATAGGTTCTTACTCATTAAAAAATAAAAAGCTCTTTTTTAACTCTTTATACCTAATCAATGCTGGGACAAGGTCATTCAGTGCCCAGGGCGAAAATGGGAAATCTCCATCCCAATACAGAGCACTTTTCTCTTAGTCAACCCCAACCTGCCCACCCCCCACATGGAAGAAAAATATATTTGAAATGCTACAATTTTGGCCATATTCAATATATTTCAATATATATATGTATGTTATAAAAAAATATATATATATATATATAAAAAATGCATTTCAACATGTAATATATATATATATATATATAAACATATATATATAAACACACATACACACTGCATGTTGAAATGCGTTTTTTAACATATAAAAAATTTCATTTTAACATATATTTTTACATATATTTGTAAATGCATTCCAAAAATTTAGATTTGTATTTTTGCAGACATACAGTATATTTGAAGTGTATAAATAAAAATATTTTTCATATATTTTGTAATAAAGAATGCATTTCAACATGCAGTATATATATATATATATATATATATATATATTTATATATATACACACACACATACATACACACTGCATGTTGAAATGCGTTTTTTAACATATAAAAAATTTCATTTTAACATATATTTTTACATATATTTGTAAATGCATTCCAAAAATGTAGATTTGTATTTTTACAGACATACAGTATATTTGAAGTGTATAAATAAAAATATATTTTTATATATTTTGTAATAAAAAACGCATTTCAACATGCAGTGTATATATATACATAATATATATATTTATTGAAATATATTGAATATGGACAAAATTGTAGCATTTCAACTATATGGCAATATATTTGGGAAGAATATTTTTTAAATATATTTCAAATATATTTTTCTTCCATATGGGCCGGTCCTGTGTGCCCGTTCACATCTGAGCGTCATGTCCCTTGAAGCTTTTCGCTCGAACCTTAAAGTGCATGAGCTTCTTTGGGGCAGTCACATGTTTTTGGTTCCTATGGACTTCAATGGAAGCACCTACTTGGCCACAGTAGCTTACATTTAAAAACTTCTCCCAGTCAAAGTATCATTGCTGTTTCTCTTTTTTTTTATAATAAAAAAAAAGAAAAGAAATGGGCTCATCCTTTTAGCACATGCTTTGCATTGACAGCATTCTTTACATCTATGAGATGCTGCAGCAAGGAAATATTGTGTATTGAGTCACTGCACCAGTACAGAAATTCCATGACAACACTTCCCTGCAATGTATCCTGTCCTCGCCTCCCTGCAGTGGCATCCTGTCTTCTGCGTGTTCCTAGTTACCATTGCCAAGTTCTTGTTCCTGTATTCTCCGCTTGTATGACTCCTGGTTCCTGTCTGCTTGAACCTTGCAACCTCCTACACTTGACATTCTTAATCCTGCTGACCTCAAAAGCTGAACAAGCTACTTGGATGGAGTAGTGAAACGTCCATCAACATTACAGAACAAGTCCAGTCAGGGGCGGACTGACCATTTGAAAACTCGGTCACTGCCCGAGGGCCCGGGGTCATTAGGGGGCCCCTGAGATGCCCCTGGTACCTTTTTCATAGGCTTTTTTGAGTTTGGGCAAGGACACGGGGCCCCAAGATCCCCTATTGCCCGGGGGGCCCCATGAGTTGTCAGTCCGCCCCTAAGTCCAGTTGAATGTGATAAACTAATTCTAGCTGTACCATGACCCAGATAAATGAGAAACTTCATAGAAATATCTTCTGTGTACATCCCTCATTTTGAAATAAACCAAATGCTATTTTAAGGATCTAGTTGTCCTTTATTAAAATCTAGACATTCCGATGGGGGCGCACTCTACAGACCTTGTCCCTTCCTAAATAAATGATTTAAAGCATATCTGAACCCAAAAATAAACATTTAATACATTGCAGCTTATCAGCCCTTTAGATGTAGTAGCTGCTTTAGCTTCCTGATTTTCTTATTCTCTTTATTTTTACTAGGTGATCTAGCAGGTAACACTCTTCGTGTCGGGGTGGCTCCTCTATCTATAGAGGAGCAATGTAGGGTCCCTTGGACCAGGGCCAGATCTCTCCTGTCTGATGTGGGGATGCAGTATAAAATGTCAGGGGGGCAGAGGCTGAGAGGTCAGCAGGGCAGTGTACAGGGCTCAGCAGGGCAGAGAATAGGGTCAGCAGTTTGGAGAGCAGTGTACAGAGGCTATGAGTTTGTAGGGAAGTGGACAGTGGACAGCAGGGCACAGGATAGTTTATCAGTTTGGAAAGCAGTATACAGAGGCTATTAGTTTGTAGTGTAGTGTACAGAGGCTATTAGTTTGTAGTGTAGTGTACAGGGGTCAGCAGGGTAGAGAATAGGGTCAGCAGTTTGGAGAGCAGTGTACAGAGGCTATTAGTTTGTAGGGCAGTGTACAACGGTCAGTGGGCCACAGAATAGTTTAGCAGTTTGGAGAGCAGTGTACAGAGGCTATGAGCTTGTAGGGCATTATACAGGGGTCAGCAGGGCAGAGGTTAGGGTCAGCAGTTTGGAGAGCAGTGTACAAAAGCTATTAGTTTATAGGGAAGTGGACAGTGGACAGCAGGGCACAGGATAGTTTATCAGTTTGGAAAGCAGTATACAGAGGCTATTAGTTTGTAAAACAGTGTATAGAGGCTATTAGTTTGTAAAACAGTGTACAGAGGCTATTAGTCTGTAAAACAGTGTACAGAGGCTATTAGTTTGTAGGAAAGTGTACAGGGGTCAGCAGGGCAGAGGTTAGGGTCAGCAGTTTGGAGAGCAGTGTACAGAGGCTATTAGTTTGTAGGGCAGTGTACAGGGGTCAGCAGGGCAGAAGATAGGGTCAGTAGTTTGGAGAGCAGTGTACAGAGGCTATTCGTTTGTAGGGCAGTGTACAGGGGTCAGCAGGGCAGAGGTTAGGGTCAGCAGTTTGGAGAGCAGTGTACAGAGGCTATTCGTTTGTAGGGCAGTGTACAGCGGTTAGTGGGCCACAGGATAGTTTAGCAGATTGGAGAGCAGTGTACAGAGGCTATGAGCTTGTAGGGCAGTATACAGGGATCAACAGGGCAGAGGTTAGGGTCAGCAGTTTGGAGAGCAGTGTACAAAGGTTATTAGTTTGGAGGGCAGTATACAGGGGTCAGCAGGGCAGAGGTTAGGGGTCAGCAATTTGAAGAGCAGTCTACAGAGGCAATTAGTTTGTAGTGTAGTGTACAGGGGTCAGCAGGGCAGAGGATAGGGGTCAGCAGTTTGGAGAGCAGTGTACAGAGGCTATTAGTTTGTAGGGCAGTGTACAACGGTCAGTGGGCCACAGGATAGTTTAACAGATTGGAGAGCAGTGTACAGAGGCTATGAGCTTGTAGGGCAGTATACAGGGGTCAGCAGGGTAGAGGTTAGGGTCAGCAATTTGGAGAGCAGTGTACAGAGGCTATTAGTTTGTAGGGCAGTATACAGGGGTCAGCAGGGCAGTGGATAGGGGTCAGCAATTTGAAGAGCAGTCTACAGAGGCAATTAGTTTGTAGGGCAGTGTACAGGGGTCAGCAGGACAGTGGATAGGGTCAGCAATTTGGAGAGCAGTCTACAGAGGCAATTAGTTTGTAGGGCAGTGTAGAGGGGTCAACAGGGCAGAGGATAGGGGTCAACAGGGCAGAGGACAGGGGTCAACTGGGTGGATAACAGGGGTCACTGCTGGCAGGGCACTCCAAAAAGCTCCTACTTCCATCCTTGCGCACTGTGCAGATCGAGGTGTAAAATAATCTGAACTCAGCTATGTGCTGTGTGGGGAGAAAGAGCTCTGCTGCCTGTCCCCAGGCTGTGTGCAGTGCAGGTATGGGAGAAGGAGCTCAGCAGTGGGGCTGCACAGTATTTTACTCACAAATGTACGCAAATACATGTGTGTCCCCATCTTGGACACAACCCAAGAAAAGCTGGCAGCATTTTTATGCATGACCACACGCATTTATCATACAGTGTGTTTTTACGCAGGAATCTTCTGCCAGAAATCTGTTCATACATCAATACTGTGTGCAAGTACCCTTGGTCTACATTCACATGGCCAAAAAAAACAGCTGTAAAAATTTTACTGAACATTTGGCAAGGAACAAAACATTTTGCATATATGATCCATAAATAGTTCCATTTTTTTATTGTGTACAAAGTGTCATTTTTTTCACAATAGTATATGTGCATGTTTGTACTTAGATGCAGATTTTCGGTTACGGATCTGAACGCAGTGCATGTCAACACACCTTTGTGAATGTCTATTTAAAACAATGCAGCAGCAATTAGATCCATTAAAAAGAAAAATGTTCTAACTACGTTTTTTTACACCTGTGTGAATGTGTCAGCAGTTTTTACAGTGTTTTACAATAAGGCTACATTCACATGAGTGTATAAATGTTACTTCTCGTTCTATGTGTGTTTTTTTTCTAGCACAAAAGTTTATGTGTAATGATCAGTAAATACTTTTTTTTTTTTTGCAATACTTGCATGTATACGCATGTCCTCACACACAGATACGGTATTTGGATTTTGTGTTAGGCTACTTTCACACCCTTGTGCGGGAAATGCAAGCGTTTTGGTGTGCTTCCAGAAAGTGAACCAAACATGCAGGACACAATGTAACTCTATAGGAAAGTGCAGGTAACTCACTCCAAACACGTGGGCAGGGGTGGACTGACAACTCATGGGGCCCCCGGGCAATAGGGGATCATGGGGCCCCTGTGTCCTCGCCCACACTCAAACTACACCCAAAAAAGCCTATGAAAGGTACCAGGGGCATCTCATGGGGCCCCCTACTGACGCCGGGCCCTCGGGCAGTGCCCCGGTACCCTAATGGTCAGTCCGCCCCTGCATGTGGGTATGCGGCGCTGCACCCGCGGTGTAGAAAAATCGCACCAAAGAAGTGTGAAAGGGACCTTCTTTGTTGTCTCCATTGAAAACAATGTAGCTACATTCAGATCTGTAAATAAAAACTGCTTGTAAATGTTTTTTTTTTTTAACAGTCATTTGAATGAAGCCTATAAAAGCAGAAAGTACAGCTACCATACAATTCAGTACAAATGGACATCAAACCTGTAGCTGCGACGCATCAGGAAGGTTATATCCGCTATAGGGCATAGCATACAGACGAGTTACAGCATCACCCTATAACTGAAGATATGTCAGTAAGGTCAGATCCTATAAAGAAAAATATAAGAGATAAGGACACTATAGGGTATACTATATGGGTATCACAGTGGTTTAGGTCTTAGCATGCTTGTTTTGCAGCACTGGGGTCCTTGGTTCGAATCCCAAGCTGGGCACTAACTGTGTGGTGTTTGCATGTTCTCTCTGTGCTTGGCAGCACAAGCTGGTAGGTTAATTGTCTCATGTCAAAAAATTGGCCTGTGTATGCATGCGATGGTGGCACCTTGGATTGTAAGCTCCTTGGGGGCAAGGACTAATGTGAATGTACAGTATTGTAAATTGTCAGTTCTGTAATAAATAATATACATATGAATTATAGGAAGGTTAGATTGCTTTATAGAAGCTGGGGACACTATAGGGATTATTACACAAATGAGTAATTTGGCATCACCCCGTTATAAGTGAAGACTGTCAGGGAGGTGAGATGATGTATAAGAGGGATATAACATAAAATGAAGTTATAAAAACTGTAAAAGGTTGATCATTGTAAGCACCCCTAACAGAGCTGAAGTATGGTGAAGGAAATAAGTATTTGATCCCCTGCTGATTTTGAATGTTTTCCCACTCACAAAGAAATGATCAGTCTAAAAATCGAATGGTAGGTGTATTGTAACACTGAGACAGAATAGCAACAAAAATTCAAAAGAAATGCATGTCTAACAAATGATGCAATGATTTGCATGTTCATGAGGGAAATAAGTATTTGATCTCCTTCACAAAACATGACTTAGTACTTGGTGGCAAATCCCTTGTTGGCAATCACAGAGGTCAAACATTTCCTGTAGTTGGCCACCAGGTTTGCACACATATCAGGAGGGATTTTGGCCCACTCCTCTTGGCAGATCCTCTCCAAGTCATTAAGGTTTGGTGGCTGATGTTTGGCAACTCGAACTTTAAGCTCCCTCCACAGATTTTCAATCGGATTAAGGTCTGAAGACTGGCTACGCCACTGCAGGACCTTAATGTGCTTCTTCTTCAGCCACTCCTTTGTTGCTTTGGCCGTGTGTTTTGGGTCATTGTCACGCTGAAACACCCATCCATGACCCATTTTCAATGCCCTGGCTGACGGAAGAAGGTTCTCACCCAAGATTTGATGGTACATTGCCCCGTCCATCATCCCTTTGATGCGGTGCAGTTGTCCTGTCCCCTTAGCAGAAAAACACCCCCAAAGCAGAATGTTTCCACTACCATGTTTGACAGTTGGGATGGTGTTCTTGGAGTAATAGGCAGCATTCCTCCTCCTCCAAACACAGCGAGTTGAGGCCAAAGAGCTCGATTATGGTCTCATCTGACCACAATACTTTAAACCAGTCCTCCTCTGCATCTTTCAGATGTTCAGTGGCAAACTTCAGACGGGCCTGGACATGTGCTTTCTTGAGAAGAGGGACCTTGCAGGCACTGCAGGATCTCAATCCTTGTCGGCGTAGTGTGTTACCAATTGTTTTCTTGGTGACTGTGGTCCCAGCTGCCTGGAGATCATTGACAAGATCGTCACGTGTAGTTCTGGGATGATTCCTCACTGTTCTCAAGATCATTGACACTCCACGTGGTGAGATTTTGTATGGTGCACCAGATCTAGGGAGACTGACAGTTGTTTTGTGTTTCTTAAATTTGCGAATGATTGCACCAACTGTTGTCACCTTTTCACCAAGCTGCTTGGCGATAGTTTGGTAGCCCAGTCCAGCCTTGTGTAGGTCTACAATCTCATCCCTGACATCCTTGGACAGCTCTTTGGTCTTTCCCATGGTGGAGAGTTTGGAATCTGATTGTTTGATTGTTCCTGTGGACAGGTGTCTTTTATACAAGTAACAAAATGAGATTAGCAGCACTCCCTTTAAGAGACTGCTTCTAATCTCAGCTTGTTACCTGTATGAAAGACACCTGGTAGCCAAAAATCCTGCTGTATGATAGGGGATCAAATATTATTTCCCTTATGAACATGCAAATCAGTGCATAATTTGTTAGTATGTATTTTTTTTTACTTTTTTGTTGCTATTCTGTCTCTCGGTGTTACAATACACCTACCATTCGATCTTAAAAAATAGTGCCCCATCGTTAGTATCAATGGGAGAAATAGTGCCCCATCATTTGTATCAATGGGAGAAATAGTGCCCCATCATTTGTATCAATGGGAGAAATAGTGCCCCATCATTTGTATCAATGGGAGAAATAGTGCCCCATCGTTAATATCAACGGGAGGAATAGTTCCCCATCCTTAGTATCAATGAAAGGAATAGTACCCCATCCTTGGTATCAATGGGGGAATAGTGCCCCATCACTGGTTTCAATAGGAGAAATAGTGCCCCATCATTGGTATCAATAGGTATTGATGGTAGAAGTAGTGCCCCATTGTTAGTATCAATGGGAGGAAAAGCACCCCATCATTGGTATCAATGACAGAAATAGTGTCCCATTGTTGTTGTCAATAGTAGGAATAGTGCCCCATTGTCGATGTCAGTAGGAGAAACTATGCCACACTGCAGTGGGAGGAATAATGCCTTGAGGGCTGGATAAAGGCAAGCAAAGGGCTGCATCTGGCCCCCAGGCCACAGTTTGGAGACCACTGTACTAGAATATTAACAGAGGGAATATCTCCAGTGAAGATACTAGCACATTAATAGAGGGGACATCACCAATGGAGATACAACTAGAACATTAACAGAGGGGAAATTTTCAAAGGAGATACTAGAACATTAAGAGAGGGGACATCACTAATGGATATACTAGAAAATTTATAGAGAGAACATCTCAAATGGAGATACTAGAATATTAATAGAGGGAACATCTCAATGGAGATACTAGAACATTAATAGAGCGGGCACCTCCAATGGAGATACTAGAACATTAATAGAGCGGGCACCTCCAATGGAGATACTAGAACATTAATAGAGGAGACATCACAAATGGATTTACCAGAACATTTAGAGAATGAACAACTCCAATGAAGATTCTAGTACTTTAATAGAGGGGACATTGTCAATGGAGACACTAGTTCTGGTAACACCTAAGAACTTCCCGCAGTTCCTGTTGTAGCTATGGGAGAGGAAGTGATGGATAATCTCCCAAATGGAACACATGTTAGATGGTGACGGGTTTAAACCCTATTTTACTGTCAGAAATTAACCAAAAAAGTTCCATCTTTAGTTCTACTTTAAAGCTCTTCTCCAGTCTGTTCTCATGGAAGAAAGGAAGAAGATGTTTACTTAAGAAAGGTATTTTTCAGTCTCATTAAGAAAATACTAGTATCCGTTTTACGCCCTTGTATCTTTCTGAAATCTTTGTAACAATACATGTTGTACAGGAATCATCTGCAAAAGGGTTTCCTGCAGGGAAACTGACAATTAATAGCACAAGAAAGTCAGGGATGCTCCACCGGATACCTCCTGGGGTGGAAGATGTGACCTTTCATCATTCTTACTAATACAAGAATGCTTCCACATTTGTAAATAAAAACATCCAACATTTTTTTCCTGGAACAAGAATCAGGCAGTTCTAATGACAGATAGTATACTTTTACTGGACGATTACCTTTGCATTGTAAAGTGCATGGTTAAAATGTATCTAAGTCCAAGAACAAAAATGTTATGTTATATATTGCAGCTTACCAGCCCTGTGATGGCTGCACAATTTTCTTTTTTCAGGCCTTTTCTATTAATTTTTCCTGTTGATCCTGCCAATAACCACTTACTGTCTTAGAGTGACAACACTCACTCACTGTACTTCATTTATGGAGGAGCAGAGTTGCCACCCTAGGACAGAAAGTGTGTTAGGACTACAGAACACTTCCTTCTCTCTTCATCTCCATAATATAGGAGGAGGCTACAGAACACCTCCTATACAGAGATTCAGAAAATTCTCTTCTTACAGTTCAAAAGACTGGAAATACACCAGCTGTATTGCAATTGGCCAAAGTAAACTTGCGTTGGATTCAACGTCTGTGTCCTATTGAAGAGTTAAGCTTCCTGTGGATAGTGCCAAGTCAGCAGGTGACTATGCTGTCTGGACAGACTGGGCCTAAAAGATGTATTTGAAAACATAAAGTGGTATTTGAAACAGAGCAATATATTTTGACTACTTTTATATTAATCAGATATTGATACAGCAACTAAAAAAGGTTAAAGAGGTAGAAAAGTTAGGGAGGATCTATATCAATACTTTATGTATTTGCAAATGTATTCAACAAAAAAACTCACTTTTTAGCCTGAGCAGCTGAAACAGTCTAGTTAGGTTTTTTTTTTTTACTGGCTAGCTTGAAAGTAAGCGGGGGGTGGGGGGATTTAGTATTGCTTTGTATATACACCCTCAAATATCTCCAAAATCAGTGGTTAGAACAGTCAAAAACTATTGTGTAACAAAAGAATGTAAGCAGGGCCATCATGGGCTCCTGGGCACTGGGGTCCGACCGGCCTGTCCCAATTTACGCACCTACTCTCAAGAATCAAAGTATAAATAGTTAATAGAATTAAACATATATTTATTAGTAATTTCAATAAAATTGATTTTAAACAATAAGAAAACAAGCCATAAATTAAAGACTAATCAACACAAAGGACACAGTATGGGGAAGAGGGGGGTGGCAGACGGGCACAGTACAGGGGGTGGCAGAAGGGCATAGCACAGGTTCTAGGACACTGCCTGGGTCAACGTGGGACATCTTTGTAAAAAGCATGACTGTCCTGGCAAATTCAGGACAGCTGGTATGTATGATCTACTGCAAGATTATCATGGGGCCCCTATGCACCTGGGCCCCTGGGCACTGTGCTAGGACAGTCCTGAATAAAAAACAATGCCCATCTGCCACAGTACAGGGGGTAGCAGAAGGGCATAGCACAGGTTCTAGGACACTGCCTGGGCCATCGTGGGACAGCTTAGTAAAAAGCATGACTGTCCCGGCAAATTTGGGACAGCTGGTAAGTATGATCTAATGCAAGATTATCATGGGACCCCTCTGCACCTCGGCACTGTGCTAGGACAGTCCTGAATAAAAAAAATGCTTGTCTGCCACAGTACAGGGGGTGGCAGAAGGGCACAGCACAGGTTCTAGGACACTGCCTGGGCCATTGCGGGACAGCTTAGTAAAAAGCATGACTGTCCCAGCAAATTCGGGACAGCTGGTAAGTATGATCTAATGCAAGATTATCATGGGACCCCTCTGCACCTGGGGACCCTGGGCACTGTGCTAGGACAGTCCTGAATAAAAAAATGAATGTAATAAAAAACCTTTTCAATTGTACTGCACCCTGCAGTGGCTCATTTTGGGAATTTTGCCAACAGATGTACTGCACCCTTTTGAGAATATGCCTTTTAATTTCATTTAACTTGCACTGAAATGACCCCGTCAGCAAAGTATAAAAATAAAATTGCACCCTGTAAAAGGAGAACATTGTTGCTGGGCGATGTGTTAAATCTCCATCTCTTAAAGAGCCCTGCACAATCCCATATATCATGCAATTAGTTTGTAAGTAAAAAACGTGAGAACAGTCTCATACACACTATATTGCCAAAAGTATTGGGACGCCTGTCTTTACATGCACATGGACTTTGATGGCATCCAAGTCCTAGTCCGTAGAGTTCAATATTAGGTTGGCCCGTTCCCGAAATTGTGTCCACCTAGTAGGCATGCGTCAAACCGTGGCCAACGCAGGTGCAGTAAGGTCCCGAAACTGTCCCCCTACAATGCATGTGTCAGATCGGTCCCCGACGCATGTGCAGTAAGGTCCCGGAGTTCTCCCCCCTACTGCACATGTGTCAAATCAGAGCCAGACACATGCGCAGTAAAGTCCCAAAATTCTGTCTTCCCTACTGCACATGCTTCAAACTGGAGCCTGGACCATGCACAGTAGCGTCCCTAAAATCCGTCCGCCTACTGTGCAAGCGTCAAATCAGGGCCCGACACATGTGCAAAAGCATCCCGAGATTCCGTCCGCCTACTACGCATGCGTTAAATCTGAGCCTGACGCATGCGCAGTAAGGTCCAGAAATGATGTACTCCCTACTGTGCATTCATCAAATCGGGGCCCAGAGCATGCGCAGTAACATCCAGAAATTCCGTCCGTCTAGTACGCATGCATCAGACCGGAACCTGACGCATGCGCAGTAATGTCCTGAAATTAAGTCTGCCTAGTACACGTGTCCAACTGGGGCCTGACATATGCGCAGTAAGGTCCCTAACTTCTGTCTTCCCTACTGCACATGTGTCAAATCAGGGCCCTGCGCATGCGCAGTAACGTCCCAACATTGGAGGGTGCTACAATGACTTGTTGCCAGGACATGGAAACCATTGGATTTTGCTTCTGTAATGCCGGGACTAAGGGGTTGCTTTACTAAAGGCAAATAGACTGTGCACCATACAAAAGAAAAAGATTCACTTTGCAAGGAATACCCAATCACGTACAAGGAAAATTGAAAAAAAGCATTTTTGCTTGCACATGATTGGATGATGGAAGTCAGCAGAGCCTCTGCACATTATTGGATGATGGAAGTCAGCAGAGCCTCTGCACATTATTGGATGATGGAAGTCAGCAGAGCCTCTGCACATTATTGAATGATGGAAGTCAGCAGAGCCTCTGCACATGATTGGATGATGGAAGTCAGCAGAGCCTCTGCACATTATTGGATGATGGAAGTCAGCAGAGCCTCTGCACATGATTGGATGATGGAAGTCAGCAGAGCCTCTGCACATTATTGGATGATGGAAGTCAGCAGAGCCTCTGCGCATTGTTGGATGATGGAAGTCAGCAGAGCCTCTGCGCATGATTGGATGATGGAAGTCAGCAGAGCCTCTGCACATGATTGGATGATGGAAGTCAGCAGAGCCTCTGTGCATTATTAGATGATGGAAGTCAGCAGAGCTTCTTCTCATTTATTAAGCTCTGGAGCAACTGCTATTGTACAGTGGAACTGCACTTTACAAAATGCAGAGTCTATTTACCTGTAGTAAATCAAACCCTAAGGGTCTAATGGTGTTCATCCCCTAGCAACATGGTAGGATGTAGGGATTGCCAACTGGGAGTTTTTTGGACAAGCTTCCAAGAGGACATAAATGGTCTACAGGTATAGGAATACAATGAAAGAACCTCTTACAAAGCTGCTCCGTTTTTTAATACATACTGGGATGCCTTGACTGCATAGGCTATTTTCTATGAAAAGGTGATCTTAGCCTTTAAGTCTTTGATTACATGCTGTATATGTCATGGGCTACCTGGAACTGCTTTCAGCCAAATGGTTAACGTCAACCTGTATTAATGCAAAAGCAATCATCAGCATAGCTTTAGTAGTCTTCTAAAATCTCATGCTATGCAATTACCAACTTTAGCTAGGACCACTGTGGCCCACTTGACTTCACCTTCTGAACCTGACTATTATTATTATACAGGATTTACATAGCGCCAACAGTTTGCTCAGCGCTTTACAATATAAATTGATCTTCCCATCCCATTAAGAAGCCAACGGTGGGTTACAGAAGGTGGGAAAGGGGAAATCCAAAGTACCCATGTCCTAGTTACAACTACAGTTTGCATAATGGGATTTCAGGGCTTCTAGAACCCAGCTTTATGGATTTCCAGACATGTCTGGGTGCCTGTATTAACATTCTGATCCCACATTTATAGCATTTGAAGCAGTAAAGGCACATTTTAAGGACTTTGCTGTCCTAATACCTTATTACAGGGTCTTTAGGCAACAGTGCAGACAGAGTGAGCACAATAATCCTACTCAGTATGAAATCATAGATTTGCAGGGATGGATAAACCCTTCTGAAATGTGGAAAATGTACAGACAGACATTCTCTAGTGGGACTGGCATTTTTGCCTGGTTAGCAGGTAGGATTTAGCTGTCTGAAATCTTACATATGCCAGATTGTACAGAGTTGTCCAGTCTAGGCTCTTTTAAAAGTTACTTTTATCAATTGCTTTGTTTTCTCATTATGAAAGTACTCTGCATTACGTCACCGAAAAATAACGTGAGAAATGTCTCACTGCTGATGAGCAGCAAAGTGTGATCTGTGACTAGGTTTAAAAGAATTCATGAAAATCTGCTTGCCACCAATCAGACAAATCCATCCTTGAGACACATTTTGCAATGCAGATTAGTGTTGCACCAAAATGAAAATTCTGGTGCCAAAACCGAAAATTCAAAATGCACTTGGCCAAAAAACGAAATGCACAGTTTTTAAAAATTAATATATATTTTTTTGGAAAAAAATACACATTGATTAAAAAAAATATATATACCCCAATTGTTTTGTAAAATATGTAAGAGGATGTTACGGCAAGTAAATAGATATCCAACATGTCACGCTTTAAAATTGTGCACGCTCGTGGAATGGCATGAAACTGCGGTACTTAAAAATCTCCATGGGTGATGCTTTAAAAATTTCTACAGATTAGCAGTGTAAAGTTACAGAGGAGGTCTAGTGTGAGAATTATTGCTCTTGCTCTGACGTTCGTGGCGATGCCTCACGTGTGGTTTGAACACCATTTACATATGTGGGCGTGGCCTATGTATGCGTTCACCACTGTGTGCGAACAGGGCACTTTAAACTTTTTTTTTTATGTATTTAATGTTTTTTTTTGGTTTTTTTTGCACTGTTCTTTTAAAAAAATTGTAATCACTTTTATTCTTATCACAAGAAATACATGCATCCCTTGTGATAGAAATAATTAGTGACAGGTCCTCTTAATGGAGAGATAAGGGGTCAATAGGACCCCACATCTCTCCTCTGCAATGTAAAGCATTAGATCAAAAAAGCATTCATCTAGTGCTTTAAAAATAAAATGGCCGGAACCGGAAGTGACATTGCTCCGGTCCTCCAAGGGCATAGAGATGAGTGTAGGCCATCTTTCCTTCACTCATCTCTATGCCCAGCACCGGGTTTGATGGTTTCTCAGGTAAGGCTGAACTACTGAGTGGCGGACAGGCGGTGGCAAGGGGTGGGGTTTTTTCAGCACCTCTATCGGTGTTTTTTTTAACTTCGGCTGACAGCCGAAAGGGGTGTTTTCGGCCAAAACGTTTTGGCCACCGGAATTTCGGTGCATCCCTAATGCAGATCACACAGGACCTTTAGATCTTTTACTCATTTAATAATTTTTATTCTCGCACTGTACTTCTACCCACAAAAGTGAATGAGTGAACTACTCTGATGATTGATTGCAAGCAGAATATTATCAGATGTTTCATTAATATATTCCCATTACTTTACAAATTCTTATCAGGATTTAGTTGAAGTCCAAAATATTGTAATTGATGGTGTAACAAAATCAGAAGACAGCGGGTGTCTGATGTGAGTTGGAGCCAGGGGCGGACTGACCATTTGGAAACTCGGGCACTGCTCGAGGGCCTGGGGTCAGTAGGGGGCCCCCTGAGATGCCCCTAATACCTTTTTCATAGGTTTTTTTGAGTTTGGGCAAGGACACAGGGGCCCCATGGTCCCCTATTGCCTGGGGGCCCCATGAGTTGGAGCACTGATTAATTTTTACGATCCAAGATGAATCCTGGTGCATATCAAATATCTGTGACCTACTTATATCTAGCACACCTTGCCCTTGAAGATTTACAGCCATATTCAGCACCCCTTTCCCCGAACTAAAGGTCATGGTCTAAATTGTACCCACATACAGACCATTAGCCATACCTATGCTATTTAATTCATTTTTAACATTCAAAGCAAACTCATTTATCCATGTCTGCATGTTTTATTTTGTTGAGAATCCACTTTGAAACCCCCCTATCATTTTTAGCTGTAGCCATCTTGAGAAAGGGCATGTAGCACTTACTTCCTGTGATCCATCTGCCCTTAGCTCAGACCAGGAGCGGACCGACCATTCGGGTACTCGGGCACTGCCCGAGGGCCCAGGGTCAGTAGGGGGCCCCATGAAATGCCCCTGGTACCTTTCATAGGCTTTTTTGGGTGTGGTTTGAGTGTGGGCGAGGACACAGCGACCCCATGATCCCTTATTGCCTGGGGGCCCCATGAGTTGTCAGTCTGCCCCTGGCTCAGACATGCAAGAAGAAGGGTGTGCTTAGCTGAGAAAGTCACTCGTTCCCCGCCAGATGAAAGAAAAAATGCCCATGAAGACTTCTTGGATGTACGAGATCATTTTGGCCTAGGATAGAAACCAGGAAGCAATTCAAGAAATGAAAAATAAAGTAAATATATATACTATACCGTCCTATCTATTTACTAATGCTGGCAGCAGAAGGATTCAAATAGTTCATGTTGGTTGAGAGAGCTTAGTTCCAACTTAAACTTCCTCCTACATTGTAGACCCCGTGTGTGGACACAAAAATGTGCTACCAAATTTTCAACATTCTTTGGACTAATTCTCTATGGGCCTTGCGAGAAATCCATATGATCACTCCTTACTGGCCTACAACTCCAGTGTACTCCTGCTTCTTTTCATCACTTATACCCAGAACTCACTATAAAGTCCTCCTCATATTTTTGCATTGCAATTGTAATTATAACACTCAGTACCTCCCAAGTAATGATGTACTCCCAGAGGGCTTGTCCTTGACACCTGTGCTCACATCCCACAATTATCACCATAAACAGCTGACATCCATCTGTAAATTTTAATTGGAACAACACCTTGTCAGGAACTCAATTACAACATGTTGATTAAATCACTGATGAGGGTTCAACACGGATTTCCATTTCATAGAAAGTAGCAAATAAACCATTTATTGTAATGACCTGACAACAACTGAGGTGGCAGAGGAGATCCTACACAATGGGACAGTATTTGTTGCATAGCAGTACTGCCATAGGTTGACGAAACATGAAAGTGGAGGCATTACTGTTCAGTCAACCCTCAAATCCAATAGATTTATATATGGCATAAAGCAGCCTTGTAAGCCTTGGGTTCCTCCAAAGATTGCTAGGGGTTTCTTCAGCTGTGGCAGATTGACCACCCATCTGATGATTGCTGCATAATTCCCAGGTCCAACACTTCTTGGCAGAGCCAACAGAATGACACCAATGATCTTTTTACCTGTCTGTAATAGTGGCATTGTGATCACTAAGGGGCATTATTTCCACTGACCACCACGGTACAAAACATTCTTCCCACTGACCACCACTGTAAGGACCTTTGTTCCCAATGGCCACCAAAGTAAGGGTTATTCTTCTCACTTACCCTGATTAATTATTTTTAGCTCAGGGTCCCCAAGTCTTGATAATAATTTCAAGGGTTCTTCTGTGGTAAAAAAAAAAGTTGAGAAAGGCTGGTATAGCATTTTTGGCTCACAGAGTATCTTGGTATCGTAAATCCAGTCTTATACAGTTGATATAGAAAGGACTCACCACCCTTCAAAATAAATCACATTTTGTTGCTTTGCAGCCTGAAATGAAGACAGACACAGTTTTTGTTTTATCAGGCTGTATTTATAACACCAACATGTCAGAAAAAAATTTCTGAAATTCAAAAACAGAATCAAGGTGTTGGAAAAAGGATCACCCCCTTGTGTCAATATTTTGTTGAACCACCTTTTTTTTCAATTCCAGCCTTTGGTCTGTTGGGTTATGTCTCTACTAACATTGAACATCTAGACTTGGCAATGTTTGCCCGCTCTTCTTTGCAGAACTGCCCTGGTTCGGTTAAATTTGATGGTGACTGTTTGTGGACTGCAGTCTTCAAGTCATTCCACAGATTTTCAATGGAGTTTAAGTCTGGGCTCTGACTAAGCCATGAAAGGACATTTACCCTCTTCTCCTTCAACCACCATGTGGTCATTTTTGCTGTGTGCTTTCGGTGATTGTCATGTTAGAATGTAAAAATTCTTCCCATTGACAACTTTCTGGCAGAGGGCAGCAGATTTTCCTCACCAATTTGACGGTATTTTGCCCATTCTTCCTTCTATTCTAACAAATGCTCATGTCCCTGCTGCAAAAAAAATCCCATAACAGGATAATACCACCTCCATGCTTTACTGTAGGAATAGAGTTATTTGTGTAGCGCTACCCCTTAAAAAAGACGCTATAATGTTCATGTAAACCAATTGCCTTACACGTATTGGAATTTTTTTGGTAAAGACAAGTAGCAGAATACATTTTGGCCTAAATTTATTACAATTTGATTTTTTTTTTTTTTTTTACTGGACATGCTCCACAATGTACTGCGCTCTCACAGTGCATTGTGAGAGCCATGATTGGCCAAAGTAATGCACCTGACCTGGGGTGCTTTGGCCAATCACAGCAATGCACTGTGAGAGCCATGATTGACCAACGTCACGGTGACTTTGGCCAATCAGGGCTCATGGCTAAGTCCACATCCTACACTATATACAGTGGGTAAAATAAATATTTGATCCCCTGCAGATTTTCTAAGTTTGCCCACTTAGAAAGAAATGAAGGGTCTATTATTTTTATCATAGGTGTATTTTAAATGACAGAGACAGCATATTAAAACCAAATACTCAGAAACAAATACTTATTTTACGCACTCAATTTATAACATTTGTATCATGTGTTTCTTCTGGATTTTTGGTAGATATTCTGTCTCTATCATTTAAAATACACCTATGATAAAAATAATAGACCCTACATTTGTTTGTAAGCAGGGGATCAAATAATTATTTTCCCCACTGTAAGGCTGCTTACACTGCAGCCTTATGCAGTGTGTTGCTAGACACTGCTGAAGACAGAGGGGAAACCTCACGCACTCCCTCAATGGGAGGTGGGGTTTCCCTTAAAAGTCCTACCAGGCCTAAAGTGACTGGTAGGACTTTTAGGGGGAACCCCACACACTTTTTTCTCCCTATTTTTGGGAGGTGGGGCTCCCCTTAAAAGTCCTACTAGGCCTAAAGGGCCTGGTATGGCTTTTAGGGGGGACGCCAGGCTGGGTTTTTTTTTTTATAAAAATGTCAATTTCTGCCTCTCTGATAAGTTCCCACTAACAAAATTAATCTTTTCAGCTATCTGTAAGGGGGGTAATTTTTCCCCAATGACCACAAGTGTAAGGAACATTCTTCCAACTGACCATCACACTAATGTATCATGAGTAGTAGATATAGTCATTTTTAGCAGAGGTTCTGTCAGGGCTCCAGGGTATGACCAGAGGTATGTGAACTGACGCAGGGAAACGCAGGCTTCAGATATGTTATAAACAATATAATTTATTAACACTAACAATACATAAACGCAGTGCAATACTAAAACATAACACAGTGCAAACAAACCAAACCAAACCACCCACAGATAACAATACATACAATGCAAGCGTCGTCAGGCAGGCCGGGTCAATAACAATCGGGCAGGTAGGAACAGGAGGAGCAGGCAGAGAGTAGTCAGGTCACGAGCCGGGTACAGCAACTAACGGGCAGGTAGGTACAGGGGGTCAGGCAGAGAGTGGTCGGGGTCACAAGCCAGGGATCAAACAGGAGAAGTCAGCAGAGGTCCAGATCAGGCAGGGTCAGCAACGAATCAGTCAGACAGGAACAGGACCAGGAACAGGGATGCAGGTAACAAGATACAGGGGCCCATAGAAAAGCACACACCAAGGCACAGACTGCAGGTCTGGCCATCCCTTAAATACACCTCCGTAATCAGCTTCAGGTGTTTGGCTGACTACAGGGTTGAGTCTCTGATTGCTGAGAGCACCCGCTGGCCAACCCTGGTACTGCAGCCCACAAGGCAGGTGAGTCCCACCATTACTGGCAAGTCCATTCCTGACAGTACCCCCCCTCAAGGAGCGGCCTCAGGACGCTCCAAACAGTCCTAGCTGGGCAAAATGTTCCACCGCCCGGGTCTGGTAACTGGCGGGATATCAAAGACTGGCACATCGGACTGGACTCCGGGCAGAGGCACATCGGGCTGGACTCCAGGCAGAGGCACATCGGGCTGGACTCCGGGCAGAGGCACAGGGCCCCCAGGAGGAGCGGCAGGCACAGGGCCCCCAGGAGGAGCGGCGGGCGCCGGGCCCCCAGGCGGGGCGGCGAGCGCCGGGCCCCCAGGCGGGGCGGCGGGCCCCCAGGCGGGGCGGCAGGCACCGGGCCCCCAGGCGGGGTGACAGGCACCGGGCCCCCAGGCGGGGCGACAGGCACCGGGTCATCAGGCACGACAGCGGGCATCGGGTCACCAGGCATCAGGTCATTTGGCTCGCCAGTGGGCACCACGTCATCTGGCAAGGCAGTGGGCACCGAGTCACCAGGCACGACAGTGGGCTCCGAGTCAACTGGCATGACCGCGGGCACTGGGTCAGACATTGGATCGTCTGGCTGGACAGCGGCTATCGGGTCACCAGGCATCAGGTCATTTGGCTTGACAGCGGGCACCGCATCATCTGGCAAGGCAGTGGGCACCGAGTCACCAGGCACGACAGTGGGCTCTGAGTCAATTGGCACGACAGCGGGTCATCAGGTACCGGATCGTCTGGATCGACAGCGGACACCGTGTCATCTGGCGTTGGATCGTCTGGCTCGACAGCAGGCATCGGGTCACCAGGTATGACAGCGGGCACTGGGTCACCAGGCATCAGGTCATTTGGCTCGCCAGCGGGCACCGCGTCATCTGGCAAGGCAGTGGGCACCGAGTCACCAGGCACGACAGTGGGCTCCGAGTCACCAGGCATGACCGCGGGCACTGGGTCAGACATTGGATCATCTGGCTCGACAGCGGGCATCGGGTCATCAGGTACCGGATCGTCTGGATCGACAGCGGGCACCGTGTCATCTGGCGTTGGATCGTCTGGCTCGACAGCGGGCATCGGGTCACCAGGCATGACAGCAGGCACTGGGTCATCAGGTACCGGATCCTCTGGATCGACAGCGGGCACCGGGTCATCTGGCGCTGGATCGTCTGGCTCGACAGCGGGCATCGGGTTACCAGGTATGACAGCGGGCACTGGGTCATCAGGCATTGGATCGTCTGGCTCGACAGTGGGCATCGGGTCACCAGGTATGACAGCGGGCACTGAGTCATCAGGCATTGGATCGTCTGGCTCGACAGCAGGCATCGGGTCACCAGGCATGACAGCGGGCACCGGGTCATCAGGTACTGGATCGTCTGGCTCGACAGCGGGCATCGGGTCACCAGGTATGACAGCGGGCACCGGGTCATCAGGTACTGGATCGTCTGGCTCCACAGCAGGCATTGGGTCACCAGGCATGACAGCGGGCACTGGGTCATCAGGCATTGGATCGTCTGGCTCGACAGCGGGCATCGGGTCACCAGGTATGACAGCGGGCACTGGGTCATCAGGCGTGATAGGATCATCAGGCTGGATCAGTTCATCAGGCTGGGTAGAGACATCAGGCTGGGTAGAGACATCAGGCTGAAGTGCGGGTGCCGAGGCACCAGGCTGAACCTCAGAAGGCAGGTTCTCAGACGGCAGGCTCACCGGTTTGGATACTGGCAGGATGGTACTGGTTGGAAAGAATTTTCGCTTTTTTCTGGTTTTAACTACTAGTAAACGCAGGTCTGCAAACGAATGGAGCAGCTGAGGACAGAGAAAAGCTGGAAGATGGAACAGAGGAGGGAGCAGTTGCTACAGAGGACTTCTTTACAGGGTTAAAGAAAGGATAGGTGCAGCAAGTGGGAGCAGAGGACTGGTATGTGGTAGTTAGAGTATACTGGGCAGTCACTGGGGGTGCTGTCGGGGATGCAGGAAGAGTGCCTTGAGTGGAGGAATGATGTTGTAAGCTGACTGAGGCTGGGTGCAACAAGTCTGACCATGTCTGCAGTATGGGTTGAACAAAGCTCCGCTTACACAAAGCCTGTCTGGTCAAAGACTGCACTGCGTTTATACAATCTCTTAGTACCTGTGGTGAACATGCAGAATAACGCTCCAGAAAGTAATCCACATCATCCTCTAATAACCATACCAGGGACTCTACCTGGTCGGCACTAAATGGCAGCAAAAATTCATCCCTGCATTTGGGGGTACCAGATGAAACCAACTCAGCACAAACCTGAATCAATGGCTGCACCTCAGAGAATTCTGTGCCCTGATCTACTAGGCAATGAGCGATCCGTATACATTCTAGTAGTTGATCCCTGGGATACTCCTTCAGAGTCTGATAAGCATAGTCTTTGTCATCAAACACTAGCAGAGATAAATACACAACCTCATCCAGATCCATCCTTCCCAGCAACAATAAGCCAAGATGGCTTCCCTGTGCAGCCACTTCTGGTCAGGATTGGCCTTGGTGTAATGTCAGGGCTCCAGGGTATGACCAGAGGTATGTGAACTGACGCAGGGAAACGCAGGCTTCAGATATGTTATAAACAATATAATTTATTAACACTAACAATACATAAACGCAGTGCAATACTAAAACATAACACAGTGCAAACAAACCAAACCAAACCACCCACAGATAACAATACATACAATGCAAGCGTCGTCAGGCAGGCCGGGTCAATAACAATCGGGCAGGTAGGAACAGGAGGAGCAGGCAGAGAGTAGTCAGGTCACGAGCCGGGTACAGCAACTAACGGGCAGGTAGGTACAGGGGGTCAGGCAGAGAGTGGTCGGGGTCACAAGCCAGGGATCAAACAGGAGAAGTCAGCAGAGGTCCGGATCAGGCAGGGTCAGCAACGAATCAGTCAGACAGGAACAAGAACAGGGATGCAGGTAACAAGATACAGGGGCCCATAGAAAAGCACACACCAAGGCACAGACTGCAGGTCTGGCCATCCCTTAAATACACCTGCATAATCAGCTTCAGGTGTTTGGCTGACTACAGGGTTGAGTCTCTGATTGCTGAGAGCACCCGCTGGCCAGCCCTGGTACTGCAGCCCACAAGGCAGGTGAGTCCCACCATTACTGGCAAGTCCATTCCTGACAGGTTCCCTGAGAAAGTTATTTTAAGGATTCCTCTGTGTTGAAAAGGTTGAGGAAGGCTGATTTAGAGAGTTGCAATTCCTCTAGACCACAGGTGTCAAACACAAGGCCTGATGGCCAGATCCAACCCTCCAGGCCATTTCATGTGGCCCTCAGACCTCTTCTGCAGCTGTCACACTCCCTCATCTCAGCAGTCAACAGAAGAAAGGAGGGCAGATCATCTCCGCAAGATCCTGCTTTTCTCCATGCAGCCACAGAGAGGCTCATTTTTGCAAATCCCCACCCTTGGTCTCAGCAATTGGCAGCAGAGAGAAGGACAGAACTCCTCCTACAGATCCTGCATGTCTCTGTACAGCCGCAGCACCTCCCTTTTCTCCACCTCCCCTGCAGACTTCAGCAGCTGACTCCAGCACCTCCTTTGGTCCTCCTCCAGACCCTGCCCTTTCTGCTTCCCAGCTCTGCCTCCAGCAGCACAAGGTAAGGGGGTGCACTGTGATGTAAGGGAGGGTGGGCTGTTCTGGACATCTAGTCTTACAGATACAACTTTTGAGGGCAACCATAATGTTGATGCAGCCCGCCATGAAATTGAGTTTCACACCCCTGCTCTAGACCCTTATGAACCAACCTCTAGATTAGGGGTATCAAACTCCATTTCATCACGGGCCATATCAGCATTATGGTTGCCCTCAAAAGGGCTGGTTGTATCTGTAAGACTAGATGTCCAGAGTACCCCACCCCCCTTTACTTCAGATGTCAAAAATCCCATACCCTCCCTAACATCAACGTGCACCCCCTTTGAGGGCAGAGCTGGAAAGCAGAAAGTGCAGGATCTAGAGCAAGACCAAAGGAGGAGTGTAGGGGGTACCTGCAGGAGAGGTGCAAGGGCCACATGAAATAGCCTGGAGGGCCGGAGTCGGCCTGCAGGCCTTGTTGTTGACACCTGTGCTCTAGAGACATTCCTGATCCACATAGGATGATCATCACTACCTAAAGGAATGTAGTATATGTACGGTATACTTGAAATAGGTAAATATATATTTATTTAAATCTACAAAGATAAGAACCAAAAAAGGGAAATGGAATTTTTAACTAGGATTAAATAATCTACTACCCTTACCATTAGCATTAATGTGTTCTAAGAATAATTTCAGGGTGTTTTCTTCTCCACCCCAAATAAAAATAACAATCTATATAGCATCTCCGAAATGTAATTTTACTGGCAAGTTTAAAAATAAATTCACCCTCCCATGCTGCCATAAAAAAACTGGGCAAACTGGGCCGACTTGTTGGTGCGGAGGATATCCGCTTTTCTGTACACAGCGTTCTTAAGCTTGTATGTACTTGTAAAATCTATTTTCTATTTTGTATGCTTTTCAATAAACTTGATTACACTATGGAACATTTATTTTTATTTTGTGTTGATCCCTATAGATGCTCATGTTTCAACTAGGGGTAGAAAGCTACCTCTAATTTAAAAATGGTAAATAAAACCACCTATATGTACACTGGCTATGCACACACTTCAAGAATGGGCAGCTCTACTGTAGTCTATCCAGTGCTTTTTCCACATTTAAAATCTAAAAGGATTTTTGAGGGGGCTTTGTGATTTTTTTTTTAAACCATAGTAGCCTACTTCAGCCTGCGGGCTGAAAGGAAAAGTGAGAAAGTGTGTATTCTGATTTCTAATATTATAATTAGTAATTTAATTGCTGATGAACACTAAACCTAATTGTTATTAAGTAATAAAATTGGTCTCTACGATGTTGCTTGCTCTGGATTTTTCCAAGTATGCGCCATTGCATAATGTCTTGTAGACTAGCACTATAACAGCAGGCTATGTACCTAAAATAAAAAAAATCTCCTCCATGCCTCTTATCAGTTTGGTTGCCCTTCTCTGTACTTTCTCCAGTTCCCCAATGTTCTTTTTGTGAATTGGTGCCCAAAACTGAACTGCATATTCCAGATGAGGTCTTACTAATGATTTGTACCGGGGTAACATGATATCTCTCTCTCTCTCTCTGGAGTCTACACCTCTTTTAATACAAGAGAGGATTTTGCTCGCTTTAGAAACCGTAGCTTGGCATTGCATGCCATTATTAAGCTTGTGATCTACCAGAACTCCCAGATCCTTCTCCACCATTGATTCCCCCAGTTGTACTCCCCCTAGTATGATGCATGCATATTCTTAGCCCCCAAGTGCATAACCTTACATTTATCAACAATGAATCTCATTTGCCATATATTTGCCCAATTAAACAGTGCATTGAGGTTGGCTTGTAAATTGGAGACATCCTGTAAGGTCGTTATTCCACTGCACAGCTTGGTGTCACCTGCAAAGACTGAAATGGGATTTTTAATCCCATTATACAGTAAATGTCCCGATTCTGAGGTTGTCTGCACATGCATAGGGAAATTCAGTACCAGTGCAGATGTGCCGCAGGTCTCTTTCAGGGCCCAAAGGCTGGACAGGGCCCTTCAACACATCTATGCATGTGCTGAACTTTCAAATATGGCGGTGCTGGAGAGGGGAGGGTGGGGTCAGTATTACAGGGACAGAAGTTCCTTTTTAAACCAAATGTCACACCTTGGTGTTTATTCTCCTTATTATTCATTTGTTGTAATGTGTAGTTATGCTTCCTTCACGAAGTGAAGATACATTTACAGCTGATATTTCTGATGGAAGACAAGCATAGCCACAGTTACATATTCCATTTTAGCCTTTACTCAGTTTACTGCTTTCTCAGGTGACCGTAGAACGTTCTGTTGTGTAACCATTGTGGGATTTGTTTGTCTGGGGATAAGAAAGGATAACCCTTGAACAGACTGGAAGAAAATCATGCTAGTTTATGAAATATTGTCTCACATTGGATTAAGACTTGCCGCGTTGTACAATGTCATTACATTAGCTGACCTACATTATAGTTGTGGGCTGCTAAACCGTATCGGCACAGGAGAGCCGGGGCTAAAAAAGCAGATGATTTCCTTTGTGATGTGAATACATTTTACTGGTTAGGTAACTGTGCAGACAGAGGGAAATACTCCCACTGTGTTTGCTCAGACAGTCTAACTTGTTTCATTATTTTATATTTACCCAGTTATGTCATAAATACTTTACAGGATTTTCCTTCTTGCAAAGCTGAGAAAATTGACAATGTAACCTAGATTATACTCTCCTTGCCAAAGACTGTAAAGTAGAATGTACGTAGCCAACTTCTAACAGGAGGATTTGGAGGAGACTGAGAATAAGAGAAAGTACTTTTTTGAGTTAAGAGTGCATACTTGAAAATAATTTTTTTATAACCAGAGTTCAGCGTCACTTTAATAGGACAAAACTTCTTAAGCAAATCAGAGTGATGTATTATTAACCTGTCTTGATCAAGGGCATATCTACAGGGGTCGCAATTGCTACCCCTGTGTGCCTGAATAGGAGGAGCAGTGGGGTGGCTGCATATAGGGGAATCAATCTTTCCGTGTTCCTCCTGCAGCCGCTGAATGCCAGCTTCTCCATCACTCCCTCCCGCAGGTATTCAGCAGCTGCAGGAGGAACATGGAGAGATCAATTCCACTATATGCAGCTGCCCCTGCAGCTCCTCCTAGCCAGCTTCTTTCTGCTGCCTGACCCATGCTCTCTGGCAGCCCCCCCATGCTTTTTGATGGCCCCCTGTGCTCTCTGATGCCCCCCGTGCTCTCTGGTGACCCCCCTGATCTCTTTACTGGCCCCTTGTCCTCCCATGCAGCACTGCTGGGTTCCCCCCTCCCCTCGGCTGCTTCGGGGGATGCGGTCATGATGGAGAGCAGGAAAGGGGCCTGAAAATATGTCACTTACCAGCCCCCTCCTTTTCTGAATGGAGAGTTGTGATCTGTACCAATCCCTGACTCTGTCCATTCATAACTGAAGTGTTGCAAACTGTGTTTACTATGTTTCAGTTTGTGAATGAACAGGAGCCTCTGTACAGAGTTATGCCTATCCATTCATTTAGTGCAACTGAGGCTGCAGAGAAGAAGATTGAGAACCGTGTCCTCAATCTCCTTTCTCTGTCTGAAAAGTGAAACATCAGAGGTCTGTTTAGACCCCTGATATATCTCACCAAAGCCCCCAATTGGGGCTCCAAAAAAATTGTAAAAAAATAAATAAATATTGTAAATAAAAAAATGGTAGAAAAAAAATACAAAAAAAACAAACTACTGACACCAGTGGCGGAACTACCAGAGTCACCAGGTAGGGACTTTTCAAGATACTTCATAGTAGTATATAGTTGATTGAACCATCATGCTGTAAAGTGTACAGTCCGCTTTACATATATTACATACTTTTTGTATATATTTGCTTAAAGTGTTTGTCATTTAGAATACCTTTGAATTTGAGAGTTTGATTTTCCTTGCTGACTTTCTCTTTTAGGGTTACAGAGCAGTAGCATCCTTGCGTGCACACTCTTATAGGGGGATTACAGGCAGCTGACACACAGCATGCCCATAGTCTGATCACTCTTCCAGCCTCTGCCATTGCTTGTATGTGATGTCTAGCAAATTCGTGATGTCACAAACACCCCCCATTGCCCACAGCCTTTGCCCAGTATATGACATATCAGATAAATCAATCATGTAACTGCCATTAAAACTTTAAATAATGTAATGTAAGAAAGCTTTTTGGTCCTTATTCAATATACAGCATTGCCACTACGGGTGCACTCCTTGTTTCACAATGGCTACTTGGTTAGCACTCCCACCCATCAACACTAGGGTCAGTGTCGGGTGGAAGATGGATTGAGGAAGGCTGGGATGTGGAGCCTGTGAGGGGCCTAAAGTCAGGTCGCTGGAGAAGAGGATCTCCACTGCCTCAACATCTCTCAGGGAGAACAGCCTGTGTAGCAGGGAAAGAGCCAGCCCAACATAAGGCCTGAAGGCAGCCACCAACCCAACAATCTAACAGAAGAGGACAGTGTGAGAACTCTTACACTCCCTGGGCCGGATAAGTGGAGAGGGCAGTTAGGTACAGGACCCAACTAGCTTCTCATCTGGGACTGTTCTAAACTAACAGCTCATGGACCCCTTGCTCAGAGATACCCTCAGACAGCTGGGCGAAGAGGAGGAATTATCTAGGGTCTGAGAAGGTACACCTAAGAGTCTTTGGTGCCCTTCAAGAAAAGACTGTCCGAATTTTTGCACATAGTTGCTAAGGAGTTGTCCTCAAGTCCTAAAGTTCCTCGGGCATCTCATATACCCCTGGAACCCATCCAAGTTTGACCCAATAATAAAAATCACAAAACCAAGCTCAAGGACTGTTTACTGACTCCAGCCTGCAGAGCATGGAAATACGTGTTGCCCGGCCATGCAGAGCATAGTGGGACCCAATTCAAACCAGCCCTTACGAGGGTAGTTCTACATAAGTAACTGTAATAAATAATACTTGGATTTATATCTGCTTTAACAATTCACTATACTGATATATTCAACTTTGACATATGAGCAGGGGCGGACTGACCATTTGGAAACTAGGGCACTGCCTGAGGGCCCGAGGTCAGTAGGGGGCCCCATGAGATACTCCTGGTACCTTTTTCATAGGCTTTTTTGAGTTTGGGCAAGGACACAGGGGCCCCATGATCCCCTATTGCCCAGGGGCCCCGTGAGTTGTCAGTCCGCCCTTGCATATGAGTAAAGTTTTACACACATATTACAGTTTACTAGGGCTAAAGTAAAATGTACAAAAATGAATATATTTAAATATATAAAATAATAATAATATAAAATGAATTGAAAGAAGGAGATTTGAAGGGGTTTGTCTTGCAATAGGCCCAGCACAGTACAATATGATTATGCAAAATCCTTAAGAGTCAAGGTTCACCCTAATCCACTGAATTTCTATTCAGTCATGTAGACTAATGCACTTCATAAGATTTATAATCTACTTAACTCTAACAAAAATGTAGCAACCCCAGTCACTGTTGCATACAGCCTTATCCCAATTTGGGTTTGTAAGCCACGAAATTTAGATTAATGTAAATATTTTTTACAGTAGATCGTAAAAATACATTGTAAGATCTGTGACAATCCCTTGTTCCTTTATACCCTCAACCCTGCCTGCATTTTCCTCCTATGCACTCCCCAATCCCAGCCAGACCACCCTAATATCCTCCTTGAGTCTTTAACCTCCCTTATGCCATACGTTCCCCATATTCATCCAACTTGTTAGACTATCACAGTTCATGAATGTCAACAACTACATGCAAGTAGATGTAACAGTAACAGGAGAGGACAGCGTGAGCACTCTCACACCCCCTGGGCTGGATAAGGGGAGAGGGCAGTTAGGTGCAGGATCCAACTAGCTTCTTATCTAGGAATATTCTAAATTAACAGCTCTTGGGCCCATTTGATCTGGGATACCCTCAGGCAGCTGGCTGAAGAGGAGGAATCATCTAGGGTCTGAGGAGGTACACCTATGAGCCTTTTGTGCACTTCAAGAAAAGACTGTTGCTGATCCGCACATGCAAACTTGTTCTAAAGGCTAAAATTATTGTTGTCGAGTATTTGCCAAATGTTCCCCTGTATGTAAATTTTCATATCTATAAATTAAAAAAAAAAAATCTACATCAAAACCCAAAATAGTATAACACTTTTCAGAATTTCTGCTTCAGAAAAATTAGAAGTACTACATAAGGAACTGTGAGAACTAGCATCAAGGGTAGAGCTTTTAAAGCACACAGCCACTCGCTTTTCTTCTTTTTACTACCAATTTTATTTAAAAGAAAGTTCCATACAATATAGGTTTCCCACGCAGGGGTATCCACAGGGGCGGACTGACAACTCATGGGGCCCCCCGGGCAATAGGGGATCATGGGGCCCCTGTGTCCTTGCCCAAACTCAAAAAAGCCTATGAAAAAGGTACCAGAGGCATCTCATGGGGCCCCCTACTGACCCAGGGCCCTCGGGCAGTGCCTGAGTTTCCAAATGGTCAGTCCACCCCTGGGTATCCACCATCAATACAAACGAAACAAATATTCCACCTCCTGGCTCTCTCAGGTATACAGCTAGCAACCCCTTGCTGCTCTGTCTCCCACCTCTCCTAGGAGCCTTCCTGACTCTTGGACAACGACCTCCTGTCTGCAGGGGTGGAGCCTAGAACCATGGTTTGGCCTCTACAAAACGGAGCCTAGAACCATAGTTTGGCCACTTTATTAGGTACACCTGTTCAATTGCTTGGTAACACAAATTGCTAATCAGCCAATCCCATGGCAGCAACTTAATGCATTTAGGCATCTAGACATGGTAAAGACAACTTGCTGAAGTTCAAACCATGCATCAGAATGGGGAAGAAAGGCGATTTAAGTGAATTTGAATGTGGCATGGTTGTTGGTGCCAGATGGGCTGGTCTGAGTATTTCAAACACTGCTGATCTACTGGGCTTTTTACACACCTAACTATCTCTAGGGTTTACAGAGAATGGTCCAAAAAAGAGAACATATCTAGCAAGCGGCAGTTGTGTGGACACAAATGTCTTGTTGATGTCAGAGATCATAGGAGAATGGGCACACTGGTTTGAGATGATAGAAAGGCAACAGTAACTCAAATAACCACTCGTTACAACCAAGGTATGCAGAATACCATCCCTGAATGCACAACACAAACCTTGAAGCAGATGGGCTACAGCAGCAGAAAACCACACCAGGTTCCACTCCTGTCAGCTAAGAACAGGAAAAAGAGGCCTTCACAGGCACCAGATCTCAATCCAATAGAGCACCTTTGGGATGTGGTGGAACAGGAAATTCTCATCATGGATGTGCAGCCAACAGATCTGCAGCAACTGTGTGAACCTATCATGTCCATATGGACCAAAATCTCTGAGGAATGTTTCCAACACCTTGTTGAGTCTATGCCACGAAGACTTGAGGCAGTTCAGAAGGTAAAAGGGGGTCCGACACGGTACTAGCGAGGTGTAACTAATAAAGTGGCCGGTGAGTGTATATTGGAAAACACAATACATCCTCTTTTAAATTGTTCTGTTTCAAAGGGAACCCCTGTAGGTTGTTGGAGTTGCTTGTCCATCCAACCTCCTATGTTCTGATGCTTGGTATTGAAAAGCTTAGTCCAAGACCTGACGCCAGTAACAGATCTCAGATCAGCTCAGCTGCAGTACAGGAGAGTGGGGAAACCTTTCTCCACTTCCTGTTTCTGGTCATGTGGGGAAGTTGCAGGGGAAGTCTATGATAGGCTTTCTCAGTGTGCTCTAAGGGGCCCTGGAAGGAAGTTTGAAGAAGCTGTGTAGGAGGTAAGTAGAAAGACGTTTGACCAGTGGTCCGAAAGTGTTAAGAGGGGGAGGAAACTCTCATTTCAGGACCTGGTGCCAATAACAAATCTCAGACCAATGCAGCCACAGTACACGAAAGTGGGGAATTCTATAGCCACTTCCTGTTTACGGTCATGTGCTGAAGTTGTAGGGAATATACATGATAGATTTCCTCATTGTGCTCTACGGCACCCTGAGTAGAGGTCTGAAGAAGCTGTGGAAGAGGTAAGGGGAAAGAAGGCTGATCTAAGGTATGAAGGTGTTAAGGGGGGGACTTCTCATTTCAGGATCTGGTGCCAGTAACAGATCTCAGACCAATGAAACTACAGTACAGGAGAGTGGGGAAATCTATCGCCACTTCCTGTTTCTGATCAAGTTGCAGGCGAAGTCTATGATAGACTTCCTCAGTGTGCTTTGTGATGTCATGGTCAGAATTCTGAAGAAGATGTGGAGGAGGAAGGAGAAAAAAGGTTGATCAGAGGTCTGAAGGTGTTAAGCGGGGGATGAAACCTGTTACAAGACCTGGTGCCAGTAACAGATCTCAGACCAGTGCAGCTGCAGTACAGGAGAGTGGGGAAGTCTATCCCCACTATCTGTTTATGGTCATGTGCTGAAGTTGCAGGGAAAGTCTATGATAGAGTCCCTCAGTGTGCTTTGTGGTGCCATGGTCAGAAATCTGAAGATACTGTGGAGGAGGTAAGGAAAAAAAAAGGCCGATCAAAGGTATACAGGTGTTAAGGGGGGTTGGAACTTTTTGTTCCAGGATCTGGTGCCAGTAACAGATCTCAGACCTGTGAAGTCACAGTACAGGAGAGTGGGGAAATCTAGCACCACCTCCTGTTTCTGGTCTTGTGCTAAAGCTGCAGGGGAAGTCTATGATAGACTTACTCAGTGTTCTCTACGGTGCACTGGTTGGAAGTCTGAAGAAGCTGTGTAGGAGAAAAGGAGAAAGAAGCCTGATCAGAGGTCTGAAGGTGTTAAGAGGGCGAGGAAACACAATCCAGGATCTGGTGCCAGAAACAGATCTCAGACCAATGAAGCAGTACAGGACAGGACAGTGGGGAAATTTATTGCCACTTCCTGTTTCTGGTCATGTGCTGAAGTTGTAGGGAAAGTCTATGATAGACTTCCTCAGTGTGCTCTACGGAACCGTGGGCAGAGGTCAGAAGAAGTAGTGGAGGTTACAAAGCAAGAAGGCTGGAAGAAGGAAGGACGATCTAAGATATGTTGGTTCACGCACACCAATGGCAAGGAATGTCTCCTTCCACTGATACCTAAGGGGGGGATTTTTTTTTCCCAGACCATTTCTTTTTCACACTATTGCCAGGACATTCTTCCAGACAACTGACTCTTCCTCCTACTGATCATTAAAACAGGCCATTTTTCTACCCAATGACCAATGTTCTCAGGACATTTTTTTTTACACTGACCACCTATGCCAAAGAATTTTTACTTTCTTTTCAGTTAACAGCACTATAAGGGGCGAAATGTTACATAATTTGGTCACCTTGTCAATGGAAGGTAAAGTGATAGTGTATTTGCAAAGAGCCGTCTCAACCTCGTATATAGGGAAATCTGTTCAATTTGTTTTCATTCAGGCCCCATGCTGAAAAAAAAGAAAGAGTGTATGGCCAGCTTTAAATGTCTCAGCCCATACACTGCTTTAATTCCCACACTGTGACTGTGGGACACAAGAACAACCAAAGTGTCCATTAAAGGTATTCTTCACAGAAGATAAATATCTTTTAGGGCTTAAATGGCAGAGAGTTCAAACACATAGCAAAGCTATGACCATGACAGCTTTGTGATTTACATTGTTTTGTTTACATGCCAACAGTCATGCATGTTGTAAACTATAGAAGATTAGACTGGATTACACTTAAAGGGATTAAAGGAAACATGTTCTTAGAGAATGGCTGACCTGCCAGTGAAACTGTTATCTTACTGACTGTCATGCTAACCCTTTGGTTTTGATCTGTGCATTGAGCTCCAGCAGATGTACACTCCAGGATGTACATGGAGATCCATGCAGGTTCAGGCAGCCGGCCTGTTGTTGGTTTGAATACGTCTGCATGGGCCTACATGTATGAATCAATACACCCTTGTGAATGGGGCCTTAAAGGGACTTTGTCACCCAGTCATTGGGGACAAAGTGACAGTATCTGCTGATCGCAACCCTCCAGAAGGGTATGCACACCCTTGCCTCCTCCCTGATTTAGGAGTACACCATGAGTAAGTGCCAGTGTCGGATGGTGTCAGAGATTACCCAGGTGGAAGACATCACTTCTTCCTTTTCAGAACAGTTTTGTGGCCTGATGATTGCTTGCTTAAGCCAGGCATTGTCATTTTTTTGTCAGGCTGGAACTTTGGATGGAGCCATTTAATAAGCTGTGTTACTGTTCTGTCTCATACTTGGTTCCGCAAATCAGTGGCGCACAACCCGTGGTCCCTCAGAGCCCTCTGATATGGCCCTTGACCTCAAACCAGGGTAGCACATACCCGGGTTGGCAAAAAGTTGATCTCGGTCTTGGCTTGCCGACCCGCCATTCCAGAGCATCAGAGTGCATAGAGCCGGCTCCGGCAGAGGAGTAAGCAGGTGGCCATGGAGGGAGCAGGAGCTGAATGAGCTGATGCTTCTTCTGTAGTGTTGGGTCCTGTTCCAGGGAGAGTGATAACAAGTGCACTTCACCTGGCACCTTTCTAGCAGCCTTGAGAGTGATGCCAGCAGAAACTGGAGGAAGAAAAGGGTCAATGTATTAAACAGCACATACACTGCGCTTTTGCAATGCGCATATTAGCATCAGTTGCTTCATCAGGGACATCATGGGACTGTTTGAAAAATTAAACAATTATTCTATAGCACTGACAATTTCTATGAACAAAAACATTTTTTATATAACAACATAATTCAAAATAACAGCCTACCACAACGTCAGTTCATAAGCCAATTGCTGTTGATTCCTGAGAGGGCACTATATGTGAATAAAAAGTAATAAAAATAATAGGGGAGGGCTTGCCGGACACTGGGCAAGAAAGGGGGAGGCAGGGCCAAAGAGAACCACCGCAGGCTGCATAGTCCCAACTATAACAAAAAATACATAATAAATATACAAACTAAATAAACCTACAGAAAAAAGGGGAAAAGAATGAATATGAAAATTCTTGTATAATATAATACAACTTCCGAAGTGATGTAATGTATTCTTTTGTTTCTGAGCATGCGCAGTCTTGGTCGCTCAATTTTTTTTTTTACTAATACTATACTGATTAAATGAAAATCGTTCATTCTGTTATCGTACAAGAAACATTTTTGAGCCTGTCCCTTCCGATAATTTTGCATTAACTGTTGTGATCGGCTCTCAAAAGCTGTGTACTGATGATCAGATTATCAAACGATTGCCTAGACAGCGGTATTTTTCGTACGATATTCTCATCGTGTGTAAGGGGTTTTAGATTGTTGTTTGAGGAATGAGTGTTCGCCTTTAGGCATCAAGGCAGGGGGAAATCTGATACCTTTTAAGGCCTCTTCCTGCACTTTTTTTTGTATTTAACTTTTTATTAAATTTTCAAACATTTACAACAAACAAGTTGCATAGGTAAACATAAAGTAGTAGAAGAGAGAGAAAACCGAAAAACAGGCTCATCGATGAGAGGTTCATAGGTACATACAATGTCAATACAGAACAGTGAAATGGCAATCAATTTCAAACAATTTGAGCAGAGGTACAAGTATCCCATGGGTCTAAAACTGCCTCAAATGCAGGAACAGAATTAGCGTGTAAAGCAGTTAGGCACTCCATTTTTCTAATGTCTGCTATAACCTTTATCAATTCCAGTAACATGGGGGGTATAGAAAAAAGCCAATGCATGGGAATGGTTCTCCTGGCTGCCGTTAAAACGTGAGTGGAAAGTTTCCATGCAAATTTGGAGAGCCCCGAAAAAGGTAGGCCCAGTAAAGAGTAAATGGGCTCAAATGGGATAGGAGCCCACAAAAGTAACCATAATAGGGCAAGGACCTTTCTCCAAAAGGGTGCAATAAACTGGCAAGCCCAGAAAATGTGGAAAAGAGTGCCAGTTTCCTTGCCAAAATGCCAGCAGACAGAAGAAACATTCAGGTTATGAGCATGGAGAACCTCAGGAGCCCTATACCAAAACATCAGGATTTTATAAGTGTTTTCTTTATATTCTACACATATAGAAGATTTAGAGGCGGCCTCCCAAATTCTGTGCCACTGATCTAAGCCAATATCGCATTGGAGGAATCGGGGCCATTTACACCTATAAAGGTGGGATCTTCCTGCACTTTAAGGCCGCGTTAACACGATGCAGCAAAAATTATACAACATGTGGCATGTGGTAGGCAGTACCTCCAGAAAGCACAGTCTATGCAAGTGAATGGGGCCACACCACAAGAGCCAAATGCTTTTCAATAAAAAAAATACCCATTTGGGAGAAACCCACCTCCCACCTCTATTCCCACCTAATCACTATCTCCCTAATTGTCCTGGAGAAACTGACGGCACGATGGCTGTGAGACATACCAGAACTGGATAATGATCATTGGGAGGACATTTGGGATCTCCCCTTCTGGATCCTGGTTTCTTTATGAGATTAATTCAATTCAGACTGGTTCACCGGGCCTACTACATCCCTTAGACTCCATAAGATGAACCCTTCCTGTACTTTGGAAGCACTGGAAGTGTGGGGGTGTCCCAGCAGATTCTTCCCACATGTTCTGGGTTTGTCCAGCTGACATCGACTTCTGGAAGAACGTTTTGACTTTGTGTAATTTACTGACTTCGGTCCCTCTCCAACCTTCAGTATCAGTCTGTTTACTGGGCCTGGTTGAAAGTCTCCTACCCATGGTGGCTGAGCGTACTCTCGTTTGCTTGTGCTTATTTTATGCAAGAAAGGTCATAGTTGTACATTGGAAAAAGCCCACCCTTCCATCTCTCACATTCTGGAAACAATTAGTTAACGAATGTCGGCACGGCTGGGCAAAACCACATTTTAAGATGTGCGTTTGCAAAACAGGTAGGGGGCGCACACCCGCCCTACCCGACTCGCCGGGTCACGGCTGGTCATTACCTACCGTGTCCCGGCGATTAGTGGCAATCACTGACAGAGAGGATGGCTGCAGTGTTTACACTGCAGCCGTGCTTTCTGTCAGTCCCCTGTCAGCTCCTGACATGCTGATCCGGAGAGAAGAGTTTATCTCTCCGGATCAGCGTGTTTCCCTGCAGTACACACCCCCGCCCCCTAGTAAAAACACTCCTCTCACACATGTCAACCCCTTCCTGCCCAGTGCCATTAGTACAGTGTCAGTGTTTTGGTTTTTTTTGCACTGATAACTGTATTGGTGTCACTGGGGATGTCAGTGACCCCAAGTCAGTTCCCCTCAGTGTCAGAATGTCTGCTGCAGTCCTGCCATAAGTCGTCTGATCGCCTCCATAAGTCACTGATCGCCGCCATAAGTTGCTGATCGCCGCCATTATTAGTATAAAAAAAACTTAAAAATCCCAGTATCTTTCCCGCCATTTGTAAACGCTATAACTTTCACGTAAACCAATTAATTTACACGTATTGGGTTTTGTTTTTAGCAAAAGACATGTCGCAGAATACATTTTGGCAGAAATTTATGACTAAATTTGATTTTTACATTTTTTTTACTGGACATGTTTTATAGCAAAAAGTCCAAAATATTGTTTTTTTCTCGAAATTTTCAGCCTTTTTTTATAGCGCAAAAAATAAAAGACGCACAGGCATTCAAATACCACCGAAAGAAAGCTCAATTTGTGGGAAAAAAAGGATGTAAATTTCATTTATGTACCATATTGCATGACCGCGCAATTGTCCGTTAAACTAGCACAGTGCTGTATAGCAAAAAAAATGGCGTAAATTGCAGTATCTATATCATAGTTTGTAGACGCTATAACTGTCACACAAAGCAATCAATATACACTTATTGGGATTTTTTTTACCAAGAACATGGAGCAGAATATATTTTGGCCTAAATTTATAACCAACTTTGAGTTTACTATATATTTTTTATAGCTGAAAGTAAAAAATATTGTTTTTCTTCAAAATGTTTGGTGTTTTTTTGTTTATAGCGTGAAAAATAAAAAGTGCACAGATGATCAAATACCACCAAAAGAAAGCTCTATTTGTGTGAAAAAAAGGACGTAAATTTCGTTTGGGTGCAGCATTGCATGACCGCGCAATTATCAGTTGAATTAGTGCAGCGCCGAGTAGCAAAAAGAGGCCTGGTCATTAAGGGGGGTAAATCCTCAGGAGGGCAAGTGGCTAGGAAATATGACAGAGTATGGTCTAAATGGTTGGCTGAGCCTTCCACCACTTCCGAAGTGTCCAGTGAGTGCACTTTGCTTGTTTCTATGAATGTATGTGCTTCTCCTTGCCATAGGAACATCCCTATTCCCTTGTCTAGTTTTCATTGTCTAGTTATTTTTTCTGATATACTCAGGGTTCCCAAGGTCAAACTAAGCCACACCTTATGTTCACCGATGTAACCCTCCTTTATCCTTAATGGTCAAATCCTTGTATCTACATTATTTCATGACCCATGCGAGGGTTCCATTGCTGTGAACCATTGCTCATGTGCGTAATTGTCTATGCTGCCAAACTTTTAATAGACAGATTAAAAAACAAAAATCCCCATTTCGCTGAAAAAAAACAAAAAACATTTTCAGGAAGGGTAGTGTCGGGAACGGCGAAATGTGCCTAGGCGCATTGTTATGTGCAGAAGGAGAATTCCCGATAGCCAGTGTCAGGAAAGGCGAAATGTGCATAGGTGCATAACTATGCGCAGCTGAAGAATTCCTGTTAGCTCTGCCTGTGCCAATGCTCTTGATCATGTGTGTACACCTGTGTGCGCCGTCGTGAACAGCAGCTTGCACGCCCACTACTAGATTGGCACCTTGTAGGCTTTTTTAACATCTCTCCTGCACCAGGACTTTGTCTTATGGTCTACAGCAGGGGTGGGCAACTGTGGTCTTCCAGCTGTTGTAGAACTACAAGTCCCATGAGGCATTGCAAAACTGACAGTTACAAGCATGACTCCCAAAGGCAGAGGCATGATGGGACTTGTAGTTCACCAACAGCTGGAGGGCCACAGTTGCCCACCCCTGGTCTACAGCATTCTGCTACTTGCTACCTGTTCCTGTGTCTGATCTCCTGTTTCCATCCTGATCTGTCTGACCACGCTTGAACTCTGCCTGAACTGATTCCTGGCTTGCTCCTTGACCACATATCTGCCTGATCCTTCTGTGTGTTTGCTCACTATTGCCAGCCTAAACCTGACTACTGTTCTGCCTACTGCTCTGTTCCTGACATGCCTGCTAGTGTCTGACCTGACTTGCCTGACCCTGCTCTGTGTCCAGCCTGTGGTGGTCATCCTTACTTCTGCAACCAGCTAAGCACCTGTTGTCTATAACCTGCCAGCCTGCCGAGTGTCTCCTGTCTATAAGCTGCCAGCCTACCAAGTGTCTCCTGTCTGTGACCTGCCAGCCTGCTGAGTGTCTCCTGTCTATAAGCTGCCAGCCTACCAAGTGTCTCCTGTCTGTGACCTGCCAGCCTGCCAAGTGTCTCCTGTCTGTTCCCTGCCAGCCTGCCAAGTGTCTCCTGTCTGTTCCCTGCCAGCCTGCCAAGTGTCTCCTGTCTGTGACCTGCCAGCCTGCCAAGTGTCTCCTGTCTGGGACCTGCCAGCCTGCCAAGTGTCTCCTGTCTGTGACCTGCCAGCCTGCCAAGTGTCTCCTGTCTGTTCCCTGCCAGCCTGCCAAGTGTCTCCTGTCTGTGACCTGCCAGCCTGCCAAGTGTCTCCTGTCTGTGACCTGCCAGCCTGCCAAGTGTCTCCTGTCTGTGACCTGCCAGCCTGCCAAGTGCCTGCTGCCTGTTACCTGCCAGCCTGCCAAGTGCCTGCTGCCTGTTACCTTCCATATGCCTGCTGCCTGTTACCTTCCATATGCCTGCTGCCTGTTACCTTCCATATGCCTGCTGACTGTCTTCCAGCCCACTGTGTCTGCTGCCCTGTGGCATGATTCTGCCTGCATCCGAATTCACACAGACTTCTCGTTTGCAGCTGTCATCGCCAGCATTGCCAGGCACTTGTGCCTCCTGTCACTTTACCAGGGGTACTGAGCCAGAGGTGTAAGAGATTGCCTTCATCTCCATGTCAGGCTTCATCACCAGGTACGTGACAAGTAGTATCAGGATATTCAGCAGGAACAGCATCACTCCCTGAATGTCTGGCAGCCACTGCTCTACCACCAATCCACCGTCCATTGCTTTGCAGAGGGGTGGCAGTGAGTGCTTCACATGTGAACGAGGCTAAAGGTTTGCAGAACAAGGTTATCCAGCAGAGCTCCATGTATTTGCATCCACTTCTGTTGCCATCTTGGACATGCCTACAATAGCGAGCACTTCTGATGGTTGGAAGCACTTACAATTATCCCATCCCTTGAAGTCCTACATGCTCCAACTGTATAATTGAGCAATTGATTGATACAGAAATGGGCCACCCTTAGGCTGTTGCTAGCGATCACACATGCTCCAACTGTCCTTGAAGTCCTACATGTTCCAACTGTCCTTGAAGTCCTACATGCTCCAACTGTCTCACTGACCAACTGATTGATACAGAATTGGGCCACCCTTAGGCTGTTACTAGCGATCACACATGCTCCAACTGTCCTTGAAGTCCTACATGCTCCAACTGTCTCAATGACCAACTGATTGATACAGAATTGGGCCACCCTTAGGCTGTTACTAGCGATCACACATGCTCCAACTGTCCTTGAAGTCCTACATGTTCCAACTGTCCTTGAAGTCCTACATGCTCCAACTGTCTCATTGAGCAATTGATTGATACAGAATTGGGCCACCCTTAGGCTGTTACTAGCGATCACACATGCTCCAACTGTCCTTGAAGTCCTACATGCTCCAACTGTCTCATTGAGCAACTGATTGATACAGAATTGGGCCACCCTTAGGCTGTTACTAGCGATCACACATGCTCCAACTGTCCTTGAAGTCCTACATGCTCCAACTGTCTCATTGAGCAACTGATTGATACAGAATTGGGCCACCCTTAGGCTGTTACTAGCGATCACACATGCTCCAACTGTCCTTGAAGTCCTACATGCTCCAACTGTCTCATTGAGCAACTGATTGATACAGAACTGGGCCACCCTTAGGCTGTTACTAGCGATCACACATGCTCCAACTGTCCTTGAAGTCCTACATGCTCCAACTGTCTCATTGAGCAATTGATTGATACAGAATTGGGCCACCGTTAGGCTGTTACTAGCGATCACATCAAATTTCAGAAACCAATCTAAGGACGGTTAAAAATTTTTGCTCACCACTGCTTTTCACGTTGTATTTACATTTGTTGTGTAGCAGTGAACAACCTGAGGCTAACTCACCATGCTGACCTGAAGATCCAACATTTGGCAAAATGACTGTTCATAGCCTACCCTTTGTGGTTGGTGGTTTGTGTCTGTTGGAGGTCCTTGTAAAGAGTCTTACTCTATGGTGTTACAGCCCAGGAAGAGCCTTGCCATCCTAAGGCGTATGTATCTATTGTTCTGTATCTCTTGCTGCTTTCTCCAGCCAAAGATTCACACATGTTTAAAGTTTCCCACGAGGTCATCTGTATATGTTTCTTTTTTTATCTGCCGAAACCATTTCTGCTTCCTGGTTTCCCTTTATGAACACTATGTTCTTACCTCTCCTGTTCTCCTCCATTGTCTCTTCATGACCTATTTCAGTTTATTAATATTTATGTATGCTAAAACATCATCTTCTGAATATAGGTTTGCAATTTCCTTTCCATGCTTTTCTCATCTACTTGTGTTCAACACCATGTTTCCGGTCCACGTTGCAAATGATCTAATTATAGCATTATACATTTTTAATTAGAACAAATGAACTTTCAGATTAGATCAGCTAAATACATTTCAGGTACATTAACCACTTGCCTACCGAGCACTTATACCCCCATCCTGCCCAGGCCAATTTTTAGCTTTCAGCACTGTTGCACTTTGCATGACAATTGCACGGTTATGCAACACAGTACCCATATGACATTTTTATCTTTTTTTCCACACAAATCGAGCTTTCTTTTGGCGGTATTTACTCGCCTCTGGGTGTTTTATTTTTTGTGCTATAAACAAAAAAAATCAAAAAATTTTAAAAAGAAAAAAGTTTTTCTTTGTTTCTATTATAAAATTTTGCAAACATGTAATTTTTCTCCTTCGCTGATGTGTGTTGATGAGGCTGCACTGATGATGTGGCACGGATAGGCAGCACTGGTGGGCACTGATAGGCAGCACTTATGATGCTGTACTGACATGCAACAATAATGGGCACTGATAGGCGGCACTGACTGATGGCACTGCTGGGCAGTAGTAATGGGTGGCACTGATGGGCACAGGTGGGCAGCACTGATGGGCACTGATCATCAGTGCCCTGATGATCGGCGCCGATCCATCCTCTGACAATTGCCGGTTATCAGCAGTACTTTTCTCATTCTGTGACAGCGTGAGGAAAGTGCAGCCAATAACCAGCAACTGCATTTACCGGTGATCTGCTGTGTCATTGGACACAGCTGATCACCTGATAAAAGGCCGCTGTGATTGATCACTTGATCAGCTGTGTCTTTTCTATTCTGTTTTATTCTATTCTTTATTCTTTTCTATTCTGTTTTATTCTTTTCTTTTCAAAATTCGAATTTCGGAAGACTGCTATATTCTAACAGTCTTTGAAGGAAATCAGCAATAGTCAGCAATATGTTTCTATTTCAAATTTGTTTTCGAATTCGATTTGAATTTCAGACAAAATTTTGTTTTGTTATTTCAGATTCGTTTAAATTCATTACTATTGTAATTCAGAAATTTGGATACATCCGAATCTCCGCATAACGATAATTCTGTCCGAATTTTGATTCAGAATGAAAGGGACCGCACATGTCTACAGATGGCTATACACAGACACCTGTCATCAGGGGCGGACTGACCATTTGGAGGGCCCCATGAGATGCTCCTGGTACCTTTTTCATAGGCTTTTTTGAGTTTGGGCATGGACACAGGGGCCTCATGATCCCCATGAGTTGTCAGTCCGCCCCTGCCTGTCATACAAGTACAGCTCTCTGCATCCATGTGAATGAGCCCTAAGATGACAGTCACCTGATCCAACTGCTTTTAGACCAGACCTTGGGCCTCATGCATGAAGTGTCTGAACGAGAAACTCAGCCGGACTTGGCCTACTATCAACCAATTGGCCTCTCTATCCTGGCTGCTATGGCATATGGAAACATGTACGGGAGGCAGTGATGGGTTTCAAAGGAGGAAAGAAAGTTCCTTATTCAGATACTTTGGTTCTCCTCTCACTCTTGGGGTTGACAAGGTATGGGTAAGGTCGGAAATGTTGAGGTAGCTTTTGGTAGTCTAACAGTCATGGTTTCCATTGCTGTAATTACAATGCCTAGGGGTGAATGTAGACCTCATAGTTGTGATTAGGCCCAAGGCTCTAAGGCCATAGATGAAGCATGGTGCCCATAGACCTAAGATGATCAGATACTAATTTCAGTACTTCTAACAAAGCAATCCCTTAACACAGACACATCATTCATCTCAGGCAATAACCATCAGACTGGACAATAATCAAATATCTCAGTTCCACAGCTGACTGCTCTTGGGTAAATAATTATTTGCCCAGAATGCACATTTCCACCCAATTCTCAACCCCCCAAGACAATTAGCAGATAGTGGCAACAGCAGAGCACCCCCCCCCCTGTTTGCCTCTTACCCCCCACTGGAGTAGGTGTCCTTGGTCCCCTTCATCATCTATTGTTCCTTGGGCGGCTGGTGAATCCTAAATGTTGAAGATAATGGTGCCACATAATGACATGGCGGCACTTTGTGCAGTAATCTCCGGTAAGGCAGGGGGGGGCAGAAATCCTGGCTTCCTGACTCACAGGTGTGGGTTGAATGAGACCGGGCTTCATGGAAGATCGCCAGCTCTAGATTGGTGAGTCCATGCGGGCAACAGCAGAGATGGGGTGGAGCTGCTTTTTTTTACCTGGAAACTAATTTTTAATATTTTTTTTTGCTCAAGCTGGGACTGGGTTTTAACATGCCATTGGTAGATGTTACTGGAGAAGTGGTCTACTGTTAGACACACGCACCGGCCACTTTGTTAGGTACAACTGTTCAGATGCTTGGTAACACAAATTGCTAATTAGCCAATCACATGGCAGCAACTCAATGGATTTAGGCATCTAGACGACTCGCTGAAGTTCAAACCGAGCTTCATAATTGGGAAGAAAGGGGATTTAAGTAACTTTGAATGTGCCATGGTTGTTGGTGCCAGATGGACTGGTCTGGGGATTTCAAAAACTGCTGATCTACTGGGATTTTCATGCACAACCATATCTAGGGTTTACAGAGAATGGTCCGAAAAAGAGGAAATGTCCAGTGACTGGACAAAAATGCCTTGTTGATGTCAGAGGAGAATGGGCAGTCTGGTTTGAGATGATAGAAATGCAACTCAAATAACCACTTTGTTACAACCAAGGTATGCAGAATACCATCTCTGAACGCTCAACACGGCAAACCTTGAAGCAGATGGGCTACAGCAGCAAGAGACCACCCCGGAGGCTACTCTCGTCAGCTCAGAACAGGAAACGGAGGTTACAATTCACACAGGCTCACCAAAAGTGGACAATAGAAGATTAGAAAAATGTTGCCTGGTCTGATGAGTATTGATTTCAGCTGTGATGTTCAGATGGTAGGGTCAGAATTTGGTGTAGACAACATGAAAGCATGGATCCATCGAGCCTTGTATCAACGGTTCAGACTGGTGGTGGTGATGTAAAGGTGTAGAGCAGGGGTGTCAAACTGGCGGTCCTCCAGCTGTCGTCAAACTACAAATCCCATGAGGCATTGCATGGTTGACAGTTACAAGCATGGCTCCCAAAGACAAAGGCATGATTGGACTTGTAGTTTCGCAACAGTTGGAGGGCCGCAAGTTTGACACCCCTGCTCTACACCATTACATCACCACCTCCAGCCTGAACCGCTGATACAAGGCAGGATGGATCCATGTTTTCATGGCACTAGCAAGGTGTACCTAATAAAGTGGCCAGTGAGTGTATATCCATGGCAGATAATTAACAGCCAATATGATCCTAATTGTCAAAAAGGTGATTGGTTGACGACTATAAGTTGCATGGAGAGATGTTACCTTTATTGACAGCCCTGCTGGAGGCCATCCAAGAAATGTCACCGACACCTTTAATGGTGCACTTAAGAATAAAACACAGACCTGGCCGATCTAAAGGGGGAAAAAAAAAAGCCAATTGCCCAACATCTGGACAGGTTGGTGTTATGTGACTACAAATGATAGAAGGTTTGCTCGCTGTGCAGTGGAGTAAATTACCCACGCATCCATTCAACTTATCAAACGTACAGAACAATGTAGAATTATGTTTTGGACAGGGGTATTATTGTCAAAATGTACACAATGTTGTACTTCTATAGACAATAAAGGTGCAGCGCTATTAATAAAAATAGTGAAATATCAACATACACTCAATTTTTAAGAGTATAAAGATGAGGACATTAGATCATATTGTTCGTCTTAAGATAAATTCGATGTTCAGTCTAATGTCCAAAAACATAAAAGGATGTGATGTGCAAATTCTGCCGGGTCTCCTTTGCCAATAAGGATAAGTGATCCAAAGGTGAACAGGAAATAAATTAAATGCGCACTCACCAGAAGTGCATTTAAAATACGCATGAAAGAAGTTACCTCTCTCATCAGGTACATCTAGGTCCTCCGCACTCAGGTCAAGCTGCGCTCCCTAGTCCTCACTAGTCATCCATCATGGCCAGGTTCCCTGTGTCAGGGATCCCCTCCGCGATGGTCCCGGCGCAGGTGCAGTGTGCCGCCCTGTGCAGGGACTCGAGCACTAGGTCCGGGCCGGCCGCGGCGTTCGAGTTTGCGCATGCGCAGTAGAAGCCGCGGCCGCCCGCTGGGCACCAATGGCAGCGCAGGGCGGGATATTTAAACGACCCTGAGCTGTCATTCAGTGCCTTCTGGTCTTACCTGTATCCTGTATCTGCGAACCTGTGAATTGTAAGTTGCTGACCCTGATTGTGCCTTGACCTTTCTGTATTTCTCCTGCCCTGACCTTTGCTTTGCCTGACCTCTCTCCTGGATGCCCCCTATTGGATTTGACCAGCTGTTGCTGACCTGGCGTGTGACCCGACCATTCTATGCCCACTGCCTTGTACCTTGCCGTCCTCTCTGTTACCGACCCGGCCCGTCTGACCTTGCTCATCCATCCATCCCGTGCAGTGGGGTCTGCTGACCTCCTCATATCAGACTCTTGCCCGTGGGAGCCCTTGGCGCATACCACTACCACTGACGGATGCACCCAGTAGGCACGACCTGGTCTCAGGGGGCTCCAAGTCCATCCCCACCATCAGGGGCCCTGGTGAACAAGCACCCTGGGACTTAGACTCCGTGCGCTGGGGACGCCTATTCAGTGGAGAGCTAGTGGTACCGCCAGGCGGTCCCTTACAGTACCAGAAGGCCATGACTGAGTCTAGAGGAGGGCCCTCGCCGCTTGAGGAGATCTGCAGGCACCTGTCTAACTTGACACAGGCCGTATCGGCCCTGCAGGACAGATGTCAGCAGATTGAGAATCACTTCCAGACCTGCACTATATCCGTTCCTGCCCCACAGGCCGCGGTCCCCGCACCCCCGGCCGTAGCAGCCCCTGTGCCGGTGTCTGGGGCATCCGCCCCACTCCCGGCGGCCGAACCCCGAGTACCCTTACCGGAACGTTTTCACGGGGACCGCACACGCTTCAGGTCGTTCCGTGAGTCCTGTCTTCTCTATTTTGAGTTGCAACCACGAACCTTTGTGACTGAATCCGTGAAGGTGGGGTTCGTCATCTCCCTCCTGCAGGGTGAACCCCAAGACTGGGCCCACCGACTGCGGGGAAATAATGACCCTCACCTTAGTGCGGTTGACAATTTTTTTAACGCAATGGCCATTCTATACGATGACCCACAGCGGGCAGCTTCTGCTGAAGCTACTTTGTACACGCTCCGGTGGGGCCGCCGAGTGGCGGAGGAGTACGCTTCTGAATTTAGGCGCTGGATGGGGGACACACGCTGGAACGAGTTTGCTCTCCTGCATCAGTTCCGTATAGGCCTATCAGAAGGCCTGAAAGATGAGCTCGCCCGGGTGGAGGTGCCTGAGACTTTAGAGGACTTAATTGCACTGACTATCAAGATTGACCGTAGACTGCGGGAACGCAGGTTTGAGAGGTCCGGCCAGGGTCATGGAAATCCCTGGGGGTCATTTCAGGGTCCCAGTCAAGCACCTAGGCCAAACATCCAGAACCGGCCACCTGGAGATATCCCTGAACCTATGCAACTCGGCCTGGCACGGCCTAAACTATCTCCAGAGGAACACCAGTGCAGACGATCCCAGAACCTGTGCCTCTACTGTGGTGAAGCTGGTCATATGGTACGATCCTGCCCGCAGAAACTGAGTAAGTGCACCTCTTCTTCCTTGTCCATTGGCAATGTTAGTCCATCCCAATACTTAGTGGTGCCCCTTTCCTTTCAGCTTCCGGAAAGGACCGTGGAAGTATCGGCCATAGTTGATTCGGGGGCATGCAGCTGTTTCTTGGACATTAATTTTGCTCACCGGCATGGTATTCCTCTCCAATTGAAACAGAAGGGGTTCAATATTTATTTGGCCGACGGTTCTCGGATAAAATCAGGGGTAGTGAACCAGGAAACCCCCTCCATCGCAACTGTCATTGCCGGCCAGCACCAGGAACTGCTCCGCCTGGATGCTATAGCTTCACCCCTCTTCCCAGTCATTTTGGGGCTCCCATGGTTACGGGCCCATAACCCCCAAATTGACTGGGAGACCGGAGTAATCTCGTTCCCTTCCCCATACTGTCGGGTATACTGCCGCACTTCGGGCCCGGGGGTTCCCCAAATCCTCCTGTGCTCTGAGGGGGAAGCCGAATTAAAACAGGTAATCCCGGCAGCCTACCATGAGTTTCTAGATGTGTTCAGCAAGCGGGGAGCCGATACTCTACCCCCCCACCGCCCTTATGACTGTCCCGTTGACCTGTTACCCGGTTCAGAAATTCCTTTTGGGCGAATCTTCTCCCTTTCAGAGCTCGAATTGGGGGCCTTGAAGGAATATATCGAGGACAGCCTCCAGAAGGGGTTCATCCACCCCTCCACTTCACCGGCAGGGGCGGGTATTTTCTTTGTTGAAAAAAAGGACAAAACCTTAAGGCCATGTATCGATTACAGGGAGTTGAACAGGGTCACGATAAAGAACCGTTACCCACTGCCGTTAGTACCGGAGTTATTCCAAAGTTTAAAAACAGCAGTGGTTTTTACAAAGCTGGATTTGAGGGGAGCATACAACTTGGTTCGCATAAGGGAGGGGGACGAGTGGAAGACGGCCTTCCGCACCTGCTTCGGCCACTTTGAATATTTGGTCATGCCGTTCGGGTTGTGCAATGCTCCAGCCACTTTTCAACACTTTGTGAATGATATTTTTAGGGACTTCCTGGATGTCTTTGTTATCGTCTATTTAGACGACATTTTGATTTTCTCCCCTTCTTTGGGGGAACACAGAATACATGTAGCGAGGGTATTGGGGCGATTGCGGCAGCATGGGTTGTACGCCAAGGCAGAGAAATGTTGTTTCGAACAATCCAGCATTACTTTCTTGGGCCTGATTATCTCCACCGCGGGGGTCGCGATGGATCCCCAGAAAGTCGCTGCAATACTGGATTGCCCTGAACCCACGGACAGGAAAGGCGTCCAACGATTTATTGGTTTTGCACATTTTTACCGGAAGTTCATCAAGAACTTCTCGGGTCTGGTCTCCCCCATTACTCAGCTAACCAAGCTGGGAACCCGGTTCAGATGGACACCAGAGGCTCAGGAAGCTTTTGAAGCCTTGAAGAAGCTGTTCACCTCGGCACCCATTTTGGGTCACCCAGACGCCGCCCTGCCCTACATCCTGGAAGTGGATGCATCGGAGAACGCGGTAGGTTCCATCCTCTCCCAGCGGAAAGGCACCAAGGAATTGCTCCATCCTGTAGCATTCTTCTCACGGAAGCTTACCCCAGCGGAGAAGAATTATGATATCGGTGATCGAGAGCTACTGGCGATCAAAACGGCGTTAGAGGAATGGAGGTACCTGCTGGAAGGTGCTGTGCACCCCATATTAATATTTACTGACCACAAAAACCTAGAATACCTGAGAACCGCCAAGCGTCTACGCCCACGACAGGCAAGATGGGCACTATTCTTTTCTAGATTCAACTTCCACATTACGTACCGGCCTGGATCAAAGAACACTAAGCCAGATGCGCTATCACGTATGTACGAGGACGCCAAGGAGATCCCTGTACCCGACACCAGCCTGTCCTCAGGTAACTTCTTGGCCCTTCAGTCGGACCTTCGTTCCAAGATAATGGAAGCATCCACAACTGTCTCTACCCCAGCCGGAGGGCTCCTCCAGAACAAGGGGGGACTCCTATGGAGGGAAGATCAGATTGTGGTGCCGGAGGAAGCCCGAACCCTGGTCTTGAGCCATTGCCATGACCACCCGATGGCGGGGCACTTTGGCCCAGAAAAGACCCTGGAACTTCTCCGACGCTCCTTCTGGTGGCCGGACATGGCTAAAGATTGTAAGGGCTATGTAAGGTCCTGTATCACCTGCCAAAAGAACAAGCCATCCAGAAACAAAGTTTGGGGTCTGCTGCGACCCTTACCGATTCCTGAACGGCCTTGGCAAAAGATCTCGTTAGACTTTAGAGTCAAGCTTCCGCCATCGCTAGACCACACGGCAATCCTGGTGGTCGTGGACCGCCTGTCCAAGATGGTCCACTTCATCCCGTTGAAGAAAACCCCCTCGGCAGCCGAGACTGCGCGAGTGTTCATTCGTGAGGTAGTAAGGCTGCATGGGGTCCCCGAAGACATTGTCTCGGACCGGGGGGTTCAATTCACGTCAAGATTTTGGAGAGCATTGTGCAAAGCCCTGGACATCAAATTGTCCCTCTCCTCTGCATTCCACCCTCAAACTAACGGTCAAACCGAAAGGACCAATCAGACCCTGGAGCAATACTTGAGATGCTACACTTCGTTTACTCAAGATGACTGGATGCCACTTCTACCCCTAGCGGAATTCGCGTACAACAACGCCCGTCACTCAGCGACGGGACAGTCCCCGTTCTTTGCCAACTATGGTTTTCACCCCGTCTTCCTCCCGGATTTGGTCTCGGAATGCCCAGTACCAGCGACGCAAGATGTAGTAACGTTTTTCTCCATGAACAATAAGAAGCTTCAAGAGGCCATCAGCCGGGCCCGGGAAGACTACAGGAAGGCATTCAACAGGAAACAGAGGGGAGATCTGGTGTTGCGGCCTGGGGAGAAGGTTTGGCTAGCGACGTCCAATTTAAAGATGCTTTGCCCGTCAAAGAAATTGGGACCCAAGTTTATAGGCCCCTTCTGCATTAAACGGATGGTCAACGAAGTGGCCTACGAACTCGTCCTTCCTGACACACTCAAAATCCACCCAGTCTTCCATGTGTCCCTGCTGAAGCCAGTGGTCCCAGATGCCTTCCCTGACCGAGAATCGAGACCCCCAGAAGCCATAACGGTCGAGGGAGAGAAGAATTCGAGGTGGAATCAATCCTAAAGTGCCGAAGGAGGGGGGGCCAGACCCAATTCCTAATCAAATGGAAGGGCTATGGCCCTGAGGACAATTCTTGGGAACCAGCCCAGAATGTCCATGCACCTAGACTTGTCCGGAGGTTCTTTCGCGATCACCCGTGGTGGAGAGATCGGGTGGGCATCCGGAGGTTGCCCGTAGGGGGGGGGGCAATGTCAGGGATCCCCTCGATCCCCGCCGCGATGGTCCCGGCGCAGGCGCAGTGTGCCGCCCTGTGCAGGGACTCAAGCACTAGGTCCGGGCCGGCCGCGGCGTTCGAGTTTGCGCATGCGCAGTAGAAGCCGTGGCCGCCCGCTGGGCACCAATGGCAGCGCAGAGCGGGATATTTAAACGACCCTGAGCTGTCATTCAGTGCCTTCTGGTCTTGCCTGTATCCTGTATCTGCGAACCTGTGAATTGTAAGTTGCTGACCCGGATTGTGCCTTGACCTTGCTGTATTTCTTCTGCCCTGACCTTTGCTTTGCCTGACCTCTCTCCTGGATGCCCCCTATTGGATTTGACCTGCTGTTGCTGACCTGGCGTGTGACCCGACCATTCTATGCCCGCTGCCTTGTACCTTGCCGTCCTCTCTGTTACCGACCCGGCCCGTCTGACCTTGCTCATCCATCCATCCATCCATCCCGTGCAGTGGGGTCTGCTGACCTCCTCATATCAGACTCTTGCCCGTGGGAGCCCTTGGCGCATACCACTACCACTGACGGACGCACCCAGTAGCCACGACCTGGTCTCAGGGGGCTCCAAGTCCATCCCCACCATCAGGGGCCCTGGTGAACAAGCACCCTGGGACTTAGACTCCGTGCGCTGGGGATGCCTATTCAGTGGAGAGCTAGTGGTACCGCCAGGCGGTCCCTTACACCCTGGTTCCTCAGACACTCATGCACCTCTGGGGTCCTTCCTTAAACTTGATACTGTGAAAGGGTGGCGCTCATAAAGAGCCCAATAAGGGACATCACATAGCGTGATACTGCATAAAAGCACTTTATTCCAGAAGTAACGATGAAAACATGAAGGTAAAATACTGACCGCATTTCTGGAATAAAGTGCTTTTATGCAGTATCACGCTATGTGATGTCCCTTATTGGGCTCTTTATGAGCGCCACCCTTTCACAGTATCGAGTTTAAGGAGGGACCCCAGAGGTGCATGAGTGTCTGAGGAACCAGGGAACCTGGCCATGATGGATGACTAGTGAGGACCAGGGAGCGCAGCTTGACCTGAGTGCGGAGGACCTAGATGTACCTGATGAGAGAGGAAACTTCTTTCATGCGTATTTTAAACGCACTTCTGGTGAGTGCGCATTTAATTTATTTCCTGTTCACCTTTGGATCACTTATCCTTATTGGCAAAGGAGACCCGGCAGAATTTGCACATCACATCCTTTTATGCTTTTGGACATTAGACTGAACATCGAATTTATCTTAAGACGAACAATATGATCTAATGTCCTCATCTTTATACTCTTAAAAATTGAGTGTATGTTGATATTTCACTATTTTTATCAATAGCGCTGCACCTTTATTGTCTATATATTGTCTTGGAAGGTTATGTTGGTTACCTTTTTGGTGTTCTAGCGGCTTGTACCAAATTGTTATTACAGTAAGCGCTCGCTACACAATTTATATCTAATGTTGTACTTCTGACACACCTAATAGATCCATAGGGAAAATACCCTGCAAGACTTCAAGTATTCTTCATTGTCTATGTATAGTGCCGCCACTCCTGAACACAACTGGAGGTGTTAGTTATGTAATATTTATTTTTTTGTAATATTTGGATTCTTGATACACCAAACATTTTAGACAAACTACAGTGAAGGAAATAAGTATTTGATCCCCCGCTGATTTTGAATGTTTGCCCACTCGCAAAGAAATGATCAGTCTAAAAATCGAATGGTAGGTGTATTGTAACACTGAGAGACAGAACAGCAACAAAAAATTCAAAAGAAATGCATGTCTAACAAATGATGCACTGATTTACATGTTCATGAGGGAAATAAGTATTTCCTTCACAAAACATGACTTAGTACTTGGTGACAAATCCCTTGTTGGCAATCACAGAGGTCAGACGTTTCCTCAGCAGGGGATAAAATACTTATTTTCTTCACTGTATAATAAATTCGCACTTAAAGTGGTAGTAAACTTTTTTTTTTTTTTTTTTAATTTTAATTAAGTCTATAATAAAGCTTACCTGTAGGTAAAATTAATATCTCCTAAACGTGCCCCGTTCAGGAGATATTCTCTCTTTTCTAAAGCCGGCACATGCACTGTATGCCGTTCCTTCAGAGCTGTGTGCCGTGGTCCAGGATTCCCGCGTGCACGTGCTGGAGTGACGTCATCGTGGCCCGGCGTGTGACGTCATCGCGGCCCAAGATGGCCAGAGCTTGCGAACCTGGAAGGCAGGCCGGATGAAGATGGAAGCCTCTGCAGCAGTGACAGCGGGCAGCTGGAGAGTTTCGTTTTAAGGGAAGTTTTACACAATGTGCTAGTATGCAATGCATGCTCGCAAATTATGACATTACCTTCCAGGGGACTTTTTCTTTTTTTTCTCTCTTTCTTGTGGTTGGATGATTGAACTCAGCGCAACGTGTAAAGAGAAAATTCACTTTGCTTAGTGAATGAGGTAACAACATGCTGACTCCTATCATCCAATCATTTGCAAATAAAAAGCCTATTTTTTTTTTTAATTTTCTTTGTACTTCGGTATTGTTTGCAAAGTGAATTTTCACTTTGTTTCACCTCATGCACTAAAACAAGTCCTCATGCAAACTGGACATTTTTACAACGGCTGTTTTTGGCTTTTGGCAGTTTTTTGTACAGCCAGTAAACTCCCCCAGCATGTATCCTATGTGTGGGGTGTTTTTTCGCTGGAAGCAGTGGGTTTCTAGAGCAATTTTTTTTTTTCATTACAAAACGCAAGCGTGGAAAAATGCAGAAAGACATGGCAAACCAGCATTTTTGGACATTTTTTTGAGCAAAAAAAATAAATAAAACTTTTCATTAAAAAAAAGCTAAAAAATGCAAACATGGAAAAATGCAGATAGATGCCGCAAAACAGCATTTTTGGACTTTTTTGAGCAAAAAAAAACCGTTTGCATTTTTTAGTGTTTTTTTTTTTTTTTATGAAAAGGGTTTTTTTTGCTCAAAAAAGTCCAAAAATGCTGCTTTGCGGCATCTGTCTGCATTTTTCCATGTTTGCATTTTTAGGTTTTTTTTTAATGAAAAGTTTTTTTTTTTGCTCAAAAAAATGTCCAAAAATGCTGGTTTGCCACGTCTTTTTGCATGTTTTAGTGTTTTTTTTGTTTTTATGAAAACGTGGAAAAATGCAGAAAGACGTGGCAAACCAGCATTTTTGGACATTTTTTTGAGCAAAAAAAAAAAACTTTTCATTAAAAAAAAAACAAAACTAAAAATGCAAACATGGAAAAATGCAGACAGATGCCGCAAAACAGCATTTTTGGACTTTTTTGAGCAAAAAAAACCCTTTTCATAAAAAATTTAAAAAATTAAAAAATGCAAACGTGGAAAAATGCAGAAAGATGTGGCAAAGTTTTTGGACTTTTTTTGAGCAAAAAATTTTTCTTCATTAGTGGAAAAAAGCTAAAAAAAAAAATCACGTTTTTTAATGTGACTTCACACAGCTAACATTACCAGCATTATTAAAATGTTCAGTGTGCATGGAGCCTAAGTGAAAATGCACTTTGAAAGTGAACATGCGCTACGCCTTTAGTAAATCCAGCCCAATGGCTTTGAAAGTTTGGTGCTCTGGCCAAAGAACTAATCCTGCTTCATGAATGTCCATTATTTTAGCAATATGTAAAATTTGTAAGCGATTCCCATTTAAAATGTGCAAACTAGGTATACATTACATGATATAATGTATTTTATGACTGAGTGTTGGAAAAAAAAAAACACACACCTTTCTTCTCACATACTGTACTGTCTAGGGGTGCTTTTACAGATACTGGATTCTCTTTCTTCTTCTCAACTGAACCTTGGGGCTTTGATCAGTACAAGATTGGATGGGAAGAGCAGAAGTAATTGCATCCTTGTTTGTGCATGAAAATGATAGGCTGCTCCCTGGAGCAAGATTTTAATATGACCTTTGAAATCTAGAAGAATAATTGGAGTGCAGATATTACCTAAAGATCTTGAGGGGAAAAAAAAAACATATACACGTATAGGAAGAAAAGAAAAGAAAAGGAAAAAAAAAAAAAAAGACGTAGTATAAGAAGGAAAAAAAAAAATTAAGTATGGGAAATTTAGAAGAATAATTGGAGTGCAGATATTACCTAAAGATCTTGAGGGGGAAAAAAAAAACATATACATGTATAAGAAGAAAAGAAAAGAAAAGAAAAGGAAAAAAAAAAAGACGTAGTATAAGAAGAAGAAAAAAAAAATTAAGTATGGGAAATTTAGAAGAATAATTGAGTGCAGATATTACCTTAAGATCTTGAGGGAAAAAAAAAAAAAAAAGACATACACGTATAAGAAGAAAAAAAAAAAAAAAAAATCGCAGTCTTTTGTCACATGGTCTTTGGCGAGGACCATTTTTTTTACAGAGTTGTGCAGATTAAAAATAAGGTATAAGGGGTTCTTGTCAGCTGTTAAATCCTTTATAAAAGAAAGAAAAAAAATAATTAAATCTGGATATTTTCCCATTAATTTGGAATGAACCACCTCCTAAGATATGCAAACTATAATGGAAGACATGGCAAAAATAAGTTACTGTTTCTGGTAGAATTGGCAATCAGAATCCAAAATCCTAACCAAGGTGGCTGTCATTCAAGTGCAAGGCTGAGTTTATTCTTCCTGCCCCCCACTAAACAGACACCCACTTCTACCCTAGATGACTGGCAAGCCATACGTAGGCCATACATTGGTCGAATTCTAAACAAATTTTCTTGAGAATCGGATATTTTGTGCATTTTGGAATCCAGTGGTGCCACCATTGGATTTCGAAATGCGACCAACCAAGCCTTCAATGTCACGTTGCTAAGAAAATAATTTCCATGGCTGGGAATCTTCTTTTCATTCCAGGTCAGAACTCATGCTCATTTTTTTTTTCGATTATATTTCTCACATGATTCTCCCATCATTGATTAGAAATTTGTTCCTTTTTTTAGAAAAAAAATTCCAACATGGCCGATCAGTCAAATTCGATGACTGCACACCAATCAGCTGATGCTGCGGCCCCACTAAATTCGTACTCCAATTCTTAGTTACAATTTTCAAAAGAAAATTCTTTCAAATTCGACCCACGTATGGCCTGCATTGGTGTCACACAAAAATATCAGCATCATCGTTACACAAGACACTTCAGTGCTAGGGGCAAAGATGTAAAAAGAGGCTCTTTGTGTTCGTACATCCAGAATAGATGACTAGAAAGGTATTGTGCTACTGACAGAATGGAAGATTAAGTATGGGAAGCTCAGTGCCACCTCTGGCAACTCTGTCGCCCTAGGCCATGGCTATGTTTGCTATGCAGTAATCCAGCCCTGTCATTCTAGACAGCCAGGTGTACTTCTAATGACCAATTCCATAAAAAGACAAGTGAGTTTCGGTAAAACTACCATATAAAACACAAAAAAACCTGTGCTTAGATGTAACTAAAATCTGAATTAAAAAATGCTAATTAATAGGGAAAAGCAGCAAGCACACAAAAGGCAAAAAAAAGATAAATAACAAAAAATGCAGCGCTTAATAAAATATCAAACATAAAAGTCAAAAGTAAAAGTCCAAATAATTCTCAAATGAATGAGACAGGTCGCAGAAGAAGATTCTGGCGTCATATACCGCCACCAATACACCCGCATAGATAAGCTCCTTACCGGATGTTCCGACCGTAACCGGGCAATATACGCAGTAAATAAGGAAATCACTGAAGCAAGTCATTTTCACTAGGAATCCTTCTTTAACCCCTTCCCGCCGACGTCACACAAATATGCGGCCTCACGGAACTGGGCTTCTTTCCGTGGGGCCGCATATTTGCGTACCTGTCTTTGTGCTGGGAGCACGCCGCTCGGCGCGCTCCCAGCACTGAGACCGCGTGTCACTGAGAGCACCAGGTCCCATTCTAACGATCGGGACCCGGGACTCCTGGTCCTGGGTCACATGATCGCCTCTGATTGGCTATCACAGTGATCAGTCACTGTGCAGCCCAGCCCCCTTGTTTTTTTTCCTCTCTCTACGAATGGAGAAGAGAGATACATTGTATCTCTCTAACTCCTGGCATAGAGAGAAAAAAAAATGTTTGTAAAAAAAAAAAAAAAAGAAATATTAAAAAATAAAAGAAAAAATAAAGACATATACCTAGATCAAGGTTTGATCTAGTTCAGTGCCAGGGTTAGTGTTTAGGTCAAGGTCAGGATCAAAGGTTAGGATTTAAAAAAAAAAAAATTGGTGTCAGTGTGTTTTAGGTAAAAAAACAAAAAAAAAGACAAAAAAACAAAATGCACACTATTGATTCTGGGCTGTACTACAGGTACAAACAGCAAATAACATACACATATATGGTATCGCTGTGATCGTCAAGAGCTGGAGAATTTATTTTGGGGTGTTCTTTGGTGGTAGGTTATGGTCATAACAAGAAACACACAGCTAAATAAAAAAAAAATTTTTTTTTTTTACTATTGTGGGCCAGTTTTCCTTTGATAATACTAATAAATAAAAAAAAAACAGGAGATATCCATTACCATTTACCACCAAATGAAAGCCCAATTTGTCCTGAAAAAAAATCAAGGTATAAACCACCTGGATGTACAAAGTAGTTGTGATGATATGTACGGTTTTACTATCACATGTCAACGGTGCAGAATTGTGCTTAGGCATTTAGATTTGTTTTACCCTTAGGTGTGAAGGGGTTAGGATGATGAATAATCCTCTTCTTTAAAGATCTTCAAAAGCAGGAAAAACTCCCATCCGATAATCAAACAAGGGATATCAAACAAAAGCAACTCCTAGTGTAGTAATTCAGTAAACTTTGACCAATTTAATAAAGGATCCACGTACATCAAGCATTAAAACAACCAGCATTGAATGTGAAATGTTTCAAATTGAAAATATGGCTGCCATCCCTCCAGAACGTGGCGACGTCACACGCCGAAGTTCCACCCAGTGCGTTTCGTCATCAGGAAGACGTCATCAGTTTACAACGTTTAAGAGCGGTGCCTATATCTGCATACTTCACTCAACAACAAAAATAGGATTTCTGATAGCGGTGCACTGAAATGAAAATTCAGGATGCACTTGGCCAAAAATCAAAACCGAAAGTTTAAAAAAAGGTTTTAAAAAATAATTCATGTCCATGTATTACCATGTATTACTAAATGGGGCATTAAAGTCTTTTGAGGTCTTGAAGCGGGAATTTTCCCTCCCAAATTTGAAGTTGTTCTGTTACATTCAGGTACGACATGCCCTAGTGTCCCAATTCCCTAATGGCTTCCCATGCCTCAAGCCACGGTCATTATTGGATATATGGAGAAGTGGCCCCGAAAATTGATTTCTTCTTTATATGACCTTGTGCTTACCCCAGAGGCATCTGATTTGGCCTACTCTCTTAAATCTAGATGGGTGACAGACCTCAGGGATCTTGATGAGGAATCCTAGATAACCGTAAGGTTTCCCCTAAATTGCAGGACCGCCTGGCCCAACTCTATATAATGTATAGGGCATATCTCACTACAACTCGTTTAGCACAGTTTGGAACTGACAGGGACCCGGGGCGGATTGACCATTTGGAAACTCGTGCACTGCCCGAGGGCCCAGGGTCAGTAAGGGGCCCCATGAGATGCCCGTTGTATCCTTTTCATAGGCTTTTTTGAGTTTGGGCAAGGACACAGGGGCCCCGTGAACCCCTATTGCCTGGGGGCCCCATGAGTTGTCAGTCCACCCCTGGTAGGGACCCCTATTGTCCTAAATACCATGTGACCATGGGCACATTTTTCCCATTTGGATTTGGCAATGCCCATGGATAAATGGATTTTGGGCTCAGGTAGTCCAATTTTTGCACAATCATATGGGTTCTCCCGTACCCTTGGACCCAAAAGCCTTGTCTGTTGGGAACAATCCCCACCTCAGAAGCTCACAGGCATTTGACTACTTTTTTTACATGAAACGTTTAGTGCCAGGAAATCGGTAGCCCGTCATTGGATGCAGGCACTTCCTCCAACTCTGGAGGAGTGGAAGGCAGATATTAACACCCTACCCTTGAAGAAATTGATATGTTAATAGAGGATGTCCCAACAAATAAAATTTGGGATCGTTGGTTACAATCTACGAAGACCAGCACCTAGATGGGATAGGTCTGTTACCCCGGGACGTAGTCACTGGCCGTACCGTCCCTGCAGTAATAATTTGCACAGGTCCTTATCTCCATGTCATATTTGGCGTTTTCTCTACATTGTCACAATGTTGATTTTCTGTGGTTGCTTACCATTCCTGTCTACTCTGCCACACAATTTGTACAGTTAAATTTCTGTTTTATATTTTTTTTTATTCAATAAAGATGGTCTTTTTGGTAAAAAAAATAAAATTTAATGTGGATGGTGTTGTTGCATCGAAGTCTATGGGACGCGTTGTTCCATCAAAGTCGCTAGGTGGCGTTGTTGCATTGCCATTTATGGGACACGATTTTGCATCAAAGTAGCTAGGTGGCGGTTTTTGCATCGAAGTCAATGGGACGTGTTTCTGCATCAAAGTTGCTAGGTGGCATTGTTGCATTGCCATTTATGGGACACAATTTTGCATCAAAGTCCCTAGGTGGTGTTTTTTGCATTGAAATCGATGGGACATGATTTTGCATTGAAGTCACTAGGGGGCATTTTGCATTGAAGTCTATAGGACGCAACCTTGCCTTTGCACATTTCTTTTATAATAAAAGCAGAAGCCATTATCAGCACATTTTTTCCTCCCCATTGGCAAAAAGCTGATAACACCATTTTTGGCTGCTGATCTATCAGTGCATCCCTAATTTCTGGACTTACCGGTATAATCCATTTCTGGGAACACCGTACAGGACACAAGTTCTTTATTCATTATGATTAGTAATATGCAGTGATCTTCAAGTGATAGGACACTAAAGCTGTAGGGACACTCTTATGCGACTCTTCTCGCTCCCAGCTTGCCCTGGATTTGTAGCAACAAATTGGGGAGATCATGAGAACAGAAGGCAGGCCACTGGATTTTACTGGCAAGCCAGAGCTCTAATTTTCCAAGTTTTACAGTATGGGACACGATCTCTAATCATTGGGCTATCCAAAAGCATACAAATAATGCTAACAGCAAGGCAGCTGATAAGGGGGTACAGCTGGGCATCAGGGGGAATAGGATTGTGGACAGGAGAGGGCGATTAGTGCAGCGAGGAGGGCAAATACTGGAACTGATCCCCTATGTGGCACTCCCTGCAGCAGCTGAAAGCTGGCAGGAGGGAGAGGAAAAGAAGCCATCTCAGCTGCTGATGGGGAGTAACAGACAGGTGGATCAGTTCCAGTAATTGAACCCCTCCTGAGCTGCACTGATCAACGCCCTCCTGTCTACAATTCATTTCCCCCTTGTGTGCCCTTTTCCCTGCACTACCAGCTTTCCTCACTCCAATAAGCTTTCAGCTGCTGCAGGAGAGAACTACAGGGGGAACGGTTCCAGTAATTGTCCCCACCGCACTGATAACCCTCTACAATACGATTATTAGACTGGTCGTGGACCCCATGATTTCTAACAAAGCCCTGCTTAACAGGCCCACATAGCAAATGGGTCAAGAGATGCTCAAAAGACTCAAGAGAAAAGCTTGCAGCACCGTACGCTCCAAACTGGCATCATAGGAGGCCTGACACATCCTAATGTCACAAATGTGTGAACAGAAGCCCAGGTGACAGCCTTGAAAATCAAAAAACACAGACACCTGATGCTGAAAATCCCATGATGCTCTAACAGATCTGGTAGAGTGTGCCCTAACAGGGAAGGGAGGAAACCTATTTTGTTGCCAGGTCCATATTGCCTATAGACCTGATAGCGGGGGGGGTGTGGGGGGGTTGGTCTCTCTCTCTCTCTCAGGATTGCGTATAAATCTGACAAGCCAACTTCTGGCTGTCAGATGAAACCAGTCAAGTGCTAGATTGATTTCATACCCCCCCATCCCGAAATGGGCATCCACACCATGTATACTGGGCTCCAATCTGTAGGACCAGAACCAGCATACTGGGTGCTGCTGGGGGGAGGGGAGTCAGCATCTTGTTGCTGATCTGGAAGTGATGTTTAAGACATCAAATTTCCCTGGGAAAGAATGTATTGCAATGCAATCCGCACTGCATTACATTCAGTGGAGCACATGGGACACATCCAGGGAAAAAAAGAAAAAAAAAAAAAACCAAAAAACAGTTACACCCAAGTATATAAAATCCCCCCCCAAAAAAAAATAAAATAAAATTTGAGCCCCCTCCCACATATACGTAAATGCTCGTGTCTCCACATGAAAAACAGCGATTGTGTAACACGTTACTAACTGCCACGCACACAGAGAGCAATATTTCTAGCACCAGACCGCCCTGTAAAACGCTAAACTGATGACCTATAGGGGGATTTTAAAGCTATGAGAAAATATAGGGTACCGAGTTTGTCACCATTTCACAGGCGCACACAAATTTAAAAAGGAAAAAAAAAAAAAAAAAAAAAAAAAAAAAAAAAAAAAAAGTGTATCCATTTACTCAGTACAACCTCATCTTTAACCACTTGCCTACCAGGCACTTATACCCCCTTCCTTACCAGGCCAATTTTCAGCTTTCAGCGCTGCCGCACTTTGATTGACAATTGCGCGGTCATGCAACATTGTACCCATATGAAATTTTGATCATTTTTTTCTCACAAATAGAGCTTTCTTTTGGTGGTATTTAATCGCCACTGGGCGCTTTACTTTTTGCGCTATAAATTAAAAATGTGCAAAAAATTAAAAAAAAAAAAAGTTTATTTGTTTCTTTTATAAAATTTTTCAAACAGGTATTTTTTCTCCTTCACTGATTTGCGTTGATGAGGCGGCACTGATGGGCACTGATAGGCGGCACTGATGGGCACTGATAGGCAGCACTAATGAGGTGGCACGGATAGGCAGCACTGATATGCAGCACTGATAGGTGACACTGATGATGGGTACTGATAGACGGCACTGACTGGCATCACTTCTGGGCACTGACTGGCGGCACTGACTGGCACAACCCCTGGGCACTGACTGGTGGCACTGACTGGCAGCACTGCTGGGCTGCACTGGTGGGCGGCACTGGTGGGCACAGGTGGGTGGCACTGGTGGGCACAGGTGGGTGGCACTGGTGGGCACAGGTGGGGGCACTGCAGAGTGGCACAGGTGGGGGCACTGCTGGGCACAGGTGGGGGCACTGCTGGGCGGAACATGCGGGTGTCACTGCTGGGCACCGATCATCAGGGCACTGATCATCAGTGCCCTGATGATCGGTGCCGATCCCCGCTCTGACAACTGCCGGTTCTCGGCAGTACTTTCCTCACGATCTGACAGCGTGAGGAAAGTGCAGCCGAGAACCGGCACTTGCATTTCCCTGTGATCAGCGTGTCATTGGACACCGCTGATCACGTGGTAAAAGGCCGGTGGGATTGGCCTTTCACCACATCACGTGATCAGCTGTGTCCGTAGGACACAGCGATCACGGAGATCGCCGGGTGCGCGCCCCCTGGGGCGTGCAGGAGAGCGCGTTCTGGGAGGACGTCATATGACGTCCACTCAGAACTGGCCGGCCGCGGTGAAGCCGTCATTCGGCTATGCGCGGTCGGCAAGAAGTTAATATCTACCAAAAAAATGTGGTAATTTATTGCATTTTTGTGCATTCATAGTAACTTTTGCTGTATTTTTTTACCAAAATTTTGGATTTTACACCTTTGCGGTAATATAGTGCGATATAAAAAAAAAAAAATTGCAATTACCACTATTTTATTCTCTAGGGTGTCTGCATTCAGAAAATATATAATGTTTTGTGGGTTTATGTAATCAAGATTTTTTTTTTTTTTTTTTTTTACACATATGCAAAACATGCAAAAAAAAATGGCTCTAAACAAAAGCAAAATAAAATTTTACACATTATAAATGCAGTCTAATTTTTGTTTATTAATATAAATAATTAAGTGGGCTTCATACAAACATATACAAGAGGTTTGAACAGAAAAAAAAAAAAAACTGCCTTTCATCCTGTGTGAAGGAATAGTGGAGATAAAAAAAAAAAAAAAAAAAAAAAAATGATAATAGATAATAATCAAGTATATAGACAATAAATGCTACCCTTCTTTTCATTAAATAAGTGAAATATCCCTCTACTGTCAGTATTCCTGTGCACAGATCATCCAAGGAGAATGACAAACAAATGCATTAAATAAAAAGCTATAGCTCTCTAGTCAAAACAGACTAGTGGACTTTTGAAAAAGCCCATACCCAAATTGTTTTGTTTTATCAGCCGTAATATTGTGCGATATTAAAAAAAAAAAAAAAAAAAAAAAAAAATTATGATGATGATAGGTCCCATTCCAATTTGTGCATTTTTATTAATTTAATTAAATTACAATTAATACATAAGTGATGCATGTGAAACTGCGCACACTATATAAAATCGGCACCATTATAGATAGAGATCTGTGGGAAATGAGACTGCATAATGAAAAATGCAGAAATGAGGTTGACGGGGGCATTGACTAGAACGGCAGATCTCATGTATTTTGCATGCAGTTTTCCGTGCAGTGAACCGAGCCAAAACTGCGCAAATGTGAATTGGGCCTTCTAATTCTCTTCAAGCAGTTCTGTGCTTTACACACCTCTGCCTCACTATATAGCCAAAGGACTTCATGTGGTTCAGCTTTTTTAAATTGCTTGCTTAGTCAAATGGACAAAAATAGCAGCAAAATAAGCACATTGTAGAGGTGGTAAAAGAAAAAAAAAAAAAAAAAAAAGTGTATCACATCAATAGCCATGTATTGCAGCAAAAGTGTGTAAATCACAAGACTGGCCAAGCAGAATTATAACCCCTTTGGCAGGTAAAACAGGTCAGATACATATTTCAATTGTGCATTTAACGGTTTGCTTGGAGAGTCACACTTATGTGTTCTCTCTCTTCCCCGAATGTATCTTCCAGTCTGAAAAGTACCAGTAAATAAATATTTTCACTCCAGTTTTGAGGTTTTGCATGCAAGTTGTAGTGGATCAGGCAGCAAAAACACGGTTCTGTAAGCAGATTGTATGCCCATCAGAACCAGTTAAGTCCCTAGAGCACAGCTGCTCATTTTTCTGGTTGCAGAACATGATGGAAACTCAGTCTTTTTTTTGCCCTTAGGCCATTCACCGTTTCTTTTTGCTGTGTCTCAGCATCTTCTTCCTCTTCAGGATCATCTCGTAGAGTTTCTCAAGTCCTTGGTGCAAACCTCTGCCATCCACAGCACTACAGCCCTGAATGTGACTCAAGGTGGATGTGCCAAGTTCATGTACAGCTAGTAACTTCTCCACTTCAGCAACTGAAGCGGCATCGGCCACGTCCTGCTTGTTAGCGACGATTAAAACGGGTACGCCTTGGTTTTCAGAAGTCCTTGTAATTTTGTGGAGTTCCACTTTGGCTTCCTCCATACGTTCCTTTTCTGAAGAATCCACAACAAACACCATGCCATCAGTCCTTCTGGTGTAGGATTTCCATAAAGGTCTAAGTTTCTCCTGGCCACCAACATCCCAGACCTGAAAAGTGATTGCCTTCGAATTCACAACTGGGGCCTTGATTTTTTCCATGTTGAAGCCCTTGGTGGGAACACATTTCACAAACTCCTTGAACTTGAGTCTATATAAGAGGGAGGTCTTTCCAGCGGAGTCCAACCCAATGACAACCACGTGTAGAGTGTGAAAGGCTGGAAGAAAGGAGGTGTTGGGTGCAATCTCGGTAAGGTGATTCCCCATGGTTTTTCCACTGGTAAGCCAATAGATATCAAAGGACTTTTCACAATGGTACAAGAGTTCTTTGAAGACGTCACATAGCAGATATATGAAGTATTAATTGCACTCGGAAAGACTTCTCTAAAAATGAAGGAAAAAAAAAAAACATTATACATCTGGCACAGGTAAAAAGATAGAGAGGTCTGAATACATATTTTGCATTTTTTTTATTGTATTAAAAAAAACAAAAACTAAACTCTAAGCAAGCAGAATTTGCAAGGGATTAGTAACGGTGTACAGCAAGTCATGTGACCCAGGCACAGAAACACACCCAGATCCACACGCCTTGGTCATAACTCCAGCAGCCTACTGACTGGGCAAAGAAGCAGGGACTAACTGATGAGGTCATCTTTCTGCTCAATCCTCCCTCTCCTTCAAGTACTGCAGCCAGTCCAACTCTCACTACTGGCCCTCCATCTTCCAGGCTGAAGCTGGCCATACATGGACAAATGTCCCTAGGGGGACATTGTTTTCTGACAGCTGGCCCCACCTACTGATATAAAATACCCAAAATGCATCTACTGTACTTGGATGCAGGCACTGTTTGGCCAAGAATGTCCCTTTGGGGTATTGTATTCCGACATCTAGCTGAACAGCAACAAGGCTGTTCTGCCACCTGACACTTTGGGAAGTGTCGGATTTCTGTTCTCTACTGCTAGCCCCATACTCAATGCAGAACCCAGTAGTAATATGGACGATGGGACAGGTGAGTCCAATACCTACATGGTCTGTAGGGTCTAATTGTAAGCAAGTTCTGTTCAGCCAACAATTTTCCAGGACCAACCAATAAGTGAATTTCAGATGGTTTCCTGTTGAGCTCGCTGAAAGTTCACTCAGTGGGTGGCCCCGTCTGCACCACTCCAACCAACATATCAAATATGTTGGTGGCCCCATCGGTACCACGACACCCAACATATTTTGATAGGTTGGAGTGGTGCAGATGGGGCCAACAACTGAGTGAATTTGGTTCCGGTTGAGCTGCCTGCAAATTCATTCAGTTGGTGGCCCCATCTGCACCACTCCAGCCAACATATCAAAATAGGTACAGTGGGTACAGATGAGGCCACCAACATATTTTGATATGTTGGAGTGGTATATAATATATATTTTCCAGGACCACCTATTGAGTGAATTTCGGATTGGTTCCGGTTGAGCTGCCTGCAAATTCACTCAGTTGGTGGCCCCATCTGCACCACTCCAACCAAAATATCAATATGTTGGGTGGTGTGGTACAGATGGGGTCACCAACATATTTTGATATGTTGAGGTTGAGTGGTGTACAATATATACATATATATTTTCTAGGACCACCCAATGAGTGAATTTCGGATTGGTTCCAGTTGAGCTGGCTGAAAGTTCACTCACTGGGTGGTCCTGGAAAATGGTTGGAACTTGCTTACAATTAGCCAGACCCTATAGACCATGCAAGTCTTTGACTCACCTGTCCCATCGGCCATAACAATACTACAGTTCTGCACCAACTATGGGGCTGGTGGAAGGAACCATGGCATTTAGTAGGGACCAGAAATCTGACAAAAAGTGCCAGATAAAGCAGATCCTGCAGGCACCGTAGATCTTGAAGGAGATCAGAGACACAGATAAAATGGGAAAGGTGGGTATAAACAACTCTTCTCCATAGGGAAAACATTTTATTTTTTATTTCGCAACAAGGTCACTTGAAGATTTCCTAACAACTATACAGCATAAAATCCTATCTGAACAATTCACGTCATTTACTTTTAGTTGGGGAGGCTCATGAAATTAAAAAAAAAAAAAATTATATATATATATATATATATATATATATATATATATATATATATATATATATATTTTTTTTTTTTTTTCTATTTATTTATTTCCTGCTAAATTTCACTGAGCTAATCAAAATCTAATGACTCTGCATGCTGAACGTTTCAATAACAAAAGCCATCTGCTCAGCTCCATCCCTTTCTAGGATGAACTTTCACAACAAGAAACCAGTATGTCCAGTTTACAAATGGAGAATGACTTCATTTATTGTGTCATTGTTTGCTGAAGAAATTACAAATGCAAAGCATTCAGGACCAGGAATGAGACAAGGTAAAGTCAGAGATGCTTGTATTATGTAAATCTTTTTGCACAAGTTAAAAAGAAAAACCCACAACACACACAAACAAACCCACCAAAACAAAAATACAATATAAATGTATAAATAAAACAAATAAAATACAAAAAACACCACACATGCACAAAAAAAAAAAAAACAAAAGTATAAATAAAACAAAAATATAAAAAAACCTCACAAAAACTAAAAACACCACACATGCACACACAACAAAAAAATACAAAATTTATAAATAAAAAAAAAAAAAAAAAAAAAAAAAACAAAACCTACATAAAAAAAAAAAAAAAAAAAATGTATTTTCTATCTTCTAGATGCTGGCATTTTACAAATGCAGTTTCTGCTTCCTAAGCTAAAATGATTATGTGATCTTTACTATGAAAAAACCTAAAAAAACGTACAATTGGGTGTATCTAGGGTAACCAATATATTCAGTTAAGATGACCATCCCCCCCTTTATACCTCGTGTTAACTTTGAGTTGCATTTATTTTAACCTTTAATCCTGAAGTCACATACTCTCCCACCCAGCAAATCCAGCGTTGTCCCACTGTGATCAGCCAAGTCCTGCAAGAGCCATCGTCTTCACTGACCTCATCAGGAGCTGGTTGATGAGGAGCACCAGGTCTGTCCTGAAGCTGCAGAAGGAGATGTCTCCTGAGATATGTGACATGCATATCCTAAAGGAGGCTTCAGGTGCCAGAGATGGCATTCTCACCCAGGTGACAATGAAGGAGGGAGAGGGGCCAGCTGGAGTACAAAACAAATTTAAAAAAAAAAAAGTTTTTTTTTTTTTTTTTTTTTTTTTTAAATAAAGCAGGTCCACTTTAGAGGTTATTCATACCACAATCCCAATGTCTTCATGACTTGTTTCAGATTTTTGCCCCCCCCACCCCCATTTTCAATGTTTTCCCAAAGTTGTGCTGAAAAAAAAAAAAAAAATTCACTCTCCCGCACTGCAACACTGATCTGAACTGGCCTAACTAGAATATCTTGCTTTTCACTGTATTTGCATTTGGAATGCATGCATCTGGTGTAAATGAGCCTTAAAAGTGCAAATAAACAGAGACATGAGATAACAGCGACCCAATCTGCCCATCTCCCCCATAGTCTCCGGTGTGTGGGCATAAGATAACGGCGACCCAATCTGCCCATCTTCCCCATAGTCTCCGGTCATGAGATATCGGTGACCCAATCTGCCCATCTTCCCCATAGTCTCCGGTCATGAGATAATGGCGACCCAATCTGCCCATCTTCCCCATAGTCTCCGGTCATGAGATAATGGCGACCCAATCTGCCCATCTTCCCCATAGTCTCCAGTCATGAGATAATGGCGACCCAATCTGCCCATCTTCCCCATAGTCTCCGGTCTGTGGGCATGAGATATCGGTGACCCAATCTGCCCATCTTCCCCATAGTCTCCGGTCTGTGGGCATGAGATAACGGCGACCCAATCTGCCCATCTTCCCCATAGTCTCCGGTCTGTGGGCACCATCTGATATCCCTGTGCAGATGAATTCAGAAGGGTGGGGTGGGGGGGGGGGGGTAATCAGATAATTTTAAAGCTCCTGTTCAATCATTTGGAAGACATAATGTCTGACAGATGTTCTTCTTACAGATCCACACTTCTGAGAAGAACACTTTACACCTCTGCAGGGGAGCCAGACATCCCCCTGTGCTCTGGGTGGGAGGGGGGGGGGGGCTCCTTTAAGGCAACTCAATCAGCACTGAATGGATTAAGCAGGATGAAAGGCCATGTTGTCAATGAGGCCAGACATCTTGACAGCCAGGTCTCAATAAACATTAGAGGGTCTGCTGACAACATTTAGGTAATTAAAAAAAAAAAAAAAAAGAAACATTAACCAGGGATGTGAAGCGAATCCAAGTTCTGGAAGCAATTAACATTAAGCAGTGGGGGAGGGGGAGGGTATAGGTTTATGTCAGAGGATTAGGCAGAATCCTACCAAAATAGCCAACTACTGTCCAGCCTGACCATACAGAGTGCAATCGATCAAAACTACTCTGTGTTACAGCCCCTGCGTGGGCGTGTTTTACACGGTTTAAAAAATTAATAAAAACCATTGAAATAGAAAGAAAAAAAAAAAAAAACTACTGTTAGAAAAACAAAATATATAGAAGGAAAAAAAAAAAATAAAACCAAAAACACACAACCAACAAACAAACAAAAGAATTAAATAAAATAGGTAAATTAAAAATTAAATTGATTTTCAAATAAACACAAGTAAAAATGTAAATAAAACTAAAAAAAAAAAAATATATTACTTTAACATTAAACCAAGAATTTTAGCAGTAGAGGACAAAAGGGGGGTGGGGGGGCTGCATAATCAAAATAATTACTGCCCAGCCTGACCTGAGTGAAATCATTCTATGTTCTAAAAAAAACAAACAATTAAAAGTAAATAGATTAAACTAAAATTAAATAAAAATGTAATACACTAAAAAATAATTAACATCAAATGTTTATATTGTAAAGCGCTGAGCAAACTGTTGGCACTATATAAATCCTGTTAAAACAGTAGGAGGGAGGGTGTTTGGTACCCGACTGCAATCATTCTGTTACAAAAAAATCTGAACAAAAAAAAAAAAAAAAAATTAACTCAAATTTTTCAGTAGAGGGCATTTCTGCGTGTCAAAAAATGAGGCAGAATCCCACTAAAATAATTATTGCCCAGCCTGACTGCAATCATTCTGTGACAGAAGAAAAAATATATATTAAAAAAAATAAATAAATAAATAAAAAATAAAAAATAAGTCAACTTAATTAAATAGAAATAAACACAGAAAGGAAAATTCCAGGAATAATCTAAACAATGAGAGGAACTGAAAGATGGACACTGCATGAGGTTTGTTTTGATGAGACACCAGCGGGTCTTCCTCAGAGGGTTCCCCTGGATTGAAGCCTCATTCCCAATTCTGGCCGCCATAAAGAGAACAATCTAACTGATCGATTATTCTCTGAATCGGATATTTAAAATAAATTTAAAAAAAAAAATATATATATATATATATATATACACACACACACACACACAACACCACCACGCACCATAGACACAACACATACTGAGTGATCGATTGTTCGATTGTTTTTATGTGAATTATTCTGATTGGCCTAGACAGAAAATCCGATCGGAAAGTAGAAAAATTCGATAAGCGTCTGATGCACTGAAGGATCTTCTGGTCGTATTTCCTGGCAATCTATGAATACGATGACATGAAGCGCTGTGTGTGGCCCCCATGGACGATACAATTCTAGCAGTCTGGGATGAGGATAATGGGAATGTTTTTGCAAAGTTTCCCAATGACAGGGGCCAATCATGACGTCACAGATTGGCCAGAACGGTCTGTATGTGTATTTAATACAATCTGATCTGCCACCTGTGTGTGCTGGAAGGGAGCAGAGTGACCCGGCTGTGTATGGGAGGATCGCCCAAATCTCCCCTATGGAGAAGGGATCGGGTGACCCGGCTGTGTATGGGAGGATCGCCCAAATCTCCCCTATGGAGAAGGGATCGGGTGACCCGGCTGTGTATGGGAGGATCGCCCAAATCTCCCCTATGGAGAAGGGATCGGGTGACCCGGCTGTGTATGGGAAGATCGCCCAAATCTCCCCTATGGAGAAGGGATCGGGTGACCCGGCTGTGTATGGGAAGATCGTCCCCATCTCCCCTATGGAGAAGGGATCGGATGACCCGGCTGTGTATGGGAGGATCGCCCCCATCTCCACCCTGGAGAAGGGATCGGGTGACCCGGCTGTGTACGGGAGGATCGCCCCCATCTCCTCTATGCAGAAGGGATCGGATGACCCGGCTGTGTATGGGAGGATCGCCCCGATCTCCTCTATGCAGAAGGGATCGGGTGACCCGGCTGTGTACGGGAGGATCGCCCCCATCTCCTCTATGCAGAAGGGATCGGATGACCCGGCTGTGTATGGGAGGATCGCCCCCATCTCCTCTATGCAGAAGGGATCGGATGACCCGGCTGTGTATGGGAGGATCGCCCCCATCTCCTCTATGCAGAAGGGATCGGATGACCCGGCTGTGTACGGGAGGATCGCCCCCATCTCCTCTATGCAGAAGGGATCGGGTGACCCGGCTGTGTATGGGAGGATCGCCCCCATCTCCTCTATGCAGAAGGGATCGGATGACCCGGCTGTGTACGGGAGGATCGCCCCCATCTCCTCTATGCAGAAGGGATCGGATGACCCGGCTGTGTATGGGAGGATCGCCCCCATCTCCTCTATGCAGAAGGGATCGGATGACCCGGCTGTGTACGGGAGGATCGCCCCCATCTCCTCTATGCAGAAGGGATCGGATGACCCGGCTGTGTACGGGAGGATCGCCCCCATCTCCACCCTGGAGAAGGGATCGGGTGACCCGGCTGTGTACGGGAGGATCGCCCCCATCTCCTCTATGGAGAAGGGATCGGATGACCCGGTTGCAGGCCTGCACAGCAGCAGAACCACTTACCTCCTGTAGAGGGAGAGCCCAGCGATCACACCGCGGCCGGATGGAGCGCGCACACGGCCATAGCACGGACAGGACAGGAAGCGATGATAGAAGTTAGAGATTATAATCCTCGCCTCCTATATCCAACACACAGCCTCTCCCTACATCCGCTCCTCCGGTACTGCGCCGCCTCTACAGATTCTCCCAGCCTTACCCTGCACGGGGCGACGTCATGGAAGAAACCCCGCCTCTTCTTCCTTAGACACTCCCAGCCTCCGCTATTTTCCACAGTGAGCCGTCACCGGAGACACCCCGCCCCTCGTCCTTCAGCCACTCCCTGCCTCCCAGGAGAAACCCCGCCTTTATTTTTCAGCCACTCCCCACCTCCATCTCTAATACTTGGCGAAAACTCCGCCCCTCAGTCATCTGCCACGCCCTGCCTCTGCTACATCTCCCCCAGTTTATCCTCCACAGGATAAACCCCGCCTATTGTTTCTCAGCCACTCCCCGCCTCCTCTCTACACTCCGCCCTGGTTTCCCCGCCACGCCCTTGCCTGCAGTAGTGCGCCCCTAAGCCTTGGCTGGCGTCACGGAAGAATCCCCGCCCCCTTGTTCCAGGGCCACGCCCTGCCCCTGAGCAGTGTCCTGTGATTCATGGGCTGTAGTAGTTCTATAGGACATATTCTAAGATCGCTAGGAATGAATGGTATTCACATTAGTCATCAGGATGTACCGAGGAATGTGCGACTGCAGCGGATGTACAGAGGAACCAATCAGCTGCTTGCCTTTGCGTTGTCAGTTCAGGTTTCAAATGAAAGCTAGACGCTGATTGGCTGTCATACACAGCTGCTCCTGTTCCCCCCTTTGATTGTATACATTGATAATAAAAAAGACACATTGCCATTTGGACCATTGTACGGGGGCACAAGGGGTGACATGGTGCTTTGAAATTATTATTAATATTATTTAGTTATCATTTCTGTTCTAAACCTTTTTTATTTATTTTTTACATTTAGAGTGTGTACATGCATAAATTGCGCTACATATATGAGGTATTACCACAAATGGAATAAAAGCAATAATTCTAGGGCCACACGACGTTATCTGTAAACTGTTCACCTGTAAAAGCTTTTAAACCATCGCCTATGGAGGATTTTGGCTACCATAGTTTATTGGGATTTCACACACAAATGTAAGGCTTGACATGTTTGGTATCTATTTACTCGACACAACCCCATCATTTATATTTTGCCAGAAAAATTGGGTATGATATTGTGTTTGCACTAAAATTCATTTTAGTATATCTTTTTCATCTGAATATATGGCTTTGATAAATGCACAAATATCAAGTGACTTTAAAAAGATTAACTGCCGCCATATAATTCTCCAGGGTCTCCGCTTTTAGAAAATATACTGCTCAAAGAATTAAAGGAATACTTTGAAAACACATCAGATCTCAATAGGGACAAATCTCATGCTGGATATCTATACTGATATGGACTGAGTAATGTGTTAGGAACATAAGGATGCCCCATCGTTTGATGGAAATGAAAATGATCGACCTACAGAGGACTGAATTCAAAGACACCCGAAAATCAAAGGAAAAAATGATGCAGCAGGCTAGTCCATTTTGCTGAAATTTCATTACAGCAACTCAAAATGGTACTCAGTAGTTTGTATGGCCCCCACGTGCTTGTATGCATGCCTGACAACATCGGGGCATGCTCCTAATGAGACAACAGATGGTGTCCTGGGGGATATCCTCCCAGATCTGGACCAGGGCATCACTGAGCTCCTGAACAGTTGGAGGTGCAAGCTGGTGGGGTTAGATGGACAAAAACATATCCCACAGGTGTCCTATTGAATTTGAGCGTGAGGACCAGCCAATGGTATCAATTCCTTCATCCTCCAGGATGCATACTCTCACCACATGAGGCCGGGCATTGTCATTCACCAGGAGGAACCCAGGACCCACTGCACCAACGAAAACAGGAACAACGCCTCCTGCGCTCAGGGACCCAGATCAGGAATGGGTGAATGGATCAACCACTAGGGAGGTTTGTCCACCAATGGATCAAAGGTTGTGCAGCTCTTAACAAAGCTGGGGAAGCCGACCAGTACTGCAAATGAGAACAAAAAGAAAGCACTCCAACCTTGCTCCTTACCACAATAAAAGCTGTGATTGTATTAAAATGAGATGTATACTCACAAACATGGCAGTATAAAAGGAATGTAAAATCCAAGAAAGGAACACTGAAGTGGGAGACACATGCAAATCCCACTGGGAGGGACTGTATACACACAGAGAGGGGAGAGAGAGAAGAGAGGGGGGAGAGAGAGAGGGAAGAGAGAGAGAAGGAAGAGAGAAAGAGAGGGAAAAGAGAGAGGGGGGAATAGCGAAAGAGAGAGGGAAGAGAGAACGAGAGGGAAGAGAGAACGAGAGAGAAAAGAGAGAGGGAAGAGAGAGAGAGGGGGAATAGAGAGAGAGAGGGAAGAGAGAACGAGAGGGAAAAGAGAGAGGGAAGAGAGAACGAGAGGGAAGAGAGAGAGAAAGAGAGGGGGAATAGATAGAAAGAGAGGGAAAGGAGGGAGAGAGGGAAAAGAGAGAGAGGGAAGAGAGAGAGGGAGAGAGAAAGAGAGAGGGAATAGATAGAAAGAGAGGGAAGAGGGAGGGGGGGAGAAAGAGGGAGAAAGAAAGAGAGAGAGGGAAAAAGGAAGAGAAAGAGAGAGAATCATATATACATACACTTATTGAACTCTCTCGCTCTCTCATTGGGGGGGCAACATTTTTTTGTTGCCTAGAGCAGCACAAAATCTAAATACACCACTGGAACCAATGGCTCCTGCTTCTGTCTCAGCCAATGAGAAGAGGGAGTCCCGGGCTAGCCAAGACTCCAGTGCACATCACTGGATGGAGAGGGGGCTTAGGTGAGTATTAGGGTGGACTGAGGGAGGAGCCGCACACAGAAGGTTTTCTACCCTCATACATAGAATACATGAAGTTAAAAAACCTTCAGCCTTTAGAACCACTTTAAAGTAATTTCTAGAAAAAAATGCAGTTAAAAATTGCCCTTGTAGACAAGTTCTTAAATTTTAAACATTTTCTGAACTTATGCGATACTTTGAACAATTCAGTATAATAACATGTTACTAAAAATGGCACTAACCACTCCAGTTCCAGGGAGTGTTCCAGTTTCCATTCACTGTTTGAGCGTAAATAGGGCATGATAGTCTGTGACTTGCTTACTAGACTACACCTAATTATATCACAAAGAGGAACTATATAGTATTGAGTCAACAATGATATACAGTGCAATAACAGAGGAAATGGACCTGTGTCCTGCAATGTTCTCAAAGACAAAGATTATACAGGTAAGATAAAGTAAAAAGTAAATAAAAATCCTATTTTCTTAACTGTACATCACCGGACACAGGACAAAATTTAGAACATACCGGATGTGCAAAAGCATTCCAACTAAGGTGCGGGCAACACAGCAACAACGCCACATAAAATGAGGTTAATGGAGGTAGCTCAACTGATCCTAGAGCAGTGTTTCTCAACTCCAGTCCTCATGGACCCCCAACAGGTCATGTTTTCAGGATTTCCCTCAGATGAAACAGCTGTGGTAATTACTAAGGCAGTGAAACTGATCAAATCACCTGTGCAAAATAATGGAAATCCTGAAAACATGACCTGTTGGGGGTCCATGAGGACTGGAGTTGAGAAACACTGTCCTAGAGGAACTTTACCACTGAATCAGCAGAGGCCTAAAGGTCCACTAAAACTTTATGAGCATGTGAACAGAAGACCAGGTGGTAGCCTTGCAAATTTGAGAAACAGAAGATTGATGTTGAAAAGCCCAAGAAGGGCCAAATGATCTGGTTCAATGGGGTTTCCCATGAAAAGGAGAATATTTTCCTTTTGAGATCAGAAGACTGATAGGTTGTCAAATCCTCCCGACAATAGTGGAACAAGAGGCAGGATGAGCCGTAATGAGTCTACTGACTCTGTGGGGACCTCCTTTAAACTGTGTCTACATGCATGTGCAGTACCTGGTTGCCAGCTTTTCACCACCACACCACACTGCCATCTTGAACTGGGTTCCCTGCTGCCTAGAGCAGCCATTCTCAACCAGGGTTACTCCAGAGGTTGCTAGGGGTTCCTTAAGCTGTGTCTGAAAATGCAGCTCCATGCACACAAATAAATGTCAAAAAAGTCTCCTCTTCTACCCAATGAGTTCCATATAAAAGTCTGAGGGCATCCACCTTGATTAGCCATTCTAAACCAGGGTTCCGTGGAACCTTAGGGTTCCTCCAGAGGTTGCTAGGGGTTCCTTAAGCTGTGCCTGAAAATGCAGCTGTATGCATACAAATAGATGTCAAAAAAGTCTCCTCTGCTACCCAATGAATTCCATATCAAAGTGTGAGGGCATCTGCCTAGATCACCTATTCTCAACCAGGGTTCCCTGTATCCTTAGGGTTCCTCCGGAGGTTGCTAGGGGTTCTTTAAACTGTGGCTAATTGTCCTCCTAGATGGTGGTTCCTGAATAATTCCAGGGCCAAAGCCACTTGGAAGAGCCAGCTGCATGACGCCAATGATCTTTTTAGCTGTCTGTAAGGGTGGCATTCTTGCCCTTGGCCACCTACATAAAGGGTGTTTTGCTCATTGACCTCCAATACATTGGTTTTAGCAGGGGTTCCCCAAGACCTAAAAATTATTTCATGGGTTCCTCTGGGGCCACAAAATTTAGAAATTTAGAAAGGCTAGCCTAAGGTGCTCTGTTACTTCTCTGCAATTAACCCTTCCTGCTCCAGCATAATTGGTCCACGAGTACCTCAGTGAGATTTGCTCACTATACACATGACAAATGACAAGGGGTGGGAGACTGCTAGGCCTGCCCAGTTTACGGTCAACAAGCAGTTTGAGGGAAGGGGGCTACAAGTATCACTCCTAAAAGCTCTGACACTGATATTGCTGATTACTGTCCCCTCTCTGAGTCTCTCCACAGCATCTCCATTAACCCTTTCAGGGGTCACATATACTCAACGGCCATTTTATTAGGTACATCTTGCTAGTATTGGGTTGGACCCCCCTTTGCCTTTGGAATTGCCTGAATTCTTCATAGCATAGATTCAACAAGGTGTTGTAAACATTCCTCAGGAGATTTTGGTCCATATTGACATGATAGCATCACGCAGTTGCTGCAGGTTTGTTGGCTGAACATCCATGATGGGAATCTCCCATTCCACCACATTCCAAAGGTGGTCTATTGGATTGAGATCTGGTGACTGTGGAAGCCATTGGAGTACAGTGAATTCATTGTCATGTTTAAGAAACCAGTCTGAGATGATTTAAGCTTTGCGACATGGTGCATTATCCTGCTGTAAGTAGCCATCAAAAGATGGGTACACTGTAGTCATAAAGGGGTGGACATGGTCAGCAACAATACTCAGGTAGGCCATGGCATTTAAACGATGCTTAATTGGTACTAAGGGGCCAAAAGTGTGCCAAGAAAATATCCCCCACACCATTACACCACCATTACCAGCCTGAACCATTGATACATGGCAGGATGGATTCATGCTTTCATGTTGTTTACACCAAATATCGAAGCTGAAATCGAGACTCATCAGACCAGGCAATGTTTTTCCAATCTTCTACTGTCCCATTTTGGTGAGCCTGTGCGAATTGTAGCCTCAGTTTCCTGTTCTTAGCTGACAGGAGTAGAACCCGAAGTGGTCTTCTGTAGCTGTTGCCCATCTGCTTCAGAGTTCGACGTGTTGTGCGCTCAGAGATGGTATTCTGCATACCTTGGTTGTAACCAGTGGTTATTTAAGTTACTGTTTCTTTTTTTACCATTTCAAACCAGTCAGCCCATTCTCCTCTGACATCAACAAGGAATGTTCGTCCACACAACTGCCGCTCACTGGATTTTTTCTCTTTTTGGACCATTCTCTGTAAACCCTAGAGATGGTTGTGGGTGAAAATCTAAGTAGATCAGCAGCTTTTTAAATACTCAGACCAGCCCGTCTGGCACCAACAACCATGCATCCATTCAAAATCACTTAAATCCCCTTTCTTCCTAAATGCATTGAGTTGCTGCCATGTGATTGGCTGATTAGCAATTTCTGTTGCCGAGCAATTGAATAGGTGTACCTTATAAAGTGGCCAGTGTGTATATACCTCCTGTTTATCCAGAAAGACATTTTCTGCTACCACGTCAGAATATATAGGCAAAATAACACTTAAAGTGGAACTAAAGAAAAAAATACCTTAGTTTGAACAGTCTGACGTCCGTGAGGTCTCTTACTGGTGCCGGAATCTTCTACTCAGTATCTTCTGGCTGCCAATCTGCCAGTATACCAGGATAAACTGAGCTTCATGCGCAGCTCAGTGTGTATTCTACAGGGGGTCACCAACAGGCAGGTAAGTGTATTTTATCACAGAACAATGAGCAAAAAAGAGCCTTCCTGTTTTTTAATTTGAAGACTCACGAGGGCCCTTCTAACGCATTTTACATAACCAGGGCTTAATCGAAGAGATCTGTATTATTAAGCCCTGATTGGGTGAAACGCATTAGAGGTGGCAATCCTAGAGTGGGGACTGTCACTGCCATGTTTGTGGACGATTTGTATAGTAAATGTAGATGTTTGTGGTCTATCCAATGTGTGGCAACTTTTCTTTCTACTCCTGTATTGTTTATTGACTTGCTGAATAAAAGTGCAAGACAAAATTGCTTGGACCATTCCTGGGTGCCCCTTTCACGTGCACAGCTTACCACTGCCACTACCAGTTGAGTCTGTCCCCCTTGCAATAGGTATTAAATCCACTATTCTATGACAGCAAACATTAACATTTTTAGGGGGTGAATACTTTTTTTAAAGGTTCTGTTGGATATTTACAAAATCTCCCAGCACATGGACTTCATAAACTGATGCAGACTATAAAAATTGTAATTACAATATATTATAATTTACTTTTATTGGTACTGGGATTATAAGCATATGAGTGCTTCTCAATGTTATTACATTATAAACTTTCAGTAGGATCTGTTCAGAAAGTACCCCCTGGATTGACTGGCTGTCTGGCTGTCTCAATCAACCCTAAATAAGTGTAAAGCTGGTTGTAGACCACAGGCTTTTACTGATTTAGTGATTATCCCTTCCTCCGCTGCAGAGGGTAGAAGGGGAGGCTGTACCCCAGCAGCGGAAGGTGATTCAACAGATTCAACATGTTGCAAAGGCCCTGCCACCATAGTTTGGCAGTAGTGGTGGGGTGTTGTGTAAACCCCCCCCCCACTGCTGTACTACGGTGGCAGGGCCTTTGCAGCATAATGGGAGTGGTTGGGGGACTACGGTGGCAGTGCCTTTGCGGCATAATGGGGAGTGGTTGGGGGATTACGGTGGCAGTGCCTTTGCAGCATAATGGGGAGTGGTTGGGGGACTACGGTGGCAGTGCCTTTGCAGCATAAAGGGGAGTAGTTGAGGGACTACGATGGCAGTGCCTTTGCAGCATAATGGGGAGTGGTTGGGGGACTGTGGTGGCAGTGCCTTTGCAGCATAATGGGGAGTGGTTGGGGGACTGTGGTGGCAGTGCCTTTGCAGCATAATGGGGAGTGGTTGGGGGACTATGGTGGCAGTGCCTTTGCAGCATAATGGGGAGTGATTGGGGGACTATGGTGGCAGTGCCTTTGCAGCATAAAGGGGAGTGGTTGAGGGACTACGATGGCAGTGCCTTTGCAGCATAATGGGGAGTGGTTGGAGGACTATGGTGGCAGTGCCTTTGCAGCATAATGGGGAGTGATTGGGGGGACTACGGTGGCAGTGCCTTTGCAGCATAATGGGGAGTGATTGGGGGACTACGGTGGCAGTGCCTTTGCAGCATAATGGGGAGTGGTTGGGGGACTATGTGGCAGTGCCTTTGCAGCATAAAGGGGAGTTTTTGGGTGATTACGGTGGCAGTGCCTTTGCAGCATAAAGGGGAGTGGTTGGGGGACAGTAAAGTGTGGCTCAGTTGCACATTTTTAATGTCCCTCGAACACAAGTGTAAATAAGAACTAACAAGAAGCATCTCATTGAGTGTGTGTAAATCTGACAGGCTGACTGTCAGGTGGAAATGATTCAATAGCTGCGCAGCCTCCCGATCGCTATCACACCCCCCATGTGCCCTGCCATGCTTCCCAGGCTTCACGTTCCCATCAGCGGACCTGGGACCTGCATGGTGGGTGCAACTGGTAGGAGGGAGATCAGCAAACACCTGTTTACTGATCTCCCCTTCCTAAAACATCACTTCTGAGTCCTGGTGTCACTGTCCCCAGACAGGATTGGATGATGTTAGCTGGAGACGAAGTCGTCTCTTGAAAACTTCAGCCAATCTGTGAAAAAGAGATATCCAGCCAATGAGGTGCTGTGCAAGCCGTGCTGCGCGTAACATTACTTCCTCCCAGCTCCCCAGTCAGTCTCTACATGGAGCTAATGTTGGCAAGAATTAGCTCCATGGGGAGTTTTATTTTCTAGCTTTACTTTGTTGGAGGAAGGATGGATGCAAGTAGCTTGTCTTGCCTAGGACACAAAATAGTTTAGCACTGGCCCTGCTTGCAGGGGTTTTCAGCGTATCTCTTCCATAGCAATACAAATGCTTAACTCAATCTGCTCAGAAACTTCATCTGCTTCCACACAGATTAGCACACATCTCTAGGCCGTTCACACTTTCTGCTCCCTTGCAGCCATGCAGACTCCTTGGAGAGGGAGGAGGCCTGAACTAATGCAAATGCCCAACTCATAAAACTTGTGTGCACCTATCGAATCTCCAAACTTAGGTTTGGAGAATTCATCCCTACCAAGTCTCTAGGCTTCAGGGCCCATACAGGACCTTCTAATCCCAGAGGACACTAAACAACCAAACACACATCCTGGAGTCTCTCAACCTGTATGGATGAGAACCATGATGATTGTGATTGGTGCATGCACATTTATATAATGGAGTTGGAATGGAGAAACCTGGCAGATAGTTTTGCTGATGATCCTCAGCAGTAGTCATCTGTGGCCATGGACTATATACCACTCATGAGTTATCTTGAAAAAAAAATTGTGATTATTTTAACACAAGCTCTTGCTATCTATTGGGATCTATTAGCCGGGACGTCTGGCCAAGAGTTTCATTTGAATCAGCAGAAAATCACGTCTGTTAAAAACCCTTTGAGGACCAAGGGACGTATTTGTCCCATGTTTTTAATTGCCTGTATCATCTGATTAAGAACTTAAAATATTTTTTTTTTTGGTTTGAGTCAAAATATTAGTTCTTATCAACAAATGGATCTAGCTTTTAGCCAATTATTTCATGAAATGGCTTAGTTACAGCAACTGAAGTGTAGGAACTTTAAAAACAAAAAATTGATTCTTTTGGCGTTCCGTAATCTTATGGTCCTCAAAGGGTTAACCAGCAAAGACAACATAAAGAGTTAGAAACAGGTATTAGCTACTGACTAACCTCCTTGCTTTTCCCTATCTCCCTTCTTGGCATTTTGGCTAACGCCAACACAATTTTTTAATTGCCCCCTCACTACACTTCACCCCTCCGTCTTACTATCTCAACTGAACACACAGAATCCAACCACTTGTGGATGTGATACATTATCTTATTCCTGAACTACTGATGTAATGTAACTCTTTGATGTAATTTGTTGGATATCATTTCCAATCCATGTGCTAAACTGAGTGCTGTATGTTCTGTAAGTATTCTCTAGGATCTTGAAGTTTAAACTTCCTTTTCTTTTTCTATACTACTGAAACTCAATAAAAACATATCTGCAAAAAATGGTACTAAAACTGTCTAAAGTATATAAAACTGAACATAGACATAAAAAAAACAGCTTCTGGCATGTGATCCTCTTGTTGGCTTGACATTTCGTTGTTGCAGAATTTTCACAAACCATTCAGCTTGAGGACCACCACTTTGGAGCTACAACATTAATTTTTAGACTCCTCTATTGTCCCAAGGTCTATCTTTCTTTAATTTTCTCTGTGACAGTGTGCTATGGGCTTGGGAGGTCAGATAATGCCTAAGGCAGACATTCTTAGGGACCAAGACAAAGGATACCTTTTTTATTAATTGTCTTTTAGTTCAATCTATGTTTATTGGATTTTACAAATTGGAGGTGCAAGGAACATAATAGGAAGCCTCCTACACATGATGAGAATATGGAATATCAGACGAATGATCGTCTGTTTTTTTTGCATGCCAGTCTCATATGCAAAATGAAGAGGTTACTAAAGTTACCAAAGTCCTCATGTGACAGAATACAATTAGAAGTGATGAAATGTGTTGTATTGTAATGTAATCTTTCATTTCTGAGCATGCACAGTCTTGGTCACTTGATTTTTTATGAATGAATACTGTACTGATTAAGCAAAAATTGTCAAGCTTGTCCCTTTGGATAATTTCATATGAACTGTCGTGATCAGCTTTCAAAAACTGTGTACTAACAATCAGATTAACGGATGATCGCTTTGACATCGGTAATTTTTGTCTGGTTTTCTCATTGTGTTTACTAGGCATTACATTACTTGTACAGTAAATCATTGTACATTGTAACCAGACATCCAGTCTGGTTAGGCTGTAATGTCTACTCAAATCTTATGGCAACAGAGATACAACTAAAGGCTAGGACTAAGGCCACCTTGTGTATCCCAATTTATTAGTTTTGTATTTTAATAAAAAAAAATATTCATAACATTGTACCATCAGAATTAGAAAATTTGACATAATACAGCATTAGTCACTTTATTATTGCTCTCAGAGCAAACATGTCCCATATCTTACATGTGTTCTGTTGTTCTGGATCATCATATTGGTTGGTTATGATTTCAGTTTCATCAACTGAACCTAAAACACAACAACTATAAAACCATGTAATGATCAAACATGATGTGGTCTCTTATTTATAATGTACAGATGTGTGAAGGGGTTGGGGAGCAGATTATTATCAGGGGTGTCTACAGTTGGGTTGAGGAAGGAGGCATTCCAGTGGGTGCAGGTGCACACAAACTTAGCCATTGGTCCTTGCAGTAAAATCTTCCATACTTTTAACTTTCTTTAATGGGTGATTAGATTACTCTGTGTTGGTAGGCACTCTGACCTCCAGTGTACTGGAATCTGTCTTCTCGCAGCAGTCAGGGGGAACAGTGTCTTGCCAGTAGTGGTGTCAGGAATGGACTCGCCAATGGTGGTGGGACTCACCTGCCTTGTGGGCTGCAGTACCAGGGCTAGCCAGCGGGTGCTCTCAGCAACCAGAAGCTCACTCCTGCAGTCAGCCATCACCTGAGGCTGATTGCAGGAGGTGTATTTAAGGAATGGCCAGACCTGCAGTCAGTGCCTTGTTGTACTGTTTCGCTTGGCCCCGGTATCCTGATCCTGCTTGCTTCTACCCTGATTCTGCACAAACTCTGCCTGTACTGACCTCGGCTAGTCCTGACCACTCTCCCGCCTGCTCCTGGTACCTTGTTTGCCCGTTTGTTACCGACCTGGCCTGCCTGACTACGCTTAGTGTTGTATGTATGGTTGTTTGTTGAAGGTTTGGTTTGTTGCACTGTGTTATGTTTTGCACTGCGCTTATGTATTGTTAGGCTTTAATAAATTGTGTTGTTATACTATACCTGAAGCTTGCGTTTCCCTGTGTCAGTCCACACACTTCTGGTCATACCCAGATTCCTGACAAGTGGACAGTCTGCTGGGGGCCATTGACAATACAGAGAAGACAGCAACACCGATGAATGCTGTTTCACATATATGAATGATGCTTTGGAGTAACAGACTACAAAAAAAGGTAAAAATGATCACAATTTTTAAGGGGAACAAAAAAGGTCTCTTTAAGGTAGACATTCAACTTAAATCTTTATACAGCACATGAATCCTTAGGACCTGCATTTCAGCATTACCAAATCACATTATTATTTTGAGTACGTCTTGATTGCCACATTAAAAAAAAGTTGCCCCTAAATAGCATACCCTAGGTTTTGGCTGTCTGAGAACAATAGCAGTACAGATTCCACCATTGATGACATTTAGTGTGGATGGAGGAATCTACTGAACTTCTCTGGTCAGAAACTAGCAAAATTGTGTTTAAAAATCTTTGCTGTAGGAACTTTAGTTGACTTTCTAATTGTTAGTAAGGTCAAATCAAGGTTTGTTTTCAACCGTAGTGATGAGAAATCTCAAAAGAGCAGGATGGAAAAGGTAAAAATAATTACATTTTTTAAGGGGAACAAAAAAAGTAGTGGACAAGGTCTTTTTAAGGTAGACATCCAATGTAAATCTTTAAACTTCACATGAATCCTTCGTACCTGCATTTCCTGCATTATTTTGCGTACCTCTAATTGTTAGTGAGGTCAAATCAAGGTTTGTTTTCAACCGTAGTAATGAGAAAATTCGAAAGAGCAGAATGAAAAAGGTAAAAATGGTTGCATTTTTAATGGGAACAAAAAATTGGGGGACAAGGTCTTTTTTAGGTAGACATCCAACTTAAATCTTCAAACTTCACATGAACCATTCGGACCTGCATTTCCTCTTTACCAAAAACATTATTATTTTGAGTACCTCTCATTGTTAGTGAGGTCAAATCAAGGTTTGTTTTCAACCGTAGTTTCAGCATTACCAAATTACATTATTATTTTGCGTACCTCTAATTGTTAGTGAGGTCAAATCAAGGTTTGTTTTCCACCGTAGTGATGAGAAATTTCAAAAGAGCAGGATGGAAAAGGTAAAAATGATTGCATTTTTAAGGGGAACAAAAAGCTAGTGGACAAGGTCTTTTTGAGATAGACATTCAATTCAAATCTTCATACTTCACATGAATCCTTCAGATAAATGACATTATTATTTTGAGTGCCTCTAATTGTCAGTGAGGTCAAATCAAGGTTTGTTTTCAACCGTAGTAATGAGAAAATTCGAAAGAGCAGGATTAAAATGGTAAAATGATTGCATTTTTAAGGGGAACAAAAAATCGGGGGACAAGGTATTTTTAAGGTAGACTTCCAACTTAAATCTTCATATATTACATGAATCCTTCGAACTTGCATTTCAGAATTACAAAAATACATTATTCTGAGTACCTCTTGATTGCCTCATTTAAAAAAAAATGGCCCTAAATGGTATAGCCCAAGACTTTGACTGAATACAATGGCAGTACAGATTCCACCATTGATGGTGTTTAGTGTGGATGGAGGAATCTAATGAACTTCTCTGGTCATAAACGAGTAAAATTTTGTTTAAAAATTTTCGCTTTAGGAACTTTCTAGGTTGACTTTCTATTTGTTAGTGAGGTCAAACCAAGGTTTGTTTTCAACCATAGTGACAAGAAAATTCGAAAGAGCAGGATGGAAAGGGTACAAATGATTAAATTTTTTTATAGGGGAAAAAAAGTGGAGGACAAGGTCTTTTTAAGGTAGACATCCAACTTAAATCTTCAAACTTTACATGAATCCTTAGGACCTGCATTTCAGAATAACCAAACTACATTACTTTGAGTACCTTAGGACCTGCATTTCAACATTATCAGCATTACATTACTTTGAGTATCTCTTTAATAGCACAATTTAAAAAAATGTTGGCCGTAAATAGCATAGCCCTAGACTTTGGCTGTCTGAATACAAAAGTAATACACATTCTACCACTGATGGTGTTTAGTGTGGATGGAGTAATCTACTGATCTTCTCTTGTCATAAACTAATAGAATTTTGTTGAAAGTAGTTTGTTTTAGAACTTTTGTTGACTTTATAATTGTTGGTGAGATCAAATCAAAGTTTGTTTTTGACCATAGGGACTGGAAAAGGTTTCTCAAACAAATTAATAGATAACCTGCAAGTGATTAGACCATTTTGCTGATGCTGTCTGTCTCACACCTATGTGTACAGGGCGTGAGCAGGCAGTATGGCCTTCATACTCATTACCATCCCCAATGGTTTTCTAGGCTTTGTTTCTGTTAGAAGGTGATTACTATGAGGTTGGTGCTACCATTATTGGGTTGTACAAGCAAAATGGTAGTGCAGAGCTAAAACTCAAATCAGATGTCAACAAAGTTGCACAATGGTGGTGGTGAGCAGTACACTTCGGATTTTTGGACAGCCCTATTTTTGTGTATGTTTTGCACAGGGGCAACTAAATTAAAAGAGAAACAATAGAAAAATAGTGGGACTATATCTATTCAGTATTAAGCAACAGAGAAAAAAATCCACACATTAAACAAACACATAAAAATCAAAAATTAAAAGTTGGGTTACAGAAGGTTGGCGTCACAGGTATGTATTGCATATACATACCGGAAGCCCCAAAGGCAGAAAACTGTTGCAAAGCAAAAAAAGATAATAGGAAAGCATGTAACAAAGTTGAGTTTATGCTTTTAAATTTTCTATTTTATATTTTAGCATTGCAGTTGAATTATAAAAATATTTCCAAAATATTTTAAAGCTCTGAGATGGGGGATAAAGTAGTGTAATTGAACTGAAGGTAATGGTTTTGCTCTTTGCTCATCAACATGTGTGGTCAATGTTTGCATATTTCAGGAAAGTAATTGAAAAGAGTTCTACAGAGCCAGGCTAAAAATGTGTTCCATGATCCTGTAACTAATGGGTAAACAGTCTATCATGGATGGATTTGGGTCCATCTGCTCTTCATACAAGGATATCTGCCTAGATGGACTCATCCTTATGCCAGAGGCGGCAGCTGGCAGCCCTCTAATCTCCCACTGGAGGGTCCGGTGAAGTCAACTTGGATACAGTCATCCTGATTATAAAGGGCTCAAAAATTCTAAATCTTGTCATTCATCCTTTGCTTACATAATCCATGGCATCCAACTGCTATAATGCATGATCATGTTTTGGATTAAACAACAATATATTTTGTTAAATATAAGCCCACCCAAAAATTCCCCCCTTTGGTATAGCAAAGTATGTTTTCATACTGAGGAGAGGAAGAAGGCATAGAGGCACAAAGATACGTTTTTACGACCCTGTATAATAACATGTTACAAACCAATAAAACACAATAGAAAATAGGTCACATAAAATAGTGACAATCAATAGACGGTGGTTAAAGTAGTGTATTATATTACAATTTACCAATCCTTAGATGTGGTGTCTGCATTAGTTTTTTATTCTTTAGGTTTTCTTTCCTTTACTCTTCACCTGGTGATGTGGATAGTAAGTCTGTTATTTTTCAACAGACCAAGCTGTCATACAGATGTAGCAGTTAGAAAGGTGGGACAAATCATTTAACACTAAGGGGGAGTGCAATATATTACATTTTTGGTTTTGATTTTCAGTCCTTATGCACATGGGATGTTTTGATAACGCTGGTAACATTAGCTGTGTAAAATCACGTGAAAAACCGGAGTTTTCAGCTTTTTTTTAGCATTTTTGCATTAGCATTTAGCGGCGTTTTGCCACGTTTGCATTTTTTTGTGTTTTTTTTTTACCAAAAAAATTAATTTTGGGGGTAAAAAAAAATCCAAAAACGCTGGTTTGCAGCATTTTACCGCGTTTTTCAGCATTAGAGCATTTTTACAGCTAAAAAAACTCTAGAAACCCACTAGTCCTGGGTTTTTCTCCAGCCAAAAAATGTCCCTGCCAAAAAACGTTGATTACAGTCTGTGTGTGCATGGACACATAGGATAACATGCTGGGGGGTTTACTGGCTGTAGAAAAAAAATGTCAAAAGCCAAAAACAGCGGCTGTAAAAACGTTAAGTGTGCATGAGGACTCCTACTGCTTTAATTGATTTCATGTTCTTTTTTCATTTTTTGTGAGTATGTATTCTTTATTTGTGTAGTTTTACTTTAACTTGTGTATTTTAAAAAGTAAAATAATAAGTTTGAGGCGCAAGAACAGGCCCAAGAAAGTTTAAAGATGTTTCTTCCAGTGTTTCTCAACTCCAGTCCTCATGGACCCCCAACAGGTCATGTTTTCAGGATTTCCATTATTTTGCACAGGTGATTTGATCAGTTTCACTGCCTTAGTAATTACCACAGCTGTTTCATCTGAGGGAAATCCTGAAAACATGACCTGTTGGGGGTCCATGAGGACTGGAGTTGAGAAACACCAGAAACAATTTAAACCCCATTGCTCCCTTTGAAACCACTTTGATTTCACCTTCCACATTAACTACAATTAATTGTGCCAAAGTGTCTCCCCGATTTTCTCAATTTCCCCCCCCCAAAAAAGAATATTCTTACAGAAAGATTTACTAAAGCTGGTGCACCTGTGTATAGTAACCAGGGGCGGACTGACCATTTGGAAATTCGGGCACTGCCCGAGGGCCCGGGGTCAGTAGGGGGCCCCATGAGATGCCCCTGGTACCTTTTTCATAGGCTTTTTTGAGTTTGGGCAAGGACATAGGGGCCCCATGATCCCATATTGCCCGGGGGCCCCATGAGTTGTCAGTCCACCCCTGATAGTAACTAATCAGCGCCTAGGATTTAGGCTCTGTTCACACCGATGCAACGTGTCATGCGATTTGAACTGTCAAATAGTACTCTATGACTGGCAATGGAACCATTCTAATCGGTGCAACTCTGACTTCATCGGAGTCGCACCGATTTGAAAATAAGATTTCTGCACTACTTTTGCTGATTTCTGGTGCGACTTTCATTGCCATCTTTTCATGAAATCACACAGATGTCTTACAAGTTGCACCTGAAGTCGCACTGACATGCAACTTTGAAAGTCACTTGAAGTTGCACAATTTCGGAGTTGTATTCAGTGCACTCCCAGGCTTATTTTCAAAGCTTGAGGCTAGGTTCACATTTGCGCGGATGTTCTGGCTGTGGATCCACACGAAAATCTGTGAAGCTGTACCACCCACACAGAGAAATGCGGACCCACGGGAGGGTACCATTAGTTCTAATGGCACGCCGCCTGCACTGGAAAACGCAACCATACTGGGAACCAAGGTTCCCGTGTGGGCTGCGTTTTCAAAAGAAGTGCAGGGACTTTCCTGCATGTCACAGGGCACGAGAGTCCATTCAAATGAATGAGCTCTTGTGCCCGCACGGCCGCATATGTGTGAACCGGGGGTTATTGAACAAGCTGAAGTTAGAAGCTGATTGGTTTCTATGCACAGCTGCACCAGATTCTGATTGCACCAGTTTTAGTATGGCCTGGTTCACACCCATGTGTTTTTTTTAATGTGTTTTTTTTAATGTCTTTTGCATTTTGCAAAAGCGCATTACAATCCATTTAACAGGGTTTCCTATGGGGAATGTTCACATTCACGCATTTTCTACCATTGCAGATTTGAAAAGGTTCAGGGACTTTTTTTCCTGCAGCAGACTATGTTTTTGGTGCAATAGACTTCAACGGAACCGCACCAAAAAAGCGTTGCATCTTTTACGCATTTTGTGGTTTTTTTTGCCAATAGGAAAGTATTCAGTGTAACTTTGATGCGTCTTTACACTCTCTGTCACTCAAGTTGCATCAACATTGTGCAGGAGTCTTTTCAAAGTCACTGTGACTTTGGAAAGGTTCCTACACTACTTTGATGTGAATTTGAGTGATAGATTGTGTAAAGTCACATCAAAGTCGCACTTTCCTATTGGCAAAAAAACAAAACAAAAAATCAAAAATGCATTTTCAAAAACGTAAAATTTGCACCAGAAAAAAACATATATCGCAACATGCATAGGTGTGAACCAGGCCTAAATCTTCCCCTTAATTTTATTCATCCACGGGCGGACTGACCATTTGGAAACTTGGGCACTGCTCAAGGGCCCGGGGTCAATAGGGGGCCCCATGAGATGCTCCTGGTACCTTTTTCATAGGCTTTTTTTGAGTTTGGGCAAGGACACAGGGACCCCATGATCCCCTATTGCCCGGGGGCCCTGTGAGTTGTCAGTCCGCCCCTGCACTCATCCCTTGTGCTGATTACCAATCTCTTGGTAATACAGCCCAGTTATGCCCAGAAATGCTAGACGCTTTCATTGCTTGTTCCTATAGGCTCATATATGTCTTATGTAATGAAAATGCATCCTTGTACCCTTTTAAATTAAAACTTTAAAACCATTAAATACCTGCAAAGAAAGACAGAATATTTCTTTACTGCTCCTATCTGTTGCAGAGAAATCTTCTGCAGAAGCAGACACTGAAACCAACACTTCATGTAGAAAATGCACCGCAGTAGTGCAATTCAAAGAACTGAAGCAAAGTTTGTAACCCCTGGTTCACATATTCACGTTCCTGCGGGCTGCGTTTTGCACAGGCACGAGAGCCCATTCATTTAAATGGACTCCCGTGCCCCAGGACACGCAGGGAAGACATCCCTGCACTTCTTTGGAAACCACAGTTGCGATTTCCAGTGCGGGCGGCATGCCATTGGAATTAATGGCACCCTCCCGCAGGTCCTCATTCTTCTGGGCGATCTGTCCGATTTAATCACTTCTACAAAATCTTGACTCTCCGCTTATGTGTGGCTCTCCGTTCAGACCCTTGGGTATATAAATATGAAATTCTGGATGCTTCACCTGAAAGGACCCCTTCCTACGTAACTGCAGAGGATGGTGTGTCCTGTCCTTTCCTTATACCAGAGGAAGGCTGCATGAAAGTAGGGAAGTAGAGGAGTGGGGTATTACTAAGAGGGACCAGGTTTGGTTATGCTTTGGGGTCCAATTTTAATTCATTTTTTTCTGTATATTTTGTTTTATAATTTCTATACTACCTCTACCTGGTATGCCAGGGCAACGTCTGATACTGGCTGTGCCAAGCAATTGCTGTATCGCTAGTTTTCAGAGCAACATTTTGTAATTTTGACTTTGGGTAGTCAAAGGAGATAGTATAGAACAGCAGTTCTTAACCTGGGGGTCGCGACCCCTTTGGGGGTCGAACGACCATTTCCCAGGGGTCGCCTAAGACCATCGGAAAACACATATTTCCGATGGTCTTAGGAACCGAGACACCGCTGCTGTCTCCGGCGATGTGTGGGCGGGATGATACGCTGCTCCTGTCACCTGGCCACACCTCCGGGATCGCTCAGCAGCTCCGCCTCCTCGCCGCTGATTGGCCACCGGAACTGTAGCTCAGGAGAGGCACACAGGCGGCCAATCACCGGCGAGGAGGTGGAGCTTGGAGAGGAGGAGCCGAGCGGCAGCGCGCGTACATCAAAGAAGACCGAGGGAGCTGCCGGAGCGAGTGAAGAGGAGAGCGGCCAGAGAAGGAAGACAGCTGACAGGTAAGTGAGAGAGCGAGCCCAGGCTGGAGCAGGGGTCAGCAAAGTAAGTATCATTGGTGTCAGTGGGAGGAATAGTGCCCCATCATTTGTGTCACTAATACCAACGATGGGGCACTATTCCTCCCCCCACTGACACCAACGATGGGGCACTATTCCTCCCCCCACTGACACCAATGATGGGGCACTATTCCTCCCCCCACTGACACCAACGATGGGGCACTATTCCTCCCCCAACTGACACCAACGATGGGGCACTATTCCTCCCCCCACTGACACCAACGATGTGGCACTATTCCTCCCCCTACTGACACCAACGATGTGGCACTATTCCTCCCCCCACTGACACCAACGATGGGGCACTATTCCTCCCCCCACTGACACCAACGATGGGGCACTATTCCTCCCCCCACTGACACCAACGATGGGGCAGTATTCCTCCCCCCACTGACACCAACGATGGGGCACTATTCCTCCCCCCACTGACACCAACGATGGGGCACTATTCCTCCCCCCACTGACACCAACGATGGGGCACTATTTCCCCCCCCCCTGACCCCAATGATGGGGCACTATTCTCCCCTCCACCACACTGACATCAATGATGGGGCACTATTCCTCCCACTGACACCAATGATGGGGCACTATTCCTCCCCCCACTGACACCAACGATGGGACACTATTCCCCCCCCCCCCGACCCCAATGATGGGGCACTATTCTCCCCTCCACCACACTGACATCAATGATGGGGCACTATTCCTCCCACTGACACCAATGATGGGGCACTATTCCTCCCACTGACACCAATGATGTGGCACTATTCCTCCCACTGACACCAGTGATGGGGCACTACTCCCCCCACTGACACCAGTGATGGAGCACTACTCCCCCCACTGACACCAGTGATGGAGCACTACTCCCCCCACTGACACCAATGATGGGGCACTACTCCCCCCACTGACACCAATGATGGGGCACTACTCCTCCCACTGACACCAATGATGGGGCACTATTCCTCCCACTGACACCAATGATGGGGCACTATTCCTCCCACTGACTCCAACGATGGGGCACTATTCCTCCCACTGACACCAACGATGGGGCACTATTCCTCCCACTGATACCAACGATGGGGCACTATTCCTCCCACTGATACCAACGATGGGGCACTATTCCTCCCACTGACACCAACGATGGGGCACTATTCCTCCCACTGACACCAACGATGGGGCACTATTCCTCCCACTGACACCAACTATGGGGCACTATTCCTCCCACTGACACCAACGATGGGGCACTATTCCTCCCACTGACACCAATGATGGGGCACTATTCCTCCCACTGACACCAACGATGGGGCACTATTCCTCCCACTGACACCAGTGATGGGGCACTATTCCTCCCACTGACACCAGTGATGGGGCACTATTCATCCCACTGACATCAGTGATGGGGCACTATTCCTCCCACTGATACCAACGATGGGGCACTATGCATCCCACTGACATCAGTGATGAGGCACTATTCCTCCCACTGACACCAGTGATGGGGCACTATTCCTCCCACTGACACCAGTGATGGGGCACTATTCATCCCACTGACATCAGTGATGGGGCACTATTCCTCCCACTGATACCAACGATGGGGCACTATTCCTCCCACTGACACCAATGATGGGGCACTATTCATCCCACTGACATCAGTGATGGGGCACTATTCCTCCCACTGATACCAACGTTGGGGCACTATTCATCCCACTGATACCAACAATGGGGCACTATTCATCCCACTGACATCAGTGATGGGGCACTACTCCTTCCACTGACACCAATGACATGGCACTACTCCTCCCACTGCAAAATTACAGTTATGAAGTAGCAATGAAAATAATTTTATGGTTGGGGGTCACCACAACATGAGGAACTGTATTAAGGGGTCGCGGCATTAGAAAGGTTGAGAACCACTGGTATAGAATGTTAACTGTTTATTGCCATTATAAAAATCGGCAATAAAAAAAATTAAATGCCTCCTGCAAAGTCATTGATGTACTTTTGGGTAAATGTTAATAGAGCGTGTTAGATTTGCTATCATGATTTTAATATGTCATATATTTATTTTAGTCCTTTGGCCTATTCTGTATAATTTCAGAGCTTTATATTTTGTTTCCCTGAAGAAGCAGGCTGTGTCTTGTGAAACGCGTCGGAGAATATAAGCAAAGTATCAACTCGCAATATTCATGCCAATTATGATACTTTGGCTATATACCAATGTTGCTTGTTATCAACATCACAAGTTTTTTTAAGATGAATGTATCATGTGCTCAACTTTCATTACCACAACGCTCGTTTGAATTTTATTAATAAAGTTGTATTTGTTATACATATTTTTGACTTTCATTTTGTGGTATGTGCCAAGCAATGTATGTATCGCTAGTTTTCGGAGCAACATTTTGTCATTTTGCCTTTTGGTACTCAAAGGAGGTAGTATAGAATGTTAACTGTTTATTGCCATTATAAAAGTCTGCAATAAAAAAAATTAAAATCCTCCTGCAAAGCCATTTATGTCATTTTGGGTACATGTTAATAGAGCGTGTTAGATTTGCTATTATGATTTTAATGTCATATTTATTTTCATCCTTTGGCCTATTCTGTATAATTTCAGAGCTTTATACTTTGTCTCCCTGAAGAAGCGGGTTGTGTATCATGAAACGCGTTGGGGAATATAAGCAAAGTATCATCTCACAATAATTGTGCCAATTATGATACTTAGGCTATATACCAATTGTGCTTGATATCAGCATCACAAGTTTTTTTAAGATGAATGTATCATGTGCTCAACTTTCATTACCACAACGCTGGTTTAAATTTTATTAATAAAATTGTATTTGTTATACATATTTTTGACTTTCATTTAGTGGTATGTGCCAAGCAATGTACAGTTCCAAGAAAAAGTATGTGAACCCCTTGGGACTGCGTGGAGTTTTGCATGAATTGGGCATAAAATGTGCTCTGAACGTCATCTAAGTCACAACAATAGAAGAACACAGTCTGCTGAACATTATACTACACAAACATTAGATGTTGCCATGGTTTAATTGCACATAACATGTAAACATTCACAGTGCAGGGAGGAAAAAGTATGTGAGGCCCTAGCTTAATGACTTCTCCCAGAGCTAATTGGAGCCAGGAGTGAGCCAACCTTGACTCCAATCAGTGTGATAATATTGGATGTGTTGCTGACAGCTGTCCTGCCCTTAAAAAACACACATCTGTTTTGGGTTTACTGGTTTCAAGAAGCACTGTCTGATGTGAACCATGCCTCGCAGAAAAGAGCTCTCAGAAGACCTACAATCAAGAATTGTTGACTTGCATGAAGCTGGAAAGGGTTACAAAAGTATCTCCAAAAGCCTTGATGTTCATGTGTCCATGGTAAGACAGACTGTCTACAAATGGAGAAAGTTTAGCACTGTTGCTACTCTCCCTAGGCATGGTCGTCCTGTAAAAATGACTGCAAGAGCACAGTGCAGAATGCTGCATGAGGTAAAGAAGAATCCCAGAGTGTCAGCTAAAGACCTACAGAAATCTCTGGCACATGCTAACATTTTAGTTGATACATCTACAATAAGGAAAACATTAAACAAGAATAGAGTACATGGGAGGACACCACGGAGGAAGCCATTGCTGTCCAAAAAGAATATTGCAGCATGTTTGATGTTTGCAAAAGAGCACCTGGATGTTCCACAGCACTACTGGCAAAATATACTGTGGACAGATGAAACCAAGATGGAGTTGTTTGGGAAGAACACACAACATTATGTGTGGAGAAAAAAAGGCACAGCACACCAACATCAAAACCTCATCCCCACTGTAAAACATGGCGGAGGGAGCATCATGGTTTGGGGCTGCTTTGCTGCCTCAGGGCCTGGACGGATTGTTGTCATTGATGGGAAAATGAATTCCAGAGTTTATCAAGACATTTTGCAGGAAAATGTACGACCATCTGTCCGCCAACTGAAGCTCCGCAGAGGATGGGTGATGCAACAGGACAATGACCCAAACCATACAAGTAATTCAACAAAACAATGGCTGCAACAGCACAGAATACGCCTTCTGGAGTGGCCCAGTCAGAGTCCTGACCTCAACCCGATTGAAATGCTGTGGCATGACCTTAACAGAGCGATTCACACCAGACATCCCAAGAATATTGCTACACTGAAACAGTTTTGTGAAGTGGAGTGGTCCAAAATTACTCCAGATCGTTGTGCAGGTCTGATCTGTAACTACAGGAAACGTTTGGTTGAGGTTATTGCTGCCAAAGGAGGGTCAACCAGTTTTTCAGTCCAAAGGTTCACATACTTTTTCCTCCCTGCACTGTGAATGTTTACATGTTATGTGCAATTAAACCATGGCAACATCTAATGTTTGTGTAGTATTATGTTCAGCAGACTGTGTTCTTCTATTGTTGTGACTTAGATGACGTTCAGAGCACATTTTATGCCCAATTCATGCAAAACTCCACGTAATCCCAAGGGGTTCACATACTTTTTCTTGCAACTGTATGTATCGCTAGTATTCAGAGCAACATTTTGTAATTTTGCCTTTAGGTAATAAAAAGAGGTAGTATAGAATGTTAACTGTTTATTGCCATTATAAAAGTCTGCAATAAGAAAAACAAAAAAAATGTAAATGAGATATTCTCTGATTTATTACCATAGACAAAGATTTCCAGTGCTTCTCTATCACAGCTCCTCTGGTTTTTCTCTATCTCTATGATGGAGTAACACAATGTGGAAATGTAAAGCAGTAGCATCCATTGCTGTGCTTATTTCACTGATGTCAATAGAGTGGAATATGTTTGCTGGTTCCGAATTGCTCCATTGTAAACATTATCATAGTATGCGTTTATTAACCAAGCCAGTATGTGCTCTCTTTGTATTCAGAGTAGTAGCTGCGGGGCGTGGACCTCATATTGAGTATTTCTCAGAATTGCCCCACATTTGTCTTCAGTGTAACTGGAAAAAAAATGTGTTTTCTACCCAGACGGCTGATTCTATAAGATGAAGTTGAATTCATTTAAATGACTTTAAACCTAAGCGGCGAGGCAATTAGCCTAATTTACAGCTTTATGATAATAGCCGTGAATGGAGTTTTTGTTCTGGTGTCAGAAAACCCCTAATTTTAGTTGTGGCAGAGAAGAAATGGCACAGCTGGTAGCAATGGAGTGATTAGAGCATTCACAAGAACTGACAAAGACTAAACAAATCTGTGGGCAAAGTTACACAGGATTATGTCATGCTGCAATTTTCGGTTCCTTTGTGTAATACGGGTTAGGATTTATGCTGTAAGGAGTCTGATCCAAGGCAGGCTTCAGTTGAAGCACTATGGTATTGCGTGGATTTGGTCTCCAGCCTTGATGCCATTACCAGACCCACAGGGCAGCAAGCCTCATAGTGGTCTACCCATGCTAATTTCCCCAAAAAACCACAGGTATTATACTTAGTCACACAAGCGCACCTCTAGAACCAACACAACAGGAGCTGTCACAGTTCCCAACCTAACCTTTCTTTCTCCGTTCTATGTACTTTGATGTCCAACTCATCTATTGCCTCCAGGCTCTTCCCCTTGAACTTCCCACCACTAATCTCTCTGATTCAGACACCCATACTTGCAGGTTAGCCCTCCTTTCATGTCATCATTTACCCACCACTAAAGTGGACCTTTCACTTTTTTATATCTGCAGCCAGCTGGAGGAGCGGGCTGTGCACTCTTGTACCCCCTCTTCCCTTTTCCCCTTCCACCGCAACTGCACTGCTGGTTATGAGCAGAGTTGGTTGTGTGTCATCCCTAGTGTTGCCACCTCATCCCTTTAAAATGGAACACATTAACTACCCAGGTTCTGAGGCTAATTTAATGCACTTGGGGCACCATGTGAGTTTAATTACCATCTTAATTAGCCACGAAACCTGTGTAATTAATATGTGTTTGGTTTTAAAGGGAAAAGGTGGCAACCCTAGTCATCCTCCCGCTCGCTCCTGCTTCTTGTCCCCTCCCTCCTGGCAGCAGCAGCTTTGAGCAAATAAGGATCAGGGAGATCATGATGTGGCTGCAATGGATTATGGGACATGTAGTCCTGGGAGCTGCGCTATACAATGGAGGTTAATGGGCTGCAAACATCAATATCCACGATTCCCTGCTACGCAGAGGATGAGAAAGGAGACTTTCCCCTGGCTTTGAGGAGGAAATTGGGTCTTTTATGGATGGGAATTGGACAGTATGGACCGGTTATTGTGTTCTGAGTACCCAGAGAGCTGAGAGACTGAGCCACTGAGTCTCTGTTTAATGGGACCAGAGCTGTTTAGATTTTGAGAGGAGTGTGCTCACACTAGAGAGAACAGAACCTGTGAGGATCAGAGCTGAGGACTGAGCCACTGAATGTTCTTCTGCCATTCTGGGACCAAAGCTGTAGGGACCTCTTACTGTGTGTGTGTACAGCGAGGGAGACTCGATGAGGGTCTGAACACTGGGACTAAGCCTTGTGAGGACCTTATCGTGAGCAGGGGCGGACTGACCATTTGGGAACTCGGGTCAGTAGGGGGCCCCATGAGATGCCCCTGGTACCTTTCATAGGCTTTTTTGGGTGTGATTTGAGTGTGGGTGAGGACACAGGGGCCCCATGATCCCCTATTGCCCGCGGGCCCCATGAGTTGTCAGTCCGCCCCTGATCGTGAGACCAGATTCCTGAGGACAGCAGACTACCAAACACTCTGGACAAGATTTGCTGTGTTCCAGGATTGGTGTGTAGAATTTACTCTGCCTATCCCATTACTGTCAGCAATTCAATCCCCTTAGAGACTTGCCAGCAGTCATTTACTGCATGCAGTCTTAAGGTGGTAGTAAGCCAGTCATTAGAAAAATTGCTGACAGCCAGGGTTTTACACCACGAGGTCTACCCCTAGAGGTCTCTTCTGTCATAAATATCCCCACTGCCTGTCAGCGAATAATGTGATCTGAGCCACACATGTGCAACTCAGACCACATTTACGGCCTGCTCTGTGTGCCACTGTGATGTGACTCCCATGCGCATGCGTGGAAGTGAAGTCCCCCCCAGTACAGCCATTCAAGCGGCCAAAGATCACAAACCCAGAAGAAAGTCCAGGTGAAGATGGAAGCTGCCGGGGACAAGGGAGAGCTGTGACAGCAAAGCACTGGACTGTTCCATCTGTAGGTAAGTCTGTCATAATGTGCTAGTATGCAGTGCATACTAGTACATTATGGCCTAAAATGGGGGGACCCATCTTTTAAAATAGTAAGAAAGACTTTACTACCGTTTTAAAGAGACATCAACACATGCTCCGCCGTACAGACGGGCCCCAATGTTTTCTGGCTTAAATTAGCTAATTAGTACCAAGTACTTTACTGCCATCTCCAGGGGTACCCTTCTCAGCAATGTGTACAACCACCCACTCTTAAGAGTATAATTTCAGAGTGCACTCTGGGATATTTTTTTTTTACATTTCTTATTGATTAGTCTAGAGAGTCACTGTGGGAATTATTTTATTGCTGTATATTTTTCTCACTGTTTATGCAGGTTTTATTAGCACTGTGCATACCAGTTTAGTTTTGTTTAGAATTATTGCTGTCTGCCAAATTGCCATATTTGAGGCTAGTTTTCACATCAGTTAGTCTAACCCACTCTAATGTATTTTCTGACCTGTTTATTGGTTTGTGCATTGTGTTTATCTTGCCTTGACATAATATACTTCCTTGATCTACCATCAATCAGTCTGTGGCCTATTTCTTGTATGTTAATATAGCATGGTCAGGGGCAGACTGACCATTTGGAAACTAGGGCACTGCCCGAGGGCCCGGGGTCAGTAGGGGGCCCCATGAGATGCCCCTGGTACCTTTTTAATAAGCCTTTTTGAGTTTGGGCAAGGACACAGGGGCCTCATGATCCCTTATTGCCATGAGTTGTCAGTCCACCCCTGAGCGTGGTAGTATATTAACACTTACGTTATACAGGTGTGTGCAGACTTCAATGTACATAACCAGGTGTTTCGAAGAGACAGTGCAGTATACAGAGTTCTGGCAGAACAGAGAACCCATCATACCAAACGGCTCCTGTGGGGGTAAGCACTGCATACCCCTTTCATGGTTGGCAATACTTCAGTTTTCCCCAACTGCAGTGCTTTAATCCTATGTGACCAATGATGGTATAAGCAAAGAACGTAGCACAAACATTGTTGGAAGACCTAGAATGCCATCTCTGAAAGCTCCCCTTTATGTAATAGGATGGATCAGGCAGATTGCTTCCTTCTCTATGGGTCACCAGCCTGACAGTCTTCTCCCTGGTCAACAAACCAGTGCAATATATTAGAATGTTGCCATTCTTTTAGGTCAGCCTTTCTCAACCTTTTTACTCTGGACAAACCCTTCAAAATATTTCTAAAGTCTCAAGAAACCCCTGCTTGAAATTATTATAATCTACATTTCATGGTAAAATAGCATGATCAGTGAGCTGTTGAATGACTTAAATAAAATAATAATGTAAATGACATACCCAAGATATTTTGAAATATCTTAATATATATAGAAGTCCCACCCTAAATTGGTGGTAAGTGGAAAAATGTCATCTTACATTGGTGATCAGTGGAGAATTACCCCTTTACATTAGCTGTCAATGGAGAAATGCTCACGAAATTAGTGATCAGTGAGGAATGCTTATTTACGTCGGTGGTCAGTGGAGAAATGCCCCTGACATTAGTGGTCAATGGAGAAAAGTCCTTTACATTAGTTGTCAGGAGAGAAATTACCCTTTACATTGGTGATCAGTGGAGAAATGCCCCAGACATTGGCGGTCAATGAAGAAAACTCCTTTACATTAGTTGCTAGGAGAAAAATGATCCTTTACATTATTGATCAGTGGAGCAATGCCCCAGACATTGGTGGTCAATGGAGAAAAGTCCTTTACATTAGTTTTTAGGAGAGAAATGACCCTTTACATTGGTGGTCAGTGAAGAAATGCTCACTCAAACTGGTGGTCTGTAGAGAATGTCTTTTTACATATGTGGTCAGTGGAGAAATGTCCCTGACATTGGTTGTCAGTGGAGAAATGCCCCTGACATTGATTGTCAATGGAGAAAAAAACCTTTGCAATAGTTGCCAGGAGAGAAATGACCCTTTACAATGGTGGTCAGTGGAGAAATGCCTCTTTATATTTTTGGTCAGTGGATAAATGTCCCCTTACATTGGTGTTCAGGAGAAACATGCCCTTGTATTTAGTGATCAGTGGAAATGTCCCCTTACATTGGAGGTCAGGAGAAAATTGACCCCTTACATTGGTGGTCAGTGGATAAATGCCCCGTTAAATTGGTGGTCAGTGGAGAAATGCCCATTACATTAGTGGTCAGTGGAGAAATGCCCCTTACATTTATGGTGAGTGGAGAAATGACCCTTACATTTATGGTGAGTGGAGAAATGCCCCTTACATTAGTGGTCAGTAGAGAAATGCCCCGTTAAATTGGTGGTCAGTGGAGAAATGCCCATTACATTAGTGGTCAGTGGAGAAATGCCCCTTACATTTATGGTGAGTGGAGAAATGACCCTTACATTTATGGTGAGTGGAGAAATGCCCATGAGATTAGTGATTAGAGATGAGCGAAGTATTCAAAAATTCGATTCGACTGATTCGGCGAATTCGTGAAAAAATTTCGATTTGAGTCGAATATATTCGCTGCGAATTTAACTTATAAAAGGGTGTTTCTAGGCTTCAGAGAGCCTTTATATTAGTGCAGAACACTGTACCTTTAATTTAAATGCCCTTGGAGTCTGCTGGGGAAGAGAAATAATACTGACAGTCAGTATGACATGCAGATGAGTGCCGTCGATCTTAGAATCACCGCACACTTCACTCATTTGGGCAGTCACGGGGCCAAAACCAGAGTGTGGAGCCACAGTGTGGCGGTGGAGGCAGCAGCAATGGGAGGCCATACAGCACCCTATGACAAAAATGGAAACCACCAGCAGTGTGAGGAGACCTTAAAGTGGCACATGGCAGAGTGTGGCGATGGAGACAGCAGCAATGGGAGGCCGTACAGGGACCCATGACACACTCTGGACCTGGCAGCAGCATGAGGAGGCGGTACGGGGGCCCATGACAGATTACGGGCCTGGCAGCAGCATGAGGAGTCGGTACGGGGGCCCATGACACACCCTGGACCTGGCAGCAGCATGAGGAGGCGGTACAGGGGCGCATGACAGATTAGGGGCCTGGCAGCAGCTATGGGAGGCCCGTAATCTGCCAGCACCCTATGACAAAAAATGGAACACACCAGCAGTGTGAGGAGACCTGAAAGTGGCACATGGCAGAGTGTGGCGATGGAGACAGCAGCAATGGGAGGCCGTACAGGGACCCATGAGAGACTCTGGACCTGGCAGCAGCATGAGGAGGCGGTATAGGGGCCCATGGCAGATTAGGGGCCTGGCAGCAGCTATGGGAGGCCCGTAATCTGCCAGCACCCTATGTCAAAAAATTGAACACACCAGCAGTGTGTGAGGAGACCTGAAAGTGGCACATGGTAGAGTGTGGCGATGGAGACAGCAGCAATGGGAGGCCGTACAGGGACCCATGAGAGACTGTGGACCTGGCAGCAGCATGAGGAGGCGGTATAGGGGCCCATGACAGATTAGGGGCCTGGCAGCAGCTATAGGAGGCCCGTAATCTGCCAGCACCCTATGACAAAAAATTGAACACACCAGCAGTGTGTGAGGAGACCTGAAAGTGGCACATGGCAGAGTGTGGCGATGGAGACAGCAACAATGGGAGGCCGTACAGGGACCCATGAGAGACTGTGGACCTGGCAGCAGCATGAGGAGGCGGTATAGGGGCCCATGGCAGATTAGGGGCCTGGCAGCAGCTATAGGAGGCCCGTAATCTGCCAGCACCCTATGACAAAAAATTGAACACACCAGCAGTGTGTGAGGAGACCTGAAAGTGGCACATGGCAGAGTGTGGCGATGGAGACAGCAGCAATGGGAGACCGTACAGGGACCCATGAGAGACTCTGGACCTGGCAGCAGCATGAGGAGGTGGTATAGGGGCCCATGGCAGATTAGGGGCCTGGCAGCAGCTATGGGAGGCCCGTAATCTGCCAGCACCCTATGACAAAAAATGGAACACACAAGCAGTGTGAGGAGACCTGAAAGTGGCACATGGCAGGGGCATGATTCATGGCGGATTTAGTCAGTTGTGTCAGGAACTGGTGGTTTGAAATCCAGACTAATCCACGCCTGATTCATTTTCACAAACGTGAGTCTCTCCACACTTTGGGTGGACAGTCGTGTCCTCCGCGGAGTTACAATACCTCCTGCCGCACTAAACACGTGCTCCGATGCCACGCTACTGGCCGGGCATGACAGCCTTTCAAGGGCAAATTCAGCTAGTTGGGGCCAAAGGTCAAGTTTCGTTGCCCAGTAGTCAAGGGGATTGTCTACCTCGGTTGGCAGGGTGCTGTCCAAGTAGGCCTAAGCCTGTTGTTTGAGGTCCTGCTCCAGGTCCACCTGATGCTGCTGCTGCTGCGGCTGGTTAGTAGTTTCCTCACTGCGCTGGTGAAGAAAGCTACTCATCATCGACTGCAGACTGAGGCAGCCGCTGCTGGTGGAGCTGCCACTGCTCCTACCACCCCACCCCTCCCCTGCTGCCATGGCAGCGGAACGCGAGCGCACAGGGCCCACAGTGTCTGAGGATGGACGTTGGCGCACAAAGGCAGAGACCAGCTGACTACATAGGTGGTTTTTATAGTACGTTATTTTGGCCTCCCTCTCAGCAGGTGTGAAAAAGGCTACCATTTTTGAACGGTAGCGAGGGTCCAACAAGGTGGACAGCCAAAAGTCATCCCTCTGTCTGATGGTTATTATTCGGCTGTCGCTACGCAAGCAAGCAAGCATGCTATGGGCCATTTGTGCCAAGGAATGCGAGGGACTCCCTGCCTCCATCTCCACAGCATACTGCCACGGTGCGTCTGGGTCCTCTGTCTCCTCCTCCTCCTCCTCTACCAGATGCTCCTGCTCCTCCACTCCTCCACTCCTGTCCGCTGAGTGGAAAAACCACCCATTTCACTCAATAATTCCTGAGCACCAATGTCCTCCTCTACCTCCTCCTCTTCTTCCTGTCCTGCCCCCACAGGGGTCATGTGGCGTTGAGATCTGTGCGCCACGTCTACCGCACCCTGACCAGCCATTGTTAACAGCATTTGTTCCAGGACGTGCAACAGAGGAATGACGTCGTTCATCCCATAGTCCTGCCGACTCACGAATAGCGTGGCCTCCTCAAAGGGCCTGAGCAAGCGCAGGTGTCACGCATGAGCTGCCAATGGCTGACATCGAAGTTACACAGGGAGTACCTTTATCCGCTTTTAACATCAGGAAATCTGTGATGGCCTTTCGCTGTTCGTAAAGGCGGTCTAACATATGTAGGGTTGAATTCCACCTTGTTGCAACGTCACAGCATGAGGAGTCGGTACGGGGGCCCATGGCAGATTACGGGCCTGGCAGCAGCAATGGGAGGCCCGTAATCTGCCAGCACCCTATGTCAAAAAATTGAACACACCAGCAGTGTGAGGAGACCTGAAAGTGGCACATGGCAGAGTGTGGCGATGGAGACAGCAGCAATGGGAGGACGAACAGGGACCCATGACACACTCTGGACTTGGCAGCAGCATGAGGAGGCGGTATAGGGGCCCATGGCAGATTAGGGGCCTGGCAGCAGCTATGGGAGGCCCGTAATCTGCCAGCACCCTATGTCAAAAAATTGAACACACCAGCAGTGTGAGGAGACCTGAAAGTGGCACATGGCATGAGAGACTCTGGACCTGGCAGCAGCATGAGGAGGCGGTATAGGGGCCCATGGCAGATTAGGGGCCTGGCAGCAGCTATGGGAGGCCCGTAATCTGCCAGCACCCTATGTCAAAAAATTGAACACACCAGCAGTGTGAGGAGACCTGAAAGTGGCACATGGCAGAGTGTGGCGATGGAGACAGCAGCAATGGGAGGCCGTACAGGGACCCATGAGAGACTGTGGACCTGGCAGCAGCATGAGGAGGCGGTATAGGGGCCCATGGCAGATTAGGGGCCTGGCAGCAGCTATGGGAGGCCCGTAATCTGCCAGCACCCTATGACAAAAAATTGAACACACCAGCAGTGTGTGAGGAGACCTGAAAGTGGCACATGGCAAAGTGTGGCGATGGAGACAGCAGCAATGGGAGGCCGTACAGGGACCCATGAGAGACTCTGGACCTGGCAGCAGCATGAGGAGGCGGTACAGGGGCCCATGGCAGATTAGGGGCCTGGCAGCAGCTATGGGAGGCCCGTAATCTGCCAGCACCCTATGTCAAAAAATTGAACACACCAGCAGTGTGTGAGGAGACCTGAAAGTGGCACATGGCATGAGAGACTCTGGACCTGGCAGCAGCATGAGGAGGCGGTATAGGGGCCCATGGCAGATTAGGGGCCTGGCAGCAGCTATGGGAGGCCCGTAATCTGCCAGCACCCTATGACAAAAAATTGAACACACCAGCAGTGTGAGGAGACCTGAAAGTGGCACATGGCAGAGTGTGGCGATGGAGACAGCAGCAATGGGAGGCCGTACAGGGACCCATGAGAGACTGTGGACCTGGCAGCAGCATGAGGAGGCGGTATAGGGGCCCATGGCAGATTAGGGGCCTGGCAGCAGCTATAGGAGGCCCGTAATCTGCCAGCACCCTATGTCAAAAAATTGAACACACCAGCAGTGTGAGGAGACCTGAAAGTGGCACATGGCAGAGTGTGGCGATGGAGACAGCAGCAATGGGAGGCCGTACAGGGACCCATGACACACTCTGGACTTGGCAGCAGCATGAGGAGGCGGTATAGGGGCCCATGGCAGATTAGGGGCCTGGCAGCAGCTATGGGAGGCCCGTAATCTGCCAGCACCCTATGTCAAAAAATTGAACACACCAGCAGTGTGAGGAGACCTGAAAGTGGCACATGGCATGAGAGACTCTGGACCTGGCAGCAGCATGAGGAGGCGGCATAGGGGCCCATGGCAGATTAGGGGCCTGGCAGCAGCTATGGGAGGCCCGTAATCTGCCAGCACCCTATGTCAAAAAATTGAACACACCAGCAGTGTGAGGAGACCTGAAAGTGGCACATGGCAGAGTGTGGCGATGGAGACAGCAGCAATGGGAGGCCGTACAGGGACCCATGAGAGACTCTGGACCTGGCAGCAGCATGAGGAGGCGGTACAGGGGCCCATGGCAGATTAGGGGCCTGGCAGCAGCTATGGGAGGCCCGTAATCTGCCAGCACCCTATGTCAAAAAATTGAACACACCAGCAGTGTGTGAGGAGACCTGAAAGTGGCACATGGCATGAGAGACTCTGGACCTGGCAGCAGCATGAGGAGGCGGTATAGGGGCCCATGGCAGATTAGGGGCCTGGCAGCAGCTATGGGAGGGCCGTAATCTGCCAGCACCCTATGTCAAAAAATTGAACACACCAGCAGTGTGTGAGGAGACCTGAAAGTGGCACATGGCAGAGTGTGGCGATGGAGACAGCAGCAATGGGAGGCCGTACAGGGACCCATGAGAGACTGTGGACCTGGCAGCAGCATGAGGAGGCGGTATAGGGGCCCATGGCAGATTAGGGGCCTGGCAGCAGCTATGGGAGGCCCGTAATCTGCCAGCACCCTATGTCAAAAAATTGAACACACCAGCAGTGTGTGAGGAGACCTGAAAGTGGCACATGGCAGAGTGTGGCGATGGAGACAGCAACAATGGGAGGCCGTACAGGGACCCATGAGAGACTCTGGACCTGGCAGCAGCATGAGGAGGCGGTACAGGGGCCCATGGCAGATTAGGGGCCTGGCAGCAGCTATGGGAGGCCCGTAATCTGCCAGCACCCTATGTCAAAAAATTGAACACACCAGCAGTGTGTGAGGAGACCTGAAAGTGGCACATGGCATGAGAGACTCTGGACCTGGCAGCAGCATGAGGAGGCGGTATAGGGGCCCATGGCAGATTAGGGGCCTGGCAGCAGCTATGGGAGGCCCGTAATCTGCCAGCACCCTATGTCAAAAAATTGAACACACCAGCAGTGTAGGAGACATGAAAGTGGCACATGGCATGAGAGACTCTGGACCTGGCAGCAGCATGAGGAGGCGGTATAGGGGCCCATGGCAGATTAGGGGCCTGGCAGCAGCTATGGGAGGCCCGTAATCTGCCAGCACCCTATGTCAAAAAATTGAACACACCAGCAGTGTGAGGAGACCTGAAAGTGGCACATGGCATGAGAGACTCTGGACCTGGCAGCAGCATGAGGAGGCGGTATAGGGGCCCATGGCAGATTAGGGGCCTGGCAGCAGTTATGGGAGGCCCGTAATCTGCCAGCACCCTATGTCAAAAAATTGAACACACCAGCAGTGTGAGGAGACCTGAAAGTGGCACATGGCATGAGAGACTCTGGACCTGGCAGCAGCATGAGGAGGCGGTATAGGGGCCCATGGCAGATTAGGGGCCTGGCAGCAGCTATGGGAGGCCCGTAATCTGCCAGCACCCTATGTCAAAAAATTGAACACACCAGCAGTGTGTGAGGAGACCTGAAAGTGGCACATGGCAGAGTGTGGCGATGGAGACAGCAGCAATGGGAGGCCGTACAGGGACCCATGACACACTCTGGACTTGGCAGCAGCATGAGGAGGTGGTATAGGGGCCCATGGCAGATTAGGGGCCTGGCAGCAGCTATGGGAGGCCCGTAATCTGCCAGCACCCTATGTCAAATAATTGAACACACCAGCAGTGTGAGGAGACCTGAAAGTGGCACATGGCAGGGGCATGATTCATGGCGGATTTAGTCAGTTGTGTCAGGAACTGGTGGTTTGAAATCCAGACTAATCCACGCCTGATTCATTTTCACAAACGTGAGTCTCTCCACACTTTGGGTGGACAGTCGTGTCCTCCGCGGAGTTACAATACCTCCTGCCGCACTAAACACGCGCTCCGATGCCACGCTACTGGCCGGGCATGACAGCCTTTCAAGGGCAAATTCAGCTAGTTGGGGCCAAAGGTCAAGTTTCGTTGCCCAGTAGTCAAGGGGATTGTCTACCTCGGTTGGCAGGGTGCTGTCCAAGTAGGCCTAAGCCTGTTGTTTGAGGTCCTGCTCCAGGTCCACCTGATGCTGCTGCTGCTGCGGCTGGTTAGTAGTTTCCTCACTGCGCTGGTGAAGAAAGCTACTCATCATCGACTGCAGACTGAGGCAGCCGCTGCTGGTGGAGCTGCCACTGCTCCTACCACCCCACCCCTCCCCTGCTGCCATGGCAGCGGAACGCGAGCGCACAGGGCCCACAGTGTCTGAGGATGGACGTTGGCGCACAAAGGCAGAGACCAACTGACTACATAGGTGGATTTTATAGTACATTATTTTGGCCTCCCTCTCAGCAGGTGTGAAAAAGGCCACCATTTTTGAACGGTAGCGAGGGTCCAACAAGGTGGACAGCCAAAAGTCATCTCTCTGTCTGATGGTTATTATTCGGCTGTCGCTACGCAAGCAACCGAGCATGCTATGGGCCATTTGTGCCAAGGAATGCGAGGGACTCCCTGCCTCCATCTCCACAGCATACTGCCACGGTGCGTCTGGGTCCTCTGTCGCCTCCTCCTCCTCCTCTACCAGATGCTCCTGCTCCTCCACTCCTGTCCGCTGAGTGGAAAAACCACCCATTTCACTCAATAATTCCTGAGCACCAATGTCCTCCTCTACCTCCTCCTCTTCTTCCTGTCCTGCCCCCACAGGGGTCATGTGGCGTTGAGATCTATGCGCCACGTCTACCGCACCCTGACCAGCCATTGTTAACAGCATTTGTTCCAGGACGTGCAACAGAGGAATGACGTCGTTCATCCCATAGTCCTGCCGACTCACGAATAGCGTGGCCTCCTCAAAGGGCCTGAGCAAGCGGCAGGTGTCACGCATGAGCTGCCAATGGCTGACATCGAAGTTACACAGAGGAGTACCTTTATCCGCTTGTAACATCAGGAAATCGGTGATGGCCTTTCGCTGTTCGTAAAGGCGGTCTAACATGTGTAGGGTTGAATTCCACCTTGTTGCAACGTCGCAGATCAGGCGATGCTGTGCAATTCCGTTCTGCCGCTGCAGCTCAAGGAGGGTGTGCTTTGCGGTGTAGGAATGGCTGAAATGCATGCAAAGTTTACGTGACATTTTAAGGATGTCTTGCAGTGGGATGGTGGATTTTAGGAACCGCTTGACAACCAGATTGAACACGTGAGCCATGCATGGCGCATGGCACAACCTTCCTTGACGCAGAGCAGACACCATGTTCTTTCCGTTGTCGGTCAACATGGTTCCGATTTTCAGTTTGCGCGGAGACAGCCATCTGTCGATTTCTCTGTTCATTACACTGAGAAGTTCCTTCCCTGTGTGACTACGTTCGCCAAGGCATACCAGGTGCAGCACAGCGTGACACCGTTGCGCCCTGCACATGTGATATGCCGGTCGGGTAATGGGACTTGGCACGGGGGTGGCGGCTGAGGACACGAAGGAAGAAGAGGTGGTAGAGGCGGACATCTTTTGTGGACCAAGGACGTGCAAACGTGGAGGCAAAAGCGGCGTGACCTGTCCAAGTTGCTGGTGCGGCTGTGCCGGCACCACGTTCACCCAGTGGGCCGTAAATGACATGTACTGTCCCTGACCGTAGTTACAGCTCCACACGTCGGCGCTGCCGTGCACTTTGGCAGAGACCGACATGCTCAAAGACTGGCCCACCATCTCTTCTACATGTGAATGCAGGGCTGGCACTGCCTTTTTGGCAAAGAAATGACAGCTTGGCACTCTCCACCGCGACGTGGCACAAGCCATCATTTCTCAGAAAGGTGCTGAGTCCACCACTTGGAAAGGGAGGGACTGCAGCACCAGCAACTTGGACAGGAGGACGTTCAGCTTCTGCACCGTCGGGTGCGTGCTCGCAAACTGTTGTCTCTTGGAAACGGATTCCAAGAAAGACTGCTGACGGAATCCGTGAAGAGGAGTAGCAGGAGAAGGAGCATCTGAACGAGCGGAAGATGCCAACGAGCGACAACTCCCCTCAGCAGAGGTGTTGGAGCCTTGACTGGCTGATAGAGGGCGATTGACGTCGGGTGACGGAGCAAGTAACGGAGCGGGTGATGGAGCGGGGGCTGGGGCGGGCAGAACCGCCGTATCTTTATCACGGTTTTCCCAGGCCACCAAATGGCGACGCTGCATATGCTGACGCAACGCTGTAGTCCCAATATGGGCCACCTGGCCACGCTTGACTTTCTGGCCACATAGTCGACATACGGCTACGTTTACTTCCTCGAGCGGCTTGACAAAAAATTGCCACACCGCCGAGTAGGAAACTTTGCCCCCGATACTCCTCACTGGCTGACTGCTGCTTCCTCCGTGCACACCGGCACCACTACTGGCAGTGGTGGTAGGCTGCAGTGGAGCTGGTGCTGTACTCCGTGGCCATTTGCCTCCACTGACACTGCTGCGACCCTGCTGCCTCCTGGGCAACCCACCGACTGTTTTGCTCGCTGCCAAGCCGCCACCCTCTTCTCCTGATGATGCGGAAGCAATAGCCTGATGACGACGAGGCTGCCAAGTGCGATCAGACTCATCATCATCAATTAGGGTCTCCGCCTCACTACTAGCCCCCTCGGCTGCGTGTGGGTCAGGAGACAGACCTGTCTCTAGACCGGCTACCGAGCCACTCTCCTCGCCACTACTTCTTCGCCTGGCTGCTGAAGAGGCGGATGTCTCCCCCCGTTCCTGACCGCCCTCTGTTAGCTCTTCCTCACTGTACAGTGGGGCTGAGCCCACAGCATGCGATACTTCGCTTGGTGAGGGAACACCAAAGGACAGGGGCAGGTAGAGGACACGTGATTTCAGTGGGCTTGCTCCCGGGCCATGCCAACTAACGGTTGTGTCTGACGTACCCACCGACCGTTGGCTGTAGGTGTCAGAGGTGACCTGGGAAGAGGAAGACGACCGAGCCAACCAATCGATGACGGCAGGGTTGTCGGTGGAGACACGACCGCTGGATGACACCGGGAGCACTGGCCTCTGGCTGCGAATAGTGCTGCCTCGACCCCTTCCTCTGCTGCCATGTCTGCTCGCTCCTAAAACATTGCCTCCTCTGCCACTCCTCTGCATGTTGTCTGACATACTCTTTAATTAAACGATTCTGTGTCCCTGAGTAACAATTCTGTGTCTGTCCCTGAGTAACAATTCTGTGTCCCTGAGTAACGTTTCTGTGGCCCTAAGTAACAGTTTTGTGGCCCTCAGTAACAATTCTGTGTCCCTCAGTAACAATTCTGTGTCCCTCAGTAACAATTCTGTGTCCCTCAGTAACAATTCTGTGTCCCTGAGTAACAATTCTGTGTCCCTCAGTAACAATTCTGTGTCCCTCAGTAACAATTCTATGTCCCTGAGTAACAATTCTGTGTCTGTCCCTAAGTAACAATTCTGTGTCTGTCCCTGAGTAACAATTCTGTGTCCCTAAGTAACGTTTCTGTGGCCCTAAGTAACGTTTCTGTGGCCCTCAGTAACAAATCTGTGTCCTTCAGTAACAATTCTGTGTCTGTCCCTAAGTAACAATTCTGTGTCCCTAAGTAACGTTTCTGTGGCCCTAAGTAACGTTTATGTGGCCCTAAGTAACGATTCTGTGGCCCTAAGTAACGTTTCTGTAGCCCTAAGTAACGTTTCTGTGGCCCTAAGTAACGTTTCTGTGGCCCTAAGTAACAGTTCTGTGGCCCTCAGTAACAGTTCTGTGGCCCTCAGTAACAATTCTGTGTCCCTCAGTAACAATTCTGTGTCTGTCCCTGAGTAACAATTCTGTGTCCCTAAGTAACGTTTCTGTGTCCCTAAGTAACGTTTCTGTGGCCCTAAGTAACGATTCTGTGGCCCTAAGTAACGATTCTGTGGCCCTAAGTAACGTTTCTGTAGCCCTAAGTAACGTTTCTGTGGCCCTAAGTAACGTTTCTGTAGCCCTAAGTAACGTTTCTGTGGCCCTAAGTAACGTTTCTGTGGCCCTACGTAACGTTTCTGTGGCCCTAAGTAACGGTTCTGTGTCCCTCAGTAACAATTCTGTATCCCTCAGTAACAATTCTGTGTCTGTCCCTGAGTAACAATTCTGTGTCCCTAAGTAACGTTTCTGTGGCCCTAAGTAACGGTTCTGTGGCCCTCAGTAACAATTCTGTGTCCCTCAGTAACAATTCTGTATCCCTCAGTAACAATTCTGTGTCTGTCCCTGAGTAACAATTCTGTGGCCCTAAGTAACAATTCTGTGGCCCTAAGTAAAGTTTCTGTGGCCCTAAGTAACGTTTCTGTGGCCCTAAGTAAGGATTCTGTGGCCCTAAGTAAGGATTCTGTGGCCCTAAGTAACGTTTCTGTGGCCCTAAGTAACGGTTCTGTGGCCCTCAGTAACAATTCTGTGTCCCTCAGTAACAATTCTGTGTCTGTCCCTAAGTAACAATTCTGTGGCCCTAAGTAACGTTTCTGTGGCCCTAAGTAACGTTTCTGTGGCCCTAAGTAACGTTTCTGTGTCCCTCAGTAACAATTCTGTATCCCTCAGTAACAATTCTGTGTCTGTCCCTGAGTAACAATTCTGTGTCCCTAAGTAACGTTTCTGTGGCCCTAAGTAATGGTTCTGTGGCCCTAAGTAACGGTTCTGTGGCCCTCAGTAACAATTCTGTGTCTGTCCCTAAGTAACAATTCTGTGGCCCTAAGTAAAGTTTCTGTTGCCCTAAGTAACGTTTCTGTGGCCCTAAGTAACGATTCTGTGGCCCTAAGTAACAATTCTGTGGCCCTAAGTAACGTTTCTGTGGCCCTCAGTAACAAATCTGTGTCCCTCAGTAACAATTCTGTGTCTGTCCCTAAGTAACAATTCTGTGGCCCTAAGTAACGTTTCTGTGGCCCTAAGTAACGGTTCTGTGTCCCTCAGTAACAATTCTGTATCCCTCAGTAACAATTCTGTGTCTGTCCCTGAGTAACAATTCTGTGGCCCTAAGTAATGTTTCTGTGGCCCTAAGTAACGGTTCTGTGGCCCTCAGTAACAATTCTGTGTCCCTCAGTAACAATTCTGTGTCTGTCCCTAAGTAACAATTCTGTGGCCCTAAGTAAAGTTTCTGTGGCCCTAAGAAACGTTTCTGTGGCCCTAAGTAACGATTCTGTGGCCCTAAGTAACATTTCTGTGGCCCTAAGTAACGTTTCTGTGGCCCTCAGTAACAAATCTGTGTCCCTCAGTAACAATTCTGTGTCTGTCCCTAAGTAACAATTCTGTGGCCCTAAGTAACGTTTCCGTGGCCCTAAGTAACGGTTCTGTGTCCCTCAGTAACAATTCTGTATCCCTCAGTAACAATTCTGTGTCTGTCCCTGAGTAACAATTCTGTGGCCCTAAGTAACGTTTCTGTGGCCCTAAGTAACGTTTCTGTGTCCCTCAGTAACAATTCTGTATCCCTCAGTTACAATTCTGTGTCTGTCCCTGAGTAACAATTCTGTGGCCCTAAGTAACGTTTCTGTGGCCCTAAGTAACGGTTCTGTGGCCCTCAGTAACAATTCTGTGTCCCTCAGTAACAATTCTGTATCCCTCAGTAACAATTCTGTGTCTGTCCCTGAGTAACAATTCTGTGGCCCTAAGTAACGTTTCTGTGGCCCTAAGTAACGGTTCTGTGGCCCTCAGTAACAATTCTGTGTCTGTCCCTAAGTAACAATTCTGTGGCCCTAAGTAACGTTTCTGTGGCCCTAAGTAACGTTTCTGTGGCCCTAAGTAACGATTCTGTGGCCCTAAGTAACAAATCTGTGTCCCTCAGTAACAATTCTGTGTCTGTCCCTAAGTAACAATTCTGTGGCCCTAAGTAACGTTTCTGTGGCCCTAAGTAACGGTTCTGTGGCCCTCAGTAACAATTCTGTGTCCCTCAATAACAATTCTGTGTCTGTCCCTAAGTAACAATTCTGTGGCCCTAAGTAACGTTTCTGTGGCCCTCAGTAACAAATCTGTGTCCCTCAGTAACAATTCTGTGTCTGTCCCTAAGTAACAATTCTGTGGCCCTAAGTAACGGTTCTGTGGCCCTCAGTAACAATTCTGTGTCCCTCAATAACAATTCTGTGTCTGTCCGTAAGTAACAATTCTGTGGCCCTAAGTAACGTTTCTGTGGCCCTCAGTAACAAATCTGTGTCCCTCAGTAACAATTCTGTGTCTGTCCCTAAGTAACAATTCTGTGGCCCTAAGTAACGTTTCTGTGGCCCTCAGTAACAAATCTGTGTCCCTCAGTAACAATTCTGTGTCCCTCAATAACAATTCTGTGTCTGTCCCTAAGTAACAATTCTGTGGCCCTAAGTAACGTTTCTGTGGCCCTCAGTAACAATTCTGTGTCCCTCAATAACAATTCTGTGTCTGTCCCTAAGTAACAATTCTGTGGCCCTAAGTAAAGTTTCTGTGGCCCTCAGTAACAAATCTGTGTCCCTCAGTAACAATTCTGTGTCTGTCCCTAAGTAACAATTCTGTGGCCCTAAGTAACGTTTCTGTGGCCCTAAGTAACGGTTCTGTGGCCCTCAGTAACAATTCTGTGTCCCTCAATAACAATTCTGTGTCTGTCCCTAAGTAACAATTCTGTGGCCCTAAGTAACGTTTCTGTGGCCCTAAGTAACGTTTCTGTGGCCCTAAGTAACGATTCTGTGGCCCTCAGTAACAATTCTGTGTCTGTCCCTAAGTAACAATTCTGTGGCCCTAAGTAACGATTCTGTGGCCCTCAGTAACAAATCTGTGTCCCTCAGTAACAATTCTGTGTCTGTCCCTAAGTAACAATTCTGTGGCCCTAAGTAATGTTTCTGTGGCCCTAAGTAACAATTCTGTATCCCTCAGTAACAATTCTGTCTGTCCCTGAGTAATAATTCTGTGTCCCTAAGTAACGTTTCTGTGGCCCTAACTAACGATTCTGTGGCCCTAAGTAACGTTTCTGTGGCCCTAAGTTACGTTTCTGTGGCCCTAAGTAACGATTCTGTGGCCCTAACTAACGTTTCTGTGTCCCTAAGTAACGTTTCTGTGTCCCTAACTCTCTCCCTGAATACAGCCAGGTCTGCCTCTGTTGAATGACTGGAGGCAAATGGAGAATTCTAAAATGGCCGCCATTTATAGCTCGACCATTACACTGTGCTGGCTGGCTGGCTGCTGATTGGCTAATGCGATCACATGTCATGAATGAATGCATTATGGGTCAGCGCGCCTTGTCTGCGCGCCTTCCCAGACATCCCCGCTCCGTCGCCGCACATGTCGCCTCCATTTTAGGAAAAATTTCGATTCGCGCATCCGAAGTCTGCTTATTTTCGGATTCGACGTGAATCGAAATTTTCCTAATATTCGAAACGAATTCCACTTCGCCTAGTTCGATTCGCTCATCTCTATTAGTGATCATTGGAGAAATGCCTTTTGCATTGGTGGTTAGTGGAGAAATGGCCTTTAGCCCTGTTGCACTGGTGGTCAGTGTGGATGTGACCCTCTATATTGAATGTCAGTAGGAAACCTCCCCCTTATATTGTTAGGCATTGTAGGAGAGAGCTCAATCTGCCTTGCTCATTTTTCAAGGAACCAATAGTAACTTGTTGAGGAACCTTAGGATTCCACAGAAACCTGGTTTGAAATGCCTGCTTTGGGCAGTGATGGGAGTTTGTGGCTAGAGTCCCCGATATATATATAATCAGGGATGGACTGACCATTTGGAAACTCAGGCACTGCCCGAGGGCCCGGGGTCAGTAGGGGGCCCCATGAGATGCCCCTGGTACCTTTCATAGGCTTTTTTGAGTGTGGGAGAGAACACAGGGGCCCCATGATCTCCTATTGCCTGGGGGCTCCATGAGTTGTCAGTCCGCCCCTGTATATAATGTATTCTGGGAACACTCAAAAAAAAAATCATAATTTGTAGTTCCACTTTACCTGCATTTTTTTAATCATGCCCATTACACTCTCTAAAATCTAGAAGACATTTATTAGATTTTTTATACTCTTAGTGTTTAGTTTGCAATATCTTCTTCTCTTTAGTCACAGTGTTTCTGTTTTCTGTGAACTGAAAAAGTCAGAAAGAGGTAATGGTTATGTAAGATGTGCATTTCCTTAGGTAGGAGAAAAATGTTGAAAATACAAATCCATTTATCTAATTCTCCAAGAATGCTCTCCCTGTACAGCACTATCTTGCTGATAATGTGGTATGCTTCTTCAGTTTCCTTCTGTATAGATGTAAAAATGGAATGCTTGCTCGAAACTAGAAAAAAATAGGAGAAATTTGGAAAATGGCTGTTTGGTAGAGTTCTGAAGAAAGACTACTGTTTCCACACACAGGGTAAGTGTCCTTTTCTGCAGAATGCTGGCAGGTGACAGGCTTTTCTACTTAGGCTGGATGTATAATGTACATTTCAGAGATTTTAACAAACTTTGCAGCAGATTTCTACATTTTGTTGCTCCGAAAAAAAAGCTATTTGTTTCACCATGTCCTTTGCGGACTGATTCTGAATGGGTGAGTATGTGTTCATTATAATCACCTGATACAGTCTTTTAAAAAGACTTTATGTATTTTTTTAATTAATGTAAAGACCGCTAAGCATCTGTAGAATGACTAAAACTGAAAAGGTCTAAATTAGGCTCAGGTTCAGTTGATTTCACTTCACATCACTTCAAATCAGGCTCATTGTGTGACAATCCTCCTCTGTAAGCAATTACTTTTATTATTTATGTGATTTTTTTTTATTTTATATTTTTTGCGAGCAGAAAAACTCATGCTTATTTTTAGCCTGTTCTCCTATTCATAGTTTCCCAGAGCTGGTGACCGAGAACATTTAGTGACATGTTGTTAACACTTGAATCCCTTAATTACATGTAATGAGTGCTTTTGTGGTTTTGTTTTGTTGAATTTTCTTATTCTATGTCTTAAATACATCTACAGGCTCCAGTTCTGTACTCTCTGCCAAAAGGATAAAAATAGCCCTTTTTTATACATATGGCGCCATGTCTGCGCTCTGAAACGGGAACACAGCTGTGCGCTGTTATTTAAGCTTTTTACAACATAGAAAAAGCTAGTATTTAAGGAAATCAAATACAGCAATTGTGGTGAAACTGAAAGAAAAAGTCTTGATCTCCTCGGGTATTATACAGCTTAGTACAGTGGTTTAGCTCAATGTATTCTCTCCAGATTATAAAACTATTTTTGATAGATAAACAAGATATTTTTGGAGAAAGCATGGCCTTAAACGGCATTTTTAGAACTGGAATTCTCAGCTTTCACTGGAAGATGTGTAAGCAGGGTCCTGATTTGCCACCAGGCCCAGGGACCTTAGAAATTTCTCCTGCAACAAGGACGAGGTGGGGTACCATTGTCAGGGTCCTATCCATGGCAGAAGTCCTGGAAGATCGGGCATTTCCTCCAGTACCCTACATGGCCGCAGAAATACACGCATCAGGCCCAGTTTTGGCACCAAACAGCCTTTATAAGGAGGCTCTTCACTCCCTCAAGTTGCTGGATGATCTCTAGCTCCCCGTACCTTGTTCCTGTTTCCTGTGTTATTGTGACCTGTGACTTCCTGATACTGACTTGGTTTGCTCTTGGACCTGTCTACTCTGCTTAACCCCTGATCTGACCTCGGCTTGGCTAACAGATACTCTCTCTCTCTCGTTCCTCTGTGTATGACCTCGGCTATCCCATCTGACTACGTCTGCTCTGATTCCCACCTGGTACCTGACCTTGGCTTGAACCGGCTATCCAGTAATCCTCTATTCCCAGAAGGGCTGCATACCTCGCACAGGCGCCATCTGTCTGCAGACCTCATCTCCGTACATCAGCTGTGCTCCTGTGTGGACCACCAACAAGCACTCCTACAGGCGACCTGTGCCACTTTGGGCCTGACTCCCACTGTCCCACTCTCAGGGGAGTCTGGAACTTAGCCACAAGGGAAGCCATCTCTCCATTGGCCTCTATCACCAGGTACCTGATAACCATACATCATGGAGGAACTCCACCATCTTGGACACTTACATGCCTAAGCCATAGACCCACCTCTAGAAATAAAAGAATACCAACACCGCAAGCCATTTAACGGTGCCAAAGTTCTTCCCAGCACCAAGCTCTCCTTGATTTTTCACTGGACCTTTGCAATATTGTTTTGTTCAGGTTCAAACTCAACACAGTAATTCCAATAGCACCACCCATTCCTCACTATGGGTTCTCTCAAATGGGCTCTGTACTTGGACCACTGTCAGGAACCATAAACCAGGTGAACACATAAAGTGCAGTTAAAATCACACCTTTAATCTAATAGCAAAAGTATCACAGTTCAGAAATGTAGTCAAAAACAGAAGACAGGGTTTGGATGCCAGAGCGGGTAATCAGATGAGCCAGGGTCAAGAAACCAGAAGTCAGCATAGTCAGGAGCAAAAATCAGGAACAGGAAGCGGAAGTCAGCCAGATTGAATAGTACACAGGAACACATATAGTTACATAGTTAGTCTGGCTGAAAAAAGACAAAAGTCCATCCAGTTCAACCATAGAAAAAAAAAAGTTATAATCCTACACCCACAGTTGATCCAGAGGAAGGCAAAAAAAAAACAGCAAAGCATGATCCAATTTGCTCCTGCTGGGAAAAGAATTCCTTCCTGATCCCCCGAGAGGCAATCGGATATTCCCTGGATCAACTTTACCTATAATACAGGCAGGAACACTGGAGATCATAACCACGCAAGGGCAAGGAGGAAATGAGCTAAGCTGCTAAAATAGCAAAAAGGGCTGGCTGTAGGTGAACTAATGAGGTAGGTAATGGTATCCAGGTGAGTCACTGTGGAGATGTTCATTAGGTAGCAGGAGCCCAGCCCTAACAACTAGTTCCAGGGTGAACTCTAATGTCAGACTGTAACCTACACGTTTGTTCTTAGCAGGCTACCATCATTACCCTCTGCTTCCAACTCTTCAGGCCCAAGCCTAAAAGAGATACCTAGTCCATCCCATAAAATATGCTCAGAGATGGGGTTTCCCTTAAAGAGGTCCTAACCCCTATTTACCTCCCAGCTCTAAATATTGCTGTTTAGTAAATTGAGCATATGTCTGTGAAGGTTCTCATTTATCCAGGTCATTGTATAACTAGTAATAGCTAATCACAGTCTTCCTACACCTTAAAACTTTGTACACGTGGGCCAAAAATCATCCAAAATTGGTTGGTTCAGCAGGAACCTGCCAACATTCAGCCCGTGTGTACAACTGTCTGTTCTACAGAAGATGGTCTTACAACCAGCTTCTGTCAAATGGGCATGCTGGAAAATTAGCATCCTACTAGCAACTGATCAGCTCTGACTTCTAGTGTGTACCCAGCTTAAGGAAAAGGGACATTCTTTCTTTCATTCTTTCAAAGCATAGAGAACATTTTGGACAAAGAGGTCAACTGGTTCATAGTGAGGGATCAAAGAAGCCACTTATGTCAATTGGAAAAAAAATATCTTTAAACAGCAATGCAGGCCTTCTACACCATCTATCTTCCATATATAATACCGTTTTGACATCTCTACCCTGGCCAATTTCACAACAATTTACACCTGTAATTTAAGCGATAAACACATGAGACTCCATGGCACCTTGGTAATTGGATTATGTAATTAGAACAGGGTGATTTCAAAAACTTTCACACTTTCTGTCATGTTCTTGAACAATCAACATTTGCCCATTCAGTGTTAATTCGGTGAAGGTAACAAACTTAAGACGGTCATACATGGATCAAAATTCAGCCAGTTCAGTAGGGACTAGACGAATTTCGATCTATGTATGTGTAGGCTAATTGTACTTAAGTCGATCCATCAAAGTAAACCAGGCTGTCAGATTTTTCTGCATGCAATTACTGCCAGCAGCTATAATCTTTAGCAGTAATCATTTTATCTGCTAGCCAGTATAGCTCCATGCACTCTCCCACCAGCAGAATACAACAGTGCTACGGGAGGCATTCCCCCATCAACAGTGACAGTGTTGATGGGGGAATGGAGCAATTTTCTTTCCTTCCATAACATTGCATCGTCGTTGGGTTGCTTTAGATATGCGTCTATAAATGTTGGGGGTATGTTCCTAGCATTCATTAAAATGGAAGAAGCTGATTGGAAGCAGAAGTAGTATTTAGTAATATTTAGAAGAAATTATCCCCCAAAAAATGAAATTCCTATTGCAGGGGGTGTCCAAAATATTACTTGTATCCCAGTGAAGATATCTAAGACAATCAGCGAACCAATTACACAAGCAGGAAATTACGATTCTTGGAGCTTTCTGTATACCAACTGCGAACAGTGCCTCTAAGTTTCCATATTACATTGAATTTTTTGACAGTTTTAGAAAATTACAGCAGTTCAAGACTGAATTAAAAAGGCAATTTTTTATAACAATAAATTACAAAATGGCTTGAGTAACAAATATAGAGTGCTCAGCATAAATGAGTACACCCCTTTTGAAAAGTAAAATTTTAATCAATATCTCAATGAACACAAGAACAACTTCCAAAATGTTGACAAAACTGAGTTTTATAGAACGTTTGTTTAGTTCATTACATGAATGTAAGGTTAATAATATAACTTAGATTACAAAATCTTCAGTTTTACTCATATTAGTTGATGCAAAAATGAATACACCCCACAACAAAAACAACTCCATCTTGTATGACCTCCATGATTTGTAAGGACAGCATCAAGCCTTCTAGGCATGGAATGAACAAGTTGGCGACATATTGCAACATCAATCTTTTTCCATTCTTCAAGAACGACCTCTGTTAGAGCCTGGATACTGGATGGAGAGTGATGCTCAACTTGTCTCTTCAGAATTCCCCATAGGTGTTCGATTGGGTTCAGATCAGGAGACATACTTGGCCACTGAATCACTTTCACCCTGTTCTTCAGAAATGCAACAGTGGTCGTAGATTTTTTTTGTCATGATGGAAAAGTACACAACAACCAAGGGCACAGACTGATGCTAGCATCTTCTCTTTTAATATAGAGCAGTACATCTGTGAATTCATGATCCCATCAATGAAATGCAGCTCCCCGACACCAGCAGCACTCATGCATCCCTACAGAAGGTCACTGCCACCACAATCTTTCACTGTAGGCACCATGCATTCTTCTTTGTACTTCTCACTTTTGCGACGCCATATAGTTTTGAAGCCATCAATTCCAAAAACATGTATCTTGGTCTCATCACTCGAGTAAAGAGTCCCAGTAGTCATCTTCTTTTTCAGCATGGGCCCTGGAAAATTCTAGGCGGGCTTCCTTTTGCATGGGCTTTAGGAGAGGCTTACTTTGTGGACGACACCCATACTTTCCATTCCTCTGCAGTGTATACCATACTGTGTTACGGGGAACAATCACCCCAGTTTGGCTTTCTACTTCTTTAACTAACTGCAATGAACTTGCATGGTGATTTTCTTCAACCCTTCTCATCACAAGACTCCTGTCGAGGTGTTAACTTCCATGGATGTCCTGGACGTCTCTGTGAGATGGTTGCAGTTCCAACTTTGTTACATGTTTGTATCACTTTTGCTACAGTATTCTGGCTAATTAGTAAAACTTTGCTGATCTTCTTGTAGCCTTTACCTTTCTTGTGTAAAGAAATTTTCTTTCTCAGGCCTTGTGATATTTCTCTTCTGTGTGGTGCCAGTGCTGACAGCATTAAGTGGGAAGGGGTTTTTCTTTAACCAGTTCCCAACCACACTATAGCCGAAGGACAGCTACAGTATGGTTGTATGGTTCTGGGACGACGTCCATGGACGTAATTTCAGAACACGCCCCCTGCGCTCCCCAGCGGCGCACACCTGGCACCACTGGTGATCGCTGTGTCCTAAGGACACAGCTGATCACATCATATGGTAAATGGCCAATCACGGCAGTGTTTTACCACGTGATCAGCTGTGTCCAATGACACAGCAGATCACCAGTTAAATACAATTTCCAGTTATTATACATACAGAACTGGCAATTTTCAGTGAAGGGATCGGCGCTGATCATCAGGGCACTGATGATCAGTGCCCAGCAGTGCCACCCACCTGTGCCCATCAATGCCGCCCACCTGTACCCATCAGTGCCACCCAACTGTGCCCTGCAGTGCCACCCACCTGTGCCCTGCAGTGCCACCCATCAGTGTTTCCCAGCAGTGCCACCCATCAGTGCTGCCCATCAATTCCGCCCATCAGTGCTGCCCATCAGTGCCAAGCAGTGCCACCTATCAGTGCAACATCATCAGTGCCAGCTCATCATTGCTGCCTATCAATGCAGCCTATCAGTGCCTTCTATCAGTGCCCATCTGTGCTGCCTATCCATGCCACCTCATCAGTGCCCATCAGTGCTGCCTATCAGTGCCCATCAGTGCTGCCTATCAGTGCAACCTCATCAACGCACATCAGTGAAGGACAAAAATTACCTGTTTGCAAAATTTTATAATAGAAACAAAGAAAAACTTTTTTTTTTCAATTTTTTTGCTCTTTTTTTGTTTATAGAGCAAAAAATAAAACACCCAGTGGCGATTAAATATCACGAAAAGAAAGCTCTATTTGTGATAAATGATAAAACTTTCATATGGGTACAATGTTGCATGACCGTGCAATTGTCACTCAAAGTGTGACAGCGCTGAAAGCTGAAAATTGGCCTGGGCAGGAAGGGTGTAGACGTGCCCAGTAGGCAAGTGGTTAAGTAACACCCTCTTTCCTAAGCACTTGAAGGATGAGCGCCTCTCCCTTAAGCACATAAGGAATAACCCCCTTTCCTACACACACACATACACACATACACACACACCAGTGCAATTTCAGTAAAACAAATTCTTGATCATTTCCAATGGTATTAACACCTCACTGGTTCCAAGTATAGATCACTTCTAGTCCAAACACAGAAAGTCATTAGACAGTGGCATCACTAAGACAACCAGCCCCCAGGGGTTCTAATATACTCCAATATTCTAATTAATTTATAATGGAAAAAATGTTGAATAAAAGCAGCAGCAGAAGGATGATCAGGTACCTACTGGGGAATTTACACAATTTTAAGTAGTTTTCAGCACTTATGCGGGCCATAGACTTGCGATAAAGTGGCTGAATTCTCAGCCGATAAAAAAATCAGCCGATATTTGGATCGTTAGTGGGGAAATTTGTCGGCCGTTTTTTGTGATTTTGAGACTTTTAAAAAATCGCCCCTGCCAGAAAATCGTCAGCTGATTTTGTTGTTTGGCCGATTTTCACGGCAATTATGGACAAATCGGCCGACCTTTTTGCTGATTTTAAAAAAATAGAATATGAAGAAAAAGAAGAAATAGAATATCAAGAAGAAGGAATATGAATAAGAAGAGTAAAAGAAGAAAAGAAATAGAATATGAAGAAAAAAAAAATAGAATATGAAGAAAAAGAAGAAATAGAATATGAAGAAGAAAAAAGAAATATAATATCAAGCAGAAAAGAAATAGAATATCAAGACGAAGAAGAAATAGAATATGAATAAAAAAAAAGAAATAGAATATGAAGAAGAAGAAGAAAAACAGAAAATCAGTCCAATATTATATTTGACCTTTAAAAGTATAGCAACATTATATCTATTTGTATCCAAATAGAAACATCTGTATCCGAAATGGATACAAATTGATACAATGTTGCAACTTTTTTTCCCCTTCTTCTGTATATTCTATTTCTTCTATTTATTCATATTCTATTTCACTCTTCCTCTGCATATTCTATTTCTTCTTTTTATTCGTATTCTATTTCTTCTTCTTCTGCATATTCTATTTCTTCTTTTTATTCGTATTCTATTTCTTCTTCTTCTTCATATATTCTATATAATATTCTATATAATTGCTGGCTGTAGACAAGACGAAAATCAGCCGACCTTTTTTTACCAATAGTGGTAATGTCGGCTGATTGAACGCCCGATTTTTTGTTAAGAAAAAAAAAATGGCCGTTTTTCTCCCCGTCTATGGCCTGCTTTAGGCTGAATGGTAGAAAAAATTGCAACACTAAGAGAACAACCAGAGCCTACTGTTTCTAATTCAAAAAAGATTAACTGATTTTCCTGTTTACCTTTGCTGAAATTTAGCAGTTTTAACTAAATTAATCAGACTTAGTAGAGATAAAATTAGTGATGTTTGAGGTGTTAAGTTCTTTAAAGGAATTTGAATGGCTCTGGCTTTTGTTGTGAGTGTTCCTTTGTTTGTTTTTGGGTGTAGTTTGCTGTTAATTGAGGTGGTTTTGCCAATAGATGGGAAAACTATTTCTATGAGGCAATACCTTGTGTATTTCATTTAATTAGCTGTCTCTGCACATATAATAACAAAATACACTTAAAGAAAGGAAATATGTAAAATGTGTGTTGTCGTTTTACTTTTGTCAAATTGCTGTTGTCTATAAAACAATAAAACACATCCAAAACCAAAATAAAAAATTGCTAAACTTTTTTGTGGATTTTATTAGCACATTTATTTTTTTTTTTTTTGCTAACTGTAAACATCTCAGTTTTTATTTGTGACATTGATGGGTTTTTCTGTCATAGAACCTGGTTTGAACAAATATTGAACTTTTTGAAAACCAGAGAATTAGTTGGTACACTGTTACCCATCTAACAGACATTTTCCAAAATGTTCAAATTTTGAAAGCAATCAGTGTGTGTATATTAAATATGTATTTATCTCAATCTAATTTAACAGCCTGAGGCAGGTGATATTTCTGTGAATCCATAACGGTTGATGAATCTGCAGTTTTCTTTAGTGAATTGACATTTTATAACTATTTTATAGTTTATTTTAAAATAAAGCAAAACTGAAAAAAAGGAAATCAAAGGATTAATTATTTTTAGACAAAGGGAATTTTATTTTCTTTAGTGAATTGTATGTAGTGCACCCCCTAGGGAGCCGCAGGTGATAACTAACCCTTCCATAAATTGAGTGCAAGCACAACCAAGCACACAGCGTTTTTTCCTCTCTCTCTGGCTCAGGTTTGTATTTACCACAAGGCAAACAAGGCATTTGCCTAGGGCAGCATTTTTCAGAAGAAGGGATAGAAGAAGGGACAAACGCATCATGGGGACCTGGTGGGTTCCGAGAGAGGCTGCAGGTTTCATGAGGGTGTATGCACAGCCCGACTCTCGTTCCCGGGGATGTCCGGAGCTGTGAAGGTGAGTGTCTTTCTCTCTCTTGCCATGAGGGATGATGGCTGGTGTATTGGGGGCAGTGGTAGCGGAAGGCTCTCTCGGGTGGGAGGCAGGGGTTGTTGTTGGTTGGTGTCAGGCTCTCTCTGCAGGGGGCGCTGATTTTTGTGTTCCCTAGGGCAGCACAAAATCTAAATACACCACTGCACTGGCTCAATAACAGTTTAGGCGATATCTTTTTATGCTTTTATTGCAGATCAACTTGGATGGGGGTGCGGGGAAACATGGGACACCGCAAAATTCATAACCTTTAGAGGCCACTACTCTCTTTACTGCAACATAAAGCAGGAAAAAACGATGAGCTAAAGTTCCCAAGAGAGTCGCCACTGGCTGCGTAATGACTGATGCCCCCTTTCTTTTCTTTTGAGAACAGAGAACTGCACACAGTCACTAAAGCTGGCCATAGATGGTCTGAATTCAGTAGGACCTGGACGGGATTTGAACCATGTATGGGGAGGCTGAATGTACCAAAGTTGATCAATCGGTACAGCCAGCTGAATATACCCAAGTTGATCAATGTACCAAAGATCATCAATCGGTACAGTCAGCTGAATATATCCAAGTTGATCAATGTACCAAAGTTGATCAATCGGTACAGCCAGCTGAATATACCCAGGTTGATCAATCGGTGCAACCAGCCTGCCGAATATTACATTCGATTGTTGCTAGCGGCTGTTACAGAACACAATGGCTTTGCAGGAGGGATTTGAGAACAGAGAACTGCACACAGTCACTAAAGCTGGCCATAGATGGTCTGAATTCAGTAGGACCTGGATGGGATTTGAACCATGTATGGGGAGGCTGAATGTACCAAAGTTGATCAATCGGTACAGCCAGCTGAATATACCCAAGTTGATCAATGTACCAAAGTTGATCAATCGGTACAGTCAGCTGAATATACCCAAGTTGATCAATGTACCAAAGTTGATCAATCGGTACAGCCAGCTGAATATACCCAAGTTAATCAATCGGTGCAACCAGCCTGCCGAATATTACATTCGATTGTTGCTAGCGACTGTTACAGAACACAATGGCTTTGCGGGAGGGATTACCTTCTCAAAACTGTCTGTGTTGATAGAGTCATCAGGTTGCAGCAAAGAAATTCGCTCCGTCTACAGTAAGCCGTAAGCTCTGAATTCAGGACAGTACACCCCATGCCACAGGATCATCGGATGCCTCCTTCCAATATCCACTGGGCACTCTCCAGTGAGGAATAACTCACAATACCAACTGGATACCCTTCTCCAACTTCCACCAGGTACTCCTCATTGAGATCTCCAGACCACAAATCCAGACCAGATTTTTAGATTGGCCCCCAAGCGATACTCCTCTGGGATCCTCAAACAGTGTTTCAGTGGACTGCCCTTAGGGACAGAACCTGCCCCTAGGCTGGGGACTCCTCTTCAATGAAAATCATAGAAAAACACCAGTGCTCAAATCTTCGTGCTCCTCAGTGTAACACCATGTCTGTCACTTGATGAGGTGCAGCCCTCTAAAGGTGGAGGAATCTAAGCACTGGTAAGAGAAAACAAAAGAGGGCGCACTCTCCTTGTGCATTACCATGCTAAAATTTTTAATAAAAAGTAGGTAACAAATGCATACTCACAAAAAGACCATAAAAACAAACATTAAGCCAATTCTTTTAGTCCCAGACACATGGGTCCTGTCCCAATAACTGCCCGGTTGGAAATAGCTGACGCTCTTCAGGAGATGCACTCCCTTCCTCAGAGCTAAAACAGCCGGAGGTGCCAGTGACTCATATATAGGGGAAATCACATGTGTGGGCTCCTCTTGTAGGACTGGCCCTAGGACTCATGCACCTCTACTCCAGGTCTCTGGCTCTTTATGGGCTCCCCAGACACCTACTGGGCACACCTCCCCAGGGCCTGGCTGAGTTCCCATAAATATTCAGACTGCCTTCCCGTCTTTCCTTCCACTGTGCTTCCAGAATTACTCTAGAATGCAGGGGGATGTAATCAGATCAGCAGCCTACAAAACACTAAGCAGACTAAAGTAGTCAACAGCTGTTCCAGTGGCTACAGAGGAGCTTAAAGTGTTACTAAACCCACATTAGTAAAATCGGTCTGTATATGCAGGAAAGCATGCTTGTTATACTGTGGAACCTAAGGGGTTAATCCTCTGCATTGTGTAAAAAGGATGTTTGATCCTGTCTTCTTTAATCTTCCCCTTCTTCTACTGTTCCCAGTCTATCTGCTGATATAATAGAGCCTTGGGGCAGACTGCAAATGCTCAGTTTGGTGTGTATTGCTAGAGAGTTTTTTTTTCTTTTTTCTTGGGAGGGTGCATTTAAACAGCGCTGTCCAGACAGAGGTTCAGGGGTCCTGCAACCTCATAAAACAATCAGGGGAGAATGAAAACTCCTACTACAAGCTTTAATCAGGGCTCAGCTGGACATTGATAGAAGTCACAAGAAAGCTCTAACTGCTGATGAGAAAAGGTATTTCCTAAAATAATTGCATTTCCATGTTGTGTGTACTGTGGGAGACCAGATATAGTGAATGCCGGGTCCAGGGTTTAGTAACACTTTAACTACATTTACCTAGCATCCTGTACAAGAGCAGCAGTTCTTTGACTCATGGGCTCTTGCTGCAGTCTATCACAGCCAGGGTGGAGGGAGCTATGGACACAGAGCCAGCTTGGGAGGAAGCCCATACGAGTGCCCCCAGATCAAGCGGCATGCTATGGGGGCACTCGGCAGGGGCGCAGCCAGGAGTGCCAGCAGGAGACCTGAGAAGAGAAGGGTCAGGGCTGCTCTATGCAAAGGTAAATATGACATATTTGGTATCCTCTCCATCACTACTAACAACGCCACCATCTCTCCCACCCCACATGCCAAAGTCCTGGGTGTCACCCTGGACTCCCACCTCTCCTTCCTACCCCACATCCAACTGCTATCTAGATCTTTCAGGCTCCACCTCCGCAACATCTCCAAGATACGCACATTCCTCACCCCAGACACCACCAAACAACTCGTACACTCCCTCATCATCTCACGCCTGGACTATTGCAATTCCCTTCTCACTGGCCTACCCAAACGAACGCTATCCCCACTCCAGTCGATCCTAAACTCAGCAGCTAGACCAGGGGTGGGCAAACTTTTTGACTTGAGGGCCGCAATGAGTTCATATATTGGACCCGGGGGCCGGACCAAGAGTAGATGAATGATGTGTATGTGTCATCCATAGTAAGTATAGTAATATTCCCCCATAGTAAGCATAGTAATTAATCCCCCATATAGTAATTAATCCCCCATAGTAATTCATTCCCCATAGTAATTCATCCCCCATATAGTAATTCATCCCCCATAGTAATTAATCCCCCATAGTAATTCATCCCCCATATAGTAATTCATCCCCCATAGTAATTCATCCCCCATATAGTAATTCATCCCCCATATAGTAATTCATCCCCCATAGTAATTCATCCCCCATATAGTAATTCATCCCCCATAGTAATTCATCCCCCATAGTAATTCATCCCCCATAGTAATTCATCCCCCCTATAGTAATTCATCCCCCATATAGTAATTCATCCCCCATAGTAATTCATCCCCCATATAGTAATTCATCCCCCATAGTAATTCATCCCCCATAGTAATTCATCCCCCATATAGTAATTCATCCCCCATAGTAATTCATCCCCCATAGTAATTCATCCCCCATATAGTAATTCATCCCCCATATAGTAATTCATCCCCCATAGTAATTCATCCCCCATAGTAATTCATCCCCCATATAGTAATTCATCCCCCATAGTAATTCATCCCCCATATAGTAATTCATCCCCCATATAGTACTTCATCCCCCATATAGTAATTCATCTCCCATAGTAATTCATCCCCCATATAGTAATTCGTCCCCCATATAGTAATTCATTCCCCATATTAATTCATCCCCCATATTAAGTCCCCAAGTCCCGCCTGTGTCAATTCACTTACCTTTGCTCCGCGCCTTCCTCTCGCCGTGTTCCCGCGCCGTTCCGGTGTAGCATGAAAATCTGTCTCCTATGAGGATCTGTCCCCCTCGACGTATCTGCGCATGTGCCAGTTTCAGGCATTAGCAGCCGATCGGCGATCTCCGGCACATGCGCAGATACGTTGAGGGGGACAGATCCTCATAGGAGACAGATTTTCATGCTACACCGGTCTTCAGGGCGGACTGTGAGAGGAGCCTAGCGGGAGCCTAGCTCCGCGGGCCAGATTAAAAGGTCCGCCGGGCCGTATACGGCCCGCGGGCCGTAGTTTGCCCATTGCTGGGCCTGACTCATCCACCTCACCAACCGCTTCACATCTGCCTCCCCCCTCTGCCAATCCCTTCATTGGCTTCCGATTGCCCAACGCATCAAATTCAAACTGCTAACTCTGACCTACAAAGCCATTCACAACGCCGCCCCGAACTACATAACTGACCTGATACCCAGATACTACCCTACCCGTGCCCTCCGCTCCTCACAGGACCTCCTACTCTCTAGCTCCCTGTTCTCCTCCTCCCACGCCCGATTGCAGGACTTCTCCAGGACTTGCCCCGTCCTCTGGAACTCCCTACCCCAATCCATCAGACTGTCACCTACCTTCCTCACCTTCAGGCGCACCCTGAAAACCCTCCTCTTCAGGGAAGCCTAACACCCGTCCTCACCTAACAACTAACCTCCTCCACTCCTCCCACCACTCCATCCCCCACAGCCATCTCCTCCTGTACCACCTTCCCCTCCCTCCTAGATTGTAAGCTCGAAAGAGCAGGGCCCTCGAACCCCTCGTGTATTGTACTGTTACTGTCTTGTCTCATGTTCTGTCCCCCTTGCTACTGTACAGTGCTGAGCATACCCTTTGGCGCTATATAAATACTGTATAATAATAATAATATTAATAATATTTTAAAAAAATAATAAAATAAATTAGATTGTAAAATAAATTTACAATCACTTTAACAGTTTTTCCATTAAGGAGGCCCATTCAAATAAACAGCCTGCCGAGGCACCAGAACAGACAACAAAATGCACATGCACCGTTTTTTGCATAAGGCACTGCAGTGCATTATAGCCTGTTTTGGGGTGCTGCAACACAGCTGCACTAGGATTCCATTTAGCTAATCCAGCCTTAAGATACGAGAAAAATGTAAAAGCATATGCAGCAAATCTTTACATTACACTGGACCTCAAGCCCGGGTTCACACTTCTGCCTTGTGGAAGATTGCATGTGATTTGCACAGGAATCGCACCTCATTCGTGTAAATCACATGCGAATTCTGTGCGGTGCAATTTGAGCCATACATTTACAGTGTGCGGGAAGAAAAGGGCACTGCAGGGGTACCAAGCCTGGAGTGTGGCTTTAACCGCTTCCCAACCACCCTATAGCAGATATACTGCTACAGGGCGGCACCTGTGCGCAGAATGACGTGTATATACGTCATTCTGCATTTCTGTGTAGGGGGCGCGCACAAGCCGTGCACGCTTCCTACCTGTGCCGCCATTCGCGGCCGCAGATGTCAATCACTGGGTCCTGGCCGGTAATTACCCGCCAGCGCCTGGTGATTACTGAGCATCTCTGACGGGGAGGAAGATTGTTTTGTTTACAAACACTTTTCCTCCCTGTCAGCTCGAGCACACTGCTTGGGATGGCTGTGCACAGTACAGCTATCCCGATCAGTGTGCTTATACTGAAGAACACCCCCCCACCCCCTAGAAAACACAACACATAGTTAACCTTTTGATCGCCCCTCACATTAACCCCTTCCTGCCCAGTGCCAATAATACAGTGTCAGTGCTTTCTTTTTTTTAGCACTGATCACTGTATTGGTGTCATTGGGGATGTCAGTGACATCAAGTTAGTTCCCCCCAGTGTCAGAATGCCTGCCGCAGTCCTGCTATGATCGCGGCCATTACTACAAAAAATAAAAATCCCATTATCTATACCGCCATTTGTAAATACTATAACTTTCATGTAAACCAATTAATTTGCACGTATTGGGATTTTTTTTTAGCAAAGTCGCAGAATACATTTTGGCCTAAATTTATAATGAAATGTGATTTTTTTAAAACATTTTTTACTGGACATGTTTAATAGCAAAAAGTCCAAAATATTGTTTTTTTCTCAAAATTGTCGGCCTTTTTTTGCTTATAGCGCAAAAATGAAAAAGGTACAGGTGATCAAATACCACCGAAAGAAAGCTCAATTCGTGGGGGAAAAAGGACGCAAATATAATTTTGGTGCAATGTTGCATGACCACGCATTTGTCAGTTAAAGTAAAGCAGCACTGTAATGCAAAAAATGGCCTGGTCAGGAAGGGAGGGTTAACTCATTATATCTCGCCTCTACTACTGTAACTCCCTCCTCATTGGCCTACTTCACCGCAGGCTATCCCCACTTCAGTCTATCATGAATGCTGCGGCCAGACTCATCCACCTTACTAACCGCTCCATATCTGCCACCCCTCTCTGCCAATCCCTCCACTGGCTTCCAATAGCCCAACGGATAAAATTCAAAACGCTAACACCGATGTATAAAGCCGTTCATAATACTGCCCCAAACTACATCACCGATCTTGTCTCCAAATATCACCCAAACCGTCCTCTCCGCTTCTCACAAGATCTCCTGCTCTCTAGTTCCCTTGTCTCCTCCTCCCATGCTCATCTCCAGGACTTCTCCAGGGCTTCCCCCATCCTCTGGAACTCTCTACCCCAATCCATCAGACTATCACCTACTCTGCTCACCTTTAGGCGCACCCTGAAAACCTATCTCTTCAGGGAAGCCTACCCCACCCTCAGCTAATACTAAACTCCGCTATCCTTCCAACCACTACATCCCCCACAGCTATTTCCTCCTGTACCACTCTCCCCTCCCTCCTAGATTGTAAGCTCCAAGGAGCAGGGCCCTCAAACCCCTCTTGTATTGAATTGTAGTGTTACTGTACTGTCTCCCACCATAATGAAAAGCGCTGAGCAAACTGTCGGCGCTATATAAGTCCTGTATAATAATAATAATAATCCTTTGGAGGGCAAGTGGTTAAGTGGCAGCTGGGTACATATATGAAATATTCTAAATGCATTTAATAGATAACAGTCAGTCTGTGGTATCTAGAATGTTCAGAAGCCTTACAGTGTATTAATACGTTATCTGCATTCCCTCTGCTATACCATGCTTGTACTCACTGGAATTTGGAACATCGTGCTGAAATGCTGGTTCAGTTCATTTTCCAGCTTGCGTGACAAGTATTTTCCATAGACCTTACTGCAATCTAATGCATATTGCATGACTGCCTGCGTTTATGCTGTTCTGTTAGCCTTAGGGGATCGGATAGGGTAGACTGCATTGAGCTATTTGATCTAATAGGCATTTTTATGAGGGAAATTTCCAATGACATGTGCAGTAGGTGCTTGCACAGAATCACTTTTTCTCAGAACATTGTTATCTTACAAAGACTATAAAAATGTAATAATTAGACAGGAAGAGGCTGCAATGAGGCAGGAGGAAATCAGCAGCACTAAGAGTGCAAAACAGGTCAAAAAATAAATTACTTTGTAAAACAAAATTGTTGCAATTGTTTTTGAGACACAGAAATTTAGAAACAAAATAACAACCAGTTAAGGTTTAGATCTTCAGGGTGTTTGCAAAAAAATTTAAATGGCAGGAGTTACAAACAGAAGAATCCAAGAATCCAGCGCCTCCCTCACCTAGGCTGATTCTTCACCAGTCTTCAGGTCCCATCTTCGGCGCCAGCATGTTTAGCGTGGGAAAATGGGAAAATGGCTGTGACTCCTTGCGGCTTCACAGCCGGCCTCCCACTGTGCATGTGTGAGCCTTGCTGAGCTGTATGAATGGTCCTCCAGTCTCATGGGACCTGTGACATGGCCCAAGAGGTTGCAGGCAAAGGAAGGGGGGGAGGCCGCCAACTTCCTGTGGAATCACCTAGACGATCTGACCGCTACCCCCCAAAAAACAAAATGGCCAGGAGTGTTAGAGAATGGAGGAGGCCGCGAACTTCCTGTGGAATCACCTAGACGATCTGACCACTACCCCCCCCCAAAAAAAAATGGGCAAGAGTGTTAGAGAGTGGAGGAGGCCGCAAACTTCCTGTGGAATCACCTAGACGATCTGACCACTACCCCCCCCCCCAAAAAAAATGGCCAAGAGTGTTAGAGAAGGGGGGAGGCTGCAAACTTCCTGTGAAATCACCTAGATGATCTGACCGCTACCCCCCCCAAAAAAAAATGGCCAAGAGTGTTAGAGAATGGAGGAGGCCGCAAACTTCCTGTGGAATCACCTAGACGATCTGACCGCTACCTCCCCCCCCAAAAAAAAATGGCCAAGAGGGTTAGAGAAGGGGGGAGGCCGCAAACTTCCTGTGGAATCACCTAGACGATCTGACCGCTACCCCACCAAAAAAAAAATGGCCAAGAGTGTTAGAGAATGGAGGAGGCCGCGAACTTCCTGTGGAATCACCTAGATGATCTGACCGCTACCCCCCCCCCCTAAAAAAAAAGGCCAAGAGTGTTAGAGAAGGGGGGAGGCCGCAAACTTCCTGTGGAATTACCTAGACGATCTGACCGCTACCCCCCCCCAAAAAAAAATGGCCAAGAGTGTTAGAGAAGGGGGGAGGCCACAAACTTCCTGTGGAATTATCTAGATGATCTGACCGCTACCCCACCAAAAAAAAATGGCCAAGAGTGTTAGAGAATGGAGGAGGCGGCGAACTTCCTGTGGAATCACCTAGACAATCTGACCGCTACCCCCCCCCCAAAAAAAAATGGCCAAGAGTGTTAGAGAAGGGGGGAGGCCAGAAACTTCCTGTGGAATTACCTAGACGATCTGACCGCTACCCCACCAAAAAAAAAAATGGCGAAGAGTGTTAGAGAATGGAGGAGTCCGCAAACTTCCTGTGGAATCACCTAGACAATCTGACAGCTACCCCCCCCCCCAAAAAAAATGGCCAAGAGTGTTAGAGAAGGGGGGAGGCCACAAACTTTCTGTGGAATCACCTAGGCGATCTGACCGCTCCCCCCCCAAAAAAAAAAATGGCCAAGAGTGTTAGAGAAGAGGGTTGGAGGACATAAAGTGGAACTTTCCCTTTAGGGTGAAGTTCCATTCTAAGGTCGAATGTCTACATTTATTCTGCATTCAAGCTTTTTTGGAATAAGTGACTAGGAACATGCACTAGGGTGGGATGTTTATGATGCCTCCAAAGTCTACAGTCCATCACAGGGATCCATTCTGCGGCCATTTTTTTCAGTTCTATGTGAGCTATGGCTGTTACCTATTACAGCTGCAGATTTCCAGCCAACTGACCATACTTAAAGAACGGTAAAGATCAGAAAGTCCCTATCAGAATGGGAAAGTCATCTGATCAGGAGAAGGGAAGAAGTTCGGGTTGAACATTTTCCCACTTGCCGGAGCGTCCAGCTGTTTTATCAGTGTATCGCTACTGCCACTGAATGACAGATTCCCACTGGTTGTTGTTTCAAAATGTAAACAAGCCAACAAGGATGCCGGGTAATGTCATTGAACAAATATGGTCATCATGACCATTATTGGTCCTTTTCGTCACCCACGTGCTGGAATGTAAACAACAGTGCCAGGACCTGTCATTTGAAACTGGTGCAGCGGCAAGGAAGCACTGGTGTGACATCGGGTTATCCAGCATCGCTCACCATGATTGATGCTGAATCTACATCATTGGAAGACATGCTTGAAGATGGATTTACATCTGGGGACAGTATTTTTCTTTAGATATTTTTTAATAAAGGACTTTTGGTAAAGTATCTTTTTTTTACTTGATGCACTATTTGTGAATAAGTAACAAGGTTTCCCTTGTACCGTTACTCATTCATATGGGGGTGGTGGGAATCTGGTGGATCATTAGTTTAAAGGGGGTTTCAAGATTTCTTTATGTTCCCCCCCTTCTGACATCTACATCCTCTTGGGGCATCAAATGTGGAGATGAATCCCTTGTCCGTGTTAATGTAGGGACAGGGTGCCCTGCAAGATGGGAAGGCTTGACTATCACCTTTGCAAGGTACCCTGCCAACCAATGTTGAGGGCATATGGCCAAGCATGGTTCAGAAGGGGGGGACCACATGCTCCATGCCTCCCTTTTCTAGGCTGCATGCCCAGACAAGGGTCTGGCATACATTTTGTGTTGGACACTGTGGTTTGGTTAATGGGACAGTATGCATTTTTTGTGAACAATGCGTAATGTGACTTTAAAAGAGGGGGCAGAAAGCATGCACACCCCCTCCCCCATACCATACCATGCCTTAACATTGGGAGGGTGCCTTGAAGTAAAGCAGTAAAGCCCCACAACCTGTCTGCCTAAAGGAATGTGGGAATTTGTGCTGGGGGAGGGGTATTATCAGAACCTAGAAGCCCTGTTTAGATTAAGGAGGCTCCTAGATATCCAAAAAAGAATCTACGTGAATGAGTACAGGGTAGAGAGTAATACTTGTTACTCATTCACACAAAAAAGAAATGATAAATAAAATGTCCACACCTTTGAAGCCTTTTGTTGTAAAAAAAAAGTTATTGATTATTGAATCATGATGCTATGGACCCACCTCCAGGACAATGCTGCCACATCACTGCTCCGGTTGTAAATTGCAGGTCGTTGGTACAGCGATGTCATCTGTGATCCCTGAGAAGTCCGTGGGAAATTGTTATTTTAAGGCATTAGTTTTTTTTCTAATGTCATCTTTACCCCTTCCCACCCACCCTGGTGTCCCTTTAACCACTTGAGCTCCTGAGGATTTACCCCCCTTAATGACCAGGCCTTTTTATGCTGTTTGGCGCTGCACTAATTCAAATGATAATTGCGCGGTCATGCAATGCTGTACCCAAACAAAATGTACGTCCTTTTTTTCACACAAATAGAGCTTTCTTTTGGTGGTATTTTATCACCTGTGCGCTTTTTATTTTTTGCGCTATAAACAAAAAAACACAAAAATTTTGAAAAAAACAATATTTTTTACTTTCAGCTATAAAAAATATATCGTAAACTCAAAGTTAGTCATAAATTTAAGCCAAAATGTATTCTGCTCCATGTTTTTGGTAAAAAAAATCCCAATAAGTGTATATTGATTGCTTTGTGTGAAAGTTATAGCGTCTACAAACTATGGTATAGATACTGCAATTTATGCCTTTTTTTTGCTACTCGGCGCTGCACTAATTCAACTGATAATTGCGCCGTCATGCAATGCTGCACCCAAGCGAAATTTATGTCCTTTTTTTCACACAAATAGAGCTTTCTTTTGGTGGTATTTTATCACCTGTGTGCTTTTTTTTTTGGCGCTATAAACAAAAAAACCACAAAAATGTTTTTAAAAAAACAATATTTTCTACTTTCAGCTATAAAAAATATATCGTAAACTCAAAGTTAGTCATAAATTTAAGCCAAAATGTATTCTGCTACATGTTTTTGGTAAAAAAAAATCCAATGGCAAACTGGCGCTATATGGTAGGGGCGCTAACACTATCGGAAGTCACCAGTGACACTAATACAGTGATCAGTAAAAATCTGTTCACTGTAATCAATGACACTGGTGACAGGGCAGTGAAGGGGTTAACTGGGGGGGGGCGATCAAGGGGTTAAATGGGATTACTGGTGTACTGGCGGGCAAACTGGCGCTATATGGGAGGGGCGCTAACACTATTGGAAGTCGCCAGCGACACTGATACAGTGATCAGTAAAAATCGGTTCACTGATCAATGACACTGGTGACAGGGCAGTGAAGGGGTTAACTTGGGGGGGGGGCGATCAAGGGGTTAGACGGGATTACTGGTGTATTAGCGGGAAATCTGGCGCTATCTGGGAGGGGTGCTAACACTATCGGAAGTCGCCAGCGACACTGATACAGTGATCAGTAAAAATCGGTTCACTAATCAGTGACACTGGTGACAGGGCAGTGAAGGGGTTAACTGGGGGGGGATTAAGGGGTTAAATGGGATTACTGGTGTACTAGCGGGCAAACTGGCGCTATCTGGGCGGGGCGCCAACACTATCGCAAGTCGCCAGTGACACTGATACAGTGATCAGTAAAAATCGGTTCACTGATCAGTGACACTGGTGACAGGGCAGTGAAGGAGTTAACTGGGTGGGGGGGGACGATCAAGGGGTTAAATGGGATTACTGGTGTACTGGCGGGCAGTCTGGCGCTATCTGGGAGGGGCGCTAACACTATCGGAAGTCGCCAGCGACACTGATACAGTGATCAGTAAAAGTCGGTTCACTCAAGGGGTGTACAGTCTAAGGTCCCTAACCTACATTCACATACTGGGGCCAATTTAGACAGGAACCAATTAACATACCAGCATGTCTTTGGAGTGTGGGAGGAAACCAGAGTAGCTGAAAGAAACTCATGCAGGCACAGGGAGAACATGCAAACTCCAGGCAGGTGGTGCCGGGGTTGGGATTTGAACCAACAACCCTAGTACTGCCAAGTGGAAGTGTTAACCATTAAGCCACTGTGCTGCTCACACATATGTAAGGTGTGTAGGCATTAAAGCCCACCCCTATGTGTTGGGTGGTCATAAAGGGGTTAAAGGCATATATTGTACTGGTGTTCAAATTCTTGTGTAGGTTTTAGTTTTCCCCCAAGCATGTTATTTAAAAGTTTGTGCATTTTTAATGTTGCCCTTTTAACTACAATAAAAAGATCCTCTGCCTGGTGAATGTTATTTTTTTTTTAATGTTTTGCACTAGTACATGTTCCTCACACACAAATTTTAGTCAAAAGCGCAGTATTGCCAAGTAAACCCTTTACGGTGTCAATATATGACATAGGAGGATATTTATATAGTATATTGCTATTATATAAACTGTAGAATATATATAATTCATATGCCCAAACCGTATGTTGCACTAACAGCTGCATCATTGTAATTGCCTAAAAAGTATTATTGAAAATACTCAATTTGGAGCTCATGTGACAAAGAGCAGCAGTGGAGATAGGATTGCCACCTCACCCCTTTAAACCCAAACACATATTAATTCTGTGGCTGATAAAGGTGGCAATTAATTATTTGAGAAAAAAAAACAATATTTTTGACTTTTTGCTATTAAACATATCCAGTAAAAAATTTTAAAAAAATCAAATTTCGTCATAAATTTAGGCCAAAATGTATTCTGCAACACGGCTTTGCTGAAAAATTTCCCAATATGTGAAATCTGTACTGTACTGATGGCACTGGGCAGGGAGGGGTTAACATGAGGGGCAATCAAAGGGTTAACTGGGTACAGGGAGTGTTTTACTAGGGGGCGGGTCTGTGTGCTTCACTGCAATCACACTGCTCTGGATGGCTGTGCTGTGTGCCCGAGCCAACAGGGAGGAGAACTGTGGTCAAAGCGTCCGGTAAGGGGCCATCTTTTTCCTGGTGTATGGTGCTGGTGTTGGTGTATATGGTCAAGATCAGTCTCCTACAGTTTTTGTTTTTTCATGTTTTGAGGACTTTTCAATATTTTAATTTGGACTTTACCATCATATTATTTTCTTTTATTTGCATTTTCTCTAGTTTCTTATTTGTGATATTACCTTTATTTTCTAGCTGCTTTTCGTTCATATTCACTTGTTTCATTTCTTATTATATTTAAGCGCAGTTGATTCTATATTTATTTTAGTTCTCACCGTTGGAGGTCTTCGGAAATCACCAGCCAGGACCCGGTGATTGACAGCTGCGGCGTGGGTACGGAGCGCGCACCCCCTACCCGAAAACGCAAAAGCATATATATATATATATATATATGTGATTTTGCGCACCCATGCCGCCCTGTAGCAGTATTTGTGCTATAGGGCGGTCAGGAAGCGGTTAAATTAGCATCAGAACCTGTGTAATTATTATGTGTTCGGGTTTAAGGGGACGAAGTGGCACCCCTCACCCCAGGTTCACATATATGCGGCCGTGTGGGCCGCATTTTGAGCAGGCACGAGAGCCCATTCCTTTGAATGGATTCCCATGCCCGTGACACTCATGGAAGAATTCCCTGCACTTCTTTGGAAAACGCAACCGTACTGGGAATTGAGGTTCCCATGTGATTTTCGTGTGGATCCACAGCCGCACCAGCCGCACAGATGTGAACCTAGGGTAAGTGGAGCATATAAGAAGAGACCACTGCAAGGATTTTCAGATTGCAAATGCATAAACCCCGGATCAGACTGTGCATGGTGGTTACCCACAAACACCCCCAGCCAAATCGCGCTGCTCTTACTGTAAAGGTTTTGGGAACCACAATCGGGTTCAGGTTGGATGTCTGCTGCTATTCCTAATTTTGAGATATGGATTGCGTGCACGCTGGAAAATGGTCACACTGACACTTGTCCAGTTCAACCACTTTCCTCATCTCTGTTTATTGCAGAGCAGTGCTTAACCTTCTATACATAGAGAACAATAGAGTATACGTCATTATTATGTAAATATGATCATAGTCCAAAAAGCACATTTTGGTTGGCTGAAACATAGAAAGAAGGCAGGAACTCAAAGCTTGTCGTCCGTTATCTCTTCACTCCCTCACATATTCAAGGCCGTAATTGCAAAATCCTCACAGCGCGACGGGAGGGGTTGAACAGACAAGTTAAGGAGGACTGCAAAGCCCAGCAGACAAAATATACTTTATAAATACTGTATAATAATAATATGTACGCACAACACATATATTTAGAAATATAAAAAAATCTAAAAGTAAATATGTATAAAATGTATATATATTCAGGAGGAAACCGAATAGGCATTTTACCAAATCCATCACATTACGAGACGCACAGGGCTGCCATTCATTTTGAGCCCTCAGTGCGCTTTCAGGTTTGGGAACCGCAGGGAAATCGCATGGTCAAAAAATACCATGCAATTTCCCTGCAGCGTGCATTTTTAAAAAAGGTGCTTGCACCTTTTTTTTGTGGAAAACACAGGCATGGCAGCCCATTAAAATAAACCAATGGCTAAAGGATCAGTTCACCTTTGGGAACATGTTACATCTGTTTTTAGGGTGGAACATGTAACATGTGTCGACTGCCTCAAGTGACAGCAAGCTTGCTGTCCCCAGGGGCGGACTGACAACTCATGGGGCCCCCGGGCAACAGGGGATCATGGGGCCCCTGTGTCCTAACCCAAACCCAAAAAAGCCTATGAAAAAGGTACCAGGGGCATCTCATGGGGCCCCTTACTGAGCACGGGCCCTCGGGCAGTGCCCAAGTGCTCAAATGGTCAGTCCGCCCCTGGCCTGTCCCTATTTTAAAAAAAAAAAAAAAAAAACGAGGCCATGCAGAGCTCTACCTGCCCGACCGAATCATTCGTTCACCGAGTTCTGTGATTGGGATACTACAAGTGCAGACAGCCTTTGTGGTTTGTAGTTCTCAATGAACTACCGTGGCCCTTTTGAGGTACAAGCAGACAGATGACAAGTCATGCATGGAGTCCTGCATGGCACCCGCAATCTGCTGATCACACCTGCAATTTTTTTTACCTGCAAAATATGTGTATTTATTTATTTATTTATTTATTTTAAAGGTGAACTTATCCTTTAACTTCAGCTTTCTGTTCATTCTGGTCCACTTGGACCCTTAGGGTTGGTTTACACTACCGCGATTTCCGGTGCAATTTGGGAATTTAAATCGTACCTGAGATCGGATCTAATGAATGCGAGTGTCTTAACATTTGCTGCAGCGCGATTTCAAAAGTCGTTCTTGTATTACTTTTTCTGCAGTTTGTTGCGATTTCACATATGGACTACAATAGAAATTGCACTGCAAAACGCTATGGAAAACGTAAGAAATTGTTGGGAAATCTTCAGAAAACGTGGCAAACAAAATTTGTGATTTTAAATTGCATCCAATGTGAACCAAGCCTTATGCAGGCCATAGATGGGTCGAAAATCGGCTGATTTGTCGGCCAAAAATAAAATCGACCGATTTTCGGATTGTTAGTGGGCTAATTGTTCGGCCATTTTTCTGTATTTTTTATCGGTAAAGTTGGAAAAAATCGGCCAATCGGCAAAACCGATCGGCCGATTTTGCCGATCGGCCGATTTTCGCAGCAATTATGGGCAAATCAGCCGATCTTTTTACCGATAAAAAAATCTGCGCATGAGCAGTGACCTGCAAGAGGAAGACAAAAAGAAGAAGAAAAAGAAGAAGAAGAGGATGAAGAGGAAGAGGATGAAGAAGAAGAGGAAGAAGAAGAGGAAGAAGAAGAGGATGAAGAAGAGGAAGAGGAAGCAGAACAGGATAAAAAAGAGGAAGAAGAGGATGAAGAAGAGGATGAAGAAGAAGAAGAGGATGAAGAAGAAGAGGAAGAAGAGGATGAAGAAGAGGAAGAAGAAGAAGAAGAAGAGGATGAAGAAGAAGAAGAAGAGGATGAAGAAGAGGATGAAGAAGAAGAATAAGAAGAAGAGGATGATGAAGAAGAAGAGGATGAAGAAGAGGAAGAAGAAGAAGAATTCCAGTCTGGCAAAAAGTGTCCCTGCAGAGAGCTCCGCTATTTCTTTGACAGTTCCTTGACATTTATAGCGGTTGCAACAATGTATCTATTTATTTCCGAATAAAAACATCTGTATCCGAAAATAGATAGAATGTTGCAGCTGCTATAAATGTCAAAGAACTGTCAAAGAAATAGCGGAGCTCTCTGCAGGGACACTTTTTGCCGGCTGTAGACAGGATGAAAATCGGCCGATTTTTTTACCGTTCCTGGTAACGTCGGCCACTTGAACGACCGATTTTTTGTTTTTTTAAAGAAAAATCGGCCGGTTTTCTCCCCATCTATGGCCTGCATTAGTGCCTGTTCATACCGGTGCAATTTGCGGATTGAAATCGCATTTAATGAATGTGAATGTCAGCGTTTTAACGTGCGATTTGCTGCAGCTCGATTTCTAAAGTATTTCTTGCATTACTACTTTCTCTGCAGTTTTGTTGTCATTTCACATACTTAGAATATAATGGAAATTGCAAGAAATAGTTGAAAATCTTCACAAATATTTATTTCAGGTACTTCTATAGCGCCATCAATTTACACAGCACTTTACATATATATATTGTACATTCACATCAGTCCCTAACCCTCAAGGGGTGTACAATCTAAGGTCCCTAACTCACATTCATGCATACACATACTAGGGCAGGATCCAATTAACTTACCAGCATGTCCTTGGGGTGTGGGAGGAAACCCACGCAGGCACAGGGAGAACATGCAAACTCCAGGCAGGTGGTGTCGTGGCTGGGATTTGAACCAACAACCCTAGTACTGCCAGGTGGAAGTGCTAACCATTTAGCCACCATGCAGCCCAGATAGCAATAAAGTCTTCAGAAATCACACCTGAAATCGTTCTGAAATTGCACATAAACCACAGCAGTGTGACCCGTGGCCAAGGCTAGCCATTCACGAGTAGATTCGTTTCAAGAATATTTGTTTGATTTTCTAATCGTTAGTGGGGTCAAATCGATGTTTGTTTTCAACAGCAGTGATGAAAAAATTTGAAGGGGCAGGAAGGAAAACTTTTCTTGCTCATACGAATTTTCGGCCGGTGTATGTGGGTATCAATCAGAAATGACATTCATTTTAAAATCGAATGTTAAAAGCAAAAGACAATTTTTGAATGACTTTTCTTATGAATATTCTCGGCCGAAAGTCTACTTAAGGCTGGCCATACAGTATACAATTTTCTTGAGAATTTTTCTTTAGATTTACCAAAAAACCATATAATATGAGGTCATGCCTAACAACACTTTCAATTGTATCCAATTAGGCAGGACCTTGTACTACATAGTTGAAGGTAAATCTAAAGGAAATTGGACAGAAGATTGTATAGTGTATGGCTAGCCTAATGCAGGCCATAGACGGTTCGTTTATCGGTTGATTTTTCATCCGAAAAATGAAATATCGTTCGTTCTGTAAACCAATGATTGCGAAAATCGGCCGTTTTTCACAAATTTTCCAAACGAAATGAGGAGGAACCATGAAAAATCGACAGATGCCATTGCCCCACTAACAGTGCGAAAATTGGCCGATAAATGAACCATCTATGGCCAGCTTTAGGCTACGTTCACACTAGCCTTGTTTTCAAGCGCCAGAAAGGCATTTGGGAAGCGTTTTTACCACTTCCCAAACACCTCGGACAATTCTGCCCATTGCTGCACATGGTGCTGTTCTAACGGGAAAGTTAGCGTCGTGGCAAAACGGACGCGTCTGGTCGAGTCAGGAGGCGTTGAAGCCTCCTATTTTAGTCTATAGTGCCGCTCCGCAAACGCCCGGCTGGTATTTGCGGTTGCGGGGAGTTTGCGGAGCGGTAACACCATTTAAACTTCATTATAGGCATTTGTGGGGCGTTTTTTAACGCTCGACAAATGCCTAGCAACTGCCGCTAAACCGCGCATGTGGCGTTTGCAGAGCGTTTGCCGAGCATTAAAAAACACTCCACAAACGCCGGACCGGCATTTGGCAAGCGTTGGTAAAACAGTCAAGCGTGAACGAGCCCTTATGCAGGCCATAGATGTTGAGAAAACCGGCCGATTTTTCTTTAAAAAAATGAAAAATCGGTCGTTCAATCGGCCAACGTTACCAGGAATGGTAAAAAAAAAAAAAAAAAAAAAAAAAATCGGCCGATTTTCATCCCGTCTACAGCCGGCAAAAAGTGTCCCTGCAGAGAGCTCCGCTATTTCTTTGACAGTTCTTTGACATTTATAGAAGAGGATGAGGATGATGAAGAAGAAGAAGAAGAAGAAGTAGGATGAAAATAAGAGGAATTCCAGTCCAGCAAAAAGTGTCCCTGCAGAGAGCTCCACTATTTCTGACAGTTCTCTGACAGTTCCTTGACATTTACAGCGGTTGCAACAATGTATCTATTTGTTTCCATTTAGGATACAGATGTTTTTATTCGGAAACAAATAGATACAATGTTGCAACCTCTATAAATGTCAAGGAACTGTCAGAGAACTGTCAAAGAAATAGCGGAGCTCTCTGCAGGGACACTTTTTGCTGGACTGGAATTCCTCTTATTTTCATCCTACTTCTTCTTCTTCTTCTTCATCCTCATCCTCTTCTTCTTCTTCTTCTTCTTCTTCTTCATCATCCTCATCCTCTTCTTCTTCTTCTTCATCCTCTTCTTCTTCTTCATCCTCATCCTCTTCTTATTCTTCTTCTTCATCATCCTCATCCTCTTCTTCTTCTTCATCCTCATCCTCTTCTTCTTCTTCTTCTCCTTCTTCTTCTTCTTCATCCTCATCCTCTTCTTCTTCTTCTTCTTCATCCTCATCCTCATTCTCTTCATCCTCATCCTCTTCTTCTTCTTCTTCATCCTCATCCTCTTCTTCTTCTTCTTCTTCATCCTCATCCTCTTCTTCTTCTTCACCCTCATCCTCATCCTCTTCTTCTTCTTCACCCTCATCCTCTTCTTCTTCTTCTTCTTCATCCTCTTCTTATTCTTCTTCATCCTCATCCTCTTCTTCATCCTCATCCTTTTCTTATTATCCTTCTTCTTCATCCTCATCCTCTTCTTCTTCATCTTCCTCATCCTCTTCTTCCTCATCCTCATCCTCTTCTTCATCCTCTTCTTCTTCCTCTTCTTCATCCTCTTCTTCATCCTCTTCCTCTTGTCTTCCTCTTGCAGGTCACTGCTCATGCGCAGATTTTTTATCGGTAAAAAATCGGCCGATTTGCCCACTAATTGCTGCGAAAATCGGCCGATCGGCCGATTTTTTTCCAACTTTACCAAAAAAAAAAAAAAAAAACGGCAAAATACCGAAAAACGGCCGAACAAAGAGCCCACTAACGATCCGAAAATCGGCCGATTTTATTTTCGGCCGAAAAATTGGCTGATTTTCGACCCATCTATGGCCTGCATAAGTCTGCTTCACCAACCTCTAGCATAAATACCCTCGCTGCTCCCTAGTAGACATACAAACTCCATGGGGAGGGAGGAGCCCTGAAATATTGCATGCACCTGGCTCATAAAGGCTGTGCATACCTGCTCAATTAGAGAGCATTGACGTCGAGTATTCTGACTACACCATTACATCTATTATTCTGGGTTCACACCTATGCAATTTGCATTTGAGCTGTTTCTGCATTGCATTTTGTGTTGCTTTTGCACCTCCATTTTTTTTATGCGTTTTTCTTTTTTTTTTCTTGTTGCTAGGCAGATTAAAAACGCAGCAAAAACGCACTACATGCTTTTCTGCAGCATTTCCATTGAAGTCTATAGAACCAAAAATGCTACTTTTTGCATTCAAAAAAGTCCCTGACGCAGTTATTCCATATAAATGAAGACAGATTGGAAACATTTAGAAAGGATTGGAGCAAGTGGTATGCTTTCAAGTTTTCTGGAATATATTTTGAAATAATGGGTGCCCCGGAGGCCGAGTTGGAGAAAGAAAATGATTAGTTGGAAAGTGGTATCGGTGAGATTGATTACCAATCTCGTGAATTTAGAGCTCTGAATGAGGTATGTAGACAGCCTTATGCATGCCATAGACAGGTCAAAAATTGGCCGATTTTTCGAACGATAAACGAAAAATCGGTTGGTTGTTCGGCCGACTTTACCACCAACAAGTAAAAAAATTGGCTGACTAAATCATAAAGTTCACCCCATAACTTCTGTCCCTTGTAGCTCACGGCTCCTGTGTAGATTTTTTATCGTTAAAACGATCATCCGATTTTGCCATCATTGCCAGGAAAATCAGCCGATCATCCAAATCAGCCAATTTTCAAACCGTCTATGGCCGGCATTAGGCCATCACACTAGCTTTGTCAGCAGGCATCAGACAGGCATTTGGGAAGTGTTTTTAATGCTTCTCAAACGCCTATGAAAATTCTGCACATTGCAGCACAGAGTGCTGTTCACACTGAAGCGTTAGCGTCGCGGCAAAACTGATGCCTTGTGTTGAGTCAAGAGGAGTGGAAGCCTCCCATTCAAGTCTATGGTGCAGCTCCGCAAACGCCTGGCAGGCAGTTGCGAGGCGGTTGCGGAGCGTTAATAACATTTAACTTCATTATAATCGTTTGTGGTGAGGTTTTAACGCTTGGCAAATGCCTAGCAACCGCCTCAAAACTGTGCATGGGGCATTTGGGGAGCGTTTGAGGAGCATTAAAAATGCTTCCCAGACGCCTGTCTAACGCCTGTCAGACGCTATTGTGCGGCCGCTCGGCGTCTAGGCCCAGATGCACATTTGTGTGCGGCCGGCATAAAGAGGTTAAATTACACACAGGTGGACTATTTACCAAATAGGTGAGTTCTGAAGGCAATTGGTTACACTAGATTTTAGTTAGGGGTATCAGAGTAAAGGGGGCTGAATACAAATGCACGTCACACTTTTCAGATATTTATTTGTAAAAGATTTTGAAAACCATTTATCATTTTTCTTCCACTTCACAATTATGGGCCACTTTGTGTTGGTCTATCACATAAAATCCCAATAAAATACATTTATGTTTTTGGTTGTAACATGACAAAATGTGGAAAATTTCAAAGGGGGTATGATTACTTTTTCAAGACACTGCAGAAATTGCACTAGCAACCAGTTAAAATGGTGAATAATGGACTCAACCTTTCTGTTGACCATGTCAGAAAATGCCATGGTAGTTCATTGAACACTACAAGCTGACAGCCGCAAAGGCTGTCGGTACTTGTAGTATCCCAACCACAGAACTCTGTGAATGATGTGGCTGGGCAGATGGAGCCCCTCGCAGCCCTGTTTTTTAAAAAATAGGGACAGCAAGCTTGCTGTCACTAAAGGCAGCGGAGTAGGTAGTAGCTGCAGGACTGGGAACATGTTACATGTTCCACCCTAAAAACAGGTGGAACATGTAACATGTTCCCAAAGGTAAACTTATCCTTTAGCCCTGGTTCGTTTGAATGGGCTGCCATGCCTGCGTTTGCCGCAAAAAAAATGGTGCAAGCACCTTTTTTAAAAATGCGGCTGCCGGGGAAATTGCATGGTCTTTTTGGCACCTTGTAAAAACTGTAAGAAATAATCTGTCTGTAATAAGCTCACCTCTGTCCATGAACTTTTTGTCTCCCGCTCCCTTAGCCTACTAGCAATTACAGAGACCTGGCTTCAAGCATCAGATTCTGCTTCTCCTGCAGCACTTTCCTATGGAGGCCTCCTCTGGACCCACTCACCCAAACCCAGTGGTTGGAAAGGAGGTAGAGTTGGTTTGCTTCTATCCCCACTGAGCACCTTTCAAGTCCTCCCTAACCCTCCCTCTCTATCCTTCTCTTCTTTCAAGACTCACTGCATCCGGCTGTTTTCTCCCATTTCTCTGAGGATTGCATTGAGTTATTGTCCTCCTGGACGGGTGTCGTGCTTTCTTGATGATTTCTCCGCCTGGCTACCATGCTTTCTCTCTTCTGAACTACCCACTATCATTCTTGGAGACTTTAACATCCCCATTAATGTGAACAACCCGGCTACATCCCAACTCTTCAACCTAACCTCATCTTTTGCATTAGCACAATGGATACAGTCCTCCACTCACTCTGATGGGAATACATTAGACCTTGTTTTCTCCCATCTTTGCACTCCCTACAACCTCACAAACACCCCCTTTCCTCTCTCTGATCACAATCTTAATCACCTTCACAGTGTCCTCATCTTCAAACACCTATCCCTCCAAGCATCAAACAATTACCCGCAGAAACCTTCACAACTTAAACCCTTCTCTTTTCTACTCTGCAGCTGACCACCTCTATGACAGACTCTCTCCCCTGTCCTGCACTGATCTGGCCACTTCTATCTATAACAGTTCACTTTCATCCACATTAGACTCACTTGCTCCTCTAACAACACGAAGCATCAGGCCCTGACCATTACATCCGTGGCAGACTGATGACACCAGAAATCTTAAGAGACATTGTCGTGTACTGGAGCGATTGTGGCGTAAAACCAAATCTCAACAAGCATTCACCCTATATAAATCTGTTTTCTTAACATACAATTCCTCCCTCCATGCTGCCAAACAAGCCTACTTTGTCACTCTTATTAATACCTTGTCATCCAGTCCTTGTCGTCTCTTCTTAACTCTTTACTTTCTCCTCCTCCACCAAGCAACTCACTCACTGCTTACAAGATTGCCAATCATTTAAAAAACAAGATTGATGGAATTTGTAGGGGCATCGCCACTGCACAAACATCCATCCCACTTAGCATACCTTATACTAAACCTCCCTCAACACTTTCCTCTTTTGACCTTGCTACTACCGAAGAGGTCACTAAGTTTTCTCAGAAGCCCATCTCACTACCTGGAAATTCTGAAGGACCCTCTGCACACTGGTATATACCCTTTCAAGCAAACTATGCAATAAATAGGGATATTTGGTTCACACATATTGCAATACATACTTAAGCTGGCCAACTGCGTCAAAGTAATCCCTCTATGGCCAGTCCTACTCCGCCCTGCCTACGCAAGTGCCACTGTGGACACAATGCCAGCACAGGGGAAAAGACACAATGGGGAGAGCCACAAGGCTCAGGTCCGGCCACCGACCCAACAACATAACAAACAAGAGATCACTGTGCTCAAATCCATACAGCTAGTGCATGCATTTATCCATCAGGTGCTAAAGGGGTCTCACTACCTGCCCCCTGGATGCTGTCCCCTCACAAATACTACGGTCACCCTCTTCTTCTATCCTTTGCTCCTAACCCTCTTCTATTGAACTGCATCATTGCTGTATTGTCTCCTTTTATATTGTAAAGAGCAGAGCAAACTGTTGGTGCTATATAAATCCTGTATAATAATAATAATTTGTAATTAAACTCACCTGTATCAATTAACAGGTTCTGGCAATATAAAAATCACACTTGCAACCAGTTAAAAAGGTGAAAATTTGACTCAACCTTTCTGTTGTGTGTCTCTGTGTGCCACATAGATCATGGAGAAGAGAAAGAGCAGTAATGAATTGTCTGAGAAATTGAGAACAAAAATTGTGGAAAAACATGGACAATTTCAAGGTTACAAGTCCATCCCCAGAGATCTTAATGTTCCTGTGTCCACTGTGCGCAACATTGTTCAGAAGTTTACAGCCCATGGAACTGTAGCTAATCTCCCGGGACGTGGAAGAGAAAAATTGATCAAAGATTGCAATGAAGGATTGTTTGAATGGTAGTTAAAGAACCTAGATCAACTTCCAGACAAATTCAAGCTGACTTTCAGGCACAGGGTAAACTGTGTCAGCTCACACAATTCTGAATGAAAAGGGGTGCTATGGTAGGAGACCCAGGAGGACCCCACTGCTGACACAGAAACATAAAAAGACAGATTGGAGTTTTCCAAAATGTACCTGAGGAAGCCAAAATCCTTTTGGGAGAATGCACTGTGGACAGACAAAACAAAATTACAGCTTTTTGATAAATCCCATCATTCTACTGTTTTCAGAAAAAGAAATGAGGCCTTTAAATAAAAGAATACAATCCCTACAGTTACACATGGTGGAGGTTCACTGATGTTTTGGGGTTGCTTTATTGCTTCAGGCACTGGATGTCTTGATCGTGTTCATGACATTATGAAATCTGAAGACTACCAAAGAATTCTGGGGTGCAATGTAGGGCCCAGTGTTAGAAAGTTGGGTCTCCGTCAGAGGTCATGAATCTTACAGCAGAACAATGACCCAAAATTCACATAAAAAAACACACAGAAATAGTTTCAGACAAAGCGCTGGAGAGTACTGAACTGGCCAATGAGTCCAGATTTCAATCCCGTAGAGCATCTGTGGAGAGATCTCAAAACAGCAGTTGGGAAAAGGAACTCTTCCAATCTGAGAGACCTGGAGCAGTTGGTGAAAGAAGATTTGTCCAAAATTCCAGTAGAGAGGTGTAAGAAACTCATTGATGGTTACAGGAAGCCATTGATTTTAGTTATTTTTTCCAAGGGCTGTGCTACCAAATATCAAATTGAGGGTGCCAATAATGTTGTCCAAGGGGCGAACTGACCATTTGGAAACTCGGGCACTGCCCGAGGGCCCGGGATCAGTAGGGGGCCCCATGAGATGCCCCTGGTACCTTTTTCATAGGCTTTTTGAGTTTGGGCAAGGACACAGGGGCCCCATGATCCCCTATAGCCCGGGGCCACCTGAGTTGTCAGTCCGCCCCTGTGTTGTCCAGTCCATTTATTTGAGTTTTGTGTGGAATGTGTCAGATTTGGCTTTTTGTTTCTCCACTTTTTTGTGTCATACCAATACAAACAAAAGAAATAAACATGAGAATCCCTAAACATTTGTAATTGCAACAATTTTCTGGGCGAAGTGGTGCATTATATACCAGAAATGAAGTGGTGCCAATATTTTTGGGCATGACTGTAGTTTTCATTGAAGCAGGGTTGCCTATTTTCTGACAAAAATGTCTTGTTTCTAATAAGGGGTTGTGGACGTAACAGAGTTTATCTCTACAAACAAATTAGCTTGCGAGCCACTGAGGTATATTATGAAGGCATAAGTACTAGATCGCTGGTTAATTAGCCCACTCTCTTCTAATGTGCATTTTTGAGAAATTAATTTAGATATTAACCGCGCTCTAATATCCACAAACCAAATAAATCAAAAGTGCTATGTGCTTATAAATAAATAAAATATAAAAATAAATGGTGTATCATGATTGAAATTTGTGAAAACATATGAAATATTGAACGTAGCTAATTATATAAAATAATTCATATCTTATTAATACATCATAAAATGTGCAATCCTTATAACCATGTGCAATGTGCAAATTTCCCTCTGTGAAAATACTTGTAATTTAATAAATAAAATAAAAAAGTTGATGAGAAGTGATAAATAAAAATTATATAAGGAGTGATGTTTTTTTTAATAAATAAATAATAATCAAAAAGTTAAAAAGTCTCTAAATAAATAACAATTATCTCCCATTGTGCAAAAGTAAATGTCCAGCTTTGATGGATATACTCTCCTTCTGTATGAAGATCTAATCTTTGCTGTGGTGTTGAGAACCTGTGTGGCTGCAGGACTGTGAGGGATACTCCCTTCTTTGATCCACTCCTTAGTCCTCTGCCTTGATATTCCTCGTGTATAACATGCAAGGAAATTAATAAAAGATATGGTGCCTTATCCAAGGGTAAAACAGCCTGTTATTGTGCTTCTCTATTGCACTCTCACATTTTAAAAGTAACAAAAGCGCTTTGCATATATAAAAATTCCCTCAGCTTGTAGCTGAATCAAACGAACGGTGTGTGTCAACACACCCTCAGTACTCGCCGTAACATTGTTAGATTGCGCGATGACATCACTGCCCCTCCCCAACGCGTTTTTGAGTTTATCTCTCATCCTATCCCTGTCTTGTGCATGATTTACCAATGCCAATACCAGTTGAGTACATCCTCCTTACAACTTTGTCATTTGAGGGCACTGCTCACATCTAAGAGCCAACATCTACAGCTGAAAAATATGGAGGTGCTTGTAAAACAGATCATATTGGAAAATGTCATCCAGCAAGAGGCGAAGCACTTAACAACTTCTCTATCTTGGTAAACAGAGCAGCAGAGGGAAGACGAAAAGGTAAGTATAAGCAGCTGCAGTAGTAAAATGCCAGTATTGTAAAATACCGATATAAAGCGTAAAATACAAAACTATGCCAGTTAATCAGGACTCTGTTTAAATTTCATGGATGGTGTGCAATAGTCCGGAAGAACAGGTGCAAGTGCATGCACATCACTTAGCTGGTTCCCAGCAGATGTTCACAGCTGGACTGGCATGGGGAAAGACGGTGGTGACTGAATAGACATAGTCAGGGCGACCAGCGCAAACTCGCAGCACAGCTTCAAGGGCTGCACCAGCAGAGCCTAGAGAGTGTTTTTCTTCTCATTTTCCAATGGAAGGAAATCATTTGATTTTAATATATTTTTTGTATTTATAGTATTGCTGCTTAATAATGTGTGTAACAATTCCCTTATGTGTGTATTACATGTGGGAGGCACTGGCTGGAAGGATTGTGGATGGTCACCTAGGTTGACTTCAGGGTTTATGACCAATGTGGAGAAAACAAACTTTTTGTTTTCCTAGAGTTTACCCCTTGCCTACAGGGCACTTATACCCCCTTCCTGCCCAGGCCAATTTCCAGCTTTCAGCGCTGTAGCACTTTGAATGACAATTGCGCGGTCATGTAACACTGTACCCATATAAATTTTTTATCATTTTTTTTTTAACAGATAGAGCTTTATTTTGGTGGTATTTAATCACCTCTGGTTTTTTTCTTTTTTCTTAAACAAACCAAAAAACACTGAAAATTTTGGGAAAAAAAGTTTTTTCTTAGTTTTTGTTATAAAATTTTGTAAATAAGTGATTTTTCTCCTTCACTGATGTGCGCTAATGAGGCTGCACTGATAGGCACTGATAGGCTGCACTGATGGACACTGATAGGTGGCACTGATGGGCACTGATGGGCATTACTTATGGGCACTGAAAGTCAGCACTGATAGGTGGCACTGACTGGCATTGATAGGTGGCACTGACTGGCACTGATGGGTGACACTGAAAGGCAGCTCAGATGGGCACTGATATGTGGCATTGATGGGCACTGGCAGGTGGCGCTGCTGGGGCTACACAGATCATCAGGGCACACTGATCATCAGTGCTCTGATGATTAGTGTACATGTCCCCTTCGAGGAATGCCAATTGCCGGCTCTCCTCTCCTCACGAGCTGTCAGCGTGACAGCTCGTGGGGAGAGAAATGCTGATAACCAACATTTCCCTGTTTACATGCGATCAGCTGATCACATGACCGAGCCGACATCTTCGGCTTTTTCCGTGGATCGGTGATCCGCTGTGTCCGAGGGACACAGCACATTGATGATCGCCGCACTGAGCGCTCCAGGAGCCACACATGCGTGGTTAGAATCGGAGGACGTTATACAACGTCCTCCCAGAACGAGAGAACCACCTTGCGTCTGTCATATTACTATATGGCGAGCGGGAGGCGGTTAAATAAGTTATATTTGGATCCTGGAGCCAAGAGGTTTTGCAGAGCTTTGGGTGGTATAAAGCCTCCATCCTTAGGTTCCCATTTTACCTGGTGGTCAGTCCTCATTTTTAATCTCAGCTATCCAGAGGTCCTTAACTATTAGTGATGGGCCGAACATCCCCATGTTCGGTACACGGTTGAACATTCGAACCTAATGAATGTTTAACTGCAAACTTCAAACTCAATGCAAATCTGTTACTCGAACATGTAAATTCAAAAGTGCCCATTTTGAAGGCTTATATGCAAGTTATTGGCAATAAAAGGGGTATGGGGACTCAGGTACTGCCTTGAGGGACATGAATCAGTGAAAAAAAAATTCAAAAAGTACCGTTTTTAAAGGGGCAGTCATTTTTCATTGCTAAAGGTAAAAAAAAAGAAAAGAAAAATTCCTTTAAATATCATGCCTGGGGGATCCCCTTAAACTACATGCAAAGTTGCACTTCTGTACAATGTATAGAACCTGATGCAGCAGGACTCACTTTTTCTTTTTAAATTACATTTTTATTTAAAAAAAAAAAAAAAAAAACAGCTTGGGGTCCCCCCCCTAATCCATTAATCCATACCAGATCCTTTAGGTAAAAAATTCAAAAAACAAGTGCATGGGTTTCCCCCTAAAAGCCATACCAGGCCCTTTAGGTCTGGTAGGACTTTTAAGGGGAACCCACCCCCCACAAATGTGGGAGAAAAGCATGGGGTCCTCCTTAAATTCTTACCAGACCCTTGATCCAAGCACAGGCCTTGCAGGGCAGGAAAGGGGGGGGGGTGAATGAGCGGCCACCTTCTCCCTGCGGCTTATCAAGCCACGTGCCCTCTGCATTGGTACAGTGTCCCCATGTCGATGGGGACAAGGGCCTCTTCCCGGCAACCCTGGCCAGGTGGTTGTGGTGGTCTGTGGGGGGGGGTTCATTAGCATTAGGGTACCCCCTTTAAATAAGGGGGCACCCTGATGCTGCCCCCTCCTTTGTGAATGAATAAAGGGTACTTGTACACCCACCCACTCACCAAAGTAAAAAATAAAGATGCCAGACTTTTTTAAAATCTCCTTTTTTGAACAAAAAACAAAACAAGTCTTTATTTAAAAAAAAAAAATGCTTCCATCATTGCAATCCATCATCAATCACGGCTTTCAGCATTGTCACGACGCTGTCAACTTGGCAAATTTTTTTTTAAAAACACGACCCGTCCACACCCGCTGAGCACTCACATTTGAGGGTCAGATTTAAACTATTGGGCGGAGCTAGAGGTGACGAGATTGGCCAGGTGCATTGCTTTGGCCAATCATGGTTCTCATAATGCACTGTGAGAGCGCAGTGCATTGTGGGACGCGGCAGGCGAACAGCCCGCCGAACGCCCTTACTGCTCGTGTGTTTCCCGAGCGGCTGATGTTCGTGTCGCACTTACGTTCAACTCCAACATCAACATGGGTGTCAAATTGGTGGCCCTCCAGCTGTTGCGAAACTACAAGTCCCATCATGCCTCTGCCTTTGGGAGTCATGCTTGGAACTGTCAATCTTGCAATGCCTCATGGGACTTGGCAACAGCTGGAGGGCCGCCAGTTTGACACCTGTAAAAACCCATCACTACTATATATGTGAGCTCAATGATGCTCAGGGCTCTCTTACTCTCTTTCTCAAACCTAAAGGAAAGCAAAAAAAGGGGCACACTCTCATCGTGCATTACCGTGGTAAAAAACGAATGTAATAAAAAGCATAAAAGTACATACTCAACCAAAGGAGATACAAAACAGAGACAAAGAGCTAGTGGTAACGATCCCAGATAACGGGGGACCCTAGATGTAGTTAACTGACGCATTTCGGGAGACGCACTCCCTTCTTCAGAGCTAAAATATTCAACCTCTTCATCTTTCTCAAACCTGCTTAAATTGTTCTTGGCTGTCCCTGTCTTGTGAATGATTTACCAATGCCAATACAAGTTGAGCATGTCCTCCTTACAACTTTGTTATTTGAGGGCACTGCTCACATCCAGGCAGGGGCGGACTGACAACTCATGGGGCCCCCGGGCCATAGGAGATCACGGGGCCCCTGTGTCCTTGCCCAAACTCAAAAAAGCCTATGAAAAAGGTACCAGGGGCATCTCATGTGGCCCCCTACTGACTCCAGGCCCTTGGGCAGTGCCCGAGTTTCCAAATGGTCAGTCCGCCCCTGCAACCAGGTACCAACACCTACTGCTGAACAATATGGAGGTGCTTGTAAAACAGCTCATATGGGCAAATGCTATCCAGAAAGGGAGTGCAGTGCATTGTGGGGCGCGGCAGTACCCTCCCTCCCTGTAGTCTTCTGGGACTTTTGACAGGTCCTAGAAGACTATGGGACCATTCACAAAGCGCAGCACTTCTCGCGCATGCACAGTGGGCACCCGGCTGTGAAGCCACAAATTGTCACAACCGGGTGTCCACACTGAAGATGCAGGCGCCAGGGAGAGAAGATGGCCGGTGAAATCAGACAAGGTGAGGAAACCGCTGGACCGAGGGCAGGGATGGACTGACAACTCATGGGGCCCCCGGGCAATAGGGGATCATGGGGCCACTGTGTCCTTGCCCAAACCCAAAAAAGCCTATGAAAAAGGTACCAGGGGCATCTCATGGGGCCCCCTTCTGACCCCGGGCCCTCAGGCAGTGCCTGAGTTTCCAAATGGTCAGTCCGCCCCTGACCGAGGGACAGGTAAGTGGCTGTATTTCAAAGGTCAGCAGCTACAGTTTTTGTATATATACATGATTTTGTATTCACGGGTAGGGGGTGTGCATGCGCCCTTCCCGCACTGCCTTTGCTGGCTACCGCTGTCAATCACCGGGTCACAGCCATTGATTCTCCACCGGCACCCGGCAATAGCCAACTATCACTGATGGGGGAGAGGTCTGTTTGTAAACAATACAGATCTCTCCCCTGTCAGCTCCAGCATGCTGCTTTGTATGGCTCTGCATAACAGAGCCATACAAAACAGCATGCCTCCCTAGTAAAACACACACAGCACACAGTTAACCTTTTGATCACCTCAGATGTTAACCCCTTCCTTCCCAGTGCCATTAGTACAGTGTCAGTGCTTTTTATTAGCACTGATCACTGTATTAGTGCCATTGGGATGTCAGTGGCAGTTAGTCAGTTCCTCCCAGTGTCAGAATGCCTGCTGCAGTCCCGCTATTAGTCACTGATCGCCGCCATAACTAGTAAAAAAAAAAATTCTCAAAAATTCCAGTATACATACCGCCCTTTGTAAATGTTATAACTAGAGATGAGCGAAGAAATGAAAAATTCGATTCGACTGATTCGGCGAATTCGTGGACAATATTCGATTCGAGTCGAATAAATTCGCTGTGAATTTAACTTAAAAAAGGGTGTTTCTAGGCTTCAGAGAGACTTAATATTAGTGCAGAACACTGTACCTTTAATTTAAATGCCCTTGGAGTCTGCTGGGGAAGAGAAATAATACTGTCTGTCAGTATGACATGCAGATGAGTGCCGTCGATCTTAGAATCACTGCACACTTCACTCCTTTGGCCAGTCACGGGGCCAAAACCAGTGTTTGGAGCCACAGTGTGGCGGTGGAGGCAGCAGCAATGGGAGGCCATACAGCAACCTATGACAAAATGGAAACCAGCAGGAGCGTGAGGAGACCTGAAAGTGGCACATGGCAGAGTGGGAGCAATGGGAGGCGGTACAGGGACCCAGGTCACACTGTGGGCCCAGCAGCAGCGTGACCAGGCGGTACGGGGGCCCATGGCCGATATGGGGCTTGGTGGCACCTATGGAAGGCCTGTAATCTGCCAGCAACCTATGACAAAATGGACAACCGCAGGAGTGTGAGGAGATTTCAAAGAGGTACATGGCAGAGTGGAAGCAATGGGAGGCCGTACAGGGACCCAGGTCACACTGTGGGACCAGCATCAGCGTGAACAGGCGGTACGGGGGCCCATGGCCGATTTGACCTCATTCATCCCATAGTCCTGCCGACTCACGAATAGCGTGGCCTCCTCAAAGGGCCTGAGCAAGCGCAGGTGTCACACATGAGCTGACAATGGCTGACATCTAAGTTACACAGGGAGTACCTTTATCCGCTTTTAACATCAGGAAATCTGTGATGGCCTTTAGCTGTTCGTAAAGGCGGTCTAACATATGTAGGGTTGAATTACACCTTGTTGCAACGTCACAGCATGAGGAGTCGGTACGGGGGCCCATGGCAGATTACATGTCTGGCAGCAGCAATGGGAGGCCCGTAATCTGCCAGCACCCTATGTCAAAAAATTTAACACACCAGCAGTGTGAAGAGACCTGAAAGTGGCACATGGCAGCAGAGTGTGGCGATGGAGACAGCAGCAATGGGAGGCCGTACAGGGACCCATGACAGACTCTAGACTTGGCAGCAGCATGAGGAGGCGGTATATAGGGGCCCATGGCAGATTAGGGGCCTGGCAGCAGCTATGTGAGGCCCGTAATCTGCCTGCACCCTATGTCAAAAAATTTAACACACCAGCAGTGTGAAGAGACCTGAAAGTGGCACATGGCAGCAGAGTGTGGCGATGGAGACAGCAGCAATGGGAGGCCGTACAGGGACCCATGAGAGACTCTGGACTTGGCAGCAGCATGAGGAGGCGGTATATAGGGGCCCATGGCAGATTAGGGGCCTGGCAGCAGCTATGTGAGGCCCGTAATCTGCCTGCACCCTATGTCAAAAAATTTAACACACCAGCAGTGTGAAGAGACCTGAAAGTGGCACATGGCAGCAGAGTGTGGCGATGGAGACAGCAGCAATGGGAGGCCGTACAGGGACCCATGACAGACTCTAGACTTGGCAGCAGCATGAGGAGGCGGTATATAGGGGCCCATGGCAGATTAGGGGCCTGGCAGCAGCTATGTGAGGCCCGTAATCTGCCTGCACCCTATGTCAAAAAATTTAACACACCAGCAGTGTGAAGAGACCTGAAAGTGGCACATGGCAGCAGAGTGTGGCGATGGAGACAGCAGCAATGGGAGGCCGTACAGGGACCCATGAGAGACTCTGGACTTGGCAGCAGCATGAGGAGGCGGTATATAGGGGCCCATGGCAGATTAGGGGCCTGGCAGCAGCTATGTGAGGCCCGTAATCTGCCTGCACCCTATGTCAAAAAATTTAACACACCAGCAGTGTGAAGAGACCTGAAAGTGGCACATGGCAGCAGAGTGTGGCGATGGAGACAGCAGCAATGGGAGGCCGTACAGGGACCCATGAGAGACTCTGGACTTGGCAGCAGCATGAGGAGGCGGTATATAGGGGCCCATGGCAGATTAGGGGCCTGGCAGCAGCTATGTGAGGCCCGTAATCTGCCTGCACCCTATGTCAAAAAATTTAACACACCAGCAGTGTGAAGAGACCTGAAAGTGGCACATGGCAGCAGAGTGTGGCGATGGAGACAGCAGCAATGGGAGGCCGTACAGGGACCCATGAGAGACTCTGGACTTGGCAGCAGCATGAGGAGGCGGTATATAGGGGCCCATGGCAGATTAGGGGCCTGGCAGCAGCTATGTGAGGCCCGTAATCTGCCTGCACCCTATGTCAAAAAATTTAACACACCAGCAGTGTGAAGAGACCTGAAAGTGGCACATGGCAGCAGAGTGTGGCGATGGAGACAGCAGCAATGGGAGGCCGTACAGGGACCCATGACAGACTCTAGACTTGGCAGCAGCATGAGGAGGCGGTATATAGGGGCCCATGGCAGATTAGGGGCCTGGCAGCAGCTATGTGAGGCCCGTAATCTGCCTGCACCCTATGTCAAAAAATTTAACACACCAGCAGTGTGAAGAGACCTGAAAGTGGCACATGGCAGCAGAGTGTGGCGATGGAGACAGCAGCAATGGGAGGCCGTACAGGGACCCATGAGAGACTCTGGACTTGGCAGCAGCATGAGGAGGCGGTATATAGGGGCCCATGGCAGATTAGGGGCCTGGCAGCAGCTATGTGAGGCCCGTAATCTGCCTGCACCCTATGTCAAAAAATTTAACACACCAGCAGTGTGAAGAGACCTGAAAGTGGCACATGGCAGCAGAGTGTGGCGATGGAGACAGCAGCAATGGGAGGCCGTACAGGGACCCATGACAGACTCTAGACTTGGCAGCAGCATGAGGAGGCGGTATATAGGGGCCCATGGCAGATTAGGGGCCTGGCAGCAGCTATGTGAGGCCCGTAATCTGCCTGCACCCTATGTCAAAAAATTTAACACACCAGCAGTGTGAAGAGACCTGAAAGTGGCACATGGCAGCAGAGTGTGGCGATGGAGACAGCAGCAATGGGAGGCCGTACAGGGACCCATGAGAGACTCTGGACTTGGCAGCAGCATGAGGAGGCGGTATATAGGGGCCCATGGCAGATTAGGGGCCTGGCAGCAGCTATGTGAGGCCCGTAATCTGCCTGCACCCTATGTCAAAAAATTTAACACACCAGCAGTGTGAAGAGACCTGAAAGTGGCACATGGCAGCAGAGTGTGGCGATGGAGACAGCAGCAATGGGAGGCCGTACAGGGACCCATGACAGACTCTAGACTTGGCAGCAGCATGAGGAGGCGGTATATAGGGGCCCATGGCAGATTAGGGGCCTGGCAGCAGCTATGTGAGGCCCGTAATCTGCCTGCACCCTATGTCAAAAAATTTAACACACCAGCAGTGTGAAGAGACCTGAAAGTGGCACATGGCAGCAGAGTGTGGCGATGGAGACAGCAGCAATGGGAGGCCGTACAGGGACCCATGAGAGACTCTGGACTTGGCAGCAGCATGAGGAGGCGGTATATAGGGGCCCATGGCAGATTAGGGGCCTGGCAGCAGCTATGTGAGGCCCGTAATCTGCCTGCACCCTATGTCAAAAAATTTAACACACCAGCAGTGTGAAGAGACCTGAAAGTGGCACATGGCAGCAGAGTGTGGCGATGGAGACAGCAGCAATGGGAGGCCGTACAGGGACCCATGAGAGACTCTGGACCTGGCAGCAGCATGAGGAGGCGGTATATAGGGGCCCATGGCAGATTAGGGGCCTGGCAGCAGCTATGTGAGGCCCGTAATCTGCCTGCACCCTATGTCAAAAAATTTAACACACCAGCAGTGTGAAGAGACCTGAAAGTGGCACATGGCAGCAGAGTGTGGCGATGGAGACAGCAGCAATGGGAGGCCGTACAGGGACCCATGAGAGACTCTGGACTTGGCAGCAGCATGAGGAGGCGGTATATAGGGGCCCATGGCAGATTAGGGGCCTGGCAGCAGCTATGTGAGGCCCGTAATCTGCCTGCACCCTATGTCAAAAAATTAAACACACCAGCAGTGTGAAGAGACCTGAAAGTGGCACATGGCAGCAGAGTGTGGCGATGGAGACAGCAGCAATGGGAGGCCGTACAGGGACCCATGACAGACTCTAGACTTGGCAGCAGCATGAGGAGGCGGTATATAGGGGCCCATGGCAGATTAGGGGCCTGGCAGCAGCTATGTGAGGCCCGTAATCTGCCTGCACCCTATGTCAAAAAATTTAACACACCAGCAGTGTGAAGAGACCTGAAAGTGGCACATGGCAGCAGAGTGTGGCGATGGAGACAGCAGCAATGGGAGGCCGTACAGGGACCCATGAGAGACTCTGGACTTGGCAGCAGCATGAGGAGGCGGTATATAGGGGCCCATGGCAGATTAGGGGCCTGGCAGCAGCTATGTGAGGCCCGTAATCTGCCTGCACCCTATGTCAAAAAATTTAACACACCAGCAGTGTGAAGAGACCTGAAAGTGGCACATGGCAGCAGAGTGTGGCGATGGAGACAGCAGCAATGGGAGGCCGTACAGGGACCCATGAGAGACTCTGGACTTGGCAGCAGCATGAGGAGGCGGTATATAGGGGCCCATGGCAGATTAGGGGCCTGGCAGCAGCTATGTGAGGCCCGTAATCTGCCTGCACCCTATGTCAAAAAATTTAACACACCAGCAGTGTGAAGAGACCTGAAAGTGGCACATGGCAGCAGAGTGTGGCGATGGAGACAGCAGCAATGGGAGGCCGTACAGGGACCCATGACAGACTCTAGACTTGGCAGCAGCATGAGGAGGCGGTATATAGGGGCCCATGGCAGATTAGGGGCCTGGCAGCAGCTATGTGAGGCCCGTAATCTGCCTGCACCCTATGTCAAAAAATTAAACACACCAGCAGTGTGAAGAGACCTGAAAGTGGCACATGGCAGCAGAGTGTGGCGATGGAGACAGCAGCAATGGGAGGCCGTACAGGGACCCATGACAGACTCTAGACTTGGCAGCAGCATGAGGAGGCGGTATATAGGGGCCCATGGCAGATTAGGGGCCTGGCAGCAGCTATGTGAGGCCCGTAATCTGCCTGCACCCTATGTCAAAAAATTTAACACACCAGCAGTGTGAAGAGACCTGAAAGTGGCACATGGCAGCAGAGTGTGGCGATGGAGACAGCAGCAATGGGAGGCCGTACAGGGACCCATGAGAGACTCTGGACTTGGCAGCAGCATGAGGAGGCGGTATATAGGGGCCCATGGCAGATTAGGGGCCTGGCAGCAGCTATGTGAGGCCCGTAATCTGCCTGCACCCTATGTCAAAAAATTTAACACACCAGCAGTGTGAAGAGACCTGAAAGTGGCACATGGCAGCAGAGTGTGGCGATGGAGACAGCAGCAATGGGAGGCCGTACAGGGACCCATGAGAGACTCTGGACTTGGCAGCAGCATGAGGAGGCGGTATATAGGGGCCCATGGCAGATTAGGGGCCTGGCAGCAGCTATGTGAGGCCCGTAATCTGCCTGCACCCTATGTCAAAAAATTAAACACACCAGCAGTGTGAAGAGACCTGAAAGTGGCACATGGCAGCAGAGTGTGGCGATGGAGACAGCAGCAATGGGAGGCCGTACAGGGACCCATGACAGACTCTAGACTTGGCAGCAGCATGAGGAGGCGGTATATAGGGGCCCATGGCAGATTAGGGGCCTGGCAGCAGCTATGTGAGGCCCGTAATCTGCCTGCACCCTATGTCAAAAAATTTAACACACCAGCAGTGTGAAGAGACCTGAAAGTGGCACATGGCAGCAGAGTGTGGCGATGGAGACAGCAGCAATGGGAGGCCGTACAGGGACCCATGAGAGACTCTGGACTTGGCAGCAGCATGAGGAGGCGGTATATAGGGGCCCATGGCAGATTAGGGGCCTGGCAGCAGCTATGTGAGGCCCGTAATCTGCCTGCACCCTATGTCAAAAAATTTAACACACCAGCAGTGTGAAGAGACCTGAAAGTGGCACATGGCAGCAGAGTGTGGCGATGGAGACAGCAGCAATGGGAGGCCGTACAGGGACCCATGACAGACTCTAGACTTGGCAGCAGCATGAGGAGGCGGTATATAGGGGCCCATGGCAGATTAGGGGCCTGGCAGCAGCTATGTGAGGCCCGTAATCTGCCTGCACCCTATGTCAAAAAATTTAACACACCAGCAGTGTGAAGAGACCTGAAAGTGGCACATGGCAGCAGAGTGTGGCGATGGAGACAGCAGCAATGGGAGGCCGTACAGGGACCCATGAGAGACTCTGGACTTGGCAGCAGCATGAGGAGGCGGTATATAGGGGCCCATGGCAGATTAGGGGCCTGGCAGCAGCTATGTGAGGCCCGTAATCTGCCTGCACCCTATGTCAAAAAATTTAACACACCAGCAGTGTGAAGAGACCTGAAAGTGGCACATGGCAGCAGAGTGTGGCGATGGAGACAGCAGCAATGGGAGGCCGTACAGGGACCCATGACAGACTCTAGACTTGGCAGCAGCATGAGGAGGCGGTATATAGGGGCCCATGGCAGATTAGGGGCCTGGCAGCAGCTATGTGAGGCCCGTAATCTGCCTGCACCCTATGTCAAAAAATTTAACACACCAGCAGTGTGAAGAGACCTGAAAGTGGCACATGGCAGCAGAGTGTGGCGATGGAGACAGCAGCAATGGGAGGCCGTACAGGGACCCATGACAGACTCTAGACTTGGCAGCAGCATGAGGAGGCGGTATATAGGGGCCCATGGCAGATTAGGGGCCTGGCAGCAGCTATGTGAGGCCCGTAATCTGCCTGCACCCTATGTCAAAAAATTTAACACACCAGCAGTGTGAAGAGACCTGAAAGTGGCACATGGCAGCAGAGTGTGGCGATGGAGACAGCAGCAATGGGAGGCCGTACAGGGACCCATGAGAGACTCTGGACTTGGCAGCAGCATGAGGAGGCGGTATATAGGGGCCCATGGCAGATTAGGGGCCTGGCAGCAGCTATGTGAGGCCCGTAATCTGCCTGCACCCTATGTCAAAAAATTAAACACACCAGCAGTGTGAAGAGACCTGAAAGTGGCACATGGCAGCAGAGTGTGGCGATGGAGACAGCAGCAATGGGAGGCCGTACAGGGACCCATGAGAGACTCTGGACCTAGCAGCAGCATGAGGAGGCGGTATATAGGGGCCTATGGCAGATTAGGGGCCTGGCAGCAGCTATAGGAGGCCCGTAATCTGCCAGCACCCTATGTCAAAAAATTAAACACACCAGCAGTGTGAGGAGACCTGAAAGTGGCACATGTTTGAGGCATGATTCATGGCGGATTTAGTCAGTTGTGTCAGGAACTGGTGGTTTGAAATCCAGACTAATCCACGCCTGATTCATTTTCACAAACGTGAGTCTCTCCACACTTTGGGTGGACAGTCGTGTCCTCCGCGGAGTTACAATACCTCCTGCCGCACTAAACACGCGCTCCGATGCCACGCTACTGGCCGGGCATGACAGCCTTTCAAGGGCAAATTCAGCTAGTTGGGGCCAAAGGTCAAGTTTCGTTGCCCAGTAGTCAAGGGGATTGTCTACCTCGGTTGGCAGGGTGCTGTCCAAGTAGGCCCAAGCCTGTTGTTTGAGCTCCTGCTCCAGGTCCACCTGATGCTGCTGCTGCTGCTGCGGCTGGTTAGTAGTTTCCTCACTGCGCTGGTGAAGAAAGCTACTCATCATCGACTGCAGACTGAGGCAGCCACTGCTGGTGGAGCTGCCACTGCTCCTACCACCCCACCCCTCCCCTGCTGCCATGCCAGCGGAACGCGAGCGCACAGGGCCCACAGTGTCTGAGGATGGACGTTGGCGCACAAAGGCAGAGACCAACTGACTACATAGGTGGTTTTTATAGTACGTAATTTTGGCCTCCCTCTCAGCAGGTGTGAAAAAGGCCACCATTTTGGACCGGTAGCGAGGGTCCAACAAGGTGGACAGCCAAAAGTCATCCCTCTGTCTGATGGTTATTATTCGGCTGTCGCTACGCAAGCAACCGAGCATGCTATGGGCCATTTGTGCCAAGGAATGCGAGGGACTCCCTGCCTCCATCTCCACAGCATACTGCCACGGTGCGTCTGGGTCCTCTGTCTCCTCCTCCTCCTCCTCTACCAGATGCTCCTGCTCCTCCACTCCTGTCCGCTGAGTGGAAAAACCACCCATTTCACTCAATAATTCCTGAGCACAAATGTCCTCCTCTACCTCCTCCTCTTCTTCCTGTCCTGCCCCCACAGGGGTCATGTGGCGTTGAGATCTGTGCGCCACGTCTACCGCACCCTGACCAGCCATTGTTAACAGCATTTGTTCCAGGACGTGCAACAGAGGAATGACGTCGTTCATCCCATAGTCCTGCCGACTCACGAATAGCGTGGCCTCCTCAAAGGGCCTGAGCAAGCGGCAGGTGTCACGCATGAGCTGCCAATGGCTGACATCTAAGTTACACAGGGGAGTACCTTTATCCGCTTGTAACATCAGGAAATCGGTGATGGCCTTTCGCTGCTCGTAAAGGCGGTCTAACATGTGTAGGGTTGAATTCCACCTTGTTGCAACGTCGCAGATCAGGCGATGCTGTGGAATTCCGTTCTGCCGCTGCAGCTCAATGAGGGTGTTCTTTGCGGTGTAGGAATGGCTGAAATGCATGCACAGTTTACGTGACATTTTAAGGATGTCTTGCAGTGGGATGGTGGATTTTAGGAACCGCTTGACAACCAGATTGAACACGTGAGCCATGCATGGCGCATGGCACAACCTTCCTTGACGCAGAGCAGACACCATGTTCTTTCCGTTGTCAGTCAACATGGTTCCGATTTTTAGTTTGCGCGGAGACAGCCATCTGTCGATTTCTCTGTTCATTACACTCAGCAGTTCCTCCCCTGTGTGACTACGTTCGCCAAGGCATACCAGGTGCAGCACAGCGTGACACCGTTGCGCCCTGCACATGTGATATGCCGGTCGGGTAATGGGACTTGGCACGGGGGTGGCGGCTGAGGACACGGCGGAAAAAGAGGTGGTAGAGGCGGACATGCTTGCTGGACCAAGGACGTGCAAACGTGGAGGCAAAAGCGTCGTGACCTGTCCAAGTTGCTGGTGCGGCTGTGCCGGCACCACGTTCACCCAGTGGGCCGTAAATGACATGTACTGTCCCTGACCGTAGTTACAGCTCCACACGTCGGCGCTGCCGTGCACTTTGGCAGAGACCGACATGCTCAAAGACTGGCCCACCATCTCTTCTACATGTGAATGCAGGGCTGGCACTGCCTTTTGGGCAAAGAAATGACGGCTTGGCACTCTCCACCGCGGCGCGGCACAAGCCATCATTTCTCGGAAAGGTGCTGAGTCCACCAGTTGGAAAGGGAGGGACTGCAGCACCAGCAACTTGGACAGGAGGACGTTCAGCTTTTGCACCGTCGGGTGCGTGCTCGCAAACTGTTGTCTCTTGGATACGGATTCCAAGAAAGACTGTTGACGGAATCCGAGAAGAGGAGTAGCAGGAGAAGGAGCATCTGAACGAGCGGAAGATGCCAATGAGCGACAACTCCCCTCAGCAGAGGTGTTGGAGCCTTGACTGGCTGATAGAGGGCGATTGACGACGTCGGGTGACGGAGCAAGTAACGGAGCGGGTGATGGAGCGGGGGCTGGGGCAGGCAGAACCGCCGTATGTTTATCACGGTTTTCCCAGGCCACCGAATGGTGACGCTGCATATGCTGACGCAACGCTGTAGTCCCAACATGGGCCCCCTGGCCACGCTTGCATTTCTGGCCACATAGTCGACATACGGCTACGTTTACTTCCTCGGGCGGCTTGAGGAAAAATTGCCACACCGCCGAGTAGGAAACTTTGCCCCCGCTACTCTTCACTGGCTGACTGCTACTTCCTCCGTGCGCACCGGCACCACTACTGGCCGTGGTGGTAGGCTGCAGTGGAGCTGGTGCTCTACTCCGTGGACGTTTGGCTCCACTGACACTGATGCGACCCTGCTGCTGTCTCCTGGGCAACCCACCGACTGTTTTGCTCGCTGCCAAGCTGCCACCCTCTTCTCCTGATGATGCGGAAGAAATTGCCTGATGACGACGAGGCTGCCAAGTGCGATCAACCTCCTCATCATCAAGTAGGGTCTCCGCCTCACTACTAGCCCCCTCGGCTGCGTCTGGGTCAGGAGACAGACCTGTCTCTAGACCGGCTACCGAGCCACTCTCCTCGCCAGTACTTGTTCGCTTGGCTGCTGAAAAGGCCGATGTCTCCCCCCGTTCCTGACCGCCCTCTGTTAGCTCTTCCTCACTGTACAGTGGGGCTGAGCCCACAGCATGCGATACTTCGCTTGGTGAGGGAACAGCAAAGGACAGGGGCAGGTAGAGGACACGTGATTTCAGTGGGCTTGGTCCCGGGCCATGCCAACTAACGGTTGTGTCTGACGTACCCACCGACCGTTGGCTGTAGGTGTCAGAGGTGACCTGGGAAGAGGAAGACGACCGAGCCAACCAATCAATGACGGCAGGGTTGTCGGTGGAGACACGACCGCTGGATGACACCGGGAGCACTGGCCTCTGGCTGCGAATACTGCTGCCTCGACCCCTTCCTCTGCTGCCACGTCTGCTCGCTCCTAAAACATTGCCTCCTCTGCCACTCCTCTGCATGTTGTCTGACATACTATTTAATTCAACGATTAGGTGTCCCTGAGTAACAATTCTCTGGCACTCAGTAACAATTCTGTCTGTCCCTGAGTATGAATTCTGTGGCCCTGAGTAACAATTCTGTGTCTGTGCGAGTAACAATTCTGTGTCTGTGCGAGTAACAATTCTGTGTCTGTGCAAGTAACAATTTTGTGTCTGTGCGAGTAACAATTCTCTGGCACTCAGTAACAATTCTGTCTGTCCCTGAGTAACAATTCTCTGGCACTCAGTAACAATTCTGTCTGTCCCTGAGTAACAATTCTCTGGCACTCAGTAACAATTCTGTCTGTCCCTGAGTATGAATTCTGTGGCCCTGAGTAACAATTCTGTGTCTGTGCGAGTAACAATTCTGTGTCTGTGCAAGTAACAATTTTGTGTCTGTGCGAGTAACAATTCTCTGGCACTCAGTAACAATTCTGTCTGTCCCTGAGTAACAATTCTCTGGCACTCAGTAACAATTCTGTCTGTCCCTAAGTAACAATTCTCTGGCACTCAGTAACAATTCTGTCTGTCCCTGAGTATGAATTCTGTGGCCCTGAGTAACAATTCTGTGTCTGTGCGAGTAACAATTCTGTGTCTGTGCAAGTAACAATTTTGTGTCTGTGCGAGTAACAATTCTCTGGCACTCAGTAACAATTCTGTCTGTCCCTGAGTAACAATTCTCTGGCACTCAGTAACAATTCTGTCTGTCCCTGAGTAACAATTCTCTGGCACTCAGTAACAATTCTGTCTGTCCCTGAGTATGAATTCTGTGGCCCTGAGTAACAATTCTGTGTCTGTGCGAGTAACAATTCTGTGTCTGTGCAAGTAACAATTTTGTGTCTGTGCGAGTAACAATTCTCTGGCACTCAGTAACAATTCTGTCTGTCCCTGAGTAACAATTCTCTGGCACTCAGTAACAATTCTGTCTGTCCCTGAGTAACAATTCTCTGGCACTCAGTAACAATTCTGTCTGTCCCTGAGTATGAATTCTGTGGCCCTGAGTAACAATTCTGTGTCTGTGCGAGTAACAATTCTGTGTCTGTGCAAGTAACAATTTTGTGTCTGTGCGAGTAACAATTCTCTGGCACTCAGTAACAATTCTGTCTGTCCCTGAGTAACAATTCTCTGGCACTCAGTAACAATTCTGTCTGTCCCTGAGTAACAATTCTCTGGCACTCAGTAACAATTCTGTCTGTCCCTGAGTATGAATTCTGTGGCCCTGAGTAACAATTCTGTGTCTGTGCGAGTAACAATTCTGTGTCTGTGCAAGTAACAATTTTGTGTCTGTGCGAGTAACAATTCTCTGGCACTCAGTAACAATTCTGTCTGTCCCTGAGTAACAATTCTCTGGCACTCAGTAACAATTCTGTCTGTCCCTAAGTAACAATTCTCTGGCACTCAGTAACAATTCTGTCTGTCCCTGAGTATGAATTCTGTGGCCCTGAGTAACAATTCTGTGTCTGTGCGAGTAACAATTCTGTGTCTGTGCAAGTAACAATTTTGTGTCTGTGCGAGTAACAATTCTCTGGCACTCAGTAACAATTCTGTCTGTCCCTGAGTAACAATTCTCTGGCACTCAGTAACAATTCTGTCTGTCCCTGAGTAACAATTCTCTGGCACTCAGTAACAATTCTGTCTGTCCCTGAGTATGAATTCTGTGGCCCTGAGTAACAATTCTGTGTCTGTGCGAGTAACAATTCTGTGTCTGTGCAAGTAACAATTTTGTGTCTGTGCGAGTAACAATTCTCTGGCACTCAGTAACAATTCTGTCTGTCCCTGAGTAACAATTCTCTGGCACTCAGTAACAATTCTGTCTGTCCCTAAGTAACAATTCTCTGGCACTCAGTAACAATTCTGTCTGTCCCTGAGTATGAATTCTGTGGCCCTGAGTAACAATTCTGTGTCTGTGCGAGTAACAATTCTGTGTCTGTGCAAGTAACAATTTTGTGTCTGTGCGAGTAACAATTCTCTGGCACTCAGTAACAATTCTGTCTGTCCCTGAGTAACAATTCTCTGGCACTCAGTAACAATTCTGTCTGTCCCTGAGTAACAATTCTCTGGCACTCAGTAACAATTCTGTCTGTCCCTGAGTATGAATTCTGTGGCCCTGAGTAACAATTCTGTGTCTGTGCGAGTAACAATTCTGTGTCTGTGCAAGTAACAATTTTGTGTCTGTGCGAGTAACAATTCTCTGGCACTCAGTAACAATTCTGTCTGTCCCTGAGTAACAATTCTCTGGCACTCAGTAACAATTCTGTCTGTCCCTGAGTAACAATTCTCTGGCACTCAGTAACAATTCTGTCTGTCCCTGAGTAACAATTCTCTGGCACTCAGTAACAATTCTGTCTGTCCCTGAGTAACAATTCTCTGGCACTCAGTAACAATTCTGTCTGTCCCTGAGTAACAATTCTCTGGCACTCAGTAACAATTCTGTCTGTCCCTGAGTAACAATTCTGTCTGTCCCTGAGTATGAATTCTGTGGCCCTGAGTAAGAATTCTCTGGCACTCAGTAACAATTCTGTCTGTCCCTGAGTAACAATTCTCTGGCACTCAGTAACAATTCTGTCTGTCCCTGAGTAAAAATTCTGTGGCCCTAATAACGTTTCTGTGGCCCTAAGTAACAATTCTCTGGCACTGAGTGAAAATTCTGTCTGTCCCTGAGTATGAATTCTGTGGCCCTAACTAGCGTTTCTTTGTCCCTAAATAACGATTCTGTGGCCCTCATTAACAAGTCTGTGTCCCTGAGTAATGGTTCTCTGTCCCTAAGTAACTTCTCTCTGTCCCCAATTCTCGTTTCTGTGGCCCTAACTCTGTCCCTGTCCCTAGTACAGAGCGGTCTGCCTCTGTTCAATGACTGCAGGCAAATGAAGATTTCCAAAATGGCCGCTATATATACCTCGACCATTACACAGTGCTGGCTGGCTGGCTGCTGATTGGCTGATGCGATCACATGTCGTTGAGGAATGCATTATGGGGCAGCGCGCCTTCTCTGCGCGCCTTCCCCGACATCCCCGCTCCGTCGCCGCACATGTCAGCCGCCATTTTCGGAAAAATTTCGATTCGCGCGTCCGAATTAGGCTGTTTTTCGGATTCGGCACGAATCGAAATTTTTCCGATATTCGACTCGAATTCCACTTCGGATACTTCGATTCGCTCATCTCTAGTTATAACTGTCACTTAAACCAATTAATTTACATGTATTGGGATTTTTTTAACCAAAATACATGTTGGCCTACATTTATGACGAAATTTGATTTTTGAAATTTTTTTACTGGATATGTTTTGTAGCAAAAAGTCAAAAATATAGTTTTTGTTTCAAAATTGTCAGCCTTTTTTAGTTTATATCGCAAAAAATAAAAAACGCAGAGGTGATCAAATACCACTGAAGGAAAACTCTATTTGTGGGAAAAAAGGACGTAAATTTCATTTGGGTGCAGCGTTGCATGACCGCGCAATTGTCAGTAACGCAGCGCCGTATTGCAAAAAAATAGTCTGGTCAAGAAGGGGGGTAAATCCTGCGGATGGTAAGCGGTTAATCACTTAATATCCGAATAATGGCTACAGTGCAGTGGTCCAGTCCTGGGAGGGTGTCTTATGATGTATGGAATACCTGTGCTTTCACTAGAAAGGATTCCTTTGTACTTGTTGCCACTGAAAAAATACCACGATGACACAAAGATAAAATGCTGAAGATAATTCCAGTTTCCAGTCGTATTGTTTGAAGCTTCCTGTTGTGCTCTGAACAATATGTTCCCGGTACTCAGACTGCTTATTCAGCTCAATACATGGCGGGCCTGCCTACTCCCAACTGCTGGTACAGAAAACATATCTGCAAACGCAGGGCCGCCTGCTGGAAGCAGGATCTATCTTTAGAGAGGGGAACCCGTCATACTGACATTTCTGTCTAGGCGGCAGGTTTAGTGAAGATGCAAATTTACTGCCTCCCGGACACTGTCTCCCCCTTCCTGTCAGCTTTCAGCGCTGTCGCACCCAAACAAAATTTAGAGACAGAGCTTTCTTTTGAGAGTATTTAATCACCACTGAGGGGTTTATTATTTTTTGCTAAACAAACACAAAAAGAAAAAAAATTAAAAAAATACATTTTTTCCTTAGTTTCTGTTCAAAAATGTTACACATAGGTCATTTTACTCCTTTGCTGATGTGTGCTGATGAGGCTGCACTGATAGGTGGTACTGATAGGTGGTACTGACAAGAAGGCACTGATGAGGCTGCACTGATAGGTGGTACTGACAAGAAGACACTGATGAGGCTGCACTGATAGGTGGTACTGACAAGAAGACACTGATGAGGCTGCACTGATAGGTGGTACTGACAAGAAGACACTGATGAGGCTGCACTGATAGGCAGTACTGATAGGTGGTACTGATAGGTGGTACTGACAAGAAGGCGCTGATGAGGCTGCACTGATAGGCGGTACTGATAGGTGGTACTGACAAAAAGGCGCTGATGAGGCTGCACTGATAGGCGGTACTGATAGGTGGTACTGATAGGTGGTACTGACAAGAAGGCGCTGATGAGGGTGCACTGATAGGCGGTACGGATAGGTGGTTCTGACAAGAAGGCGCTGATGAGGCTGCACTGATAGGCGGTACTGATAGGTGGTACTGACAAAAAGGCGCTGATGAGGCTGCACTGATAGGCGGTACTGATAGGTGGTACTGATAGGTGGTACTGACAAGAAGGCGCTGATGAGGCTGCACTGATAGGCGGTACTGATAGGTGGTTCTGACAAGAAGGCGCTGATGAGGCTGCACTGATAGGCGGTACGGATAGGTGGTTCTGACAAGAAGGCGCTGATGAGGCTGCACTGATAGGCGGTACTGATAGGTGGTACTGACAAGAAGGCACTGATGAGGCTGCACTGATAGGTGGTACTGACAAGAAGGCGCTGATGAGGCTGCACTGATAGGCGGTTCTGATAGGTGGTACTGACAAGAAGGCACTGATGAGGCTGCACTGATAGGTGGTACTGACAAGAAGGTACTGATGAGGCTGCACTGATAGGCGGTACTAATAGGTGGTACTGACAAGAAGGCACTGATGATGCTGCACTGATAGGCGGTACTGACAAGAAGGTACTGATGAGGCTGCACTGATAGGCGGTACTGATAGGTGGTACTGACAAGAAGGCGCTGATGGGGCTGCACTGATAGGTGGTACTGATAGGTGGTACTGACAAGAAGGCGCTGATGAGGCTGCACTGATAGGCGGTTCTGATAGGTGGTACTGACAAGAAGGCACTGATGAGGCTGCACTGATAGGTGGTACTGACAAGAAGGCACTGATGAGGCTGCACTGATATGTGGTACTGACAAGAAGGTACTGATGAGGCTGCACTGATAGGCAGTACTGATAGGTGGTACTGACAAGAAGGCACTGATGATGCTGCACTGATAGGCGGTACTTATAGGTGGTACTGACAAGAAGGTGCTGATGAGGCTGCACTGATAGGCGGTACTGATAGGTGGTACTGACAAGAAGGCGCTGATGAGGCTGCACTGATAGGCGGTACTGATAGGTGGTACTGACAAGAAGGTGCTGATGAGGCTGCACTGATAGGCGGTACTGATAGGTGGTACTGACAAGAAGGCACTGATGAGGCTGCACTGATAGGTGGTACTGACAAGAAGGCACTGATGAGGCTGCACTGATAGGTGGTACTGACAAGAAGGCACTGATGAGGCTGCACTGATAGGTGGTACTGACAAGAAGGCACTGATGAGGCTGCACTGATAGGTGGTACTGACAAGAAGGCACTGATGAGGCTGCACTGATAGGTGGTACTGACAAGAAGGCACTGATGAGGCTGCACTGATAGGCGGTACTTATAGGTGGTACTGACAAGAAGGCACTGATGAGGCTGCACTGATAGGCGGTACTGACAAGAAGGTACAGATGAGGCTGCACTGATAGGCAGTACTGATAAGCAGTACTGATAGGTGATACTGACAAGAAGGCACTGATGAGGCTGCACTGATAGGCAGTAATGATAGGTGGTACTGAAAAGAGGGCACTGATGAGGCTGCACTGATATGTAATTACCCACCACTGCCCGGTGATTACCGAGCATCACCAACGGGGAGGAAGACTGTTTTGTTTACTAACAGTTCTCCTCCCTGTCAGCTCGGGCACATTGCTCTGGATGGCTGTGCACAGTACAGCCACCCAGAGCAGTGTGCTTACAGTGATGCACCCCCCCCGCCCTCTAGTAAAATACTCCCAGCACACAGTTAACCCTTTGATCACATCTCATGTTAACCCCTTCCTGCCCAGTGCCATTAATACAGTCAGTGCTTTTTTTAGCTGTATTATGCCAGCCATACATGGGTTGAAATTCGACCAATTTTTATTCCGGAAATCAGAGTTAAGAATAACCGGCCAATTTTCGCTCTGTTAGTGGATTAATGGCACCGGCCGATTTTCGTGGTTCCTCCCCTTTTTGGTGATCGGGCATGTTGGAAAATTTATGAAAAACAACCGATTTTCGACTCAATGATGGTCAAATCGTACAATAGTTTTTCCAAAAAGAATATGCACATGAGCCGTGATCTGGAAGGAACAGAAGTATCGCCTGTTGTATGGGGTGAACTTTATGACTTGTCGGCGGAGTTTCTAAATCATTGATGGCACCATCGGATTACAGAGCGAACAACGTTTTCGGTTTTCGGATGGAAAATCGTTCAGAATTCGACCCATGTATGGCCTGCATAAGTGTCAGAGAGGATGTCAGTGACACCAAGTCAGTTCCCCCCAGTGTCAGAATATCCGCCGCAGTCCCGCTAAAAGTCACTGATCGCCGCCATTACTAGTAGAAAAAAAAAATCCCATTATATATACCGCCATTTGTAAACGCTAGAACTTTCACATCAACCAATTCATTTACATGTATTGAGATTTTTTTTTTTTTACCAAAGACATGTCGCAGAATACATTTTGGCCGAAAATTATGACATTTGATCTTTAAAAATTTTTTTTACTGGACATGTTTAACCACTTCCCGTCCGGCCGTTGTATATAAACGGCCAGACGGTGGCAGTGCAGGGTTGGGTGGCCGTTTATAAACGGCCTCCCCGCCCCCTGCTTGTGTGCGCTCCCCGGGAGTGCGCAGCACCGCAATCCGGTGCCCGCTGTGTCCTCCGGACACAGTGGAACACCGATTGTCGTATGGTCCTCTGTGCGAGGTCCCGATCATGTGATCACTGATTGGCCAATCAGTGATCACATGAAGAGTGGTAAGCAAGATGTCACTTCTGACATCATTGCTTACTATGTGTGAAATCTGTGAATGATCACAGAGGTCACATGGTACAAGGCTATTCACAACAGCCTTGTACCATGTGACAAGCTGTGACTAATCACAGCTCACTCAGTATTTCTAAATGGCTGCAAGAATGCAGCCAGAGAGAAGGAGAAATGATTGCTTTTACAGCCTTTATGGGTATAAAAGCAATCATTGTACAAAAAAAAAAAAAAAAAAAAAAATCTTCATCACCCCCCACAAATAGTGCAGTGTCACCATGGTGACACAGTACAGCTAGAGTGATAGTATGTAAAAAATAATAATAATAATATAAAAAAATAAAAATGTAACTTTTTTTTAATTATAATTTTTGGTTGTAAACTAATTTGGGTTTTTTTTTTACTAAAAAGATAACTGAATACATTTTGGCCAAGATTTAGGATGAAATATTATTTATTTGCAAAATTGTATAAGAAAAACACTTTTTTTCAACATTTTTGGACATTTTCATTTATACAGCAAAAAAAAAAAAAAAAAATCCCAGTGGTGAATAAATACCACCAAAACAAAGTTTTATCTGTCTCAAAAAAATGCTAAAATATTCATATGAATACAGTGTTGCATGACCGTGCAATTGTCATTCAAAGTGTGATAGAGCTGAAAGCTGAAAATTGGCCTGGACAGGAAGGGGGTGAAAGTGAAAGTGAAATTTAATAGCAAAAAGTCCAAAATATTGTTTTTTTTTCTCAAAATTGTCAGTCTTTTTTTTTTTATAGTGCAAAAAATTAAAAATGCACAGGTGATCAAATACCATCGAAAGAAAGTTCAATTTGTGGGGAAAAAAGGACGTAAATTTAATTTGGGTGCAGCGTTGCAAGACCGCGCAATTGTCAGTTAAAATAACGCAAAAAATAGTCCTGGTCAGGAAGGGGGGTAAATCCTCCGGAGGGTGAGTGGGTAATAAATGTCATTTTATAGCCAATTCATGTTCTGTTTCTTAGCGCAGTGCCTTAAAAGTCCCTATTTTTGGAGGTTATGCAGGCCATAGATGGGGAGAAAACCGGCCGATTTTTCTTTAAAAAAATGAAAAATCGGTCGTTCAAGCGGCCGACGTTACCAGGAACGGTAAAAAAAAAAAAAAACGGCGATTTTCATCCCGTCTACAGCCGGCAAAAAGTGTCCCTGCAGAGAGCTCCGCTATTTCTTTGACAGTTCTTTGACATTTATAGCGGTTGCAACAATGTATCTATTTGTATCCATTTTGGATACAGATGTTTTTATTCAGAAACAGATACATTGTTGCAGCCGCTATAAATGTCAAAGAACTGTCAAAGAAATAGCGGAGCTCTCTGCAGGGACACTTTTTGCCGGACTGGAATTCCTCTTCTTCTTCTTCATCCTCTTCTTCATCTTCTTCATCCTCTTCTTCATCCTCTTCTTCTTCTTCTTCTTCATCCTCCTCTTCTTCTTCATCCTCTTCTTCATCCTCTTCTTCTTCTTCATCCTCCTCTTCTTCTTCATCCTCCTCTTCTTCTTCTTCCTCTTCTTCATCCTCCTCTTCTTCATCATCCTCCTCTTCATCATCCTCCTCTTCATCATCCTCCTCTTCATCATCCTCTTCCTCTTTTTCTTCTTCTTTTTGTCTTCCTCTTGCAGGTCACTGCTCATGCGCAGATTTTTTTATCGGTAAAAAGATCGGCCGATTTGCCCATAATTGGCGCGAAAATCGGCTGATTTTTTTCCAACTTTACCGATAAAAAAAAATCTGCCAAAATACCAAAAAACGGCCGAAGAATTAGCCCACTAACGATCCGAAAATCGGCCGATTTTATTTTCGGCCGAAAAATCGGCCGATTTTCGACCCATCTATGGCCTGCATTACTCCTTTTTTTGGATTTATAAATGCATTGAGTTGTTGCCATGTGATTGGCTGATTAGCGAGTTGTGTGTGGTCAGTCTCTGACCTCATATCGGCCATATCTGGACAAGCAGACACATTTTGTGAAATCAATCCTTCCAAAGAACAAAACATCAGAACTGTTCTGGAAGATAGACGGGTGATGTGCACCAGCCCAGCAGAAGAGTCCCATGAAAGGGTTAATGCTGATGATGAGCAGTTCATTTCTTGAAGCACAGCCCCCTCTACTGGTCACCTCAATGTTAGAAAGAAATCATAAGAGCGAAGACATTGATCAGACCCGAATTCAAACCAGCTGATCTGATTAGCCCCAGATACCCATAGATAAGAAATGGATATAGGCCGGCCATACATGGGTTGATTTTCGAACGATTTTTCATTCGAAAATCGGACCCAAGAATAATCGGCTGATTTTCGCTCTGTTAGTGGGGCAATGGCACCAGCCGATTTTTGTGGTTCCTCCAAATTTTGCTTATCAGGCACGCTGGAAATTTCCTGAAAAATGACTGATTTTCAAAATCATTGGTGACACCATCAGATTACAGAACGAACAATGTTTTCAATTGAAAAATCATTCGGAATTCGACCCATGTATGGCCTGTATGCTCGATGTTTTTGATTTTTGATCAAAAAATCGTTTGGAATTCGACCCATGTATGTCCTGCATAAGTGGCATGCTAAGCCCGGCCATACATGGGTCAATTTCAGAACGATTTTTCTTTCCAAAATCGGACCTAAGAATAATCGGGCGATTTTCGCTCTGTTAGTGGAGGAATGACACCGGCCAATTTTCGTGGTTCCTCCAAATTTTGCTTATCGGGCATGCTGGAAAATTCGTGAAAAACTACCGATTTTCAAAATCATTGGATTACAGAACTAACGATGTTTTCGATCAAAAAATCGTTCAGAATTCGACCCATGTATGGCCTGCTTAAGTGGCATGCTAAGTCCGGCTATACATGGGTCGATTTTCAAACAACTTTTAATTCGAAAATGGGACCTAAGAATAATCGGCCGATTTTTGCGTTCTTAATGGGGATTGCACCGGCAGCTTTTCGTGGTTCCTCTCCATTTCATTTATCGGGCATGCTGGAAGATTTGCGAAATCATTGGTGGCACCATCGGATTACAGAACGAATTATGTTTTTGATTTTCGATCAAAAAATCGTTCAGAATTCGACCCATGTATGTCCTGCTTAAGTGGCATGCTAAGGCCGGCCATACATGGGTCGATTTCAGAACGATTTTTTTTTCTCAAAAATTGGCCCTAAGAATAATCGGGCGATTTTCACTCTGTTAGTGGGGCAATGGCACCGAACGATTTTCATGGTTCATCCCCATTTCATTTATTGGGCATGCTGGAAAATTCGTGAAAAACGATCAGTTTTCAAAATCATTGGTGGCACCATCGGATTACAGAATGAACGATGTTTTCGATCGAAAAATCATTCGGAATTCGACCCATGTATGGCCTGCTTAAGTGGCACGCTAAGGCTAATGGGTCAATTTCCGAACGATTTTTCATTCAAAAACTAAGAATAATCTGCCAATTTTCGCTCTGTTATGCTGGTTATAGACGGTTCGAAAATCGGATGATTTTTGCACTGTTAGTGGGTTAATTGGTCGACCATTTTTAGGGTTTTTTGCACATTTTTTTCGGTCATGTTGGAAAATTCATGGCCGATTTTGACGATCGGCCGATTTTCCCGGCAATGATGGACAAATCGGCCGATGGTTTTACTGATAAAAAATCTGCGCATGAGCCGTGACCTGCAAGGGACAGACGTTATGGGGTGAACTCTATGATTTTGTCAGCTGATTTTTGTTACCGTTGGTGGTAACGTCGGTCGACCGAACGACCGATTTTTTTTCAAAAAATCAACCAATGTTCGACCCGTCTATGGCCTGCATAAGTGGGGACGTTGGTTAGACCCAAATTAAAACCAGATGATCTGATTAGCCCCAGATACCCATAGATACGAAATGTATTAATGCCCCGTACACACTATAAGAAAATCGTACGAAAATCCGATCGTCCGATAATTGGATTGTTAGTACACAGCTTTCGAGAGCCGATCACGACAATTCGTATGACAATATCCGAAGGGACAAGCACAAACATTTTTCTCGTACGATACCAGACCGTATGATTTTTGTTTAATCAGCACAGTAGTCGTCTGAAAATACAATACAAATACAACAAAATACATGACATCACTTTCCAAATTCTGTTCTTTCATAGGAGAATTTTCGTATCTTCAGTAACCTTTTCACTTTCGATGTGAGACTAGCAGGTGAAAAAAAAATGGGCGATCGTTCATCCGATATTCTCATCGTGTGTATGGGGCTTTAGGCCGGCCATACATGGGTCGATTTTCAAACAATTTTTCATTTGAAAATCAGACCTAAGAATAATCGGGCGATGTTCGCTCTGTTAGTGGGGCAATGGCTCCGGACGATTTTCGTGGTTCCTCCCCATTTAGTTTATCAGGCATGCTGGAAGATTTTTGCGAAATCATTGGTGGCACCATTGGATTACAGAACGAATGATGTTTTTGGTTTTTGATCGAAAAAATCATTTGGAATTCGACCCATGTATGGCCTGCTTAAGTGACATGCTAAGGCCGGCCATACATGGGTCAATTTTCAAACAATTTTTTGTTCAAAAATCGGACCTAAGAATAATTGGCCGAATTTCGCTCTGTTAGTGGGGCAATGGCTCCGGCCGATTTTCATGGTTCCTCCCTATTTCATTTATCAGGCATGCTGGAAAATTCTTGAAAAATGACCAAATTTTCAAAATCATTGGTGGCACCATCGGATTACAGAACAAATGATGTTTTTGATTTTTGATCGAAAAATCGCTAGGAATTCAACCCATGTATGGCCTTCTAAAGCTGTTGTTTTACCTTTTAACCACCTCCCGCCCACCATATGGTAATATGACGGACGCAAGGCGGTTCTCTCGTTCTGGGAGGACGTCATATGATGTCCTCCCATTCTCACTGCGCATGCGTGGCTCCCGGAGCACGGCCCTCGTACACAGCGGATCACCGATCCACGGAAAGTGCCGAAGATCTCGGCTCGGTCATGTAATAAGAAGAAGATGATTTTTTTCCAACTTCACCGATAAAAAAAATGTGCCAAAATCCTGAAAAATTAACCCACTAATGGTGCGAAAATCGGCCGATTTTTTTCGGCCGAAAAGTCGGCCGATTTTCGACCCGTCTATGGCCTGCATTAGAGTCAGGTGTATGATTCACCAATTATACCAAGCCAGGTGCTAATGATCATCAATTTCATCTGCAGGTTGAAACACGGCCATTAACTGAAATAGAAACAGCTGTGTAACGGCTACACGGGTCAAATTCCAAACAAATTTTCTTTAGAAAATCGGAAATTTCATGTGTTTTGTAATCCGATGGCGCCACCATTGATTTTGAAATTCGACCAACTAAGCCTTCAATTTATCTTCATGTTGCTACAGAAAAGAATTTTCATGGCCAAGAATTTTCTTTTCTTTCCATGCTCATTTCATTTTCAGTTAAATTTCTCATACAATTTTCCCATCATTGATTAGAAATTTGTTCATTTTTCAAAAAATTTTCAACATTTTTGATCACTCAAATTCGATGGTCACTCGAAAAGCAGCCCACTAATGGTGTGAAATTCAAATGAAAATTCTTAGAACAGATTTTTGAACGAAAACTGTTTTTTTGAAATTCGACCCATGCTTAATGCAGGCCATCTATGGGTCTAATTCTGAACAAATTTTCTTTAGAAAATTAGAAATTTTGTGCATTTTGGTATCTGATGGTGCCAGCATTGATTTTGAAATTCGACCAACCAAGCCTTCAGTTTCACCTCATGTTGTTAAAGGAAAGAATTTTAGTGGCTGGGAATCTTTTCTTTCCAGGTCACATCTCATGCTTTTTTATTTTTCAATTATATTTTTTGCACGATTCTCCCATCATTGATAAGAAATTAGTTGGTTTTTCAAAAAATTTCCAACATGCCCGATCGCTCAAATTCGATGGCCGCATGAAAATTGGCCAATGCTGCGGCCCCACTAATGGTGCAAAATTTGAACGAAAATTCTTAGTTACGATTTTGTAAAGAAAATTCTTTGGGCGTTTGACCCATGTATGGCCTGCATAAGTTCACCCAAAAAAAATAAATAAATAAAAACACATCTTTTTGCAGGTAAAAAAAAAAAACAACCTGCATTTATTTTTTTATTGTGACCCTGTACAGCATTGCACCTGCAATCAGCAGATCGTGGGTGCAATGCAGAGCTCTTGTGGATTGTCAGTGTCAGCCGCTCGTATCTCGTACAGACAGGCAGTTATTCAAGAAGAATCAATGAACTACAGTGGATATGAAAAGTCTACACACCCCTGTTAAAATGTCAGGTTTCTGTGATGTAAAAAAATGAGACAAAGATAAATCATTTTAGAACTTTTTCCACCTTTAACCACTTGCCCTCCAGAGGATTTACCCCCAGGCTATTTGTTGTGTTATGGTGCTGCATTACTTTAACTGACAATTCGGCGGTCATGCAACGCTGCACCCAAAAGGGGTCCAACCCAATACTAGCAAGGAGCACCTAATAAAGTAGCCAGAGAGAGTGTGTGTGTATATATATATAAAATGTTTCTAGCAAAAACAAAATGCTTGTAAAAAAATAATTTTTACATGGATGAGAGAAATGTCAGGATTGCCCTAGGGATCAAGTGACTATTATTATTAATAATAATAATAACAATAATGCTAATAACTACATAATAATAACAATAATGCTATTAATAAATACTTTTTTTATTATTATTAATAATAATAATGCTATTAATAAATACTTTTTTTATTATTAATAATAATAATGCTATTAATAAATACATTGGTTTTTATTATTATTATTATTATTATTATTATGTTACACCTCACTGGTTCTTATTTCTGCATCTAAGTGGAGAAATTCAGTAGGGAGGGGTGATAGAGAAACATGTCTAAAGCATATGTCAGCTAATAAGTCAGCTGCTAAAATGGAATGTGAAGTTGGCAAAGTATGACTTTACTAACTGGTGTCTGAATTCCTGAAGAACCTTAACAGGATTTCTAGTTGGTGAATTATATCTGATTTTCACCTTAATGGGCTTTGGTGGGAGATTAAAAAATGTTGAATTTTTGCCAACATCTGGTTTATTCTTTAGGAGTAAAAATGCTTGTTTGAAAATTTTTTTTCTCTAGCTCCGTCTAACAGAGGTTACACCTAATTTTTCAGTGAAAATATATATATTTTTTTTTCAATAAATAAAGAGAACACACAAAACAACATAATAAAGTGCAGGGGTCAAGATAAGTAACATACAAAACAATATAATAGAGTGCACGGGTCAGGATAAATAACATACAAAACAACATAATAGAGTGCAGGGGTCAGGAAAGGTAACACACAAAACAACATAATAGAGTGCAGGGGTCAGGATAAATAACATACAAAACAACATAATAGAGTGCAGGGGTCAGGAAATGTAACACACAAAACAATATAATAGAGTGCACGGGTCAGGATAAATAACATACAAAACAATATAATAGAGTGCACGGGTCAGGAAAGGTAACACACAAAACAATATAATAGAGTGCACGGGTCAGGAAAGGTAACACACAAAACAATATAATAGAGTGCACGGGTCAGGAAATGTAACACACAAAACAATATAATAGAGTGCACGGGTCAGGATAAATAACATACAAAACAATATAATAGAGTGCACGGGTCAGGAAAGGTAACACACAAAACAATATAATAGAGTGCACGGGTCAGGATAAATAACATACAAAACAACATAATAGAGTGCACGGGTCAGGAAAGGTAACACACAAAACAATATAATAGAGTGCACGGGTCAGGAAAGGTAACACACAAAACAATATAATAGAGTGCACGGGTCAGGAAAGGTAACACACAAAACAATATAATAGAGTGCACGGGTCAGGAAAGGTAACACACAAAACAATATAATAGAGTGCACGGGTCAGGAAAGGTAACACACAAAACAATGTAATAGAGTGCACGGGTCAGGATAAATAACATACAAAACAACATAATAGAGTGCAGGGGTCAGGAAAGGTAACACACAAAACAACATAATAGAGTGCAGGGGTCAGGAAAGGTAACACACAAAACAACATAATAGAGTGCACGGGCCAGGATAACATACAAAACAACATAATGTACAGTATATAGTGCAGGGGTCAGGATACCCTTTAAGGAGCTTACAATCTAAGGTCCCTAACTCACATTCATACACACACTAGGGCCAATTTAGACAGGAGCCAATTAACCTACCAGCATGTCTTTGGAGTGTGGGAGGAAATCGGAGTACCCGGAGGAACCCCACGCAGGCACAGGGAGAACATGGAAACTCCAGGTAGGTAGTGCCGTGGTTGGGATTCCAAACAACGGCCCTAGTACTGCCAAGTGGAATTGCTAACCATTTAACCACTGTGCTGCCCATTAACCCTTTGATTGCCCCAGGTGTTAACCCCTTCCTGCCCAGTGTCATTAGTACAGTGTCAGTGCTTTTTATTAGCACTATTCACTGTATTGGTGTCATTGGGATGTCAGTGACAGTTAGTCAGTTCCCACCCAGTGTCAGAATGCCCGCCGCAGTCCCACAATAAGTTGCTGATCGCCGCCATTACTAGTATAAAAAAATAATCACTGTATAAGTGTCATTGGGTTGTCAGTGACACCAAATCAGTTCCCCCCAGTGTCAGACTGCCCACTGCAGTCCCACTATAAGTCGATGATTGCCGCCATTACTAGTAAAAATTAAAAACAATCCCAGTATCTATACCGCCATTTGTAAACGCTATAACTTTCACGTAAACCAATTAATTTACACGTATTGGGATTTTTTTTTAGCAAAGACATGTCGCAGAAATTTTGGCCTAAATTTATGACGGAATTTGTTTCTTTAAACATTTTTTACTGGACATGTTTAACAGCAAAAAGTCCAAAATACTGTTTTTCTTTTTCAAAATTGTCGGTCTTTTTTTGCTTACAGCGCAAAAATAAAAAATGCAGAGGTGATAAAATATGACTGAAAGAAAGCTCTATTTGTGGGGAAAAAAAGGTCATAAATTTAAATTGTGTACAGTGTTGCATGACTGCGCAACTGTCAGTTAAAGAAACGCAGCGCTGAATCGCAAAAAAAATGGCCTGGTCAGGAAGGGGGGGAAATCCTCTGCAGGGTAACAGAAACTTTCTAGTAGATACGTATGTCAGTATATCACAACAGATCTATTATATCCTGATTAACTCTTTAACCTTTCTGGCGGCAGTATTCATAATAGAAACTAAAGGAACATGATATTATAGGGTGGATATCCAGGGCTGTTCAGCACGTACGGCTCAGTGAATCTTGCTGTTCTGTGCGGGGCCTTTAGGTGTCACTTCCATGACAGTAAAGGGAAGCAGGAAGAGGAAAGGAGTCACATACACGGCCTACGCTGGGCGTGCTGGTGAGTGAAATCCACAAACAAGGCCGTGCAGCATGATTAGAGGAAAGAGCAGACATTGCACTTGATTCGTGTCCTTCCTGAACAATCCCATTGAGGAAGGCTCGGTGGACAAAGACACATTTCAAATGCTGAGTAGGTCTTCCATTCACACCGACTTGCATGGGGAAGATCAGCAAGCATATCCCCTGTACATAAACCCTGGATTGAGCACTTATTATTATTATTCAGGATTTATATAGTGCCAACAGTTTGCTCAGCACTTTACAATATAAAGGGAGACAATACAGCAACAATACAGTTCAATACAAGAGGGTTAGGAGGGCCCTGATCCTTGGAGCTTACAATCTAAAAGGGAGGGGCAAGTGATACAAAAGGTAGTAACTGTGGGGGATGAACTGATAGGAGAAACAAAAGATTTGGTTATTAGCTGAAGGCGGGATAGGCTTCCCTGAAGAGATAGGTTTTCAGAGATCTCCTAAAAATTAGTAGGCTATAGTCAGATAGATTGGAGTAGAGAGTTCCAGAGGATGGGTTAGGCTCCTGGAGAAGTCCTGGAGACAAGTATGGAAGGAGGAGACAAGGGAGGTAGAGAACAGAAGGCCATGGGAGGAGCGGAGAGTACGGTTTGGGTGTTATTTGGAGACAAGATTGGTGATGTAATTTGGAGAAATGTTATAAATGGTTTTATATGTTATTGTTAATGTTTTGAATTTTATCCGTTGGGCAATGGGAAGCCAGTGGAGGGATTGGCAGAGAGGGATGGCGGATACGGAACGGTTAGTAAGGTGGATGAGTCTGGCAGCAGCGTTCATGATAGACTGAAGAATTCCTGGAGACGAGCATGGGAGAAGGAGACAATAAATTACTATTATTATACAGGATTTATATAGCGCCGACAGTTTGCTCAGTGCTTTACAATATAACAGGAGACAATACAGCAACAATACAGTTCAATACAAGAGGGATAGGAGGGTCCTAATCCTTGGAGCTTACAATCTAAAAGGGAGGGGATGGTGGTACAAAAGGTAATAACTGTGGGGGATGGACTGGTAGAAGATTTGGTTATTAGCTGAAAGTGGGATAGGCTTCCCAGAAGAGATAGGTTTTCAGAGATCGCCTAAAAGTAGGCTATAGTCAGATAGATTGGAGTAGAGAGTTCCAGAGGATGGGGGAGGCTCTGGAGAAGTCCTGGAGACAAGCATGGGATGAGGAGACAAGAGAGCTAGAGAACAGGAGGCCATGGGAGGAGCGGAGAGTATGGTTCGGGTGATATTTGGAGACAAGATCAGTGATATAATTTGGAGCAGAGTTATAAATGGCTTTATATGTTATTGTTAATGTTTTGAATTTTATCCGTTGGGCAATCAGAAGCCAGTGGAGGGATTGGCAGAGAGGGGTGGCAGATACAGAACAGTTAGTAAGCGGCAGCATTCATGATAGACTGAAGAGGGGATAGCCTGCGATGAGGTAGGCCAATGAGGAGGGAGTTACAATAGTCAAGGCGGGATATAACAAGGAAGTGGATAAGTTGCTTAGTGGTTTCCGAGGTTAGGAACGGTCGTATCTTGGAGATGTTGCGGAGGTGAAGTCTACACGATTTGGACAGTGATTGGATTTGGGGCTGAAAGGATGGATGGGAGTCTAGGATTACACCTAGTACCCTGGCGTGAGGGGAGGGACTGATGGTTGTGTTATTGATCTTGATGGAGAAGTCAGGGGAGGGGGCACAGGCTGGAGGGAATAGTATGAGCTCCATTTTGGAAAGATTGAGTTTGAGGAAGTGGAGTGACATCCATGCCGATATGTCACTTAGTAGGTTAGTAATGCGAGTGGAGACTGAAGGGGTGAGGTGAGGAGTAGAAAGATAGATTTGTTTACATTGGGTACACAAATATGTGGCTCCTTGGTGCCAAGGCCCAGCCACCAAGAGCCCACATATTTACGTGCACTTGGCGCCACATGGTTAAAATTGCAAGTAGGAACACTCGTTCCTGAAATGTGATTTCTGCATGGGGCCTGATAAGTTACTAGACAAGTTGTACGCATCTAAATGCGAGTACCTAGGTGCGTATTTTACGCATGATCTTCTGCTTTTTCTGCCAGAAAAAAACCTGTGTTCCATGCAGAAAATATGCATACGCCCCATGTGAATAAACCCTCATTACAAACAGTCTACAAACAAAAATGTGCATCGCTTTTACAAAAAAAGTAGGACAACGCTGCATCTAAGGCTGTACATACCTGCAGATTTTACACCTGTACCCACATAAAAGAAAAATATATTTGAAATATATTTTAAAAATATTCTTCCCAAATATATTGACATATATTTGAAATGCTACAATTTTGGCCATATTCAATATATTTCAATAACTATATACATATATTCTGCATGTTGAAATGCGTTTTTATTACAAAATATATGACAAATATTTTTAAAAATACGTTTCAAATACACTGTATGTCTTTAAAAATACAAATCTACATTTTTGTAATGCATTTACAAATATATGTAAAAATATATGTTAAAATTACTTTTTTATATGTAAAAAAAAACTGAATATATTTAAAAAAATATATTTTTAACAATATTTTTCGAATATATTGTAATATATAAAAAACGCATTTCAACATGCAGAGTATATATATATATATATTGATATATATTGAATACGGCCAAAATTGTAGCATTTCAAATATAGGTCAATATATTTGGGAAGAATATTTTTTAAATATATTTTAGATATATTTTTCTTCCATATGGGAAAGCACATATACGCATATGCACTAGAAGGATTTTATGCGACATAATTGTACATACTTTAGATGCATATTTTATGCAGGATCTTCTGTTAGCTCTACAAGCAAAAACCTGCACAAAATATACATAGTTTCGTATGATTGAACGCTCATGCATAGATCTGCGTCTAGAAACAAAAATGTGCGCTATGTTCAGCAGTGTACAAAATAGTAGGACACAGCTAAGTCTGGGGTCATACATATGTGCAGATTTTATGCATGTATGTGTCTAAACACGTATGTGCATACACACATCAAATCTTACAAAGAATTATAGCATTCATACGTGTCTAATAATAAGTACTGTAGGTGTGTATTTTAGGCAGGATCTGTCTACAAAAACTGCATTCCATGTAGAAAATACGCATATGCCCGTGTGATTGAGCCCTCGGTGGGACGTCTACTGACTGAAGTGTGCACCGCATTTTGCACCTTATACATACATTGAATCACTTTCTCATCTGACATTTTGATGTTGTAATTCCCTTTTTTTCCATGAGATGGCACATGGAGTTATGGTACAGTATGTGGTTAACATGCGTTTACTAGATATTATGGTTCATTTTAATTCTAAGGATGTGGTTGTTTAAACTGATATATATATTTGATAACCTGTGCAGAAGATACAGATAGACGTGCTATTATATCTTCATATATTTTGTATATTATCTCTTCGTGTGAATTATTGAATAACCTTTACTAGAGGGCATGCTTCAAAAAAGATTAGCCTTAAATCAGATCTGGGAAAATTGCTGCCCTTTGGCCTCATCCGACCCCTTGGCGGTCCCTATTAGGTCCTTGGGCCACATCCAGCCCCTTGACTGTCCATATCCAACCCTTGGGCAACATCCAGCACCTTGGCTGTCCCTATTAGGTCCTTGGGCCACATCCAGCCCTTTGGCTGTTCCTTTCGGGCCCTTGAGCCACATCCGGCCCCTTGGCTGTCCATATCCAGCCCTTGGGCCACATCCAGCACCTTGGCTGTCCCTATTAAGCCCCTGGGCCACATCCAGCCCTTTGACTGTCCCTATCTAGCCTTTGAGCCACATCCGGCCCCTTCGCTGTCCATATCCAGCCCTTGGGCCTCATCCAGCCCCTTGGCTGTCCCTATTAGGTCCTTGGGTCACATCCAGCCCTTTGACTGTCCCTATCTAGCCCTAGAGCTACATCCGGCCCCTTCGTTGTCCATATCCAGCCCTTAGGCCACATCCAGCACCTTGGCTGTCCCTATTAAGCCCTTGGGCCACATCCAGCCCTTTGACTGTCCCTATCTAGCCTTTGAGCCACATCCGGCCCCTTCGCTGTCCATATCCAGCCCTTGGGCCTCATCCGGCCCCTTGGCTGTCCCTATTAGGTCCTTGGGTCACATCCAGCCCTTTGACTGTCCCTATCTAGCCCTTGAGCCACATCCGGCCCCTTCGTTGTCCATATCCAGCCCTTAGGCCACATCCAGCACCTTGGCTGTCCCTATTAAGCCCTTGGGCCACATCCAGCCTTTTGACTGTCCCTATCTAGCCCTAGAGCCACATCCGGTCCCTATATTGGTCGCCACTGTACCCATGCACTTCTCCACTGATCACCACTTCAGTAGAGACTGCCACTTTTCCAACAAGTTTCTCTAGTGCTTGGCCCTTCATCTGGTTTCTTCACTCTACCCCCACACTTCTTCACTGTCTGGCAGTGTCACGTTGTATGCAGAGTACTCTTCCACTGCCTGTATTGTATACTTCACTAACTGCCACCAGGATTTTGATAGGTCAGATCCTATCCATAAGGACAAAGAAGTGGGCTGGGCAGATGTTTGGACCGATACAGCTCTCCTATGTCACACATTTGTCAGTCTTGTCCTCCAAGTGTGGCCTTTGTTGTACTGGCACATAATTTGTGTGCCTATGTCATAAAACAGGGATATAGGCCAGTCATTCACTTCAATCTGATGCTGACGTATAACTGTGAGAACCCAAATACTATAGGATACCATTGGTAGACAGGCCTTAAGTTCTTCAACTTTTCACCAAAGCATTACGGTAGTGCACCGGCCCTTGGTACCTGTTTCCAGACATGCAACAGCAAACTCACTCTGCTCTATACTTAAAGAGTAACTCCACTTTTGTTGAGAAACGAAAAACATTCCCCTCTAGGTAATCAATGTACATTGTAAGGATATGAACAAATTTGTTGCACATTCCTACCTGTTTCTGCTCTGAAGGAATAGTTGTTTATTTCACCATGTCCTTTTCAGACAGATTCTAAATGGGAGAGTCTGGTTCATTATAATCACCTGGTGCACTCTGTGTACTAATGAGGAAAGTTGCAGTGTCTGCATCCCTTTAGAAGTAGTTAACCCTTAGGGAGTATCTCCCCAAAACTGAAATTTCTGTTGCAGAGGATGCCTAAAATCTGACTTGTATTTTAGTGCAGACTTCTGTGAAAATCAATGAGCCAATCACACAAGGAAATTATATTTTTGGAGGCATTCTTTGCATCAGCAGTGTACAAAACGCTTCCAGGTTGCCATATTGCATTCAATTTTTACAGAAAATTACAATGGCTGCAGATTGAAATGGAATGGTAATTTTTAATAACATAACTATATATGGCTTGAGTACAGGGGCGGACCAGGGGCGGACTGACCATTTGGAAACTCAGGCACTACCCGAGGGCCCGGGGTCAGTAGGGGGTCCCATGAGATGCCCTGGTAGCTTTTTCATAGGCTTTTTTGAGGTCTATTTCCACTGGGGTGGACTGACAACTCATGGGGCCCCCGGGCAATTGGGGATCATGGGGCCCCTGTGTCCTTGCACACTCAAAACACACCCAAAAAAGCCTATAAAAAGGTACCAGGGGCATTTTATGGGGCCTGCTAGTAATCCCTGGCCCTCGAGTAGTGCCCGAGTGCTCGAATGGTCAGTCTGCCCCTGCTTGAGTAGCTATTGTATATGCTATATATTTTTTTTTTTTATACAAAAGTAAAGTTACCCCTTAAGTAACAATATACAATCTGAAAAATGAAAGTGATGCAATAGATGTTTGCAGTTTTTGTGATAATTTGGGAGTGTAACCTACTTACAACTGATTGCACGTTGTATATAATTCTTCTACAGATAATGGAAAAAAATAAACATCAGCAAGGCGAAAGCATCCTGAAGGCTGCTGATTATGGATCAAAAGTTGCAACTAAGGAACAAGAGGATTCCCAAGTCCCTCCAAAGTCTGAAGACAGTGCACCCCAACTACAGATGGGGGAAAAGAAAGTGGACGATATGAGATTCATGATCACATGTACAAACTGGTACTGAGGAACCCCATTCTATAAAGAGTTATTGTGGAATATTATTTGTTTAACGTTCTATGGTGAAGCCTGCTATGAAGACTCAAAAGGATCGAGTGTAAAATTGCCAAATGTATATAAAAAGTACTGAATATCATTCTTGCTGTTTGTCTGCTGTCTAAAGGTTCCAAAGAACAAACCTTTTTTGTTTTCTATAGAGTGGGTAAGAGAACCTCTTTCAGTGTGTAGCGCCCCTCCTGCATAAGGTAGAGAAGTGGCAGGGAGAAGGCTAGCATTTACCTCTTGGTGATCCATGGCCACAGTGGAGAGCATCACGTGACAGAGAAGGGCACCAGTCACTTTAGTATTTGCAAGTTTTATTGCTTCAGTTTAACAGGGAGAGAAGGATAGAGCTAGGTCTCCATTAGCATTGAGGGCTTCCAGAATCCTTTAGCACAAGATAGTACCAGGATCCCCGGAGGGCAGTCACCGATCCATTCTAGCAGACCACCATTGGATTCTTCCACCTTAGAAACACCCTTTTCGACCAGGTATGGCAGCTTAAAGAATTCTGTGCTAGGTTCTATAGGACCACACTGCACAACAATTTGCACACATCCTCCCCAGGCTGAAGCCCAGTGGAAATAGACCTCAACAGGTCAGCAGACATCTATAAGGATCTTCTACAATGGAAACACACCCTCCTTGACCATGCAAGGCAGCTTAAAGACGTCTGTGCTAGGCTTCCTAGCACTCAGATCCACACATCACACCTCACAACAATTTGTACATATCCTCCCCAGGCCGAAGCCTAGAGAAAATAGACCTCACCAGGCCAGCAGACATCTATCAGGCTCTTCCACCTTGGAAGCATACCCTCCTCGACTACACAGGGCAACTTAAAGAATTCTGCTCTAGGCTTCCTAGCACTCAGGTCCACACATCACAACAATTTGTACATATCCTCCCCAGGCCAAAGACTCCCCAGGAAATAGACCATTTGTACATATCCTCCCCAGGCCAAAGACTCCCCAGGAAATAGACCTCAACAGGTCAGCAGGCATCTGTAAGGATCTTCCTACCTCAACAGGTCAGCAGACATCTATAAGGATCTTCTACAATGGAAACACACCCTCCATGACCACGCAGGGCAACTTAAAGACGTCTGTGCTAGGCTTCCTAGCACTCAGATCCACACATCACAACAATTTGTACATATACTCCCCAGGCCGAAGCCTGGAGAAAATGGACCTCACCACGCCAGCAGACATCCATCAGGCTCTTCCACCTTGGAAGCATACCCTCCTCGACCACACAGGGCAACTTAAAGAATTCTGTGCTAGGCTTCATAGCACGCAGGCCCACACAGCATAACAATTTGCATATATCCTCCCAGACCAAAGCCCAGGTTATTCTCAAAGCTTTTATAGCCTATCCCAGCTATAAGCACCACTGCAGGAAACTACTAGTGGTAGTCAGAAAGGACATACAGACTCAATAGCACAAAATTTGCTACCATTCCAGAACTATGGTCCTAAAAGCCTGTGATACCTAGTACTGCAGCAATTCTAGAAATGACTGCCCAGGAAAGGTACATTTCCTAAATACAGATATTTTGTGTTTTGTGCCCTTTATAGGGAGATATCCCTGCACTAGCTATCTTGGTGACAAACGATGGTATATATACTGGAATGTTTATTTTTTTTTTTCAATATTAGTAATGGCAGGGATCAGCAATTCATAGCGGGACTGCGATAGTATGTTGGGCAATCTGACACTAACTGACACTTTGTGGGAACCAGTGACACTATAACAGTGATCAGTGCTAAAAATATACACTAATCACTGTACTAATGACACTGGCTGGGAAGGGGTTAAACATCTAGAGCGAGCAAAGGGTTAAATGTGTGCCTAACCAGTGTTTGTATGTGTACTGTGAGGTGCTTTCACTAAAGGATGTGCTGGTTTTTATTCCCTGCTGACAGGGAAGAGCTCTGATCAGCAGATGCCGGCGGTCAATCATTGGCCGGCATCCGCTGATTGGCTTGTGCTGTGACTAATCACTGCACAATGGCGCGTGCCCTACCCGGAAGTGCTGGATTGTGCACTAGATTGACACAGGAGAGCCACTCTACCGCAGTACTCCTACGGGAGGCAGTCGGCAAGCGGTTAATAATAATAATGGGTATTAACTGATAATTGCGCGGTCATGCAACGCTGCACCCAGAATAAATCTACATCCTTTTTTCCATGAATAGAGCTTTCTTTCAGTGGTATTTGATCTCCCGTGCGTTTTTTGTTTTGTTTTCTTTCAATTTTGAGAAAAAAACTATATTTTTGACTTTTTGCTATTGAACATGTCCAATAAAAAAATTTAAAATTTAAATTTCATCATAAATTTAGGCCAAAATGTATTCTGCTCCATGTCTTTGCTAAAAAAAATCCCAATACATATAAATTAATTGGTTTACGTGAAAGTTATAGTATTTACAAATGGTGGTATATACGCTGGAATTTAAAACAAATTTTTTTTTACTAGTAATGGCGGCGATCAGTGACTTATAGCAGGACTGCAGCGGGCATTCTGACACTGGGGCGGGGGGGGGGGGACTGACTTGGTGTCACTGACATCCCCAGTGACACCAATACAGTGATCAGTGCTAATAAAAGGCACTGACACTCAGGGGCGGACTGACAACTCATGGAGTCCCCGGGCAATAGGGGATCATGGGGCCCCTGTGTCCTTGCCCAAACTCAAAAAAGCCTATGAAAAAGGTACCAGGGGCATCTCATGGGGCCCCCTACTGACCCCGGGCCCTCGGGCAGTGCCCAAGTTTCCAAATGGTCAGTCCGCCCCTGCTGACACTGTACTAATGGCACTGGGCAGGAAGGGGTTGACATCTGGGGCGATCAAAGGGTTAACTGTAAGCACACTGCTTTGTATGGCTCTGCTATACCGAGCCATACAAAGCAGCGTGCTGGAGCTGACAGGGGAGAGAACTGTATTGTTTACATACAGTTATCTCCCCCCCCGTTGGTAATACTCGGCGATCACCAGGTGCCAACGAGTAATCACCATCCGGGACCCGGTGCTTGATAGCCAAGGCCGTGAATGGCGGCGTGGGTAACTCGCGCACAACCCCTACCTGGAACTGCAAAATCACGTATATATACACGTGATTTTGCGTACCCGTGCTGCCCTGTAGCAGTATTTCTGCTATAAGGTGGTCAGCAAGCAGTTAAATAAAAAAAAAAAAAAAAAGAGGTTTTTGGATAAAAGGTCCACTGCACTCAGGGCTTTCCAAGAGCTCTACCTCAATAGGAGCAGGACAGAGGTAAGTGCAATTAATAAAATTTCCAAAGAAATTAGGAGAATATCAGTCAGTCACCCTCATGACCATATAGTATCACAGTTGGTAAGTACCTTTTGTTGTGTCTATATTACATAACTAGCTGGAAAGTATTATCATTTTTCGGAAGGAAGGATAGTTCCCATGGTTCAGTTGTGTATTTATTGGTCTGTCTGTGTCTGTACCTACAGTTTGTTTTCTTCTAAAGTGTTTCTATGCATCTATGTGTCAACTTTCCTGATATCTGAATAACAGCTTCCAAAAATCTGTTTGTGGCCAAGCTGAAGGTTGCCTGTGAATCTCATAGAAGACCTCTTCTTCTCTCTTCATGGTAAATGAAGACATCAACTGCTAGGGTCTATTGACATGTAATGGAAGATAATGGAGAGCTAGAGACAAGAGAGATGGATCAATGCTGCAAATTAACTGACCCATTTTGCATTAAATGCTACAGTGTTGCTGTACACTAAAAAATCATAAACAATAATAAATCAAATAAATACTGCTGCATAAAAAATGTGCATAAATTAATTGAAATGATATAAGTCCACATTCATATATTAAATAATTAAAAGGCCCAAAATCCAATAACACAGTGTTGTGTGCTAAAGAAATCCTCCAACGGAAAGTGCATAGGTGTCCACAAATGCTTGACACAAAAGAAAAAAAATCAGCCTCTTACCAGACACTCTGATCTCCAACCAAGAAATCAAACGAGCAGATGGTGTCCAGATCCCACACTGAAACCCTAGTTAGCCGTATCAAGGAGATGAATAGGAGATGAATGTACAACTGCAGGTTCACTTGAACGATTCCATCACATCAGACAACTCTTCACATCATGCAAGTAAAGGTTTAAAACAGAAGAAGAAAACTTCATAGTGAGACCCAATCAGGGGTGGACTGACAACTCATGGGGCCCCTGGGCAATAGGGGATCATGGGCCAAACTCAAAAAAGCCTATGAAAAAGGTACCAGGGACATCTCATGGAGCCCCCTACAGACCCCAGGCCCTCGGGCAGTGCCCAAGCTTCCAAATGGTCAGTCCGCCCCTGGTTACTATACACAGGTGCACCAGCTTTAGTAAATCTTTCTGTAAGAATATTCTTTTTTTGGGGGGGGGGAATTGAGAAAATCGGGGAGACACTTTGGCACAATTAATTGTAGTTAATGTGGAAGGAAAAATCAAAGACCCCGGGCCCACGGGCAGTGCCCGAGTTTCCAAATGGTCAGTCCGCCCCTGGACCCAATAAACCAGCAAAAAATGTATTAAAGTATTGCACTTACATAGATAAGGTGCATAAAGTAAGTGAAAACATTTAATATTCCCGTGGTGTCAGACCACCGGCCAGAACAAGGTAACGTCACAGAAAGCTCCACCCTCCACCTTTTTTTCTGTCCTACATGAAATGTCCTGGCAGGCTGGATTTGGCCCCAGACCTTGTGCTTGACACGTGTGATCTATAAGTATCCGTTTGCAGATTGCTATTATTAACATTTCTAAATGTGCCTTTACTGAAATATTTGTGATAATGGCTCCTCTTTAACCACTTGCCCCCCGCTCACATCATATTTAATACGAGTGGACAGGCGGCAGTTGCAAGCTCGTCAATGTACATGTACATAGCCGCCTACTTCCGGGTTTTCAGGCGTGCATACAGGCACTCCCTGCTGATCTGTGCTGTGATTGGACACAACATGAGTTTGTCAGCAGGTTTTAGACTGAGATTTTGGCTGAAACCTGCTGATCGGCTGTGTCCAATCGCAGCACAGAGTTCTGAGTTTTTTTAACACAACTGTGCAAAACAATTAAAAAAAACTGTGCAAAACAATTATTTTGAACACAACTGTGCTTATTGGGGGGGGGTTACCAAAGACATGAAGCAGAATAAATTTTGGCCTAAACTTATGAAGAAATTAGATTTTTTTTTTTAAATGTTTATTGGACGTTTTATAACAGGAAGTAGAAAATATTTTGACAGGTAGCACGGCTGCAGTGTTTACAGTGCAGCTCTTCTCCCTGTCAGTTCCCAGCACACTGCTCCTGAGAGTGGAGTTTAGCTCTCAGGATCAGTGTGTTCCTGTGAAGTACACACCCCCCGCCCACTAGTAAAACACTCCCCTCACACAGTTAACCCTTTGATTGAATAAAAATGTTAACCCTTTCCTCCCCCAGTGCCATTAGTACAGTGTCAGTGTTTTTTTTTTTTTTCACTGATCACTGTATTGGTGTCACTGGGGATGTCAGTGACCCCAAGTCAGTTCCCCCCCAGTGTCAAAATGTCCACCGCAGTCCCGCAGTCCCTCCATAAGTCGCTGATCGCTGCCATTATTATTATAAAATGGGCAGCACAGTGGCTAAATGGTTAGCACTTCCGCCTGGCAGTACTGGGATTGTTAGTTAGTATCCCAGCTACGGCACCACCTGCCTGGAGTTGGCATGTTCTCCCTGTGCTTGCGTGGGTTTCCTCCGGGTACTCCGGTTTCCTCCTACACTCCAAAGACATGCTGGTAGGTTCATTGGCTCCTGTCTAAATTGGCCCTAGTATGTGTATGTATGAATGTGAGTTAGGGATCTTAATTATACACCCCTTGAGGGTTAGGGACTGATGTGAATGTACAATATATATGTGTAAAGCGCTGCATAAATTGACAGCACTATATAAGTACCTGAAATAAATAAATAAAATAAATTTTAAAAAAATCCCGGTATCTTTCCCGCCATTTGTAAACTCTATAACTTTCACATAAACCAATTAATTTACACGTATTGGGATTTTTTTTAGCAAAGACATGTCGCAGAATACATTTTGGCTTAAATTTATGACAAAATTTGATTTTTAAATTTTTTTACTGGACATGTTTTATAGCAAAAAGTCCAAAATATTGTTTTTTTTCCTCAAAATTGTCAGCCTTTTTTTTATAGCACAAAAAATAAAAACCGCACAGGCGATCAAATACCACCAAAAGAAAGCTCAATTTGTGGGAAAAAAGGACACAAATTTAATTTGGGTGCAGTGTTGCATGACCGCGCAATTGTCAGTTAAAGTAACGCAGCGCAAACCGCTTCTTTAAATTGGCTGGAGAGGTTACTCGCTGTACGAGCTGCGGACAGCACAAGCACTGTATTAAGCCAACTGTGGCAGTTATTAATAATTGAGATTTTTCAGAAATATTACCAGATAGTAAATAGAAGTTTTGGTATATACTATAAATAGGACATTTAATTTTCTGATTAATGAGCATATTTTCTTTCCTTTTTGTTTTTAACTTTATTTTTGAGTATGAGAATGCAGTTGACAGTGATGGTGATCGGAAAATTTGTCCATGAGGTCAATCCAAAGATAACATTGGTCAGTTTGATAGCATGGCATACAGTTAAGTTAATGGGCAGCACGGTGCTGAGCATTTTCGCCTAGCAGTACTTGGGTCGTTGGTTTGAATACCAACCACGGCGCTACCTGCAGGGCATTTGCATGTTCTCCTTGTGCCTGCGTGGGTTTCCTGCCACACTCCAAAGACATGCTGGTAGGTTAATTGGCTCTTGTCTAAATTGTCCCTAGTATGTGTATGTATGAATGTGAGTTGGGGACCTTAGATTGTACGCCCCTTGAGGGTTAGGGACTGATGGGAATGTACAATATATATGTAATGCACTGCATAAATTGCTCTATATAAGTACCTGTAATAAATAAGTTAGTGATAACAGGTTTTCTAATAACCAATAAACAATGTCTGTTAAGCAGACGGTGGTCAGCAGGGGAGGACTGACAACTCATGGGGTCCCTGGGCAATAGGGGATCATGGGGCCCCTGTGTCCTTGCCCAAACTCAAAAAAGCCTATGAAAAAGGTACCAGAGGCATCTCATGGGGCCCCCTACTGACCCCGGGCCCAAGGGCAGTGCCCGAGTTTCCAAATGGTCAGTCTGCCCCTGGTGGTCAGTCTTTTAGCTCACAGCTACAAGAAAGGGGGATGACCCTAACTGTTAGCATATAATATGTGAGTTGTACTGCAAGTAATGCAAAAGTAGACATAACTTTTGTATTAACGTACATAGGTTGTCCAAATTTCATGTTGGTAACTCTTCCTCCATAGTAACTCTTTTTCTTCTTTTACATTGCAGGTAAACAATGGATTCCAGGCAGAAGCAACAACATGCCATCATTGAGGTCTTGACAAAGGTGGGGTGTAGGCTGCAGGACATCTACAGAAGACTACAGAATGTTTACAGAGATGACACCATTAACAAGAGCAATGACTTGTCATTGGTGACTCTTGTCAATGGTGTCATCTCCTATAAACATTCTGTAGTCTTCTGTGGATGTCGGAGAGCCTGCACCCCGCCTTCGTCAAGAACTCAGTGACAGCACATTACTTCTGTGAACCGTAAGAAAAACTTGGTGGCGCCGCACTGAAGCTGGATATGTGGAAGAGTCACCCCGTTGGCAAAGGAAGAGGATGGAGAAGGGTCCCAAAGTCATTCCAGTAATTTAAATGGGATGGGAGAAACGGACGGCACTCAGAACCAACCCTGGGAGTCACACATATGAGGTATATGGGATGGCCGCAGCCAATGTTCTAGACACGATTTCTGACGCGTTTTGCCCCACCCATCGGATTTGGCCTTTGTGACCTCTGTGGCCTTTCATCCCAGCATGTTACTTCTGTTTGAAGTCCATTATTTACCTGCAATGAAAACTAAGAAGAAGAAGACCATAGAGGAATTTACCAGACTAACGTGAAATTTGAGGGACCTGTTATGTAAGTTAATAAAACTTTTGCATTACTTTCGGTAACATCCTTGCATTTAGCAGTTATATTTGTCTGAACACTTCTGATAGTTGTAGTCATGTGTACAATATGTGACTGTGACTCAAAAGGGTGTAGTTGTTTTCTCAAGATATTGATTATCCAGTGCGAAAAAACACAGGTCACTGCACATAATGTGAGAGAGCCCTGTAATTGCAAATCTCTGTTCCAGAAAATCTAGACGTTTTACACGGAGGACTTCTAAACAAATGGGATTTCCAGTTTTCTCTGGAAACTCCCTTTAAAATCCAACAAAGATTTTTTTTTTTTGCAGAATTTCACCCAGTCAAAAAGCAGTGAGCGTTCTGCTCCTCTCCAATCAAGAGGTTAACTGCTCAGCCTTGTTTAAATTTACAAAAGAAGAGCGCAGACTTGGAGCTGCCTGGAAGTGCATACAGTACATCAATATTTAAGTAACCAGATCTAACTACAAGCCTACGAACGTTGAAGGGAGACTAAGACGACAAAAGCATTGCTCTTTAAGTGGCTCCTTAACACATCATCTTCAAACCTTTCTTCTTTTGCTAAAAGTCACGACCATTCACTCTCACAGCCTCCTGCTCCTAACAAATATTGGATTTTAACTTATTTTTCTAAGCTGGATTTAGTAAAAAGTGCCTGCAAATCCTATATACTGTTTGATGTTCCATGAAGAAGAAGCTGCTCAAAGAATTCTGGATTCTATGTATGGGTAAGTGAAAATGCGATCTGTTTTGCTGATTATTAACCACATGCCAGATACAACTATAGTAATTAGGGTTTGATCAAGGGAAAATGATATTGTGTGTGTGCTATAGAGATGGCTTGTTAGTATAGATAAGAACTTATATTTGCCTTTCTTCATAGCATCGGGATGCTACGTTGAATGATAAACAGATGATGGAATGTTATATGTCATGTTTACCTGAATTTGTGCATTTTCTTAGATGTGCTGCAAGATTTGTTTTCATTTTCAGATCTTATATAACAACCCTACCCATAACGATTTATAATTGGCATATCCAGACACTGGAAGAGGGCACAAGGTGGGGTCCCCAACCAATTTTTAGGGTCCATGGACAATTAAATTAATTTTACTGAGATCAGTTGGAAATGATAAATTTATTGAACTTAGAATAATGGTAACCAAACATTTGGGGCACCAACATAAGAAAACCCATCTATAGGTAAGGATTTATATATTATAGAATATCTACTTTATAATGGTAACCAAACACTTGGGGCACCAATATAGGCAGACCCATCTGTTGGGAAAGATTGATATAATATGTAAAATATACTTTGTAATGGTAACTAAAAACTTTTTGTACCAACATAGACAGACCCATCTGTTGGAAAGGATTGAAATAATATGTAAAATATACTTTGTAATGGTAACCAAACACTTGGGGCACCACTATAGGCAGACCCATCTGTTGGAAAGGATTGATATACTATGGAAAATATACTTTGTAATGGTAACCAAACACTTGGGGCACCAATATAGGCAGACCCATCTGTAGGAAAGGATTTGTATAATACGGGAAATATACTTTGTAATGGTAACTAAACACTTGGGGCACCAATATAGGCAGACCCATCTGTAGGAAAGGATTGATATAATATGGAAAATATATTTTGTAATGGTAACCAAACACTTGGGGCACCAATATAGGCAGACCCATCTGTAGGAAAGGATTTATATAATACAGGAAATATACTTTGTAATGGTAACCAAATACATGGGACACCAATATAGGCAGACCGATCTGTTGGAAAGGATTGATATAATATAGAAAATATACTTTGTAATGGTAACCATATACTTGGGGCACCAATATAGGCAAACCCATCTGTAGGAAAGGATTTATATAATACGGGAAATATACTTTATAATGGTAACCAAATACTTGGGGCACCAACACAGACAGACCCATCTGTAGGAAAGGATTTATATAATACAGGAAATATACTTTATAATGGTAACCAAACACTTGGGGCACCAATATAGGCAGACCCATCTGTTGACAAGGATTGATATAATATAGAAAATATACTTTGTGATGGTAACGAAACACTTAGGGCACCAACATAAGCATACCATCTGTAGGAAAAGATTTATAAATACAGGAAATATACTTTATAACAGCAACCAAACACTTGGGGCACCAACGTAGACAGACCCATCTGTAGGAAAGGATTTATATAATACAGGAAATATACTTTGTAATGGTAACCAAATACTTGGGGCACCAATATAGGCAGACCCATCTGTTGGCAAGGATTGATATAATATGGAAAATATACCTTGTGATGGTAACGAAACACTTAGGGCACCAACATAGGCATACCATCTGTAGGAAAAGATTTATAAATACAGGAAATATACTTTATAACAGCAACCAAACACGGGGCACCAACGTAGACAGACCCATCTGTAGGAAAGGATTTATATAATACAGGAAATATACTTTACAATGGTAACCAAACACTTGGGGCACCAATATAGGCAGACCGATCTGTTGGCAAGGATTGATATAATATGGAAAATATACCTTGTGATGGTAACGAAACACTTGGGGCACCAACATAAAGAGACCCATCTGTAGGAAAGGATTTATATAATACAGGAAATATACTTGATAATGGTAACCAAACACTTGGGGCACCAACGTAGACAGACCCATCTGTAGGAAAGGATTTATATAATACAGGAAATATACTTGATAATGGTAACCAAACACTTGGGGCACCAACGTAGACAGACCCATCTGTAGGAAAGGATTTGTATAATATGAAATGCTATATATAATTTTGAAATGGCAACCAAACACTTGGGGCACTGACATATACAGACCCATCTGTAAAGGAAGATTTACAAAGTAAGGAATATTTACTTTATACTGATAACCAAACACTTGGGGCACCATCATAAGTAGACCCATCTATAGGGAAGGCTTTTTATAATACTGAATATATTTAATAGTTACTGCGTGATGTGCTGTCTTCCAGTTTACGCTACAAATCTTTGTAAATTATTTCTCATTTATTTAGTTTCTTTTTTAAATAATCCAGCTAAATATATATTAGGAGACCTTTATCTAAAAGTAGGAGTTTTGTTAAATTTTTTCCATAATTTTACAAATATAACCTTTTTCTTTCATTGGAATTTTGTCATGTGGCCAAAATGCATTGGAATCAACAGCAAAGGCAAAATATTGTGGGATTTTCTTACAATTAACTTTAAAGTACTCATGGGAGTTAGAGAAGCTCCTTTCAAGTATCCTGAAAATATTGTATTTTTTTCCATTTTATAATTTATTTTAGCTGGGTCTTCTTTAACTCAAAACTCCTGTCAAACAATAGTCTAATAAAAGATAAAGTTAAAAAAAGCTTTTGCATTACTCACCTTTAGTTCAGAGCTGTCCCCTAACCATAAATATTTTCATTCTTTATGGTTGAATGGTAACCAGAATCATTCAACCCACTTCCTTTGAGCCCAGGTAGTCAATGACCGACACTTGGCCTATACACTGGACAGTTAAGTAGAAGCAACACAGGGAAGAACACATCTTTCTGTCACATAGCTTTCTCCTCCTGCTCAGCACAAATGATTTGCTCCTTGTTCTGCTTTTTACGTCCCAGTGTAAACTCTGCTTTACAAGGTCTTTCCACTGCTTGTATTACAAAGAAAAATAAATGTAATGATGTTTTAATGAATACAGAACTATATTAATTTGCATATTTTATATTTGCCTAGAGTTTTGTTTTAGGAAACGTTTTTCTTTATAGCGCATTTGGTGTGAAAAAAATACATTGGTGTTTGTCAGTGACATGGCTTTGTTTATAAACAAAGCTTTGTCACTGACATGACTTAATTTGTAAATAAAGCCCCGTGATCACCATTTCAGTAACACGTTGGTCAGTGTCTCTGTTGATAAACAAAGCTATGTCAATGGCATGTATTCATTGTGTTTGAAGTCATTGACCCAAGGCAAGCATGTAAATCAGGAAAGTCAAAATGAAGTCAGAAAAGCCACTAAACTTGTGGGATATCATTAAAAAATACACTATATTGCTAAAAGTATTGGGGCGCCTGCCCTTACACGCACATGAACTTTAATGGCCTTCCCAGTCTTAGTCTGTAGGGTTCATTATTGAGTTGGCCCCGCCCTTTGTAGCTATAACAGCTTCAACTCTTCTGGGAAGGCTGTCCACAAGGTTTAGGAGTGTGTCTATGGGAATGTTTGACCATTCTTCCAGAAGTGCATTTGTGAGGTCAGGCACTGATGTCAGATGAGAAGGCCTGGCTAGCAGTGTCCCCTCTAATTTATCCCAAAGGTTCTATGGGGTTGAGGTCAGGTTATTCAAGTTCCTCCACCCCAAACTCACTCATTCATGTCTTTAAGGACCTTGCTTTGTGCACTGGTGTGCAGCCATGTTGGAATAGGAAGGGGTCATCCCCAAACTCTTCCCACAAAGTTGGGAGCATGAAATTGTCCAAACTGTCTTGGTATGCTGACACCTTAAGAGTTCCCTTCACTGGAACTAAGGGACCAAGCCCAACCCCTGAAAAACAACCCCACCATAATCCCCCTCCACCAAACTTTACACTTGGCACAATGCAGTCAGGAAAGTACCATTCTCCTGGAAACCGCCAAACCCAGACATGTCCATCGGATTGCCAGACAGAGAAGCGTGATTGTTCACTCCAGAGAACACGTCTCCACTTCTTTAGAGTCCAGTGGCAGTGTGCTTTACACCACTGCATCCAACGCTTTGCATTGCATTTGGTGTTGTAAGGCTTGGATGCAGCTGCTCGGCCATGAAAACCCATTCCATGAAGCTCTCTGTGCACTGTTGTTGTGCTAATATGAAGGCCACATGAAGTTTTGAAGGTCTTTAGTCTGTCTCTTTAGACAGTCTCTTTAGACAGTTGGTGACTTCTGCGCACTGTGCACTTCAACATGCCCTGACCCCACTTTGTCATTTTACGTGGCCTACCACTTCGTGGCTGAGTTGCTGTTGTTCCCAATTGCTTCCACTTTGTTACAATATTTAGCAGTAAGGAAATTTCACGAATGGACTTATTACACAGGTGACAACCTATCACGGTACCACGCTTGGAGTCACTGAGCTCTTGAGAGCGACCCATTCTTTCACAAATGTTTGTAGAAGCAGTCTGCCTGTCTAGGTGCTTGATTTTATACACCTGTGGCCATGGAGGGATTGGAACACCTGAATCCAATGATTTGGAGGGCTGGCCCAATACTTTGGGCAATATAGTGTATATAGGCTGTATTTTCTGGGCTGGAAAAGTAAAGTGAGAATGAACGCTAGGTAGCTGGTATTTTTGAAGGAAAGTTTAGCAATACAGCCTATGTATTTCTCTTAGTACAGATTTCGTTAAAATAATAAAAAAAAAAAAAAAAGCTTAGAACTTCTATTGGGCTGGGTTTAGGATTTAGGTTTTGAATTTTTAGGAATTTTAGAGATGTGTTAGTGCTAGGAAAATGATGTTGCTGTGTGTAACTTATGTAGCAAGAAAAATGTTTGACTATCTATGACCAATGTAATTCATTCTGCAAAGGACAGTATACAAAGCAGTGTCCAATATGGCAAAGTAATCAAGCACAACCCTTTGGCGACTGTTTTTCCTCTAGTGTCAAGTATAAAACAAAGTATATTGCAGCTTTTCTCAGCCTCTTTGCCTAGAAACCAATTTTAATAAAAACCAATTTATTGAAGGGGGGGGGGTCAATGGCAAAAATGCCCCTTACGTTGGAGGTTAATAGAAGGTATGCAACCCTCACAGTTGTGGGTAGAATGCCACCCATACAGACAGCTAAAAAGATAATTGGTGTCCTGATGATGGCTTTGTCAAGTGGCATTGGTTTGGAACTATGTGAGCACAATAAACTGGCCAATCAACCACAGCTCAAGAATGACAGGCAACCTCTGAAGGAACCCTGGTTGAGAATGGCTAGCATATTGTATGGTGACAAGTATACTTTACAGACTTTGGTAATAATACACACAATATATTTTTCTATTGTCATATATGATATACAATCCTATATATAGTGGCTAAGATGGTAGCACTTCCACCAAGCAGCACTAGGGTCATTGGTTCGAATCCCAACGAAGCCACTACCTACCTGCAGTTTGCATGTTTGCACAAGAAATTGAACACTAGTACAATGTACACCTTTAACCCCTTTATGACCACCCAACACACAGGGGTGGGCTTTAATGCCTACATGACTTAAATTTGTGTGGGTAGCACAGTGGCTTAATGGTTAACACTTCCGCCTGGCAGTACTAGGGTTGTTGATTTGAATCCCAACCACATCACCTCCTGCATGTTCTCCCTGTGCCTGTGTGGGTTTCCTCCGGGTACTCCGGTTTCCTTCCACACTCCTAAGATATGCTGGTAGGTTAATTGGTTCCGGCCAAAATCGGCCCTAGTATATGTATGTATGAATGTGAGTTGGAGATCTTAGATTGTACACTTCTTGAGGGCAGGGACTGATGTGAATGTACAATATACATATGGTATGTAAATCGCTGCATAAATTGATGGCGCTTTATACGTAGCTGAAATAAAATATATATATATATTCCTTAGTATAAGTGAGCAATCTATCATTGTTGTACCCCTAAATGTATTCTGAATTTCATCTGCGAGTTTCTCCCAAACAATTGAAAAGGGAGTTTGGTACACCATCCCCCTTTAAAATAAAGAAATAACTGTGACTTTCAAAAGGCAAGCAAGGGACACAGGACTAGTCGCCAGTGTTACTTGTAGGCTCCCTGCAGCTGTTTTTATCCCCAATACTGACTTAGGGCTAGTTCACACTAGATGCAGTTCAATGCGCTTTTTTTCTGCATCAAAAATACATGCACAGTGTTTTCCATGTTTTTCAATGGCCCTAGTTCACTCTAGTGTAGCCAGTTTCAGTCAGTTTCCAGTGCAGAAAAAAAAAAGAACATGTTGAATTTTTTCTGTACAGAACTATATTGGAATATGGCAAACTGCATCAAAACTGCACCGAAATTGCATGTGGTGTGAACTGTAAGCAAAAACGTATCCAGAATGCATCCAGAGTGCATTTTTGTAGTGTGAACTGGCCCTTATTGTATTTATTTATTATTGGTATTTTTATAGCACCAATAATTTTCAGTGCTTTACATATATTTTGTGCATTCACATCAGTCCCTGCCCTCAAGAGGATTCCAGTCTGAGGTTCCTAATTCACATTCTTACATATGTATAATAGGGCTAATTTACCTACCAGCATGTACTGGAGTGTGGGATGAAATCAGGCAATGGAAGGGAAGCTCTTCACCATCACAGGGAGAGCATGCAAACTCCAGGCAGGTCGTGTCACGGTTGGAATTGGAACTGATGACCCCAATGCTGCCAGGCAGACGTACTAACCACTGTGCTGACTTACCTTGCCTAGTTCTGTACTGTGTCCCCGTACAGGAGCGGCCATTAAGATAGAGCTTCCGCCTCGTGATCTTATAACTGGTGGAGGAAATATTCAAGAAGAACTGTAAAAACAGGTCCACAGAAAATCGAAACAGAAGTAGAGCGTTCGATTCTCTGCAGCTTTCTGTCCAACAGTGAGCAGTACAGTAATGTTTATCAACGAACTCATTTGGGCACATTATTGGATGACTGTGCAATTGCCAGTTAAAGTAGCACAGTACTGAATTGCAAAAAATGCTCTGGTCATGAAGGGGGTAAAACCTTCTGGAGGTCAAGTGGTTAAAAAGTGCACCAAAAACGCACCTCCCTATTGAAATGAATGGAATACGCTTTAAAAAAACATGGTGGTTGCATCTTCGGAGTTTTTTTTGAGTCACATCTCCATGTTTCCCAGCTGCATGATTAGCAACAAGAAAACAACCAAAAACGCATCAAAAACACACAGTAGCAGTGTGAAAGGGCCCTTAGATAGCAAAGCTATACATTTTAAGTTCAGATCCACTTTTGTATAACAAAGTGCCATAATTAGGAAGAGGGGGAGTGGCGGCCTGCACCGGATGCCACTACCAAGGCTGCATTCACACCACGTTTCTACCCGTTTTTTCAGGTATGTTGTCACGTGTTTGTATGCGTGTTTTTGAGCACTTTTGTACAGCATTCTCCAAAAAACTTTGGCGTTTTTATATTAACCAATAGAGAAAACTATCATCTGTTACATCATTTCTTGCTATGTGTTTTTGATTTCAGCTGCTTCAAAAATGCACCAATCTGCCCAAATCGAACTGCAAATGTAGCTACAAAAAATGTTTGAGCTGCAGGCCTTTGGCGTCAAACATTTTGGAATGGAGATGTGAAAGACCGCCATAGAGAATCATTGATTTTTTTTCTCTCTGAACATTTTGAGAGTCTTTGAGCTCCAACACATTGGTCAAAATGATATGCTAAGTTCAATATCTCTGCAGAAAGTTGCACCCATACTTACAGCTTCTGCTGTCCACCCTCCACTGGCTAATTCTGCTCCCACCTCCTAGTGTGCATGACATTTAATTTCATGATTGTTTGTTACCAAACATAATTTTGATAAATGAGGGGGTGTGTGAAAAATATGAACCTCTCTGGAGGCCAGAAATGCCATCTACACCACTAAACAAAAACTAAGACCTATAAGAATTAAGCTTGGTAGCCATATAACATTTTTCTTCATTCCTTTTTATGCTTTGTTTTTCAGGAGCACATGGTAAAATAGCTGGTGGTGACCATGGTCCATAAAAGCAAAACATTTTGGATTGGCAACTTTAAAGATCATGCCATTAACATAAATGTTGGAGGAATGAAGAAGCGGATTAGCTCCATCATGCTGTCTCAGTTTCCAGACACCAGGCTGGGACGACTGCTCTTCTGCGATTCTGAAGAATCCATCCTACAGATCTGTGATGACTACGACTTGGTGTCTAAGGAGTTCTACTTTGACCGAAACCCTGGCTTGTTCCCATACGTTCTTTATTTCTATGAGACAGGAAAGCTGCACATGATGGATGACTTATGCGCATTTTCATTCTCACAAGAAATTGAATACTGGGGAATAAGTGAATTTTTTCTAGACTCTTGCTGTAGCTATCGATACCACGAGCGGAAGTTAGAGAGTAGAAGACGGAACTGGGATGAAGAGAGTGAAGTGAGCAGTGTGGATACATCTGTGGATGAAATTTCTGACTTTAACCATGACCTCATGCACTTCAACACATTGCAGTGTGGCAATTTGCGGAAAAGGCTATGGCTGACTATGGAGAATCCCGGCTATTCGATACCGAGCAAAATTTTCAGCTTTATTTCCATCTGTGTAGTTATTCTATCTATATCAACAATGTGTATTAACAGCATGCCAGAATATCAACAATTTGACAAGGATGATGTTCCCATTGATGACCCTGTCCTCCACAATCTAGAGTATTTCTGTATCTCCTGGTTCACATTTGAAGTGTCTTCTAGGCTACTACTTGCTCCCAACCTGAAGAAGTTCTTTAAGCATCCATTAAACCTGATTGATATTGTGTCTGTTCTACCCTTCTACTTCACTCTTTTGGTAGACTTGACCATTGGCAGTGATCATGAGTTAGGAAATTTGGGTAAGGTTGTACAAGTGTTTCGACTTATGAGGATTTTTCGAGTCCTCAAACTGGCACGACATTCAACTGGCCTTCGGTCACTTGGAGCAACGCTTAAGGTAAAATACTATGTAAATTAAGTTTATAATTGTCTTTAATTTTCACAACGACATCATCTAAAAGTATTGAGCAATATGGTAGATTTTAAGTCACAAAATAGAATACCAACTCTGACGGAATACCATCTGACTTGGAAAATATGCACAATTTGTACATTAAATCGTATCTAAATCTAAAAACTATTATGTAATATATTGCAACTTACCAATCCTTACTTAGTTGTGGTGACTGATTTAGTTTTTAGGATATTTTTCTTTTATTTTCATTTAGTGATCTGACCAGTAACACACTTTCTGTCTTAAGTTGGCCATACACTAGTAGAATTTTGCTCAAAATGTTTTAAGTTTGTTCTGTTTTTTAATTGTTAGTGGGGTCAAATCAACGGTGGCTTTCAGCTGTAGTGAAATGAAAATTCGAAGGGGAAGGATAATTTTTCCAGAATTAACAAATTTTTAAGTGAATGTGGTATTCATTCCAGGAAGTCTATTTATTTAAAAAAAAAAAATGTTTAAAGCAAACGAAACTTTGAAATATTTTTGGATGATGTTCATTAAGACATCGAATGTACAAATTTTTATATGAATGTTCCTTCAAAACTCTACTAGTGTATGGCCATCTTTAGGGTGTCTCCCCTATCTACAGAGGATCAGTGGAGACACCCTTGACATCAGCATTGTCTGGAAAGGGTAGTGTTAAATGGACTGTTAGATTTAGATGGACTTTACATAACTAACAAATAAAAGCTGAACTCCAGCTAACTCTTTTTTAAGCAGTTAAAGTTTTTTTCTTTGCTTTTTGGGATAAGGGATTTATATAAATGAATTAAAGCAGACAATTGTAAGCACCCTTGTCAGTGTTAGATGGTTTGTCTCAACTCTCCAACTACCACTTTTGCTGGACAGCTTGGTCTGTTAACGGAAGTTGAAAATAACAGACTTACAGGCTAAAAAAAAAGCTGCATATAAAGTAAAAAAGCCCAAAAAAGAAAACGAACGTAAACACCACATTTAAGGGATAAGGGATTTATATGAATGAATTAAAGCTGACAATTGTAAGCACCCTTGTCAGTGTTAGATGGTTTGTCTCAACTCTCTAACTGCCACTTTTGCTGGACAGCTTGGTCTGTTAAAGGAAGTTGAAAGATAACAGACTTACAGGCTTAAAAAAAGCTGCATATAAAGTAAAAAAGGCCAAAAAAGAAAACTAATGTAAACATCACATTTAAGGGATTTATATAAATGAATTAAAGCTAACAATTGTAAGCACCCTTGTCAGTGTTAGATGGTTTGTCTCAACTCTCTAACTGCCACTTTTGCTGGACAGCTTGGTCTGTTAACGGAAGTTGAAAGAAAACAGACTTACAGGGTTAAAAAAAGCTGCATATAAAGTAAAAAAGCCCAAAAAACCTAATATAAACACCATATTTAAGAATCGGTAAGCTGCAACATATAACATTTTTGCTTTTGGATTTAATTCCACTTTAAGTAGCAGAGGAAAACTAAAATTCATCCATAAAAGTATTGTAACTTCAGACCACGGGGCACCTTATAAAAACATTGCTGTGCCCCTCTCTTCCTCAATGACCTCTCTCAATATCAATGATAACAATATGTGTCACTGATCTTAACATAGGATATCCAAATGAAGGACAAGTAGCAGGAGAGCCATAAATTGCAAAAAAAGAAATGAACAAAAAAATGTAGTAGTAACAAAGTAACAATAATCATCATCATCATCACAATGTCATGCTATATTATAAAATAATTGGTAGCGCTCCTACACACAAATACACTACAACCCTAACGTATACTTTTTTAGAGCCCATTCAGACAATGAATTGGGTAATGCTATGCTTTAATATCACATATTATCTGCAATTCATTTTCAGTTGGGCTGCAATGCACCTTAAAGCACTACAAGGCACACCTGGCATTTTTTTTGCCTAGCACACCACACCACATAATACGTACAATAGCTGCTTCTGTAATAGTCCATTTGGGTACCCTTCAAAATGAATGTTAATGCTCTGTGGTTCCCATGCTTGTGGCATTGGTTTACTGATATAGGTGCAACAATCATTCTGGTGTCTTGGGCTCAAAGGAAGGGGTTTAAATGACACCAATAGGGTGAGTATTGCCACAAAAGTAGTTTACTTTTATTTTTTCAGCCTCTTTCACACACAGGGCCCCATTAGGCTCATCTGTCAGTTTTTCAGGCGGACTGGACCTGACCATCCAATCTGCCCTATGGACTGGGAGGTTTAAACAGACTAGTGTCCATTTACACCCGTCTACCTCCAATCCAAAAAAAAAAAATGAAGGATCTGTCCACCGCCATCTAGGGTGATCTGAGGGCAGCCGGTTGTAAACGGACATCGGAATCTGTTTACTCCCGTCCGCCCATAGAGCACAGTGGGCTGTGTATATGTCCGCTCTGCAGAAACTGAGTGGACGCGGATGTGTCATCTGCCCACTATGCTGTGATAAGCAGGGGATCAGCGGACAGATCCCCCGATGATCATTTTCCTTATCCTTCCTTTACCATTTATTGCGTCAATAAAATGGAACAAGCACATGTCAGGTGTTCTGACAGCTAACATGCATGCAGGAGTGGACTGACAACTTATGGGGCCCCCGGGCAATAGGGGATCATGGGGCCCCTGTGTCCTTGCCCACACTCAAAAAAGCCTATAAAAAAGGTACCAGGGGCATTTCATGGGGCCCCCTACTGACCCCGGGTCCTCGGGCAGTGTCCGAGTGCTCGAATGGTCAGTCCGCCCCTGCATGCATGTATTTGTACCAGGTCACTCCCGAATGATGAAGTTGACTGTCATGCAGCATGCACCTTTAAAAACAATATTATGAATCCTTTCATTGGAAATAATAGTAGAGTAAAATAAGTAATATGGTAGCAGTTGAATGACAAAGAACAACCCCCATATTTTTTTTTGTTTTGTTCTGGGTTTTTTTTCTTTGCTCAAATTGCTATACAGGAAAATGTTATTCACTTGTAGTATAAGCCATTTAAAGCTACTCTGTGGGCTGTCCCCAAAACACCCCAACCTCTCCAAAGAATCACTGCCATAAACAAAGAGTCTTCTCACTCCTTCTTTGTACAGGTGGCAGTGTCCTTCTTTGGATTCCATATATACCCGCAGATATGCTTTAAATTATAAAAGCTCTTTGTAACCATGTACCCACATGGAAGAAAAATATATTTGAATATATTTGAAAAACATTCTTCCCAAATATATTGACATATATTTGAAATACTACAATTTTGGCCATATTCAATATATTTTAAAATATATATCAATACATATGTATATATATCTATCTATATTATATATATATATATATATATATATATATATATATATATATATATATATATATATATATATATATATATATATACACTGCATGCTGAAATGCATTTTTTATATATTACAAAATATATGAAAAATATTTTTACATTTTTTTTAACACATAAAAAAGTCATTTTAACATATATTTTTACATATATTTGTAAATGCATTCCAAAAATGTAGATTAAATGTATTTTTAAAGACATACAGCATATTTCAAAAAACAAAATTTTTAAATATTTTTCATATATTTTTTAATAAAAATGCATTTTAACATACCGTATATATATATATATATATATATATATATATATTGAATACGGCCAAAATTGTAGTATTTCAAATATATGTCAATATATTTTTTTTCTATGTGGGTACAACTATGATTAGAAAATGTAGTCAAGGACTTTGTGTGGATATATAGAAGACAGTACCATAAAAACGACTTTATTATGTACCATTAAAATCTATTACACAACATTAAAATGATTCTAGACATAGGGGTTCACATCATGCAAAGCTTCTGATTACAGTTTACATGTGGACGTGCGTTTTGGGAATCTTTCTTCAGGAACACATGTGAACGAATCAGTACACTGGAACCCACTTCTAATCTTTAATATCTGTCAGTAGGTTAGACTGGAATTCATAGCATGTGCATGGTGCCCATAGAGGTGAATATGAGTAAGCCAAGGTGAAGCCACTGCCTCTCAGGTGGGAAATTCAGGTACATTCAGTAAACAGCCAATGGTTTTGTACACATAATCTTCAAATAGAAGGACGAGCTTCCCAATGAGGAATCATCTAGACCCAATTTAAGTAAGTCACCATAAAGACAGCATGGTAGTCCAGGTAGTCAAGGCACATATATTCAAGGCGGCTCTTGATAAGTACCTTAGAAATAAACTCAGATCACATCAATCCAGCCTATGTGAACTGAGTTTGTTTCTAAGATACTTATTAAGAGTGTCTCTTTGGAATATATGTGCCTTGGCTATCTTAACTACCATGCTGTCTTTATGGTGACATTGGGTCTGGATGGTTCCCCATTGGGAAGTTGGTCCTTCTATTTTAAGATTATGCATACAAGACCATTGGCTGTTTACTGAATGTACCTGAATTTCCCACCTGATAGACAGTGGCTTCACCTTGGTTTACTCATATGCACCTCTATGGGCAACGTGCACATGCTATGAATTCCAGTCTACCCTACTGGTTGATATTACTAAAGATTAGGAGTGGATTCCAGTGTACTGATTCTCTCACATGTTCTCCTGAAGAAGGATTCCTGAGATGCGTTGAGTCCACATGTGAATTTGCATGTTGTGAACCCCTATGTGGAGAGTAATTTTTAATGTTGTGTAATTGATTTTTAATGGTATATAAAAAAGTTGTTTTTATGGTACTGTGGTATATGTCCACACCAAGTCGTTGACTACATGTTTTAGTCATAGTTGTACATGATTTGCTGAGATGTAGACATATAGCACAAACGATCTTGGTTTCTCTCCCGCTATAGCTCTTTGTAACTAATGTTTTCCCTGGGGTTTTTTAGCTGGTCACTCTGCCTGGCTGCTAACTTCCCCATCACAGTCCTAGGTCTTATTTTGGCTCCATTGTGAGCCGAGGACAATAGCAGAGAGATTTATGATAGGGAGCAGTGACAAATTAGTCAACCATCCTCCCCTGTAATATGTGTCACCGATGGTGCTTGCTTCCCACCATTAACAGTAGAAAAACAATTTTGATCATAAAAACATAATGGTATAAACTAATAAATAAGTGCAAATGATTAAATACAAAATTTCCATATATGAGTGCAAAGTCCTAAATCATAAATATTCCATAGGGTTCAACATAAGATGATAAAATCCATGCCATTGACCTCCTTGTTATACAAGAAAAAGTCATATAGTGTTTTCTGTTACCTAGGGCAGCACAAAACCTAAATACACCACTGGTTAGAGCTATCAAAACACAAGGGACATAGACTCCTTGGAGCAGCTGGAGAGAATCATGTTTTTTCACACCTAGATGAATCGAGTATGGACTGATCTAAATAAGGAAAGAAAGCAACAGGGGAGAAGACTGTAGTTATATGCAGCAAAGAGAGTAGGCCTTTAAGCAAACCTGTTACTTCGCCCTTAGCTGGCCATGTACTAGGCAAAGTGCAGAGGTGCTTCACGGCAGCATTCCAAGGCTTCAAAAGAAGTTTCACCCTATACTAAGCCAGCCTTTCTCAACATTTTACCCAAGAGGAAGCCTTGACTTAGTTTTTCAGGTCTTAGGAAACCCTTGCTAAACCCAATTCATTGTGGGTCAGTGTAAAAAATGCCAATTACATTGATGGCTACTGGAAAAATGCTCAACTTACAGTGGTGGTCAGAATGCCACCCTTAAGACAGCCAGATCATTTTGGTTCATTCAGCTGGCTCAAGTGACATTGACTCCATATACAGGCACTGTACATATGGGAGATCAATCAACAACAGATCAAAGAACCCTTATCAACCTTTGGAGGAACCCTGGTTCCGAATGGCAGGTCTAAGATAATCCACAGACCCTCATTCACTTCAGGGAACGGTAGTGAACTTTTTAGGTTGCATATCATGGCAATACCCTATGACACTGACAAACTCCCAGACGTATTTCAGCCTCTTAGTGGAATACAACGTAATTACCTACAGGCCAAGTGCAAAGAATAATGTCATGTATTGTGAGGAATGCCAGGCCATGCTTAGAAATCCCACACTTGTGCCATAGAAGATGCCAATTATTCTTTGAGGTTTGAGATGTTTAGGGTAATTTTGACATTAGTAAATTTGTGAGAGCATTGTTAGTTAAGTGCAGGCCCCATGATATATTGCATCCCTGGTAGGACAGGTGTTGGGTGTATAAAGTTGGTTATATACAGATTATCTAATGGGATTATAGGTATTAAGGCAATTGGGAAAGTGTTGTTGTACGGCAAGCTGAGAAGTTTGGTTTTCCCCCATGATACACTATATTGGCAAAAGTATTGGGACACCCTTCCAAATCATTGGATTAAGGTGTTCCAATCACCTCCATGGCCACAGGTGTATAAAATCAAGCACCTAGGCATGCAGACTGCTTCTACAAACATTTGTGAAAGAATGGGTCGCTCTCAGGAGCTCAGTGAATGCAAGCGTGGTACCGTGATAGGTTGCCACCTGTGCAAAAAGTCCATCCCTAAAATGTCCTTGCTGCTAAATATTCCACGGTCAACTGTTAGTGGTATTATAACAAAGTGGAAGCAACTGGGAACAACAGCAACTCAGCCACGAAGTGGAAGGCCATGTAAAATGACAGACCGGGGTCAGCGCATGCTGAAACGCACAGTGCACAGAAGTCGCCAACTGTCTGCAGAGTCATTAGCTAAAGACCTCCAAACTTCATGTGGCCTTCAGATTAGCACAACAAAAGTGCGTACAGAGCTTCATGGAATGGGTTTCCATGGCTGAGCAGCTGCGTCCAACCAATACATCACCAAGTGCAATGCAAAGCGTAGGATGCAGTGGTGTAAAGCACGCCGCCACTGGACTCTAGAGCAGTGGAGACGTGTTCTTTAGAGTGACCAATCATGAATCTCTGTCTGGCAATCCGAGAACGGTACTTGCCTTACTGCACTTTGCCAAATGTAAAGTTTGGTGGAGGGGGGGATTATGGTGTGGGGTTGTTTTTCAGGGGTTGGGATTGGCCCCTTAGTTCCAGTTTAGGGAACTCTTAAGGCATCAGCATACCAAGACATTTTGGACAATTTCATGCACCCAACTTTGTGGGAACAGTTTGGGGATGGCCCCTTCCAATTCCAACATGACTGCGCACCAGTGCACAAAGCAAAGTCCATAAAGACATGGATCAGCAAATTTGGGATTGAGGAACTTGACTGGCCTGCACAGAGTCCTGACCACAACCAGATGGGACACCTTTGGGAGGAATTAGAGTGGAGACTTTGAGCCAGGCTTTCTCGTCCGACACCAGTGGTGCCTGACCTCACAAAAGCGCGTCTGGAAGAATGGTCAAACATTCCCATAGACACACTCCTAAACCTTTTGGACAGCTTTCCCTTAGGAGTTGAAGCTGTTATAGCTGCAAAGGGCAGGGCCGACTGAATACTGAACCCTACGGACTAAGACTGGGATGCCAGTAAAGTTAATGCACGTGTAAAGGCAGGCGTCCCAATACTTTGGGCAATATAGTGTATATTGCATATGCAGATGATATAGATCCATGGGGTACGGAAGAACAATTGTTCCTATTCAACCGAAGTGGTTGAAGGTAATTAGAAATTTAGAGGTTAAGCAGAATGATCCTATGGTGTGAGAAAGGGAAGAAGGTGAAATTACATGATGTATGGCACCTATGGATATATGTTCCTATGGTGCATGGTATTGCTCTTCACATTCCAATATAGTAAGTGAAATTAGATGTAATGCAGAAAAGTACCACGCTGTGGGGATGGAAAGATGTAAACGTTGGCATCTTTTCAAACTGTCATAGGGTAGAAAAGGGGAATCTATGAAGTTAATTATGCCCACAAAGATATACGGCATTCCTAGCTGGTATAGGTCCTGGAGATGCATGAGAGCAGTTGAACACATTCACCAAAAGTTGGTAAAAGTAACCAAATGTTTTAGACCACAAGGGGATTGTAGGAAAGGGATAGAATTAAAAGTGAGAAGGTAGTAAACTTTGTCATCCTTCTCATGCTAAATAGCATCTCTGGGTATTGCAGATTCCTGATGTGGTTGGAGCATGTGCTGTGGGTTTCTGTATGGTGACTTGGAGCCCCTGGGGTTCAGAAGGGGAGATTCTATTCATTTCCTGGGATAGAAGGGTAATTTTAGTTATTTGCACTTCTGGTAGACAGAGGGAAGCTTGCAGAATTGTAAAAATCATAAAATTTGGCTTCCTGTGGCACAAATATCCATAAGGTGCTGCAAAGTTGGTCCTGCTCATTCTTCTCATGGGGGAGGTATTCAGAATCGCTTATATACTTAGTTGTGCAGGGTTGCATCTCACAGTGGGAGAAGGCATGGACTTTACCATTCCTTCTATGATTAATGATATTTCTGTGTGTTCCAGGCCCTGGAGTGCAGGAGAAGTAATCCTGTGCATCTCCATGCTGGCAGAACAAGAGAACAGAAGCCTCTTGCATCCTCTCCATGATATATACAGTAGCATCCAAGGATCCTGCAGGTGTCGGAGGATATTTTTCTCTGGTGGGAGGTGTTAAATGGAGTTGAATCCCCTGGAGGATTAAAGAAAAATCTCAGAATTGGGTAATGGAAGGCTGGGAAATGGCATTTTATTAATGATATGTTGCATCCCTGATGTGGCAGGGCCCTGGGGTCTTAATGCATGGGCATCTGGCAGAGAGAATATGACAGAAGAGCCAATGAAATCAGCATCCCTTTCTCATGATATATTGTTCTCTTGGATGTCAGAGGTCCCTGGAGTGCGTTTTTTTTTAAACCAAAAGACTGTGGGTTCTCTGAAGTACATGAAGGTAATTTAATTTATTTTTACATATATGGCAGACTAAAGAAGTTAAATAGGAGAATTTAAATGGGAAGGCAATTAAATCTAACATCAACTCATGTCATACCCAAGTCTTGCCGGTTGCAGGAAAGGGCCCTGTGGGATCTCACGAGGAAGTCATCTGAGCTGCTGGCATTCCAAGAACAGCAAGGGAAGCGTTCAGAATGGGAAACGGGAAAGCCACAAAGCCTGGAATCCCCTCCAGGATACAGTATATGGCATCCCCAAAGTTTTTCCAAGTCTCTAGAGCAGGGTTTCTCAACCAGGGTTCCTCCAGAGGTTGCCAAGGGTTCCTTGAGCAATGGGCAATTTTTGCCTCTCGTGTAAGTTCCCATTGACACCATTGATCTTTTTAGCAATCTGTAAGGGAGTAATTCTTCCCAATGACCACAAGTGTAAGGAGCATTCTTACCTCTGACTATCACACTAATGTATCATGAGTTGTAGATAAAGCCATTTTTAGCAGGGGTTCCCTGAGACCAGAAAGTTATGTCAAGGGTTCCTCTGCATTAAAGAGGTTGAGAAAGGCTGGCCTAGAGTGTTGGAAAGGGGTCAGAATCACTTGCTTACACATTAAGCCCTGGTTCACATATATGAACACGTGGGCACAAGAGCCCATTCATTTGAATGGACTTCCATGCCTTGGGACACGCAGGGAAGAAGTCTCCTTTGGAAACCACAGCCCGCACAGGAACCTCGGATCCCACTGCGGTTGCGATTTCCAGTGCGGGCGGCGTGCCATTAGAACTAATGGCACCTGCCCGCGGGTCCGCATTCTTCTGTGTGGGTGGTGCGGGTGCATGGATCTTTGTGCGGATCCGCAGAGGCACCACCCGCACATATGTGAACCTAGCCTAAGAGAGTCCTGCTCATGAGAGCTAACAATCAAATATATGTCAATGGTCTTTTTTACAAAATATAGATGTTCTATAAGTGACCACCTTGAAATAATTATCCAAATGTCACTATATTGCGACTGATGCAAAAAATATTTTTAGCATCTAAACAAAAAATATAAAAAACATATATATATGTAACCCACCCACAAAATATGTCTGCAAGGGTTTTCCCCTTGTCCTCTGACTTTCTGGGTACACAGCCTGACTCTACAGATGCTTCACAAAAAAAAAATATATATTCTCATATTTCCCCTGTTTCAGGCAAAGAAAATCCTGCAAAATGCAGCAGCACTTTGAAATGGATGTCCATGATTTTATCTTCCATTTAAATGGACAATTTCTTTAAATGGAATGGTAACCAGTTTTTTTTTGTTTTAGTGTTTTCTGCATGGGTGTTCACTGCCCAAGAGGAATTTCAATATCTAGGAAGTGATTTGATGACATTTCGACTTTAAATGTGAGCAGGGAACAGCTACTTATTAGAGATGCGCACTAAACAATTCAGCTCTGAATTAAGCTCATGAAATAAAGATAAGCAAAGCTTTTATGGTGCTTTCACCCCAGCCACGACTTACTTTAAAAAGAGTGTGATTATATTATTGGAAACATTCCCTATGAAATAAAAGGCAAAGGATATTTTAGCATCAATAAAACAGCCTGGCGTATCATCTAACGCATTCCGCAATAGGTTACCTGAAATAACTTTGGTAATTAAAGCTACGCTCCAGGCAAACCACTAAATGCGCAGATGAAATGAATATAAGGAAGCTGTTTTGTATTTGTATTTTTGTCAGTCTAGTTCTCCGATTTACACAGCTCTGCCACACTACAATGCTGTGTCTGGCATGGATGGAGAACTGAGTTTTCTCTGCTGCAAGTGTAATGCAGGCCATACATGGTTCGAATTCCGAACGATTTTTAGTCAGAAAATCGGAAACGTTCGCTCAGTAATCCGATGGTGCCATCATTGATTTCGAATATCAGCCGACCAAGTCATAACGTTCACCCCAGATAACAGGCAAAACTTCTGTTCCTTCCAGGTCACAGCTCATGTGCATATTCTTTTCGGAAAAATGATCGTATGATTTGATCATCATTGAGTCGAAAATCAGTTGATTTTCACAAATTTTCCAACATGCCCGATCACCGAAAAGGGGAGGGACCATGAAAATCGGCCAGTGCCATTGACCTACTAACAGAGCAAAAATCGGTCGATTTTCAACCCATGTATGGCCAGACCAGGGGTGGACTGACAACTCATGGGGCCCCCGGGCAATAGGGGATCATGGGGCCCCTGTGTCCTTGCCCAAACTCAAAAAATCCTATGAAAAAGGTACCAGGGGCATCTCATGGGGCCCCCTACTGACCCCGGGGCCCTCGGGCCGTACCCGAGTTTCCAAATGGTCAGTCCGCCCCTGGGCTGGACTTAAGTAACTCTTACAGGTCTCCTACTCATCCTGTGATTGGACAGTGAAAGGAGACACGTGAGACAGTGGGGTACATGTACTAAAACTGAAGCACTCAGAATCTGGTGCAGTTGTGCATGGTAGCCAATCAGCTTCTAACCTCAGCTTGTACAATTAAGCTTTGATAATAATGCCCCGTACACATAAAAAAAACATCTGAAAAATTTTGTGGAACCGCTGATCGAACAATTTTCTCTTCGTTGATGAGCAGGAGGTTTTAACCGATAACTACTGTATATTGTGAACGAAAAAAATCCGGTTGAAGAACAGTGAAAAATGTTGTTGTTTCGCATACGAACGACTGATTTTCTATGTGGTTGTACAAAAAAAATCTATCAAGCGCTATCACGCATGAGCGGAAACAGAAGATGACCCGGATGTTTTGTTTTATTATATATTAATATTTGGTGTGCCCATTTTTGAACACCTAAGGGGTACTGCTCTCTTTCCCGTTGAATATATTTATGGTATTTATTTACATACCCACATGGAAGAAAAATATATTTGAAATATATTTTTAAAATATTTTTCCCAAATATATTGACATATATTTGAAATACTACAATTTTGCCCATATTCATATATTTCAAAATATATTTATATATATACAGTTGTGCTCAAACGTTTGCATCCCCTGGCAGAAATTGTGAAAATTTGGCATTGATATTGAAAATATGACTGATCATGCCAAAAAATGCTCTTTTATTGAAGGATGATGATCATATGAAGCCATTTATTATCACACATTTGTTTGCCTCTTTTTTAAATCATAATGATAACAGAAATCACCCAAATGGTCATGATCAAAAGTTTACATACCCTGGAATGTTTGACCTTCATACAAACACACAAGGTCACACACAGGTTAAAACTTTATAAAGATGGAAAAGGACAGAAAAAGATGTCCAAAGCCTTGAATATGCTAATCAGTACTGTTAAATCACCTATTAAGAAGTGGAAAGTTCAGGGATCTCTTGATACCAAGCCAAGGTCAGGTAGACCAAGAAAGATTACAGCCACAACTGCCAGAAGCATCGTCCGGGATTCAAAGAAAAACCCACAGGCAACCTCAAAAGAAATACAGGCTGCTCCATCTTTATAAAGTTCCATTACCTTGTTATGCAGGACTTTTGACAGTTCTTTTCTGATCCCCATGGCTCAGTATCAAGCCTAGTCAGTGCTTCCAGGTAAGAGCTAACAAACTCATTGACTATTTATACACTGACACTAATTGCAATTTAAAAAGCCACAGATGTGGAACATTAACCTCTAATTGGATTTTAACCTATCAAGGCCAAACATTCCAGGGGATGGAAACTTTTAATCATAGCCATTTGGGTGATTTATTTTACCATTATGATTTAAAATGGAGCCAAACAACTATCTGATGAGGGCGCATGCGCGGCTGGGAACATTGATGGCCGCATTCCTGTGAGCTCTGTACATCCCCCGACCTAAGAGACTCACCCACGGCGCACCGCTGCTCCATATTCGTCCCTGGGTGAGTCACAGTAGCAGGGCACCCAGCGCGCCAGACCTCAGTCCTATAATGGGGAAGATAGGGCGCTGGAAGCCCCCCTCCCCTCCGCCACGTGAGCCGCGGCCGTCACCGCTGCAGCGGTTCCTTCACAGGCCACAATCCTCGACCTCAATTACAACAGGGATCCCACAGACGAGCTCCGACGGGCCCCCAGTGGCGGTCGGCGGTACTGCACCAGCTGCCTCTAGCTTCCTCCACAATGCCTCCACAATACAGCCAACATCCTCACTCCCAGGGATGAGCTGACGGGCCCCCAGTGGCGGCAGGAGGTACTACACCTGCTGCCTCCACAATGCAGCTAATCTCCTCACTCTCTCAGCACCAACATATAGATGAATCTGAATCCCAAATCCCTATAGAGGGGACAGCAGAGCATCCTTTGATGAGCCTTTCCTCATCCGCTCTCACTAATCTCCATGTCTCACCTGCCCTCACGATATCTATGCTAGAAGAAAAATTGCAGGTATTCTTGCGCAATATTACCGCCACTATTGCCGCTGAAGTGGGCAAATTAGCCTTGGATCTTCATGGAGAAATAGCGCAGATTGGGGAGCGTGCAGATCAACTGGAGAATAAATTTGATGAATTGGTGCAATACGTTCATGTCTTGGAGGAAGACAATGCGTACCTGAAACACACCATGTCCCAAATTCAGCTCCAGCAAGAAGATTTGGAAAACAGGGAACGCCGGCAAAACGTCCGTATTCGAGGTATATCTGAATCCATTGCCGATTCCCAACTTCGTCGACACCTCCTGTCTTTCTTCACCTCAACCGCGCCCTTGGTCCCAGAAGCAGAGTGGCGCATGGATAGGGCTCATCGTTCTTTAGGTCCCAGACCTGCTGACGGCACCAGACCACGTGATGTCATCGTTCGCTTCCATTTTTTTGAGAGCAAGGAAGCCTTGTTGGCCTCTGTACGCAACGTTCCCTCCCTGGAATTTAAAGGGGACCGGCTTCAGCTCTTTTGTGATCTTTCTCCTATTACCCTGGCTAAACGGCGAGCGCTGAAACCACTCACCACGCATCTTCAACACCTTCGTATCCCTTACCGCTGGGGTTTTCCCTTCAAGCTGGTCGTCTCCAAAGATAACGCCCAAGTTATTCTACGTGATCTTTTTGAAGCGGACTCCTTCCTGAAGCAACTGGGATTACCCCCCCTGCCGGACGACAATGCCTCACTACCATCTACGCCATCTCGTCCTTCCGCCACCCCCAGCAAGATCTGGACACCAGTTCGTAGGGGCCGGAAGCGTCCTTCCCGTACTCCACAACGCCCTCGCCCTGCTCGTTGTAGTGATGATCCTGCTTGATGTTTTTTTTTTTTTTTTTTTTTGAGGTGTTCTTCAAGGTTGTATCCCTATCTCCTCCCCTCTCCCCTTTCCATCCCCCCTCCTTTTCTTCCCCCCCTTTCCCCCTCTCCCTTCTTTTCCCCACCCTCCCTTCTTCCTCCCTTTTTTTCCGTTTTATTTTTGCGCTGGGTGCCTTTTTATGCTGTATCTTTTTGGCCGGGTTTGCCGATTTCTATGTTCCGGTTGTCATGTTGCCCCCGATCACGTCCAGACATTTGCCTGGACGACTTGGGAGCTGATGTCTTTCCCAAGTTCATATCCATACGGATATCTATGTTCTTTATTGTAATTTTTTGGGTTTGTCCATTAATGTTATTAGTTCTAATGTTTCATGTCCCTACTGTTCTTAGATTTGCCTCATCGATGCTATCTCCATTACTCTTTATCTGGGTTCATTTGCTATTTGTATGTTTATCTAATGATGGCTTTACGGTTATTATCGTACAATGTCAAAGGTCTTAACTCCATCCAAAAACGGTGGATGGCTTTGAGGGAATTTCGATCCTCAGGAGCAGATATTATTTTTGTCCAGGAGACCCATTTCAAGTCGACTGGCTCATTTCGTTTTGCCTCAAGGTTTTTCTCCCACTCCTACTCAGCTTTTGATCCCACTGGGAAAGCCGGAGTGGCTATTTTGATTCGGACACACTGCTCCCTTCGGGTCATTTCCTCCAAAGTCGACCCACCGTGTCGTTATATCATTTTGGAATGTATGTTTGCTGGTTCTCCCCTTATCCTGTTAAACTTGTATGCCCCGAACGCAGGTCAATTACATTTCCTCTCCCAAACCCTTGCTAGACTGAATGCCTTTACCACACCACATATGATCATTGGAGGTGATTTTAATTTAATCATGTCCCCCCACAAGGATAGGAAAGTACTATTTGAATCCGCCCCCTCGAAGCGGCAGTGTTCCTCTTCAAAATCTTTTCGCAAATTGATAAGGGAACATCGTCTCTTTGATGCTTGGCGGATCAAACATCCCCTTCATAAACAGTATACTTTCTACTCCATCCCTCATCGGAGTTTCTCCCGCTTGGACCACTTTTTTATCTCTTCCCCCTTACTCCCTCTCTTGGTTTCATCCGAAATCAATCCCAGTACATGGTCCGATCACGCCTCTTTGTCTCTGAATCTTTTCTTCCCTGATTCTTTACCGAAAGCTTGTCATTGGCGTCTCAATGAGACCTTTCTCACTACTGCCCGTTTCCGTGAAGAACTCTCTCGGGGATTGGATATGTACTTCCAAGACAACGTTGGCTCGGTGACTTCTTCCTCGACACTTTGGGAAGCCCACAAGGCCATTTTCCGGGGAATATGTATCTCTATAGGCTCCCGTTTGAAAAAGTCCTCAGCCAGTGCCAAGGCTTCTCTCATCCACCAATTATCCTCGGCTGAGCGTCAACTGCTAATCAAGCCGTCCATAACCCGTCTTCGTAGGGTTACTTCTCTACGCGACCAAATCAAAGCTCTTGACTCACATAGAGCTGTGCAATCACTTCTTTGGGTCAAACAGAAATTTTATGAATTTTCCAATAAGCCCCACCGTATGCTAGTCAACAGGCTTAAAACGCAATTTTCTTCCTCGTTACCAGACCATCTTCTTCAATCAGATGGTACACCTACATATGACCCTCATGTAATGGCCTCACTTTTTGGATCATATTATAAGACTCTCTACAACTGTTTAACCCCAGATCTCCATCCTCCTTTTTGTAAAACGTCATTCGATGCCTTCTTTGAGTCATTCTCTTTGCCGCAGATATCACCTTCTGACCTTTTGGCCCTTAATGCCGATATCTCATCTGAGGAGCTGTATGATACGATTAAGCAGCTCCCTTCTCACAAATCACCAGGACCCGATGGCTTGCCTTATTCTTATTACAAGACGTTCATAGGCATTTTGGCCCCCCATCTTCTCTCTTTGTTTCAGGATCTCTTAAGAGGTGTCCCCCCTCAGGCTGATTTTTCACGTGCATATATTTCCGTTATCCCCAAGCCTGATAAGGATCCTTCTATTCTGGACAATTATCGCCCCATTGCCCTGTTAAACTCTGATTATAAAATATTTACTAAGATTTTGGCCAATAGGCTTTCCCGATTCCTCTCCAAGCTCATACACAGGGACCAAGTGGGCTTTGTGCCCACCAGACACGCAGCGGACAATACCAGGAGGTCTATTGACCTGATCGACCTGATTAACAGAACTTCATCCCCTGCTATATTGCTGAGTTTGGATGCTCAAAAAGCTTTTGATCGCCTTAGCTGGCCCTATATGTTTATGATCTTGGAGAGATATGGTTTCCGGGGCCCGTTTGTGATGGCCCTGAAGGTCCTTTACTCCTCCCCGTCCTCAGAGGTCAGATTGTCTTCATTTCTTTCACCTTCTTTCAGGATGTCGAACGGTACAAGGCAGGGGTGCCCACTTTCCCCTTTACTGTTTATCCTCTGCCTAGAGCCGCTGGCCACTGCCATTCGATCTAACCCTGACATACGAGGGATACATTCCCATGGGCGTGAATATAAATTGTCCCTATTTGCAGACGATATCCTTCTTACTCTAACTAGTCCTTGCACCTCTCTTCCGGTTCTTCATAAAACCTTACAATTATTTGGGACCCTGTCAGGCTACAAGGTAAATACATCCAAAACCGAAGCACTCCCACTTCATATCCCACCCGACATGTTAACCTCTCTCCAAGCATCTTACCAATATCGTTGGTGTACCCACTCGCTGAAGTATTTGGGTACCAACCTTACTTCCTCCTACCATTCCATATATGAGGCTAATTTTCCCCCCCTATTTGTTGCTATTTCCCGTTCCTTAAAAGTTTGGGACACCCTACCTATTTCCTTTCTTGGACGTATAAATGTTATAAAAATGACCGTACTGCCCAAACTTTTGTATCTATTTGCAACTCTCCCCGTCCCCATCCCTATGTCCAAGCTAAATTCTATCCAAAAATCTCTCTTACGTTTTATTTGGCACAACAAACAACATAGAATTGCACGTTCTATACTCCTTTCTTTACGCTCTAGAGGAGGCTTGGGAGTACCGGATATTGTGACCTATTACTATGCCACCCACCTTCGTTTTTTAATCTCCTGGTCCACCAGACGCCCTTCTAACAAATGGACTGAGATTGAAACCTTACAACTTACTCCGACCCATTTATGCTCTCTGCTTTGGGATATGTCAGCGGTGGCCATCGCTTCTCACCGACACCTTTTACTTGGACCCATGCAATTCTCCTTGTCTATCTGGAAGAGATGCAGGGCTAAATTCGCTTTGTCCTCCGAGTGCTCCCCTCTGACTAATGTTCTCTTTAATCCCTCCCTTCCAGATAGTTTGTCCTTACACCGAATGCTCCCATGGGCCTCAGCCGATCTTTTCCAACTGCGTCATCTGGTCCATCCCGTGACTCGGAAATTTAAATCATTTTCCGACATCCAAAAAAATACCCAAATACCTCCTCAGCACTTCTATGTTTATTTGCAGATACGCCATTTTTTCTCCACCCTGTCACCCTCATTGACTCTGCAGAAGCCTACACCCTTTGAGCGCCTGTGTATTCAGGGCCCACATCAAAAGGGCACAGTCTCCAAAACATATAAGCTCCTGCTAGATGTCCCTCCCTTAACTATTGATACCCATCGCTATATGCGTAAGTGGTCCCAATTTCTCCGCTTTGACATTGACTTGTTGCAGTGGAAGAAAATATGGGAGAACGCATCCAAATCCTCTATGTGTGTAGTTTATAAGGAAAATGCTTACAAAATCATAATGTTGTGGTATCGAACCCCTGATGTGCTCCATTCTTGTAACTTGAGTGCTTCTCCTGCTTGCTGGCGCTGCGGGAGGGAAACCGGCTCCCTTTTTCACATTTTTTGGGATTGTAGGCTTATCACTCCCTTTTGGGAAGAGGTTTTGGCCTTATTACAACTGGTATTACATTCCTCTCTCCCTTTTGAGCCTCTTTATTTTTTATTGGGCCTGCCCTTTCCAGGTCTCTCTAGACCATCGAGGAGACTCTCTGTGCATATTTTGACGGCGGCCAGGAGAAGCATTCCAATGAGCTGGCTCTCCCCTACACCTCCCTCAATGTTGACATTATTTAAGAATATTGCAGATATTAGGAAAATGGAATATCTTACCGCTTCACATGCCGATTCTATAATCTTATTTGAAGCTGTGTGGAACCCGTGGGATGTTTACACCTCTGGTCAACCTGCTTGACTTGTGCGGACTTGATCATCCTTCCAATGTTGCCCTATTGTCATTGCATACTGTTATTTTTCTACCCATGTTACTAGCATCGATGATCCCTTTGTTTTTCTTTCTCTCTATTTCTTTTTAAAATGTCATGTATGTATATACATGTGGAAAATTTAATAAAATGTTATTCATAAACAACTATCTGATAAAAAATGGCTTCATATGATCATCATCCTTCAATAAAAGAGCATTTTTTGGCGTGATCAGTCATATTTTCAATATCAATGCCAAAATTTCACAATTTCTGCCAGGGTATGCAAACTTTTTAGCACAACTGTGTATATATACATATATATATACACTCACACACACACACACACACATCGCATGTTGAAATGCATTTTTTATATGTTGCAAAGTATATGAAAATTATATTTTAACATATATTTTTACATATATTCTTCAGATTTTTTTTTAACACATAAAAAAGTCATTTGAACATATATTTTTACATATATTTGTAAATGCATTCCAAAAATGTAGCTTAAATGTATATTTAAAGGCATACAGTATATTTGAAAATGTATTTTTAAATTTTTTTTTTATATATTTTGGAATAAAAATGCATTTCAACATATAACATATAATATATATATATATATATATATATTTATTGCAATATATTTTGAAATATATTGAATACGGCCAAAATTTTTAAAATATATTTTTCTTCCATGTGGGTATTATTGGTTTAAATTGTAACCCGTGGTGGCCTCTATACCATACTATCCCACAGGAAGGCTCTGCAAGATAAATATGCTTACACGTATGTCTTCCAGCAGCTATTAGCATGTTGCAACATAATTGTGTTTCGCTCTTATTTTTCAGCACAGCTATAGAGAAGTTGGCATCTTACTACTGTACTTGGCTGTTGGAGTCTCCGTCTTTTCTGGAATGGCATACACAGCAGAGAAGGATGAAGACACAGGGTTTGACACCATCCCATCTTGTTGGTGGTGGGGAACAGTAAGCATGACAACCGTAGGCTATGGAGATGTTGTCCCAGCCACCGTAGCTGGAAAACTAGCCGCTTCAGGCTGTATCCTGGGTGGGATATTAGTGGTGGCACTGCCGATAACTATAATATTCAACAAGTTCTCGCATTTCTACCGGAGACAGAAAGCCCTGGAGAATGCAGTGAGGAACAGCGACAGAAAACCAAGCAACGAACCCAATACCGACAGAATATCAGAAAGCCTTACAGAACTATAACCAGCAAATAAATACCTACGTCTGAAAAGCTGTGCAGCAAATGAGTAAATGGTTAAAGTAGAGACAACACACACCCTACATATGTTTATAAAAATGTGAGAAGTCAAAGAATAATTCCAGGGCTATGACCATTAACAGTGAGGGAACTCAATGTTAACTTCTCATATTTTTCCATAAACTACTGTAGGGTAAATTATCCAATATTATACATATATACAGTTGCAAGAAAAAGTATGTGAACCCCTTGGGATTACATGAAGTTTTGCATGAATTGGGCATAAAATGTGCTCTGAACGTCATCTAAGTCACAACAATAGAAGAACACAGTCTGCTGAACATAATACTACACAAACATTAGATGTTGCCATGGTTTAATTGCACATAACATGTAAACATTCACAGTGCAGGGAGGAAACAGCATGTGAACCTTTGGACTTAATAACTGGTTGACCCTCCTTTGGCAGCAATAACCTCAATCAAACGTTTCCTGTAGTTGCAGATCAGACCTGCACAACGATCTGGAGTAATTTTGGACCACTCCTCTTCACAAAACTGTTTCAGTGTAGCAATATTCTTGGGATGTCTGGTGAGAATCGCTCTCTTAAGGTCATGCCACAGCATTTCAATCAGGTTGAGGTCAGGACTCTGACTGGGCCACTCCAGAAGCGTATTCTGTGCTGTTGCAGCCATTGTTTTGTTGAATTACTTGTATGGTTTGGGTCATTGTCCTGTTGCATCACCCATCCTCTGCGGAGCTTCAGTTGGCGGACAGATGGTCGTACGTTTTCCTGCAAAATGTCTTGATAAACTCTGGAATTCATTTTCCCATCAATGACAACAATCCATCCAGGCCCTGAGGCAGCAAAACAGCCCCAAAACATGATGCTCCCTCCGCCATGTTTTACAGTGGGGATGAGGTTTTGATGTTGGTGTGCTGTGCCTTTTTTTCTCCACACATAGTGTTGTGTGTTCTTCCCAAACAACTCAATCTTGGTTTCATCTGTCCACAGTATATTTTGCCAGTAGTGCTGTGTAACATCCAGGTGCTCTTTTGCAAACTTCAAACGTGCTGCAATATTATTTTTGGACAGCAATGGCTTCCTCCGTGGTGTCCTCCCATGTACTCCATTCTTGTTTAATGTTTTCCTTATTGTAGATGTGTCAACAAAAATGTTAGCATGTGCCAGAGATTTCTGTAGGTCTTTAGCTGACACTCTGGGATTCTTCTTTACCTCATGCAGCATTCTGTGCTGTGCTCTTGCAGTCATTTTTACAGGACGACCACGCCTAGGGAGAGTAGCAACAGTGCTAAACTTTCTCCATTTGTAGACAGTCTGTCTTACCGTGGACACATGAACATCAAGGCTTTTGGAGATACTTTTGTAACCCTTTCCAGCTTCATGCAAGTCAACAATTCTTGATCGTAGGTCTTCTGAGAGCTCTTTTCTGCGAGACATGGTTCACATCAGACAGTGCTTCTTGAAACCAGTAAACCCAAAACAGGTGTGTGTTTTTTAAGGGCAGGACAGCTGTCAGCAACACATCCAATATCATCACACTGATTGGAATCAAGGTTGGCTCACTCCTGGCTCCAATTAGCTCTGGGAGAAGTCATTGAGCTAGGGCCTCACATACTTTTTCCTCCCTGCACTGTGAATGTTTACATGTTATGTGCAATTAAACCATGGCAACATCTAGTGTTTGTGTAGTATTATGTTCAGCAGACTGTGTTCTCCTATTGTTGTGACTTAGATGACGTTCAGAGCTTATTTTATGCCCAATTCATGCAAAACTCCACGTAATCCCAAGGGGTTCACATACTTATTCTTGCAACTGTATGTTGTATATATGCGAACTCCATTGTGCATTGTTGAGGTGTGTCACTTATATACAGGGGTTGGCCAAAAATATTGAAATATTACAGGATTTTCAGGTGTGAAAGCGACAACATGTTTCACTTTGAAAGCGGAAGTGATGTAACATTCTTTTGCTTCCTAGCTAACAAGTTGGAAGCCTCATTTTCATCATTCACTGCGTGTGATGCTAGTAATACGAAGTCATGTTAGAGCTTACTGAGCTTCAAAGAGGGCAAATTGTTAGTACCTGCTTAGCTGGTGCCTCTGTCAATTTATTTGACGTGTCGCGAGGTAGAGTATCAAAGATTATACCGTTTCCGGGAAAACATTGTTGGTTGACATGGTCAACTGACTGAAAGAGACAAAATTACATTATGCAGGATTGTGACCCAGAATAAGAAAACAACTGCTGCAAAAGTGCTCAATCTCAGTCTTTCAAAGCCCGTGTCCACAAAAACTGCAGAGGAAACTCAATAAGCAAGACATTCATAGGTGAGCTGCAATTGCCAAACCAGTAGTGACTGATATCAATGCTCAGAAGAGGAGAGAGTGGTGCAACATCCATAGGTCGTGGACTATCGATCAATGGAAGACTGTAATATGGTCAGATGAATCAAGCTTCACACTGTTCCCACCAAGCATACATGTGGAGAACACTGTCCCAAGTTTACGACCAAGACTGTCTTTTACCAATGAAAAGGAATGGTGGCGGTGCAATCATGGTTTGGACAGTCATATCTTGGTATTCTACAGGCCCCATCATCACCTTGAATGGTAGAGTAACTGCCAGCAACAAATACAAATTTTGGCCAACCTTGTGCACCCCATGGTGTAGACATTGTTTCCCAAAGACAGCCCATTTACCAAGACAATAATGCTCCGATTCACACAGCTGGTGTTGTCAAATTGTGGTTTGAGGAGCATGCAGAGGAAGTCTCACTCCTTCCTTGAGCACAGCAGTCGCTGGAACCTCAACATCATAGAGCCACTATGGTCAATTTTGGAGAATAAGGTTCGCACTCATTTTTTGCCTCTGGCGTCTCTGTGAGAACTGAAAAGATTTTTGCATAAAGAGTGGTATCAGATTCCATTATCCACCATCCAAGACTATTTGTCAATTCCCATAAGAATGTTGGTCATCTTGGATGCCAAAGGTGGTATATAGGTAACGATTTTGTCCTTTTACTTGGTGTTTCCATATATTGTCCAACCCTTGTAAATTCCCTTAGTTATAACTGTGAGCAGCAGAGGGAATTAAAACTGTAAAGTAAAACTGAAGGCAAAACTTTTTTTCATTTTGGACAGAGTAAGGGAGGGTTACAAACCCGGCCAGTTTCTGTTTTCCATTTGTATCCCATTGGTAAAATTTTCCTTCAGTTCCTGTGCCAAAGCAGCAACATGAAGTGAAAGGAAATCCCTCCAAAGTGAGGGAAATCCCTGGTAGTCACTAAAACTTCCCATGGAAAGATTTCCACACACCCACCCCTTGCAAGCTATTTATCTTTGTAGGTGCCGAAGTTTGGGTCCTGGCCCCAGTGTCTTTAACGTTCTCCATTGTCCTCTTTCTTCTCCTCTCCCTTTTCTAATACCTCTTTTTACCTCTGTGAAATGGAAACGTCTTTACTTTTTCTGACCTATAGATTCAGTCTGCTTCATTGAGAGGGACCAAACAGCAAACCTGGCCAGTGTTTTGCCAGTCACCTTACTCCTCTCGGACATCTATAGAACACCCTTGCAGTACTGGCTCAATGCCCTGCATTACTATGTACTCTTGATATATTTAAACCTGTCTAAATGTTATCAGTGGCTGAAATAAAAGTAAGGGGTTGGTTTCTTGGAATCCCCCTATTTATTATACAATTATGTACTACTTGTCTATTCCTGTAATTAATTAGTAACTATGTAACATTTGACAATATTGAAGCCGTAATACAATGCAATATTAGCTATAATAACAAACACAATGCTCAAAGAAGCAAAGTCTTATTTATTTACAAAGAAAGAAAACCCTAACGGAGAAATCTAAGCCAATATTACAGAGTATATAGGAATATTAGTAAAGATGATACGTTATGTACGCTCGTCCTCAAAGCGGAGCATCTTTTAGCTGGTACCAGGTAGGAAATGGTCAAAAAGAGACAGAGCCTGGCCAAAACGGTGTTTAAAATTTAAAAGCACTTTCAAACACCACCCACACACCCTTGACCCGCCTGGTGTAGTTCTCATCCAATGAGCAAACATCCATAGCTCATAAGGGGCTGCCCTCCTTATTCATTAGGAAGTGTAGGATTACTTCTGGAAGTAGGTTGTCTCCACCAGGGGGCATTGCTGTATTGCCAATAACGCTCCACCAGGGGGCACCGTTGCATTGCCAACCATGCTTGGACCCCGGCCAATCACATCTGGCTCCTTCCTTCTGGCTAATCTGTCCTTTTATTATGCATGGAACCCAGGCATCTGGGCTGAGGCTCTCTTATCTCCATGTCCCACCGCTAGGGGGTATGTGTAAACTCCCAGGAGGAATGGTATGCAGCCTTTTGTTACACATCCTGTCCTAAATACTTGCTTTTCTTGACACTCCAAGATAACATTCAATGGGCCAAATAGTTCTTTGACAACCAGGCAGTGAGATTTCATAAATGTCCAATATAGAAACATGTTGCCTTCCAACAGTGGCCATATCTTCAACATGTAAAAATACATCGGTCACATTCTCCTGCTTCTTTATATTATTGCTTGAACTTTGTAAAAACGTTAATAAAAACCTATTGTAAGTGAGATTCCCCTCTATTCCTGTTTTAGTGACCACATACAATCTGGGATTTTCTTTTACTTTTGATGATAGTAGTCAACGGGGCAAAGAGATCCCCCATCACCCTATCCAAAACTAACAAAAAAGATTTGCCTTCAGTTATACTTTAAATAGCATAACAAAATGTCCAAACTATTTTTTTTACGAACACTTCTTTGTATTTATATTTATTAAACTGGACCTGAACTCCAAAAAATGAGAATTTGCTATCTTACATGAAAAATCTAAACATCGCTAAATGGCAGATCGTGGTCCGCAAATGGATTGAATGACAGTCCTGTATGGACCGCGGCTCAGCCTGGATGCCCTCTGATATCCTCCATCCCCCCCAACGCAGAACATGCATCCTTATAGCAGGTAGAAGGCAGTAGACAATGACATGTCCAGCCAGAGGGCGGGAGCTACCCTGCTTTTCAAGTTAACAAGCTGACGATTGGTTGCTAGGCGTTCCTAGGAACCAATCACCTGCCTGTTAACATGAAAAGCATGTCGCACATGTCCCGCCCTCTGTCCAGACATGCCGTGCCTTTTACCTGCTGGGTAAGGTAGGATCAAAAAGGTTAGAGGAGGGAATGTAAGGGAGGGAGTATTCATATTAAGGGGACTGGGCTGCAAGGAAAGAAGGGGGGCTGTGAAGGGGACCAGTATACAAAAAAAGGGAGGTTGTGAAGGAGACTGGGGTGCAAGGGGGGGGTGGAGATGCAAGTAGGGCGGACTGTAAAATGGACTGGGGTATAAAAAAAAAAAAGAGGGCTGTAAAGGGTACTGGGGGGCAAGAAAGAGGGGCTGTGAAGTGAACTGGGGTGAAAGTAAGGGGAGTTGTAAAGGGGAATGGGGTGCAAATATGGGGGGTGCTGTGAAGGGGACTGGGGCGCGAGGAAGGGGAGTTGTAAAGGGGAATGGGGTGCAAATATGGGGGGGTGCTGTGAAGGGGACTGGGGTGCAAGGAAGGAGAGTTGTAAAGGGGAATGGGGTGCAAATATGGGGTTGCTGTGAAGGGGACTGGGGTGTGAGGAAGGGGAGTTGTAAAGGGGAATGGGGTGCAAATATGGGGGGGTGCTGTGAAGGGGACTGGGGTGCAAGGAAGGGGAGTTGTAAAGGGGAATGGGGTGCAAATATGGGGGGCGCTGTGAAGGGGACTGGGGTTTAAGGAAGGGGAGTTGTAAAGGGGAATGGGGTGCAAATATGGGGGGTGCAGTGAAGGGGACTGGGGTGCAAGGAAGGGGAGTTGTAAAGGGGAATGGGGTGAAAATATGGGGGGTGCTGTGAAGGGGACTGGGGTGCAAGGAAGGGGAGTTGTAAAGGGGAATGGGTGCAAATATGGGGGGGTGCTGTGACGGGGACTGGGGTGAAAGGAAGGGGAGTTGTAAAGGGGAATGGGGTGCAAATATGGGGGGTGCAGTGAAGGGGACTGGGGTGCAAGGAAAGGGGGCTGTGACAGAGACTGGGATTCAAGTACAGGGGGGATGTGATGTGAAGGGGTGACAGAGGACACTGATGTGAAGGTGAGGGGGACTCTGATGTGAGGTGGGGGCTGAGAACACTGATGTAAATGGTAGGGGTCTGTGATGTAAGAAGGGGGGCTGAGATGTAAAGGGGGGACAAAGGACATTTAAGTAAAGGAGGCGCTGTGATGTAAAATGGGGGGTCTTGGATGCAAAGGGAGGCTGTGAAGTAAAGCAGGCACTGTAATATAAAGAAGGGGCTGTATTGTAAAGGGGGTGCTGTGATGTAAAGAGAGGGTTCTGCAATGTAAAAGGGGGCATTGTGGTATAAAGGGGGGACTGTGATTTGATGTAAAGAGGAAACTGTAATTTAAGGGGGAGGGGCTGTGATATGAAGAAGTCATAGCACAAACATGAGACTTGGACCTCTGCTGGATGAAAATTTTGAATGACCTGACCTCAATGAATTTGTATTCAATATCTCTGATCTAGAACATCCAGAAACATCTGCAGTATAAGGTCTCTTATTGTTATTCTCAGGAGATTTGGTGATGTCACTACTGTGCTGCTCACTGTTCTCTTTGCTGGAGAGAAATCTGTACTTAAAGACATGTTTTGTTACCTCTTTGGGGTTGTATTCGATATGTGTAAAGAGAGATCACACAAATATTTCTAACATTTATTACAAGTAATGACGGATACAGATAACAATAAAGAAAATATAACAAGAATACTTAACTAAAGATGCTGTTTCTGCCACGGATCCCTCCATTATATGGTGTGGCTGATGATCAGACGAGACACATGCTTAACCACTTGGCTTTACCTCCTTCCTGCCCAGGCCAATTTTCAGCTTTCAGCGTTGTTGCACTTTGAATGACAATTGTGCGGTCATGCAACACTGTAACCATATGACATTTTAAAAAAAAAATTCACACAAATAGAGCTTTCTTTTGATGGTATTTAATCTCCACTGGGTGTTTTATTTTTTTGCACTATAAACAAAAAAGGAGCAAAAAATTTGAAAAAAAAGTTTTTTTTTTCCTATTATAAAATTTTGCAAACAGTAATTTTTCTCCTTCATTGATGTGCGTTGATAAGGCAGCACTGATGGGCACTGATGAGGTGGCACGGATAGGCAGCACTGATGATGCTGCACTGATATGCAGCAATGATGGGCACTGATAGGCAGTACTGATGGGTGACACTAACTGGCGGCACTGACTGGCAGCACTGCTGGGTACTGACTTGCTGCACTGCAGGGCACTGATGGGCAGCACTGCTGGGTGGCGCTGCTGGGCACTGATCAGTGCCCTGATGATTAGTGCTGACCTGTTCCATGACAAATGCCGGTTATCGGCAGTACTTTCCTCACGCTGTGACAACGTGAGGAAGGTGCTGCAGATAACCAGCAACTGTATTTACTCGGTGATCTGCTGTGTCATTGGACACAGCTGATCACAAGGTAAAAATCCACTATGATTGGCCTTTTACCTCATCACGTCCGTAGGCCACAGCAATCATAGAGATCACCGGGTGCACGCCACTGGGGGCAGGGAGGAGGGCGTGTTCTCAGAGAATTTCATATGATGCCCTCCCAGAACTGGACAACCGCGCCGTAGCTGTCATTCGGCTATAGCGCGGATGGCAAGGGGTTAGCGCATGCTCTGGGTCGAGAAAAAATATTTCCAGCTTCAACTGTAGTACATAGACTATGGACAGCCCCCAGCCAACTCCCCTCATAAGCAACAATATGATCTTTTAAGGACTTGGTCAATTTGTAATCACACATTCCTGAAAGGAGAGTGGGCTGGCTTGTCCTTATAGACACATTCATTTAGGTTATTTAGAATAACTAGGATATTAGAGGCTTTATTAGATATTTGTGGGGCCAACATTAATAAGGAAATATGTCATTTGCAATTTCCCAATCTAGACAATACAAGGATACCCGATTCTGCTTCATTCTTTTGTGAATCTGTGCTTCCCCTGCTGCTTCTTGAATATTACCCCACCAGTTATTGGTGGGCAGCTCTGACATGAGGAAGTAAAGCCCTGCCACTGCCAAAATGGCCATTACCATACAGCATAATAGTGTAGAGCAAGTTATGGTAACTGGGGGGGGGGGGGATGTAAATGGGGAAAATATCAAAAACATCAGCTGCAGAGAGACCAGAGACAGTCCTTTGCTTGCCTGTTTGGGCACAGTTTCCACAGTTCAGGTCCTATTTAACTTGAAAAAGCTTTTGGCACGACTTTTCTATGCTAATTAAATAATGAAGAATGAATGAGGGCAGACAGACGTTATTAACAGCAGGGATTACCTCAGCTATTCACACTTATTTCTAAAGACGTCTTGGCCATACATTGACCTGCCCCTGACACATCCTGCAAGTTGCAAAGTTGATTGCAACTAACATTGATTGGATCATCTCCAGAGGGAATTTATTGAATTCTGGTATGTTGTAGAGTTGACACAGCTATACAAGAATGTCATTTTTCTGTGGGCTAAAAAAAATAATTTTATATATATATATATGTATATATATACAGTCAGGTCCATAAATATTGGGACATCGACACAATTTTAACATTTTTGGCTCTATACACCACCACAATGGATTTGAAATGAAACGAACAAGATGTGCTTTAACTGCAGACTGTCAGCTTTAATTTGAGGGTATTTACATCCAAATCAGGTGAACGGTGTAGGAATTACAACAGTTTGCATATGTGCCTCCCACTTGTTAAGGGACCAAAAGTAATGGGAGAATTGGCTTCTCAGCTGTTCCACGGCCAGGTGTGTGTTATTCCCTCATTATCCCAATTACAATGAGCAGATAAAAAGGTCCTGAGTTCATTTCAAGTGTGCTATTTGCATTTGGAATCTGTTGCTGTCAACTCTCAAGATGAGATCCAAAGAGCTGTCACTATCAGTGAAGCAAGCCATCATTAGGCTGAAAAAACAAAACAAACCCATCAGACAAATAGCAAAAACATTAGGCGTGGCCAAAACAACTGTTTGGAACATTCTTAAAAAGAAGGAACGCACAGCGTTTGGCGAGCTCAGCAACACCAAAAGACCCGGAAGACCACGGAAAACAACTGTGGTGGATGACCGAAGAATTCTTTCCCTGGTGAAGAAAACACCCTTCACAACAGTTGGCCAGATCAAGAACACTCTCCAGGAGGTAGGTGTATGTGTGTCAAAGTCAACAATCAAGAGAAGACTTCACTAGAGTGAATACAGAGGGTTCACCACAAGATGTAAACCATTGGTGAGCCTCAAAAACAGGAAGGCCAGGTTAGAGTTTGCCAAACGACATGTAAAAAAGCCTTCACAGTTCTGGAACAACATCCTATGGACAGATGAGACCGAGATCAACTTGTACCAGAGTGATGGGAAGAGAAGAGTATGGAGAAGGAAAGGAACTGCTCATGATCCTAAGCATACCACCTCATCAGTGAAGCATGGTGGTGGTAGTGTCATGGCGTGGGCATGTATGGCTGCCAATGGAACTGGTTCTCTCGTATTTATTGATGATGTGACTGCTGACAAAAGCAGCAGGATGAATTCTGAAGTGTTTCGGGCAATATTATCTGCTCATATTCAGCCAAATGCTTCAGAACTCATTGGACGCCACTTCACAGTGCAGATGGACAATGACCCAAAGCATACTGCAAAAGCAACCAAAGAGTGTTTTAAGGGAAAGAAGTGGAATGTTATGCAATGGCCAAGTCAATCACCTGACCTGAATCCGATTGAGCATGCATTTCACTTGCTGAAGACAAAACTGAAGGGAAAATGCCCCAAGAACAAGCAGGAACTGAAGACAGTTGCAGTAGAGGCCTGGCAGAGCATCACCAGGGATGAAACCCAGCGTCTGGTGATGTCTATGCGTTCCACACTTCAGGCTGTAATTGACTGCAAAGGATTTGAAACCAAGTATTAAAAAGTGAAAGTTTGATTTATGATTATTATTCTGTCCCATTACTTTTGGCCCCTTAACAAGTGGGAGGCACATATGCAAACTGTTGTAATTCCTACACCGTTCACCTGATTTGGATGTAAATACCCTCAAATTAAAGCTGACAGTCTGCAGTTAAAGCAAATCTTGTTTGTTTCATTTCAAATCCATTGTGGTGGTGTATAGAGCCAAAAATGTTAGAATTGTGTTGATGTCCCAATATTTATGGACCTGACTGTATATATACACACACACACATATATACACATACACACACTATATTGCCAAACGTATTGGGACACCCCTCCAAAACATTGGATTCAGATGTTCCAATCTCCCCCATGACCACAGAGCTTCATGGAATGGGTTTCCATGGCCGAGCAGCTGCATCCAAGCCTTATATCACCAAGTGAAATGCAAAGCGTCGGATGCACTGGTGTAAAGCACGCCACCACTGGACTCAGTGGAGATGTGTTCTCTGGAGTGATGAATCATGCTTCTCTGTCTGGCAATCCGATGGACGTATCTGGGTTTGGGGGTTGCCAGAACGGTACTTGCCTGCCTGCATTGTGCCAAGTGTAAAGTTTGGTGGAGGGGGATTATTGTTGGGGAAGTTTTTCAGGGGTTGGGCTTGGCCCCCTAGTTCCAGTGAAGGGAACTCTTAAGGCATCAGCATACCAAGACATTTTGGACAATTTCATGCTCCCAACTTTGTGGGAACAGTTTGGGGGTGGCCCCTTCCTGTTCCAACATGACTGCACACCAGTGCACAAAGCAAGATCCATAGACATGGATGAGCAAGTTTGGGGTGAAGGAACTTGACTGGCCTGCACAGAGTCCTGACCACAACCAGAGAGAACACCTTTGGGATGAATTAGAGCAGAGACTGTGCGCCAGGCCTTCTCGTCCGACATCAGTGCCTGACCTCACAAATGTACTTTTGGAAGAATGGTCAAACCTTCCCATAGACACCCTCCTAAACCTTGTGGACGGCCTTCCCAGAAGAGTTGAAGCTGTTACAGCTGCAAAGGGCGGGGCCAACTCAATATTGAACCCTACGGACTAATGCAGGCCATAGACGGGGAGAAAAACGGCTGATTTTTCCTTTAAAAAACGAAAAATCGGACGTTCAAGCGGCCGACGTTACCAGCAATGGTAAAAAAAATCGGCCGATTTTCATCTCGTCTACAGCCGGCAAAAAGTGTCCCTGCAGATTGCTCTGCTATTTCTTTGACAGTTCTTTGACATTTATAGCGGTTGCAACAATGTATCTATTTGTATCCATTTAGGATACAGATGTTTTTATTCGGAAGCAAATAGATACAATGTTGCAACCGCTGTAAATGTCAAGGAACTGTCAGAGAACTGTCAAAGAAATAGCGGAGCTCTCTGCAGGGACACTTTTTGCCGGACTGGAATTCCTCTTATTTTTCATCCTTCTTCTTCTTCATCATCATCCTCTTCTTCTTCTTCATCATCATCATCCTCTTCTTCTTCTTCATCATCATCCTCTTCTTCATCATCATCCTCTTCTTCATCATCATCCTCTTCTTCTTCATCATCATCTTCTTCATCATCATCTTCTTCATCATCATCATCCTCTTCTTCTTCATCCTCTTCTTCTTCATCATCATCCTCATCATCATCCTCTTCTTCTTCATCATCATCATCTTCTTCATCATCATGCTCTTCCTCTTTTTCTTCTTTTTGTCTTCCTCTTGCAGGTCACTGCTCATGCGCAGATTTTTTATCGGTAAAAAATCGGCCGATTTGCCCATCACTGCCGCAAAAATCGGCCGATCGGCAAAATCGGACGATTTTTTTCCAACTTTACCGATAAAAAAATATATGCCAAAATACCGAAAAACGGCCGAACAAATAGCCCACTAACGATCTGAAAATCGGCCGATTTTATTTTCGGCCGAAAAATCGGCCGATTTTCGACCCATCTATGGCCTGCATAAGACTGGGATGCCAATAAAGTTCATGTGTGTAGAAAGGCAGGCGTCCCAATACTTTTGGAAAAATGGTATATATATATATATATATATATATATATATATATATATATATATATATATATATATATATATATACACACACACACACACATTTTCTAAGTGTGTTCAACCCAGTTATGTGGCGTTATGGATCTTCTTCTTCCTTTGGTGGCAGGTGGATCCTGAAAACTGCAGAAACATAATGATATGGAACCACTCTCTGCAGCATTCTCCTGTGAGTCCAGGGTTCTTGGCACACTGGGCTCACCATAAGTGAGATGAATGATTCTGCGAGTCATTCAACCCCTAAGATACTGTATCATAGAACGGTAAGGCTGTGTAGTAGAATGCAGGAGGTGGAGGTGAGTATTGCAGCCAGAGCTATGTGGGATGAATGATGCTGGGAGTCTTTCAACCCATAAGATACTGTATTGCAGATTGGTGAAGCTGTGTAATACAGTGCAGGTGGTGGAGGTAAGTATGGCAGCCAGTACTGTTTTTTTTTTATTTTTTATTTTATTTGGCATGGGAAATCTTAATATCAACTGGAGTTCGGCAAAATTGGGTAAAGTTGCATTACACAGCCTCAATCAGACTCTTAATGATCAAAATTTCCACCATTGGATACGCATTTCCCTTGCTGTGCATTGTGGTTCCATCCTTCAACCCCTAGGACACTGCAGGACACAACAGTAATGCAGGGATCGGAGGATGGAGCCACTGAATGCAGCAGAGGACATAGACATCTAACACTCCCGGAAGACTTACTACACTATATAGTTTTTCTATTTATATTTTTTTGAGATTGGATATTTGGTAGAGTGAATTGTCAGCGGGAATTCAAAGAAAGGAGACAGTTATACAACGAATGCACTTTACAGAACACAAAGGTTTTAAAGTTTTCAAGATTTCCTTGACAATTTTTAAGCGCTGGTTCCAATACATATATCTTACTCTGATGGGGTGGTGGAGGTTTTTTAGCTACTGAGGGACTTTGGTTATGAACACTCTGGTGCACTGATATCTGATATTTATATACTCCTGGAAGAGAAATATGCTGAAAAATATTTTTGAGACTGCAGTTCTGGAACAAATGGTCTGAGCAGTAAGTATAATAGCTCTTCTGTTACAGTGAACATCTGATTGGATCCTAACAAGTTCACAAATATAAAAATCAAATATGCTGCATGCATAGTTAAGTGTTTTGTTTCATTCCTTCCTGAAGATTTGGCTCCATCCTAATCAGATGATACATGTGCAATTCAGATTTTAAAACAGTACTACAGATTGTCAGTTGACCAGAGCTTTATGTGGACCACTACCTGTTAGTTCTTGGTGTTGATGGCATGAGTTTTGCAGGACATACATGGCTCAAATCCCGAAAGAATTTTATTTTGAAAATCGTAGCTAAGAATTTTCATTTAAATTTCGCACCATTAGTGGGCCGCAACATTGTCCGATTTTCATGTGGCTATCAAATTTGACCAATTGGGCATGTTGTACATTTTTTTACAAACAAATTTCTAATCATTGATGGAAGAATCGTGTGAGTAATATACTCGAAAAAGAAATGAGCTGTGACCTGGAAAGAAAAGAAGATTCCCAGACATGAAAAATTATTTTCTGTAGCAACATGAGGTGAAAATTAAGGCTTGGTTGGTCAAATTTCAAAATCAATGGTGGCACCATCGGATTACAAAACGCACAAAATTTTCAATCTTCTAAAGAAAATTCAGCATTCAACCCATGTATGGCCTGCCTTTGAGACACTTGTGAAATCATTTAGAACTCATTACCAAGTGCATTTGTAAAGACTCACACTAAGGAAGTGGTTAAAAAGTCCATCAGAAAGATAATCTGTAGAGCTGTCATCCGTGTCATGCAGGGATCCGTCCGAAAGGGTTTATGGCCACCGTGGATGGATCCTTGCGGGACACGTATGACGGCTCTACCTTACTGATGGGCTTTTTAACCACTTTCTTAGTGTGAGTTTTTACATTTGTCGTTCATTAAAACTATTTTAATACTGCACTTCTTTTTTTTTCACATCATACATTTAGAGTTGGCTCACTCTGGGATGGCTGCCACCTAACTGGTTACATAGTTACAGACTTTTTTTGGGACTTTTTGTATTTTTTTCTAATATTCACTGGATATAAGCCATTAGTGTGCTGAGAGTTCTTTATATTGTTGTCCAAGTGCATTTGACATGTCATTTACCTCCTTTTGACCTGCTTCAAACAGGTTTTGCATTCCCATTGATTTGTATTTGACAACAATGAACCTTTGTCTAGCTCCATTTTGTATTTTTTTCAAATATTTATCTGAATTTTGTATCACCAAATTTTCTCTCTAGTTTAACATGATACCCCATCTATGCTGAAAAAGAGCAGCTCTACAGCCATTATAATTTACAGTAGGTGAGTTGCAGGTAGTACTGGATTTAGGCTACATTTATTGCTATTACATTTGACTAAAAATGGTTTTGTCTCATTTAAGAAACCCTTCCCCACATCAGAGCTGGGTACTTGCTGGGTAACATGCTTTTTTTTCCCCGCAAAATGTGGTTAGTTTTTTTAATTTGTTTTTACACTGGTCTTTTTGAATGGTCATATTTTGAAAATGGAGTTACAGAATCAGCACCCAGCTGAGTTGCAGTACCATACAATATACTATAGAGAAAGTTTTAGTGTTCGATTTGCTTTTCAATAAAATCAAAGAAATGTTCAGCAACATATTTTTAAATATGCAGAGCTTTAAGACACACAAACACATATATATATATATATATATATATATATATATATATATATATGCGGCCATTTGCATACATTAAAATATGCTTGTATTGTTCGTTTGTCACCTTAGAACTCTGATCTGTAAATATATTTTATTCTGTGCTGCTAATGGCTGTATAAAAGAATAAATAGACAAGTCATTTTCCCTTCATGGTTCCAATTATGAACACTTACAGACTGAGTCACTGAACAAGGTCCCTATGAATATGTGCATACTGCAGTATCCATGATTTTACTTTACTGCAGTCAGATCAATAAAAAGTATTCTGTTACTGTTTTGGCTTACTGAACTTTCTAGAATATGCTCTGTCTTGCTGCGTGAAGAATGTACAAAGCAATGCACAGGTTACATGAGCATAAGTGGAAGCCACTATCACTAATAAACATGACAAAGCAAAATGCATGGGTGCCAAAAACATAGCATACTGGAAAAACCTAACCGTGACAAATTTATTGTATAATAAATACTCACTGAGGACGTGTGAGATCTTGGAGTTCTTCATAAACTAGCAAGCAGTTAAGATGGATTAACCCTTCATATAAACCAAAAGGTATGAGATTTAGAGTTTCATTCATGGTTGGTCCATTATTCTGATGTCCAAACAGGTGTTCTCTTACATTAGTACAGTATTGTGCAAAAGACTTAGACAGATGTTAAAAAAATTCTGTAAATGAAGAATGTTGTCGGAAATAGAAGTGTTCATAGTTTATTTTGATCAATTAACACAATGGAAAGTAAATGAACAGAATAGAAATCTGAAATCAACATTTGGTCTTTGCCTTGAAAAGAGCATCTATTCTTCAATTCTTCGTGTACACTTGCACACAGTTTTTAAAGGAACTCGGCTGAATAGGTTGTTCCAGACATCTTGGAGAATCGCAGATCTTCCATTAGCGTAGGCTGTCTCAAATCCTTCTGTCTCTTCATGTAATCCTAGACGGGCTTGATGATGTTGAGATCAGGGCTCTGTGGGGGTCAAACAATTGCTTCCAGGACTTTTTGATCTCCTGTACGCGGACGATAGTTCTTGAAGACATTGGCTGTATGTTTGGGGTCATTGTCCTACTGCAGGATAAATTTGGGACCAGTCACATGCCTCCCAACATTGAGGACACCATTCATCCTCACCAAATCTCCAACTCCATTTGCAGAAATGCAGCCCTAAACTTGCAAGAAACCTCCACCATACTTCACTGTTGCCTGCAGACATTCTCCAGCCCTTTGCGAACAAATGGTCTTTTGGTACAGCCAAATATTTCAAATTTTCATTCATCAGTCCAGAGCACCTGCTGCCATTTTTCAATTCCTATGTTTACATGCATAGGACATAGAAACAACGATTCAGATGAGAAAGAGATGTACTTCGAGTTAAAAGATATGATCCAAACTAAAAAAACAGTGCGATACTGGGTTTTGGTGGTCTATTATGGCCTTTATCACATCAGTAGCAAAACACTGAAAAAGGTATTCCCATTTTGGTGGCAAAAAGAAGGTTTAATCTTCCAGCATTTTCTTTCAGCTCCCAGATATTCTATAGCAAGAGATCAGTACTTTTGTCTTTTAATCACAACTTGTTTCTGGTTAGCCACAAGCTAGGCTGAGGTGGGAAGTGTGGACTCATATTTTAAAGCACAGTACTGTGCTTTACAAATGTATCCTAAATCATCGATAATAATGAAAGTTCACTGACAGCTCCACACCGTGTCCTCCATATCGTCAATCAGTGTCAACAAAGAGTGAAAAGCAATATCTGCTCTCCATTATATTGTACATAGGCCCAAAATATGCACATTAGTAAACATAAGCCATTTTCCATTTCATAGACAAAACTTTTTTTAATCTTAATAAAAATTCTATACATCCTAATACAAATCAATGAGACTTATCTCCAAAATATAAAATATTTAGCAATAAAAACAATAAAAAAAACACACAAAAAATATATTACAAAATATAAAAGTCCAGTCATATTTCGGATGGTTAAAATAATCTACAGTAAGAAAACTGCAAATACTCTCTGGAAAACATTGCACCTGGGCTACAAACTCCAAATTCATGTACCTAAAGAATGAAGATAGATTGCTGAGGATATCTGACGGTGAACTGGGCCTGCCTTCAAATCATGGCTGACAGAATGAGTGGCTAGGTCTACGGCATAAGTGGCCAAGGTCTATATGTAGGGCAGAAAAGATTGTAGAGATATGGTAGAGACTGCTGGGAGTAAAAAGGTGATGCATTCCATTCTCCAGGGGACAAGATGAGAATGACCTGCCCCCACTTCTAAAGCCAGCAAGAATGAGGTTCACTTTTTCTAGATCAAGGAAACCTGTTGTGTATTTAGATGAAAAGCGGAACCCCTGGACATGTAGGGTATGTCCCATGTGTTCTTCCATGGCTCAGTTTTAGCAATGACTGAAGTGTCCAGGTTAAGCGTAAGCTTAAAAGTTCTGTTGCCTGCGTTTCTTGGAATCAATGGCTTCTAGTATGGGCTGCCGCTTGGCTTGGTATCTTTGATGGATTTCTTCAATTTCCCGATTCATCATTGGATCCAGTTCATTTAGTTTCTTCTGGAGTTCATCCACACTCCAGTCTTTTAACTAGAAAGATGAAGATATAAGAATGAACAATGATGTATGGACAGTATGGAGTAGAGAATGAAATACATTTAAAGAGCTTTAATAAAATGGTAAGTCAATGCTAGGCTCCAGACTCTGCTTCTTGAAACATGCTACTTCCTATATAGAAATTATAGACAGAGTAAAACTGGTGCGGGTGACCATTTAGTTCAGGTGGGAAGAATGGCAATGCATTTCCTCCAATCAATTGGACCTTCGTTCATCTTGAAATGGTAATGCAAAAAAATTATTTGCTACTAAAAACTTTATGCAGATTTTAAAATAAATACAGCTAGGATATTTCTCACAGTTTCTCAACAACTTTACAACATCTAATGACTGACAAAACAAGTATGGTGGTCTATGTTATATATTTGAAGCTGGTTGGTGATTCAACAGAACAGCATTCAACTAAATTGAATTGTTTTGGGAGAGACTTATGCAGGCCAAAGATGGGTCGAAAAACGGCAGATTTTTCTTTTAAAAAACGAAAAATCAGTCGTTCAAGCGGCCGACGTTACCATCAATGGTAAAAAAAAATTGGCCGATTTTCATCCCGTCTACAGCCGGCAAAAGTGTCCTTGCAGAGAGCTCCGCTATTTCTGACAGTTCTCTGACAGTTCCTTGACATTTACAGCGGTTGCAACAATGTATCTATTTGTTTCCATTTAGGATACAGATGTTTTTATTCGGAAACAAATAGATACAATGTTGCAACCTCTATAAATGTCAAGGAACTGTCAGAGAACTGTCAAAGAAATAGCGGAGCTCTCTGCAGGGACACTTTTTGCTGGACTGGAATTCCTCTTATTTTCATCCTACTTCTTCTTCTTCTTCTTCTTCATCCTAATCCTCTTCTTCTTCATCCTCATCCTCTTCTTCCTCATCCTCTTCTTCATCATCATCCTCTTCTTCATCATCATCCTCATCCTCTTCTTCTTCATCCTCATCCTCTTCTTCTTATTCATCCTCTTCTTCTTCATCCTCATCCTCTTCTTCATCCTCATCCTCTTCTTCTTCTCCTTCTTCTTCCTCATCCTCTTCTTCTTCTTCATCCTCATTCTCTTCATCCTCATCCTCTTCTTCTTCATCATCCTCATCCTCTTCTTCATCCTCATCCTCTTCTTCTTCTTCATCCTCATCCTTTTCTTATTATCCTTCTTCTTCTTCATCCTCATCCTCCTCTTCTTCATCTTCCTCATCCTCTTCTTCCTCATCCTCTTCTTCATCCTCTTCTTCATCCTCTTCCTCTTCTTTTTCTTCTTTTTGTCTTCCTTTTGCAGGTCACTGCTCATGCGCAGATTTTTTATTGGTAAAAAATCGGCCGATTTGCCCACTAATTGCCACGAAAATCGGCCGATCGGCCGATTTTTTTCCAACTTTACCAAAAAAAAAAAAACGGCCAAAATACCGAAAAACGGTCGAACAAAGAGCCCACTAACGATCCGAAAATCGGCCGATTTTATTTTCAGCCGAAAAATTGGCCGATTTTCGACCCATCTATGGCCTGCATTACTCTATTTTGCACACAAAAACCTAACAAGAGCACATTGTTTTAGGCCTAAATAAAATATAAACCTATTGCATTTCATGAATTACACCAGACTGGACCCTGGTTCCTCGAGCTGAACTTTAAAGTGGAGCTCTAAACTCCCCCCAAACAATTAAAAGTCAGACAAATTTAATATATGGACACTTACCTGTCCAGGGATCCAGAGATATCCTCACTCTTAGCCGATTCTTCAATTGGCTTCGGGTGCAGGTGCCTTTTGGCTTCACAGGCTATTTCATACTGTACTCTGTGCTTTGTGAATGGTTCTGCAGTCTTCTGGGACCTGTGAAGTGTCCCAGAAGGCTGCGGAAGAAGGGGGGGGGGGGAGATCTTGTGGCTCAGATCACCGCGGCACATCTGACTGGAAGTGAAAGTGGGTCAAAACCATGTACCCCCCCAAATTGCCAAATGTGGCAGTAGAGGGGGGGGGGGGTAATACAAACAATCAGAATTTTCCCTTTATATAGGTGTCCATAAACACCTACAATATATATAAAGAGGGAAAGGGGGGAGGAGTCACCTCTAGGGGATTAGACACCTAAGTATCAGGAGTCAGCGGCAGAGATGGCCAGATATATCTTTGGCTACACCAAGAACTAGACCACAGACAGACAGACAGACAGATAGATAGATAGATAGATAGATATTTCAGCTCAGGGAATCACAGTGCCACCAGCAGCTGGACCAGGTCCTGACACTGAACTCAGAAGTAGCAAGCAATGGAGGATAACCTTCCTAACAATCAACTGTGCGAACAGGTCAGCAATACAAAAAGACCACATTAAGAGGTAAGACAACTGTGTTCCCTAATGAAATACTGGATAAATTATTTTTTACAGTAATTGCAAAAAAATCTCTGTTAACTGGGGGACAAAGGAAGGGCCCAATGGGACATCCAAAAGCAGTCCCAAGAAAGAGGTGTGGGAAAACAAACCAAGTGCCAAGGCAAAACTAAAGGAGAATAGCGTGACTAGAACCCATAGCTGCCTGCAGGACCGTATGTGCAAAGCTAACGTCTGCTGATGCAGCCACATCTGCATAACAGACCTTAGTGAATGTGTGCACAGAAGACTAGGCAGCTGTCTTGGATACCTGAGAGACTGATGTCTGATGGCAAAAAACCTAGGAATCACTCACCTCTCTAGTAGAATGTGCCGTGACAGGCAACAGAGGGTTCTGTCCCCTCAGGGAATTAGCCTGTGAATAGTCAGGTGAATCCATGGAGAGACAGTCACAAGTGGGTCAACTGTCATGATCATCTATAATAAACAAACAGTGAGCTCATCTTCTAAAAGATAGACCCCAATAGCCTTACCCTTTTTTAGAGTGTGTAGGGAAATAAGATAGTGGATGGACCAAAGGAAGGCAGCACAATATCCTTATTGAGATGGAAAGGAGAAGCAAACTTAGACCTGGGTCTCAAAACAACCTTATCCCTATGACGAACATGAATAGATGACTTGCAATAAAAAGCTGCCAGCTCAGAGATCCTTCTGGTTGAAGTGATGGCAACAAGAATAGCTACTTTTGAGACAAGGTCATCTCCAACAGAGAGCAACCACCCCCTAGATGAAGGTACAAACTAAGGGATAAGATCACTTAGGTAGGAAATGGTGCTTAGGGCCAGGTGCTGATCCAAACCCACTGATCCAAACCTAAAACCAAAAGCGACTGAAAAATTCCTAGAATTAATTCTAAGAGACTTACAGCATCTAAAGAAGGCCTTCCACCTGAGATGGCTCACCTTGTGAGAAGAAAATTCTGCAAACCTTTAGGAGTGAGTACTGCTAGAAGGCAAATTTCTTTGTTCAGTACATTGGACAGAATGTCCCTATGTAAAATGGATGATTTTTACATGAACATGTAAAATTGCATATGCTAAAGGTGTATTTTTATGCACTTTGCAAACAAGCCTGACACATTACAATATTTCTTATAATATCGATTATTTGTGAAAATGTGTTCAAAATTGCCAGCTCTAGGATTTTTGCAGAGGTGAAGGTGTAGATGTGACCATTTCCTAATTCAGCTGTAATGCAGGTGGAGAATTTGGTCTCTTTCAACATTTCTATGATTATTTCAGTAGCTAAGGTCTAGTTGGTGCTTTTTCCGAGTTAGACTTTATAGATTAGGTTGTATGTACAGCTGGGTAACATGGCATCTCTGGCAACATGCAAACTATTGCATTTTGGCTCTTGTGATATAGCAGTGGGGAGTTTTTTTCCTGAAGTGGCACACATGCAACACTGGAAAGGGTCAAAGCATGCTACATACAACCTGCACACTTTGGTCAAGTCATTTTGAGTGTACAGAGCACACCTAAGGTACAAGACTGGTCAAATTTTGCCCACTGAATCACTTGAAAGCCCACACTATTCACTTATACTCCCCTTCCCGGTGCTGCTATAATGTTCTGTTGGAGACTTTGAGGAAATACTCAGTGCTTCCAGGTATGGATTAACGTATGTCCTCCTTCTAGAATGTAGTACTTGGGTCTCAACTCCTATCACCACACCTGCACACTGTCACACGAGAGAGGGGTTGACATTGTTGACCCTGTGAAAGCTTGGTCACCATCCAACATGGAGATTACATAGGGATGGGAATCTGAAGAAGGAATGGTGCAGAAGTGTAGCATGGCAAATAGGAGTATTAGTGGGTCTAATACAAGGTATTAGCAGGCAAAGTGACAGGGCCTCCCTAACAAAGAAAATGGATGAAATATACTGCTTGGAGCCAGATCTGATGGGAATGACGGGAATACAGATATTACTGGTGTGACTTTCTGATGACCTCGGTGCAAATTCACATATGCATTATGTTTAAAATAAACATGGATTGATTTAAAGGAGAGAAAAACCATCACAACAGAAACCCATACTGAGCTGAAGTAAAGACTTTAGACTATTGATCTCTGACTTTAGACCTGCTGTATCTAATTACAGCATTTTCTCCTCCATTGAAGATAACTGCTTTTTAGCATGAAATGTCTTTGATATCAACCAGGGAAAGTTCTGTTTATATTCTCATATATCTTGGTAACTGGGCTACCAGAAATAAATTTTAAGCAGAAAATAGCAAGGTCACCATTCTATAGCTGCATATTAAGAAGCGTAGCATAATTCAGATGTTGCTCTACCTTTTTGGAAATTGTAATAATAAAAAATAAAAAAATTAAAGTGATTCTAAAGGCTTAAAAGTTTAAAAAACAAAACAAAAATGTCTATACTTACCTGCTGTGTGTAGTGGTTTTGCACACAGCAGCCCAGATCCTCCTCTTCTTGGATCCACCACCGGCGCTCCTGGCCCCCTCCTGTTGGGTGCCTCCACAGCAAGCAAAATGCTATGGGGGCACCTGCTGCTCCATGTGTCCATTCACACACAGAGCCGAGGCTTGGCCCCCGCCTCATCTCTCCTCATTGGCTCATAGGCTGTGATTGACAGCAGTGGGAGCCAATGGCTCCCGTTTCTATCTCAGCCAAGGAGAAGAGGGAGGCTTGGGATAGTCGAGACTCCAGTGCACATTGCTGGATCAAGAGGGGGCTTAGGTGAGTATTATTATTATTATACAGGATTTATATAGTGCCAACGGTTTGCTCAGTGCTTTACATTATAGTGGGAGACAATACAGTTCAACACAAGAGGGATTTGAGGGCTCTGCCCCTTGGAGCTTACAATCTAGGAGGGAGGGGTTAATGGTACAATAGGTAATAACTGTGGGGGATGGAGTGGTTGGAAGAGTAGAGGATTTCAGTATTAGCAGAGGGCGGGACAGGCTTCCCTGAAGAGATAGGTTTTCAGTGATCGCCTAAAAGTAAGTAGAGTAGGCGATAGTCTGATAGATTGGAGTAGGAAGTTCCAGAGGATGGGGGACGCCCTGGAGACAAGCATGGGAGGAGGAGATAAGGGAGCTAGAGAGTAGGAGGTCTTGCGAGGAGAGGAGAGTACAGTTTGGGTGATATTTGGAGACAAGATCGGTGATGTAATTTGGGGCAGAGTTATAAATGGCTTTATATGTCATTATTAGTGTTTTGAATTTTATCCGTTGGGCAACTGGGAGCCAGTGGAGGGATTGGCAGAGAGGGGTGGCAGATACAGAACGGTTAGTAAGGTGGAAGAGTATTGAGGGGGGCTAAGAGTGATGATGCACACAGAAGGTTTTTTACCTTCATGCATAGAATGCATGAAGGTAAAAAACCTTGAGCCTTTAGAACCACTTTAATAATAAATATTATATTCTTCAACATGCTGGTACAACCACCTATAGGAGGTTTGGACACTATGTAAAATGAAAAACAGACACAGTCGTATCTAGTGGTTATACCCCTGCACTTTCACATAAGCAAGCAGTGAACAACATAAGATGGTAAAACAACCTTCCATAAAATATGTGTGGCAACAGGCCAACAACGCACAGGAGCACCCATCAGATGGATGAAGCAGTATCCTCAAATGATTATAATTATAAAGAAAGTGCAGCGCTAGTGAGCAATAGTGAATTCAAGTGTACATAAACTAGTGGTAAGTCACTGGTGTGATAAATGGATAGTCCCGTGGATACACATAAATAATAGAGGTGACTCTGTTATTCGTGAGGAGGTGGTGTTAAAATGCGCACTCACCGGACGCGCATTTTAAATGCGTATTGGGTATAAAATCCTGCTGTCAGGTGGTGAGCGATTCCTTCTTTCTCGGGTCCTAAATGGGTTGTTCTACTCCACTGGGGGTCCCTGTAGAAACCGTCCTTACTGGTGATCTGGATAATGATCTGGATAATGGATCCCCTCTGAAGACGTGCTTGAGCACGATACGCGTCAGGAGGAGCCACACCACGCCGTGACGTTACACCCGCCGGAGCAACGTGGAGCTCCGGCGGATACTCTCACTTACCAGCTGGTCAGTTATTCACAGACTATTGTCTGCAACGTTTTTTGTATCATCGTCTTTTAATAAATTTGAGGTTAAAACCTACTACACTATGGGAGTGTTCTTGCTGCCCCCTGGGGGAGTGCTTTAGTCCGCAGACTCACCGCAGACCCACTCCAGGAAAGGATTGCCATCCATTATCCAGATCACCAGTAAGGACGGTTTCTACAGGGACCCCCAGTGGAGTAGAACAACCCATTTAGGACCCGAGAAAGGAGGAATCGCTCACCACCTGACAGCAGGATTTTATACCCAATGCGCATTTAAAATGCGCGTCCGGTGAGTGCGCATTTTAACACCACCTCCTCACGAATAACAGAGTCACCTCTATTATTTATGTGTATCCACGGGACTATCCATTTATCACACCAGTGACTTACCACTAGTTTATGTACACTTGAATTCACTATTGCTCACTAGCGCTGCACTTTCTTTATATTTATTGTCTATTACTATAGGTCCTTGGTACCTATTTTGTGCATAGCAGCTTGTGGGTTTTTTCTCACTAAGGCGCTCTTTACTATTTTTTATTGCTAGTATCCTCAAATGGACCATTGGAAAATAGGGTTTTTATACTGAGTTTAAAAAATTATTTTCTTCTAGTGTTAACTGGGGAACACACATGTGTATCCTTCAATGTGTGGGATGGCCGGATGCAATCCCTTAAAGCAAGGACACCAAAATGGGGCAAACACGCCCTAGCAACCCTTTTAAAAAAGTAGCATGATGAAACCACACAGTTGCTTGCAGCACCTTACACCCAAAGCTAGGATCTGCCTATAGAGCCACATCCACCCAGTAAAATATGGTTACATACTTGTTAAGGTTCAATAAAGACATCAGTCCATCCAGTTCAACCTGTGTGGGTGGGTGTATATGTACTATGTCTCTACATTTTCCCATATACCCATATATCAATAAGATGACTATCTAAAAGTTTTTTAAAATTAGCAACAGTACTTGCTGCAACCACCGACTGTGGAAGGGAGTTCCACATCCTTACCACTCTAACAGTAAAAAAAATGCTTTCGCAGTTTAAAGGTTGAACCTTTTCTCATCCAACTTCAATGAGTGGCCACGTGTCTTTATGACTGACCCCAAACTGAATAGTTCCCTCCCGATGCTGGGATCACCATCAAGATGTTTGTATATCACTATCATATTCCTTCTTAAGAAAAATACAAGGGGTTCTCTAAATGGCGTTCATGCTGAACGAGCAACCTCTTATTCGGGTCGCTTCACTTGCCACACTTTGGGAAGCATATAAAATAGCGTCAAGAGGGCATCTCATTCTGATAGCCTCTCAATGATGTCGCCTGAGAAATCAACGCCATCTCCAACTGGAAGCAGAACGTGAGCTCCACTGCCAGTAACGTAGCGCCATATCGCATAAAAATGGACTGGTCAGGAAGGGGGGGGGGGTAAATCTTCTGCAGGGCAAGTGGTTAATCCTCTTCTCCAGGGTGCATAACGTTATCACTTGTAGTCATTCCTCATAACTGAGATCCTCCAGCCCTTTTATATGCTTTGTTGCCGTTCTCTGGACATTCTTCAGTTCCAGTGCATCTTTTCTAAGGACTTGTGACCAAAACTGGGCGGTACACTCAAGATGTGGCCGAACCAGAGTTTTGTAAGGTGGTACATTTATAGTTTTATCTCTCGAGTCTATACCTTTTTTAATGCAAGCTTAAATTCTGTATAATTCGGTCTTATACTATCTGCTGACCAGATAGTACAAGACCACGGCGATCCTTCACAACATCTTCCTATCGGTCTCACCATTGTATTGGCGTTGCCAACAACAGACTGGCATACTGTTGCACATCTTTTGGTCATGCCCTTCTCTACAGTCCTTCTGGGAAGACATTAAGCGTATGATCCACAAACTTGCAGATTTCACTCTGGAAATGTGCCCTGAAATTTTCCTCTTGAACTTCACTCCCTTATCCAGAATTAGGTATAAGAAGTCCCTCCTAATCCACTTGCTCAACGCAGCCAGAGTGTATATTTCACTGAAATGGAAACAAACTGCCCTTGCGACGATTGGCCAATGGATAGCTGTAGTGAACGAGATTAATGAAATGGAGCACTTGGTGCCAACCATAAATTGTAAAAAGAGGAGAGGTTTAGCAAAACATGGCTTTATTGGCATGACTTCTAATGCACACAAGACTATGCTCTGCTTCTGTCTTCACAGGTTATATAGGTTCAGGCCCAGTGAAAGCTGACTAGGCTGGTTCCAACATGCTCTAAACAGGACTTCAGTCCCCCTCCCGCCTACAATCCTTTTTCCTACTAGCCTCCCTTCCCTCCCATTTCCCCCCCCCCCTTTTTTTTTCCTCTTTCTTCTTCTCCTTCCTCTCTCCCTCTGTTGCTATCTTCTGTCTATTTTTCGTTTTAAAAATTTAGCTCTAGAGGCCCAAACTTGCATGTACAGGTGTTATGGACCACCTGGTGTACTCTAGCAGTCCACAGGACAGGATTCCCCAGGGCGCGGAGTCTAAGCCCCAGTCCGCTTGTTCACCAGAGCCCCTGATGGTGGGGATGGGCTTGGAGCAGACAGTGACCAGATCGCGGCCCCTGAGTACACCCACCTGAGGTAGAGGAATCACCAGAGGTAATGACAGGTAGAGAGCCTGACGTGAAGAGGCAGACAGGTCTGGAGACTAATCCGTGCAGGTCGGATGGATAGCTGAGCAACAGTGTGGTCAGACGGGCCGGGTCGGTAACAGAGGGGTCAGCGTAGTACAAGGCAGCAGGCAGAAGAATAGTCAGGTCACTCGCCGGGGTCAGTACCAGTAGTTCAGATCAGGTAGGGATATCCAAAAGAGAGGTCGAACTTAGCCAGGGGTCAGAGCAGGAGAAGTCAGCAGGGGTCAGGTCCAGGCAGGTCAGCAACGAATCTCAAACAACGGCAATACAGGAACACAGGAACAAGATCAGACCATACGGCAACTTGTGTCTGTGCAGGGCTGGTTTAAGTAGCCCACCCTGCATCTGACAGGCGCAGCCTAGGTCCTAGTGCCTGCCCAGCACCATCATAGGCGACGGGTGCGCCTGGGTCCTAGTGTCCTGCTGCCTGCATGTCTTGACAGACACCTACGCATGTGCAGACCCATGCGTCGTGATGGTCCCTGACAACAGGACCCAGGTTAATGCTCTGGAGGGGCAGCAAGGAGTTTGAACAATGTCTTCTACCTGGTAATTGACCTTTAGTCACATTTATATTATATAAACTACCAGCTTATGTAACTACCGACTGCTTCGAGTGTGCTGCAGTGAGATGCTGTTTTGTACGACATGGTTGTTACCGATGTTTGTATTTTGTGCTTATAAAGTTTGTTTCTGTCCCACCATGTTGGGTGGAATTTTCACCATGATGTTGTAACATGTACTATGCTGAAGAGTGAAATAAAACATTTAAATAAAAAAACAATAAAAAAAACCCCAAGAAAACACAGACATGATAATATCAAGACATTATCTTCCATTCAGGACGAAATTGGCTGGATTAGCTATGGTCTGATGTTAACCTCTTGGCACTGGCCGAACGCAAATGTGCAGCCTCCCGAAGTCTGGGCCTAGACGCCAAGCAGCCACACATTTGGGTTCTATTAAAAAAAAAAAAACATATGTGCTGAGGGCGCGCGCCCTGCACACTCCCAACACACATGTCCGGTACTCACGGAAAGGTCCCAATCTCTTTCGATTGGGACCTTTCCCGATCATGTGATGGCATGTCACGGCGGACACATGACCCTAAACCCCACCTCCCGGCTTCTGAAACCCTTAAAGGGCCGGGAGGTGCCGGCGCCGAGGGGTTAATCAGTATTTCAGAGCCTGAGATAGCTGAAGACAACTGGATTTCTGTAAATAGACCCTCTGACACTTAAACGCCTTTACAGCTACAATAAAAGTAGAATGAGTACTATTTATACAATTTATATTTCAATGCTTTAATTTGCAATACCGCAATTGTTGCAAGGCTGCAGGGAGGTTAAAATGCATGTTGAGACATTAACAAATGCCCCCTCAAACCTCCATCTCTCCCTTTAAAACATGTCCCACCGTTGCTTTATTATTTTACAATGTTCCTGGAACTAGAAAACAGGATTTATTGCTCCCTGCGAAATCATCACACAGCTGGAAGGTCAGTTTCTAATGACATAGGCAGCCCCCAGAACTACATCACCCAAGATTCCTATACCTGTATATGTATGTACAGGCTCTAGGGAGGTTACTGGTGTGTGTGCGGGGTTGGGGGGGATTAAGATAGAAAAAAAGGACGAGGGAAGCAGAGAAGGGCTGCAGCAGGGGACATGGAAGGGGGAGTTGTAGGGGAAAGTCAAAAAGAATCCAAATGTGGTAGGGGCTGGAAAGAAGGCAAAGGGCTGGAAAGAAGGCAAAGGGAGATAATGTCTCCTGTCTGTGGCCATGTTAATATGATAGCTTACATAACAATCAGGTCCAATCCAGGCAGCTGGGAAGGGCAGAAAACCCATCTCTTAACTATTGTAATAGTACTGCTATCAAGCCATGACATTCAGCTCATCAAAAGAAAATGAGAAAAAGAAACTCTGGATGTGAAAATACATATAATTTACATTAAAATAGGTATTCAAAAGTTTACACCTAATGCTCAAAGTAATCTGATACAGCAGAGTTGGATGTAATATAATTTAAGAAAGAGCTATCTATTGTTAAATGAATTTATATTGAGTGCATATTCCTTAATTATGAGACACAATGTACTTCACGAAGGACCTAAAAGTGCAGGTTATTATATCATTCCTGAATTAGAGTAGCTCAGTTAAGAGTCATTATTTCATCCTGCATGGAGAATTTATATGGCAGCCTCACCAGAGAATCTGTGAGGGATTCCATTACTAACTTAAAAGATGTAAGCTTCAGGACAGTCATCCGAAAAAGTAAGTGTACCTCATACCGGTTCAAATACAGGCGTACCTTGGTTTAAGAATTTAATGCGTTCTGCGGGACATTTCATATTGCAAAAAAATTGTAAACCAAAACGCGGTTTCCCATAGGAAAGCATTGAAAACCAATTAATCCATTCCGGAGGTCAGGAAAAAAAAGTAAAAAAAAAAAAAAAAAGTATTTTATCTGTTCAAAACTCTTTATAATGCTACAGTTAACAGCACTCATGCTTCCTGAGCAGTTGGATGATTGTACTCATTGTAACTGTGTTAAGTAACAGTCCTCTAGTGCAGGGGTCTCCAAACTATGGCCCTCCAGCTGTTGAAGTACTACGAGTCCCATCATGCCTCTGCCTCTTGGAGTCTTGCCTGTGGCTATCAGAGTCTTGCAAGACCATATAGGACTTGCAGTTCAACACCTGGAGGGCCATAGTTTGGAGACCCGTGCTCTAGTGTACTGCCAGCACAGCATATTTTAATCCTTGCTGCCATTTATTTAAAAAATAAATAGCTTTTTATGCATTTTGACTGCATTACAGAAATAATCAAGAAAAATGTGGTTAGGCAGGCAACAGATTGAAGGAAATAAAATTGCTTGATTCCCCCATCAACACACCCAGTGTTGATGGGGAATCCCTATGGTATCGCTATTGTGTTCTGCTGGCAGGGAGCGCAGAGAGCCTTCCCTACTGGCACAACACAACGATCACTGTTGGCAGCTATAGTCAACGACGATGATTGGGCAAAAAGATAACCCGACAGGCTGGTTGTACTAAAGTCCATCAATAGATTGACTTCAGTACAACCAGCCTTCGCATAGATGGATCAAAATTCAGCTGGTTCCTGCCGAACCAACCAAACTTTGATTCGTCTATTACCGGCTAAATTAGCAAAAGTATGTGGGGGGGGATGTCAAATGAGGTATGCAGTAGCAAAAATGGGAAGGGGGGATATATTGTGAGAGGCGAAGTGAGGTGGCCAAGGAAGGATGCACTGTGTGTAGATGTAGGGTGGCCAGGGAGGTATGCTCTTCAAAGAGAAACACAGCCAGAGTGAGTTGGCCAGGGAGAAATGCACTAAGAGTGGGCTTGGCGTCGCCAGTGATGGATGCATTCTGTGCATGGTTAGAGAGGTGGCAAGGAAAGAATTTGTTGCGAGTTTGCTGGGAAGGGAAGCAGTGAGAGTGACCATAGTTACATAGTTAGTCTGACTGAAAAAAGACAAAAGTCCATCCAGTTCAACCATTAAAACCATTGATGCTGGCTGCTGGGAAATCTGCTGTTGCTGTTGGGGTCTATTTTTGCTGAGGGGTATTTGTTGCAGGGGTCAATTGTTGCTGGGGGAATCTAATGTTGCTGGAGGAGGGTCTATTGTTGCTGGGGGGTATTTGTTGCAGGGGTCAATTGTTGCTGGGGGAATCTAATGTTGCTGGAGGAGGGTCTATTGTTGCTGGTTGCAGATGATCTATTTTACTGCTTTTCTTGTTGTCATGAACAAATTCCATAGAAAATACTTAGCACCACAAAATGATTCTTGGCTCTGTATTCTCTAAAAGGGGTGGTACTGAGAGTTGGGTAAGTGGTGGAACCAAGTGATGGTGCTCAGAGGTGGAGATATGAAGTGACTCCGAAGAAGAGAGTTCCTGTCCCTATTTTCCGAGAAAAAATCCCTGCACATGCCTATTACAAGACATAGGATAAGATGGCAACTGTCAGACTTCAGCTGACCTTTCATGCGTGGACTCTTTATTTAGTTTGCCTTTTTCTCACTCTTCAAAGAGAATTAAGGAGGCAAATACCTGTCTTTCATAAGTAAACCTGAAAGTATTTCAAAACATGAACAAAAATATCACCACTTCTATTGGAAATCACTACAATACAGTATATCCTTTTTTATAATAATATTCTGATCATCAGCCAGGGGTTTGGATATTATTTTGAAAATGGACATATTGTAGTGAGTCCCCAATAGAAGTTGTGGCATTTTAAAATTTAGATTTGTGTATTTCTGGTGATTAGTGGAATAGAGTGATTTTCAGGTATATTTTTCTTTTACATGTTTTTGAGTGCATATACAAGCAAGTTAGAAGTGTTATCTCAAGCTTTTTACATGTGTACAAGTGTCAGGTGTTTTTGTTTTTACCAATGGAAAACACTAGGGGAAGGAGATCAGTTCTTACACGCTAACAAATTCCTAAAAAAAAAAGCATACGCAAGTGCTAGATTTGCACGGTTTCAGACATTCACAATCAAGACAATGAGGCCAAAAACCCCAATTCTGCCACAAAAGTTGCTCCATGTAGCTTTCAGAGAATCAGGCGTCAAGCTACAGGCTCCTGAGTGCTTATATGTGAACAGCCATTACTGAAATACATGGGATTTTGGAAGTTGAGAGTTTTGGAGCTTTGAGCTACAAAATGCTTAAAGGGTTAATAGAGCCTTAGTGTCTATTCTCTGGGGATACTCTTGTATTTTTTTCCCTTGGAGTAGATGTCTGTTTTTATTTAACCCTGAAAGTATAACCTGACAGGTTATGGTGAGGTGGTCCAAAAAGGAACCACAAAAAGCTCTAAACCAAAGCCTTCAAATCATCAAGCCTCATTTCATCACAAATCCTGTTTCATGATAGTGGATGGAGCCATACAAATCATTCCTTTAAGCCCACTGGCTAATGTTTCTTCCAGAACAGCATTCTATAGACATAGATTCTGCTGTGTACCTGCACATAAACATCAAGTGAACGTACATACATGGTCCTTCTCAAGAGAAGAAGTGGCCTTTGGTAGGAAACTTTGGCATTAGTTGCTGAAAATGGTGGCCCCATAGACTGCCACTACCGTGACTTATTCCATTTCTAAAATTATAGGCAACAGAAGTAGAGAATGCGCAAATTGGAAAAACCTGCCAGGTCAGGGAAGTGACTGTCATCAAGGAGCTGAGAGCTGGAAGATGCTGGAGGGCGGTGATGTGGATGTCATAGCTGGCTGATGGGATAGCTGACGGTGATGGTCCCTGAAAGCTTAATGGTAGACCAGCTTAATGGTAAGCAAAACCAAAAGTTTACACTTACCTCTCTTTCTAGGTATGTTTCCTGGAGATCTCTTTTAATGCTCTGATCATACATTACTACTGTATGCATTTGTTGGGTATACCAACGATCACTGGTTGGCCTGTATAACATCGATATATAGTACATATAACCTTTATACTTCAAGATAACTCAACAATACTCACAAAGCTGTAATCTCCATTCAGTGGTATCTTCCATTCAAAGGAACTGGGTGACTCTACTGCACTGTTCTTTTCTGTGGCACCCAACTGGTTCTCATTCTTCTCAAAATACTCCAAGAATGATGGTTTGGAAGGCTGTGCAGGCTGACTGCTTTCTGTATTCGTAAAAGAACAACGGTTTGTAGTGACATTACAGATCCATATGGTTGGTATTTCTAATACAGTATATACATTAACCTTCCTAGCGGTAATCTCGAGTGTGGCTCGGGGTTAATTTACAATACCAAAAGCGGTAACCCCGAGCCACACTCGGAATTACACTGTAGTGCTTGTCCTGCGATCCCCCGACCCTTACCTTGTCCTGCGATCCCCGGATCCTTACCTTGTCCTGCGATCCCCCGATGTCCTTCTGCTGTGTCCTCCAGCCGATGCCGGCATCCATCTTCCGGGTTCCCTTCCCTGCGAGCGTCGTGACGCAGGGGGGAGGGACCGGCGGGAGATTCAAAAAAGTAAAAACATGACATACACACAATACATTGTAATCTGCTAGGATTACATTACTGTATCAAAGCATTTCACCTAAATTTGTCCCTAGTGCTCTGTCCTGGGCCCTGCCTGCACTTTTACCGTTCTTTCTGCCTGGATACATGAGAACGTCCATGGCGTTCAAAAAGCGTCCCTTTAGGTCAAAAGTGGTTTTAGACCAGCTAGAAAACAGCGATAGTAAATTAGAATCACTTGCAGAATTGAGCGATATGATTTGGGGGGAAATTCGTCATCAGACACTGAAAGTGACGACAGCGACGATTCTGCGACTGAGCTCAGCGATGTGCGAACTTGGTGCTCTATCTCAAATTTCTGTGTTTTTGGTTTGATTACATTATTGAATTAAATTTATTATTTTTTTAAATTATTTATTATATTATAATTTATGATTTCAAGTTTCAAACTTTCTCATGCCCGGGATGTTTACTAGACTCTTGTTTGGACAGATTTAAGTGAGTTATTCCTAAGAATTATAGGCCTACAATATAAAACAACAAATTTCCATGCAATTTTGACATTCAAAAAAATTGACATAATTAGACCGCCAGGGAAGTTAAAAGCCGACAGAGGCACTTGTACACTTATATATTAGAGAATAATAAGTGTGTATTTTGGAGTGTTAAAAACTGGGGTACAGAAGCTGCATAAAGCAGCATTCTTTGTCATTCATAACCCTTTCCTGTTGTGGGTTGAAAAACAAGTGCGTTTGTTGCAATGAATGCAAAATGGTGTCAGCTCTGCCCAGTTGTTTTTTGCTGAACTACAGAACATCGCTCCCTCTTCTTATCACCACAACATCAGGAAAAGGTAATATGCATCCCAAGAGAAGAACTGGGATGGCTAATTAGACTGCTTGAGATAATATTGTAGCGTGCATAGGACAATTATGGATTTCTAGCAAAACCAAAACACAAACTCAGCACTAAAATAAACTCCAAGTCAAACATAAACTGCAGTACAAAAGTGATCCATCAAATCAATACATCATCAAAGGCACAATCCAATAAATAGAATTTCCTTAACATTATAATACTTTTATATTGAGGATTATTTTTCACCTTTTGAGTTTATTTTCGCACTGCCTTTTCTTTACTTTGCTAAATTTCTCTGTATTCTTGGGCTAGATGCTAGATTTTTGACAGGATCGATGTGTTTTTTTCCCACTTACCAAATACATGTAACAGAACGGTTTCAATGGCATAGACCAGGGGTCTCCAAACTTTCTAAACAAAGGTCCAGTTTACTGTCCTTTAGACTTTAGGGGGGCCGGACTGTGGCCATTGGCAGATTTTTTTTTTTTTTTTCATTTTCATTTTTCTTGTTGCTAGGCAGTTTTAAAATGCAAAACGCATTAAAAACGTAGCAAAAACGCAATACATGCTTTTCTGCAGCATTTCCATTGCAGTTTATAGAAACAAAAGCGCAACTTTTTGTGTTCAGAAAAGTTCCTGACCCTTTCCAAAAAATGCATCGGGTGAAAACACGGAGATGTGAACATGTCCCATAGGAAATCATGTTAAATGGACTGTACCGTGTTTCTGCAAAACGCTGCATAAAAACGCTTTGGTGTGAACCAGGTGTAAAGCTGAAGTTTAGTAACTTTTCTTGGGTGGGGAGATAAAGCACCAAACAGAGTTTCTTGTATTGGTGTGCATCCCATCTCCTGCAGGCTGCTGCTTCTTGTACAAATCCGTCCTTCATAGCCAACAGATATTGCTCTGAAAGGTTGCACTCTCTGCCATTGAGAGACCTGGTACTAGTATTCTCTCACAATGACTACGCTCTTATTAACCCGCACTAGGACAGTTACATAATCTCTCAGCTTGTGTATCCAAACACTCTAGAGCAGGGGTGTCAAACTGGCGGCCCTCCAGCTGTTGCGAAACTACAAGTCCCATCATGCCTTTGGGAGTCATGCTTGTAACTGTCAATCTTGCAATGCCTCATGGGACTTGTAGTTTGGCAACAGCTGGTGGGCCGCCAGTTTGACAACCATGCCCTAGAGTGTCTAAGATATTTATACACAAAATATATACAGTGCTATACTTAACAACAGTGTTGTTACTCCCAATCTCATAGGTATATGAGGACATATACGCTCCCTGAGGATGTCAAGTGACGAAATGCATCGGAGTGGAGCCACAGAAAGTGACGTCATCTCGCACAGTACTCCCAGAAGTGGTACATTACACCTGGAAGTGGGGTAGATCATAGGAAATCAGGCTCGCACAGAGGTATACTGTGAGCTGGCATTTTATATATGTTTTTAATGTGATCTCAGACAATAAATGGTTTTACTATGGAGGCCTTCTTCTCTATGATGCACACGCAATGACACACTACCTTAACCCCTTTGCGCCGGCGCCTCCAGGCCCTTTAAGGGGTTTCAGATGCCGGGAGGCGGGGCGGGGTTTAGGGTCATGTGACCGCTGTGATTCACTGTCACAGCAGTCACATGATCGGAAAAGGTCTCGATCGCAAGGGGAGATCGGGACCTTTCCGTTAAACACTGACATATGTGCTGGGAGCGCGCAGGGCGCGCTCTCAGCACATATGTATTTTCAAATGGTACGCAAATATGCGGTCGCTCAGTGTCAAGACCCAGACGCCAAGAGGCCGCATACTTGCGTGAGCTTTGCTTCAAGGGGTTAAGGAGCAGTGGAAGCAGTGAACGGTCTAATTTATAGGGGCTACAAGCATATTGACCTGCTTTTTTTTTCCAGAAAGGGGTCATGGAGATCTAGTGAGTTTTCAGGTGCCGAGGTGGAGGATCACACTGAACACAGCGTGATGTGAAGCACGGTGCCAAGAATCAGCATCAGAGAAGGCCAGATCTGCATGGCAACACCCAGGAAACCGGGACCAGACTGAGTACGCTTTAAAGCGCAGTTCCACCCAAAAGTGGAAACTCCACTTGTTTGCCCCGCCCCCCCATGCCCTATTTAGCATTTTTTTGGGGGGGAGCAAATACCTGGTTTTGACAGGTACCTGATCCTACTTCCGGCTCATTTCACCACGGCGAAGTGAGACGGAAGTTTGCCCACCCTCATTCCTCCTGCAGTCTTCTGGGACACGTAACAGGTCCCAGAAGACTGCTGGACCAATCAGGATACGCAGTGCGACTCATGCATGCGCACTGGGCACCCAGCTGTGAAGCCGCAAGCTGTCACAGCCTGGTGCCCACAGTTGGCATGCGTCAGGGACAGAAGAGGGAGAGAAGGTACGATGCGGGTGAGCACATTGCTGGACCCTGGGACAGGCTTGTGTTTATTTATTAAAAGTCAGCAGCTACAGTTTTTTGTAGCTGCTGACTTTTAATAGACACAAAAATGACTGGAACTCTGCGAGATTTATTTACAGTGAGACAAAGTCCATCCAAACACCAGAAAACAAAATATACAGCAAACAAAGATACAAGTGAACAAAAAATCCAGTAAAGGAATACCCGACTAATAACAAACAGAAAGCCTAACAACTAACTATATACAATATATACACAATGGGCAACACCAAAAAGCAGGAGGAAACTGGAAGTGCAGGGAGCAGATGGGAAGGGGGCAATAAAACTGGGATTAGGAACAAGGGAGAGCAGGTACAAGGCAGCGTACATACATTGTAGGAGCACGATCAGGATAAATGGCAACAGCAAAACACTAGAGCAAGGGGGACTAATAGGGGAGGACTTAAATATCCTCCCAGCAGCCAGCATCAGGTGTAAATGGATTACTGGGATCTGCTGGCTGCTAAGAGACACCTGCTGGTGGACACTGGAATTTTAACCCTCCGCCACAGTACCACCAACAGGTGATCCAGGTCCTGACACATCATAGGACAAGAAACGTTAGGCTCCTTTCAGAAGGGACGGTCCCGTTTAGCAGATCTCTCCGCTGAGCAAGTGGATGACAGGTCCGTGTCCATTCCGCTGCTGCAGAGCGGACACAGACCAGCACGCTGCCCTTTATGAGTGGTCAGATGAAAACGGACCACGTCTGTTTCCATCGAACTCGATCAGACGGATGGAAGGGGAGTTGGATCTCCATCTGTCCCTTTTTTGCGGATCGGATTGGATGTCGGTGGGTGTAAATGGATACATGTCCGTGTACACCCACCGCTCCATAGAGGAGAATGGAGGTTTTGATCGGGTCCGTCTGAAAAATGGGCAGGCGGACCCGACTGCAACGTCCATCTGAAAGAGGCCTAAAGAGCTGCATAGTGCCTGTTTCAGACACTATACAGGCAGCAACACTGTTCTATATATATGTGTATAAATATTCTTTCCTAATGTTCTGTGAATGGAGTAGGAGTGGCTGAATGACAGGATCTCCAACAAAGAACATGCTGCATTGTAGCAGAATAGTAGGAGGTCTCTGAACGGGGGAGAGGGCAGAAGGGGACAGCTGCTGTTAACCCATACAGGCAGCTATAAAAGTGGAATGAATAGAGAAGTTTTACAAGAAGCAGCAGCCTGCAGACGATGCAAATCATGTATTTGGTGCTGTATTAAAAAAAAAAAGACTAAACTTTAGCTACAACTGACATCATATGCAGATCAAAGCCCATCTCTTTGATCTGCAGATGAATGAAACTGAGCAAATACATAAGTAACAATGTCAATTTGTGTCTCTCTATTTTGTGTCTGATGGCCCTTTTTTTTCCAATAGCACCAGTCATTTTGACAGCTGGGAATTGCCAGCAAATGTGGAGGATGGAGGGGTGGGGAGTAGGGCTGCAGCTGAGCAGAAAAATAGGGTGTGCTACACCCCTTGTGTTCTGCAGCAGTTTTTGGGAGTGTGTAACATGCCAAAGGTCCACAACTGGTTAATATACAAGACTGCCTATATGGAAGAAAAATATATTTGAAATATACATTAAAAATATTCTTCCCAAATATATGTCCATATATTTGAAATACTACAATTTCAAATGCGATATGGCGACTTTTACCTGACAGCCGACTTGTCAGATTTATACACAGTGTGTATAAAACCTGCAACAACCCCCCCGGGTGCCACTGACATACTACATACATCAGTGGTAATAAAAGGGTTAAAGGGTTAGTTCACCTTTACCAAAAAACTGCCTATGCAGATAAGGGGGCTTCTGTAGATAAAAATACACTGTGCAAGTCTGAAAGTTGAATAATGTCCTTTTTCTGATAAGATATTGCTAAGACACTCCCAGCTGATTCAAATCCCTTCACATGTGCTCTCTCCCCTGTCCCTGCAGCTCTGAACTTGACGAAATAGATAGTTGATCATCCACATGCAGGGGGTTTCAGAGCTCACTCCTGTGATGGTGGAGGTGAGCAATAGTGGCTGGGAGTGTCTTAGCAACATCCTAGCAACAAGGAAGTCTGTATGATGCCATCTCTTAGGGTTTTTCGGCCAGGCTTTAGGGGGTATGTAAATACCCTAGAGATGACATCATACCGTCTTGCCTTGCTGCTAGAGCATTGCTAAAACACTTCCAGGTGATTTAAAGCCCTTTACATATTCTCTCTCTGGCCTGTCCCAATAGCTCTGAGCTCAGCGTAGGAGATAGAGGATCACCAACGTGCGGGAGTTTGAGAGCTCACTCCCTGTGGGAGTGAGCAGTAATGGCTGGGAGTGTCTTAGCAACATCCTAGCAACAAGGAAGTCTGTATGATGCCATCTCTTAGGGTTTTTCGGCCAGGCTTCAGGGGGTATGTAAATACCCCAGAGATGACATCATCCCACCTTGCCTTGCTGCTAGGACATTGCTAAAACACTTCCAGGTGATTTAAAGCCCTTTACATATTCTCTCTCTGCCCTATCCCAGTAGCTCTGAGCTCAGCGAAGGAGATAGAGGATCACCAATGTGCGGGAGTTTGAGAGCACACTCCTAGTGGGGGTGAACAGTAATGGCTCGGAGTGTCTTAGCAACATCCTAGCAACAAGGAAGGCTATATGATGCCATATCTTAGGGTTTTTTCGGCTAGGCTTTTGAAAGTACGCAAATGCCCTACACCAGGGATGTCAAACTCAAGTTTATCACGGACAGCATCAACATTATGGTTGCCCTCAAAGGGCCAGTTGTCCAGAGCCTCCCCCTTCCATCAGATGTCAAGAGTCACCCACCCTCCCTTATATCACAGTGCCCCCCCCCCTTACCTTACTACTCTTGGTAAGAAGCTGGGGTGGAGCTAGGAAGCAGAAAGTGCAGGGTCTGGAGGAGGACCAGAGGAGGGCTGGAGTCTGCTGCAGTCTGTTAAAGTTTGAGACCAGGGGATGCTGCGTCTGCACAGAGAGGTGCAATATCTACAGGAGCAGTTCTGTCCTCCGCTCTGCTGCCAACTGCTGAGACAAGGTGGAGATGGAGACAAGGGGGCTGCTGCAGCTGCAGAAAAGGTGCATGAAATGGCCTGATGGCTGGATTTGGCCCTCAGGCCTGGTTTTTGACACATGTGCCCTACGCCTGTAGCAAAGACAACATCCAACTTTTGTCAAAGTTTGTTTTTATCTACAGGTGCCTCTTTGCCTGCATGGGCAGTTTTTCCATAAAGGTGAACTAACCCTTTATAAAGGTGAAAGGGAGGTGAATTACAGGCCAATTGCTCCTGTCCATGAATTCTGAAGAGTGTCCCAAATGGATGTTAAACTCAAGCATGAACCTGAAGCTACATTTTCCCATTGCCGCAAGCCCTACACAATGCCAGGGGTGCAAATTCAAGTTGAGCATAATGTACTAGTCAGCAGAAAAAGGGACAAAGCAATTTAAACCAACTTCTATAACTCTCCCACCTTACATTCCGAACACCGAATATGTTCTCCTGGCCGATCAATATTTCATTTTGCGGTTAGAAGTATTTCATTTCAAACTTTCTTCTTTGTGATTTGGTCTCTTCGATTACATTGTTTACTAGAACGTTTTAGCATACGTATTATTTTATTTGAGCTGTGGAATTGTTCTACAAGACCGATAGAAATTCTTTTTGCGCACTGTGGTCTGGAAATCATTAGGAGCCTGTGACCTTGACAGAGCCGAGAAGGTTCTGACAGCAGTAAAAAGCCTTTCTTCCTCTGGGAGGATAGTCTTTCACATGGAAGTATTGGTGAACTTGCTAAGAACAAATTAAAGATTGCTGTGAGATACCATTACCTTATGCCAGTCTGCAAGGAGGCTTGTGCTAAATGCATAGGCAGAAGAGGAAAAGAACAGCAAAAAGGACAAAATTTATATCAAAGAAAGGGCACAAGATAGGTGCAGCAGAGGGACAACCTAAAAAAGTGTTTATGAGATTAAAGGGCAACTCAGATTTTGTGGGGAAAAAATATAGCAAGTATATAAAATAATATAGATTATACAATTGCTACACAGGCTGTATTGTAATTTAATGTTAATGACAGGTACGCTTTATAAAGACATCAGGAGTCTGGTAGACCCCTGATGCCTCCTCTGCCCTTCAAGGCAGCAGATAAAATACAGAAATAAAGCAAATATTTAAAATAACATAGCATATACAACTGCTACACAGGCCGTATTGTAATTTAATGTTACTGACAGGTACTCTTTATAAAGACATCAGGAGTCTGGTAGACCCGATGCCTCCTCTGCCCTTCAAGGCAGCAGATCAAACACAGAAATATAGCATATATAAAAAATAACATAGCATATACAACTGCTACACATGCCATATTGTAATTTAATGTTAATGACAGGTACTCTTTATGAAGTTATCAGGGTCTGCAATACCCCCAATGCCTCCTCTGCCCTCCAAGGCAGCAGATCAAACACAGAAATATAGCAAATATATAATATAACATAGCATATACAACTGCTACACAGGCGTATTGTAATTTAATGTTAATGACAGGTACTCTTTATAAAGACATCAGGGGTCTGGAAGACCCCTGATGCCTCCTCTGCCCTCCAAGGCAGCAGATCAAACACAGATCTGAATCAGGAAGTGACAAAAAGTGTTGCTTTCAGCTTCAATCATCATGAGGAGATGGGGGAATGGATGTTCCTCCATCTCCACTGTGGGCAGCCAATGGTGGTGGCTGTTACACGAGCTTCCAAAGCAACCATTTCTGAGCGTTTCTAAAGCTACATGAATGCCTGTCAAAACTGTGTGCATTGCAGTGCCCAGTGTTGTTCACAAGGTTGCGTTAGCTTTGCATCAAAAATTACCCAACATATCTTGTTTGCTAGCCTTTGTTGCTTACTAAACGCTTCCATTGACTATACAATTTTCTGTCCAAATTCTGGCCAATCTCCTTTAGCTTTACCTTCAACTATGTAGTGCAAGGTCCTGCCTAATTGGATACAATTGAAAGCGTTGTTTAGGTTCAACCTCATATTATATGGTTTTTGGTAAATCTAAAGAAAAATTCTCAAGAAACTTGTATAACGTATGGAAAGCCTAAGGGGTAATTACTTCGAAAGGGATGCAGACCCTACAGCTGTTCTTATTAGAAAAATGACAGTGCACCAGGTGAATATAATAAACCAGGCCCTCCCATTCAGAATCTATCTACAAAGTTTGTCAAAATCCTTGAAATGTGCATTGATCATCCAGAGGGGATTTTATTTTTAACAAAAGTGGAGTTACTTTTTTAAAATCATAAAAATATGGCATGGAAGTAAAAATACATAAAAACTAAAAGGCCTGCTTATTAAATAAAATGGTAAACAGAATTCTGTGTGGCAGGTTTCATACAAATATTTTATTCCAAAGTATTTTTAAAAATGAGAAAACCATAGTGGAGAAAACCCAGGTGTAGGAGTTATTTCCATAGGAAAGCAAGTTGCGGAGATGGTCAGTGCTGCGTAGCGTAATATATTTTAGCTGAGAAATAGACACAACATGATCTAAAAGAAAGCTATTTTAATTCTCCATTAGGTCCATGATTGAGAGCTTTGGGATTGTATAGGTTACATGAGTGGTATGAACTAGCGGAGGATTGAGCCAAGTCCTTGCTTGCTCAGGTGTAATGTAATGAATGGAAGAACATGATGGATTAACCTAATTGTTCTGACTCCTTGAATACATGAGTACCAGAGAGTTGTATATAATAAATGCCTAGCAGGCTGAATGTTGGAGAACAGTCTATGCCTTTACAAAGCTGAATCTACTCTACTGTACATTTAAATTTTTGTGGATTTTACAGTAGAATTAACCTATAATTAGTGGTGCACCGAAATGAAAATTCTGGTGCCGAAACCGAAAATTCAAACTGCACTTGGCCAAAAATCGAAACCGAAATACACAGTTTTTAAAAATGAATATATATTTTTTGGAAAAAAATACACTTATTAAAAAAACAAAAAAAAAATATATACCCCAATTTTTTTGTAAAATATGAAAGAGGATGTTACGGCGAGTAAATAGATACCCAACATGTCACGCTTTAAAATTACGCACACTCATAGAATGGCGTGAAACTGCGGTACTTAAAAATCTCCATGGGTGATGCTTTAAAAATGTCTACAGGTTAGCAGTGTAAAGTTACAGAGAAGGTCTAGAGCGAGAATTATTGCTCTTGCTCTGACGTTCGTGGCGATACCTCACGTGTGTGGTTTGAACACCATTTACATATATGGGCATGGCCTACGTATGCGTTCACCACTACGTGCGAGCACGGGGGGGGGGGGGGGGGGGGGGACACTTGAAACTTTTTTCTATTATTTATTTAAAAAATACATTTTTGCACTGTCCCTTTAAAAAAAAAAAGTTATCACTTTTATTCTTATCACAAGAAATGCATGCATCCCTTCTGATAGAAATAATTAGTGACAGGTAAAGCATTGGATCAAAAAAAGAAAAGCATTGATCTAGTGCTTTAAAAAGAAAAGTAAAAAAAAAAAATGGCCGGAACTGGAAGTGACATCGCTCCAAGGGCATAGAGATGAGTGGAGGCCATCTTTCCTTTACTCATCTCTATGCCCAGCAACAGGATCGTTCAATGGTTTCTCAGGTAAGGCTGAGAACTACCAAGCGGCAGCTGGTGGTGGAGACGACAGCGACTAGGGGTGGGGTTTTTTCGGCACCTGTATCGGTGCTTTTTTTCATTTCCGCCGACGGCTGAAAGGGGTGGTTTTAGCCAAGAAGTTTCGGCCACCAAAATTTCAGTGCATCCCTACCTATAATAGTCACGTAGCGCTAACCCCTCAGGGGCCGCTGGTATTAAATGGTTCTTCCCAAACAGTAGAGAGGCTGCCCATTGCCACAAGCACTAGTCCGTTTACACCAGCTCTTATAACACAGTCTAGGGGATGTCTTTTTAAGATTTATTTCCACTTGCCCTCCTAAGGATATACCCCCCTTCCTGACCAGGCCATTTTTTTGATACGGCACTGCATTACTTTAACTGACAATTGTGTGGTCATGCAACACTGTACTGTAATGAAATGTATGTCCTTTTTTCCAACAAATAGAGCTTTGATCACCTCTCTGGGTTTTTATTTTTTGTGTTATGAACAAAAAAAAATATTTTTGACTGTTTGCTATAAAACATATCCAGTAAAAAAATGTAAAAACTCAAATTTCTTCATAAATTTAGGCCAAAATGTATTCTGCTGAATGTCTTTGCTAAAAAAAATCCCAATATGTGTAATTTAATTGGTTTACGAGGACGTTATAGTGTTTACAAATGGCGGTGTATATACTGGATTTTTTTTTTGTTCATACTAGTAATGGAGGCAATCAGCAACTTATAACTTACATCAACAACTACATTTTCTGTATGCGTGGATTGGATCACCCAATGACCAGCAGGACCACCATGGCAGAACACGCGTGCTTTTCTTACGAAGTGTGAAATGACCACATGCAAGACACTGGAGCCAGGGATTGAAATAGTAACTGTTCCACTATATCCAAAAAGACCACACATGCCAATTAATAACAGAGGCTAGGATATCTTCACCAGAATACAACAGGCTGCAAGGTGGTTACATTCTTGTACCACAGTTTTTAACACTGCATTGTCTTTCTTCTCTTTGTTTTATGATACAAGGTCAGCTGTAAAGTGTGTCAGGCAGCATAGTAAGAGCAAAACATTAGTCCAAATTAATTTAATAATGTTATGTTAAAAGACAGCCAATGTGTTTCGGGGATCAAAGGAACTACCCCTTCATCGGGGCTTCAGTTAAAAATGAGAACCTTGAATGGACTCAAAGAAAGTCCTTCCTACTTGAATCTGTGCAGGGAAGATCATTGCTGGAGTAGGATTCCTGACCAGCCGTGTCTGCATCAGCAGTCAAACTGTCTTTTAACATATTATTATATTAATTTAGACTCTTTTCTTCTGGTCTGGCAGGTATTCCATATGTGCACACTTTTTCCTGGTAACCTGCTGGAGTACCCACAGTAGGGTGGCCTTGCCTATTGTGAGCAGCCTAGCCTGAGCCACTGAGATCTTCAAGTGTTTTTTTCCCTTCCGACTACCTTGTTTAAACTCTAATCAAAGTCCCAGCACCTTTTGGATGACCTTTTTTTTTCATTGGAGACAGCATAGTAAATCAGACAGGGTTACAAACACAATACTTGCTAGAGACAGTCAAGGTGAGAGACCAAAGTAGACAGAACTTCAGAAACGTAGGTGAGGTAGTAACTAGCCTAGTGACCTGGCCACTACCAATAAAGCCAATATAACAAGCAATCTTAGCCAACACAAATGATTTAAAATATTTTAACAGATTACCCTATCCATGCTATACAGTGTGGATAGAGGAATCACCTGCTACGCCCGCTGTATTCAGACAACAGTAGCTGGCACCTGTCAGAAAGCCCAAGCAGAGTGCAATCAGATGCAGCCAATGTTCAGGTGACAACTCCTTTGATCGAAGGATGTCAAGCAGGAGGTGACCAATCGTGGAGCAAATAGTGGGTACCCAGCTTAAGTCCATATGCACAGTTTGCTGCCACTGAATGGCTCACCAACCCAACCCCCCCCTTCCCCCTGCCTGCCTCTAGGCTCAGTCCTGTTGTGAACCAAATTCAAGTGGACTTTATTGGACACTTTCTGCCAGGACAGGCTCTCCATGAGATATTGAGACTGAGATCTGGAGAAGGCCAAATCAACACCTCAAACTCATTATTGTGTTCCTCAATCCATTCTTGAACAATTTTTGCAGTATGGCAGAACACAGTATCCTACTGAAAGAGGCCACTGCCATTAGGGAATACCATTTCCATAAGGAGATGTACTTGTTCATCAAAAATGTCTAGGTAGGTGGTAGGTGTCAAAGTAACATCCACATGAATAGCAGGACTAAGGCTGCATTCACACTGAAGCATTTTGTAGCTCGAAGCTCCAAAAAAGCTCAAACCTAAAAAATCAACCTGATCACGCGAACAGGCACCATAGAGAACAATTGATTTTTTAAGTTTGAGCTTTTTTGGAGCTTCGAGCTTCAGGCTACAAAACGATCAAGTGTGAATGCAGCCTTAAGGTTTCCCAGGAGTTCTGTTTCTGACTGTTTCTAATCCCACCAAGTATACTCCTGCCCATCGGGTTGAGATGGACTATGGTTGTTAACCAGTTGCCCTCCGCCCTATAGCAGAAGTACTGCTACAGGGCTGTGCAAAATCACACACACACATATACAGTTGTGCTCAAAAGTTAGCATACCCTGGCAGAAATTGTGAAATTTTGGCATTGATATTGAAAATATGACTTATCATGCCAAAAAATGCTCTTTTATTGAAGGATGATGATCATATGAAGCCATTTATTTTCAAATAGTTGTTTGGCTCCCTTTTAAATCCTAATGATAACAGAAATCACCCAAATGGCCATGATCAAAAGTTTCCCTGGAATGTTTGGCCTTGGTGCTAACACACAAGGTGACACACACGGGTTAAAATGCGAATTAGAGGATAATGTCCCACATCTGTGGCTTTTTAAATTACAATTAGTGTCCGTGTATAAATAGTCAATGAGTTTGTTAGCTGTTACATGGAAGCACTGATTAGGCTAGATACTGAGCCATGGGGATCTTCCCATACTGCATCCTGGTGCCATCTCTTCCCCAAGTAAATGATGCACACACCTGGCCATCCACATGATGTAATAGAAAATGTGATTCATCAGACCAGGCCACCTTCTTCCATGGCTCCATGGTCCAGTTCTGATGCTCACGGGCACTTTGGCTGTGGACACGGGTCAGCATGGGCACCCTGACTGGTCTGCGGCTATGCAACCCAAAACACAACAAACTGTGATGCCTTTTTTTTTCTAGGTTCCTAGTTTTTGGTCACATTAAAGGTGGAGAAAGTTCTGAAATTATCTATCTTTGTCACATTTGTTTACATCACAAAAACCTGACATTTTAACAGGGGTGTGTAGGCTTTTTAAATCCACTGTATAACCTAATGTAATCCTAGATGCCATTTGTAACAAGATAATCAATATTATGTCAGAGATCATAAAATTCTAACTAATCAGTAAGTGATACACATACACTTTATAATAGTGATCTTACGTTTCATGGTGCCAGATTCCTCCTCCTCCTCCTCATCATTGTTTATTAACATGGTGCCAAGCTGGGTCGTCAGATGTTCATTTTCCACCATTGTGTTAGCAGCTTCCTCACTCAGAGTACTAAACTCCAGCATTGTGCCCGCGTCTCTGCCTCGTGCCTGGACCATTGTCCCAGAATCTGGTTCATCATCCTCATCCTAAAACAGAAGTGCAGTCAGATGCAAAGGTGAAAAATACTACCCCAAGTAGTATTGTATCCTGACCACTGTGCGTGGTTTATACACATAATGATACTGTTCAGTATAGTCACTTCTTTTTATTTCATGCGCTCAAAAAAAGGTGTGCTCTCTCTTCAAATATAATATTCAAGCAATCCACATATACATAAATGAAGAGAAAATCCAATAAAGTGAAATAAAGTCTCTAAAAGTGACATTCAAATCAATTGTGTGGTTAAATGGTTAGCACTTCTGCCTGGCAGTACTCGGGTCGCTGGTTCAAATCCCAACCACAGCACCACCTGTCTGGAGTTTGCATGTTCTCCCTGTGCCTGTGTGGGTTTCCTCCGGGTAGCCCAGTTTCCTTCCACACTTCAAAGACATGCTGGTAGGTTAATTGGCTCCTGTCTAAATTGGCCCTAGTATGTGTATGTATGCATGTAAGTTAGGGACCTTAGATTGTATGCCTCTTGAGGGTTATGTGAATGTACTATATATATATATATATATATATATATATATATATATATATATATGTAAAGCGCTGCAAAAATTGATGGTGCTATACTGTACGAGTACCTGAAATAAATAAATAGTAAATAATCATCCCATGCAAATCCCAAAAGAAGCCCAAGTTGTGAAAGAAACACCAGGATACACACACTTCTTACCAGAAAGACTGGATCTTAGGAAAATTAGATCAAATGAGCTCAGCTGACACACAGCCCATACACCATGAGATATCCCTTCAATCTGTAAGGCTTCTATGCTGTTATCACATTTGTTCTAGGGCTCTGCCAAACCAGTTGACGTGGTGACGTGGAATTTTTCACAAAACCTGCTTCTTTTGGAATTTGCATGGGATAATGATTATTTACAATTGATTTGAACATTAGTTTTAGAGACTTTATTTCACTTTGCTGGATTTTATTGGAATTTTTTCATCATCTATGTATATGTGGATTGCCCATTATATTTAAAGAGATAGCGCACCTTTTTTATGTAATCCAGTAATGAGCAGAGGTCATCTGTTAGGGGGAGACCAGGAAGAATTTATTCCCTAGCCAATCCACTGGCATGAATATCTGAAGACTCTTTCACAATCTACAATATCCTCATGCCTATTCCGATACACATGTAACACCTGTATACACGTTAGACACTTTGTAAGGCCTCTGACAGTAGAATGGCGTGGGTGCTTCCAAAATAAAAAAAATCTGTCTCAGCTCCTCTCTCCATCTACACTGGGGCAAGACAGGGCTGTCAACTCTCCCTTTTGTTGTTTGAGCTCTCAAAACTCTATCGATCCGAATATGTTCCATGGCTAGTACAGAGAGCTTGACTCTTGGTATCCTGAAGGAATACCCTGGTATATCTGGCTGACCCTGACCGCTCCTTTGATTGTCTATTGGAAATAGTAGAAACATTTGGAAACTATTCTGGTTTTCATGTTAAGTGAGACAAGTCCAGTCATTTTCTGATAGATGAAGCTGCTATCAAAAAAGGTTCACCAGCAAATCAAAAACTCCTTTAAATACCTTGGAGTAATGGTGCAACTACCCTTTTAATTCTACACTTGTAACAAAATCCAGCCTTGTATTCCAATATCGCAATAGAACACTAAACAATGGATTGATATCCATATAGATTTCATTGGCAAGGGTAAGATTACAATAATATTTTTACCTAAATTGTTGTATATCCTTGCCAATACCCCTTGCAAAATACCGATTCACATTTTTAAGATGATTGATACTATGTGCTCTGCCTTTCTTTGTCAGAAGTGAAATCCCAGGATTGCTTTAGAAATACTTAAATTACCCACGCACACGGTCTTCCCAGACGTCTTTGTAAGAACTTCTGTCTTCCCAAGCCATGATCCTCACGCAACATAAAATTCATTCGTTATTTGTACTCCTTGCAGGAATATAAAGTCATTCCTTTAATTACAGGAAAATATTGAACTACTTTCTAAATTGCTTTACCATAATTACCAACATCACCATGCAACTTACAGTTCGAGACTTATAATGACCCTATAATTATCATCCCATTTGAACAACTTCTGAGAAGACCAGATACCATCAAGTTAGTTTCTACTTACTACTCAACCCTTACTAACACTTCTAGAGTTAGAAATCAACAGGCTCAATTTAAATGGTCTTTGCCTGACCTTCAGATTACTGACCAAGACTGGCCGTAGCTTGAAGGTACTGTACATACAATGGATCAGGGATTTCCTCCAGAGATAGAGTGACACAACTGAAATTGTTTCATCACATCCATTATACACCAGCTAGACCTCAGAACATGTGTCGGCGCTCCTCGGCAGGATGTTTTCAGGGTGTGGAGAAACTGCTGATTTCTTTCGCTGTTTCTGGAAATATCAATATGCACAAGACTTCTGGCTAAAGGTCAGTGACTTTATATTCACAGCTGGGACTTACCAACAATTCACATCCTAAAAACTGTCTACTGGGTATTAATGGAGACCTACAAATTTATAAACATGCTGAAGTGTGATTGCATATACCTTACTTTTATTCGAAGAAAACAAACCTAACTTAGGAAGGATCTTCCCCTTCCTCTATTAACACGTGGAAAAATTGATAAATATTATTCTACCACTTTATAAATTACAAATGCAGAAAAAAGGTCTTTGAAAAAATAAGGGGCAAATGGGTCACATCTACCCAACACTTACTACTCTGGATTCAGGGCTCTGAATCAACCCTGCGATTGTTTTTCTGGTATTGCTATTGTGACTTTTTTGTACTTGATCTGATATAGTTGTAGCCACCTGGTATGCTGAGTGGTGAGAGACTGTTAAGAGTGTTGTGTATTCCATTGTACTCTCTGCCTGCTTGATTGACTAGAAAAATCTATAAAAACATCTCTTTAAAAAAGAAAAATACCAACCGCATTTTCTTCCTCTTCAGGTTCCACTTCACGCTGCTGTAATTCACTCCGTTTGATCTTTGCTTCCATGGCTTCATTTATTAAATGTCGCAAGATGGCTGCTCCTTTTGTTGTTTTCACAAACGGGTGCTAAGTCATAGGAATATCAATATTCATTAGATATGTTGAACTCCATATCATAGAGCACAGAATGCACAATATTTGAGACTGAAGAGAAATATGAATAAATGAGAAGGTATAAAGATTTAAATAAGTTCCCGTGGTAAATATTGTAACAGGTAAGTCATATGAAAATCTCAATTCCTTGACCTATAACTCCATGCCTCAGACTATTTCATGTTGGGTTCCCCTTGCTCATCCTATTGTGTTTGTGGAGTAAGCCAATACATGTAGATATTGTACATGTAAAATTGTGGACAAGGTTTTTAATCAGTTTATTCAATTTTTTTGCTACTTGTAGATTTACAGCAAACATAGGCTTGATGTCATCAGCTCCTGCCCCAGAGGAAAATATCATCTATATACCTACTACAGCTATACAAGCATGCATGCATAGATAATTGGTTGAGTTTCATCAGAAACCTGACATTAGGTTGTGTGAGCAATCCAGATTATCATATGTGGGAATGGCACCACTACCGGTCTGAGGCAGAGGTCCCCAGTGGCCATGAAATGTTGCTCTACTGTTGCACCCAGGAACCCATGGTCTATTGCGGTACCAATTGCACTTGGCTACAGAAGTCTTTTGGAAGCCAGATTACCAACACAAACCACACAATCTAAAAGGAGAACAGACATTAATCTAGAATTTCAGCATTAGAAGGCAGGATCTGCAAACACTTGGCTATATGCCACTATACTAAAAGGAAGAGAATGCAATATCAGATATTAAAATCAATTAATAATTTAATATCAGACATGTCAATATCCTTCTGTAATGTTTTTGGTATGACAAATGTTATAAAAATGGATATCTATGAAAGTACATATTTATATGCTAGACACACACACACACACGCACACACACACTATATATATATATATATATTTTTTTTAATTATTAATTTATTTTTTTACAAATCGTACAGTTATATAAATACATTGGAAAAGGGTTTTTGCTTCAACATTTTCAAAGACAACAACCTCTAATAAAACCATATCCATATGGCAATGTATTGGTCATTCCTGAAAATAACTTCCAATTCATGAACAGAAAGTATTCTTTGAGTATTATGACCTTCTAGAACAGCAATGGGCAAACTACGGCCCGGCGGACCTTTTAATCCGGCCCGCGGAGCGTGGCAAACATTGGCTGTCAGGATGTAGGCGGGGCAGCGTGACGAACTCCTCTCCTCTCACAGTCCGCCCTGAAGACCGGAACGGCGTGGGAACACGGCGAGAGGAACGCGCGGAGCAAAGGTAAGTGAATTGACACAATATGGGGAATTAATTACTATAGGGGGGATGAATTACTATATGGGGGATGAATTACTATAGGGGGGAATGAATTACTATAGGGGGGAATGAATTACTATAGGGGGGAATGAATTACTATATGGGGGATGAATTACTATGGGGGATAAATTACTATGGGGGATAAATTACTATGGGGGATAAATTACTATATGGGGGATGAATTACTATGGGGATGAATTACTACAGGGGATGAATTACTATATGGGGGATGAATTACTATAGGGGGGATGAATTACTATAGGGGGGATGAATTACTATATGGGGGATGAATTACTATGGGGGATGAATTACTATAGGGGGGATGAATTACTATATGGGGGATGAATTACTATATGGGGGATGAATTACTATGGGGGATGAATTACTATATGGGGGATTAATTACTATGCTTACTATGGGGGAATATTACAATACTTACTATGGATGGCATGGTAGTGGCTGGGCCGGCCAGCAGCTAGTCCGGCCCCCGGGTCCAATATATGAACCCATTGCGGCCCTCAAGTCAAAAAGTTTGCCCACCCCTGTTCTAGGAGTAGCTGTTCCATTCCATGGAAACAAATTCATCAAAAAATGTCTGTTAGGATGACGAAAATGTTTTTGCATAGAGGTAATGTGGCAATTCAGGTTTTCCAGGAGATATTACTATAATAATTAAGGAGAAGAAAACCAGAAGGAGGAGAGTCCCAAAGCCAGAGGTCTGGAGGCAAGGGATGGGTTCACCTTTAACTGTGCTTGGTTACCAGAGAGTATTGTACTATTGCTTCTCTCCACATACGTTTCTCTTTAATTTTTATTATTTTGTCTAATATAAATAATTATTTTCATACGCTTTCACCTGCAGTAGTGCTAAAAAAAGTGATGCAACTCTTTGGAGTGATGTATAAAGCACTCTCCAGTAGTGTTCATTTTTGAGAGTCAAATGGAAAACTCTAAAACTCTACACCACTGGATGCTCTCATTGTTTTGTTTACTCAATTACATTTAGCTTTTTCAACAACGTTTCAGTCAACCAAGCACCAGGTCCCTGTATTCAACAAGTAAAAACGACTGAACCGCCCATACTGACCTCAGTACTCTTCCTACCATGTGAATACTAACAAACCATACCCTTTCCTAAAATATTTAATGGGTTAACGACTCTTTTAATTAATAATGGATAATGTTAGCTTGGCCACACATTACACGTCTATTTATTTTGCATTTAATATGTGTTGTTTTTAGCAGAAGGCATGTCAAGTGTCTATAAATAATTTAATGAAATATTAACAGCACACACGATTCCCAACATGTCATGGCCTAGATTTCCCGAAGTCACATCTTCCTTCAGACAGCAAAGAATCATTGTGTCAGAAAAGAAAAACTGAGGATTGCTCTTGTTTATGGAGGGAAATCCTCACCCAGAGGAGATTCCGAAGGCTGAAACATCTCATCCTGAATTGTACATGAAATTAATTGAAAACATAGTTTCCCAATGCCTCTCATTATCCAAACTGCTGAAGACGTAGAACATGTGGGAGATAAAAGTCTTGCTAACATGCGAGACAGGGTTGGGTATACGTAAAGCGTATGTCAAGACAAATACATCTGCAATACATGCACACTCCCCATGTTTTATTCCCAATAAAAAAAGTACAGAAAAAATTTAACATGTTAGATATTTTTTGCATATGTCCGTACCCTATAATGGTGATTATGATAATACTGGTGCATACCACGGTTCAGTCACCTTCTCCAGGCAAGGGAATTGCATCAGAATTTACGTTGCATGGGCTCAGTTCAAAAGGGTTATATATAGTATAATACTACATAGAATATATATTACTTTATGGCTTGGATGTGCGATTAATATAGGGAATTTGTAACGAAACCGGACCCACACTGCACTAGGGTATTTCCGTTATGCTCCAGCTTCCCTGTCCGAACACAAATCCACGGACCCCACCGCTGATCATACAGGAAATAAGACAGCACCAGACTCTTCTAAGAGAAGAAGTCAACTCCTTTATTTTAACACAAACACAAGATATATACACAGGGCGGGGAAATACAACCAGGGACAGGAAACACATCACCAGGCTGACCCATCAGGGGGAAGGGCTGCTGGTAACACCCCACACCAAACCAAGTCACACAATAGAACAATGGAACAACCACATGGCATTAGACAATACAGGAACACATGCAGTCCATAATAGTTTGCTGGCCAGCAAGACACAATAGAACAATGGGGCAACCACTTGGCAGTGAACAATGGACAACCCCCACACCCCACCTATACATGTCTACACAATATCAAGACAGAGCACCCTGCACCCCTATCAGGCACAGGGTGCCTTTACACATAAGAGGGATTTGGAAAGCTGATACAGGGGTCCCCCCACCCTCAAACGTCACTCCTGTCACAGAATTCTTTCAGCTTTTACTTTCCCAAATTCAGCCCACTACCTGGACTATGAATGTATAGAATAAAACTAGTGAAGTCCTATTGGAATTCCACCTTCTTGTAGCCCAACCTGCCTAAACATCTGGTATATCAGTTTCAAGTGTCTACATCACAGGTGTCAAACTGGCGGCCCTCCAGCTGTTGCCAAACTACAAGTCCCACTGAAAGACTGACAGTTACAATAATGACTCCCAAAGGCAGAGGCATGATGGGACTTGTAGTTTTGCAACAGCTGGAGGGACGCCAGTTTGACACCCCTGGTCTACAGCATGTCACTACAATGTACAATACAACTGAATTTGACTGGCTCACGATTCTGGCATTCACATCTTAAACTAATTTCTCATGTGAAAGGGATTATGGTAAGTAGAGATGAGCTTGGCCATGTTCAGATCCTAGCCCAAACCCACCTGCTCGAGCCTGCCAGGAAGCGGTCACCTGTACTGGGCCATTCATCTGTGGCCAAGGCATTCCTTGTCCCACAGCCACACATATACATGCCCTATGTAGGCTTGTGACTGCCATATGGGGGAATGCGCTGGCTGCAGATGATTGCCCCAACACAGGTGACAGCTTCATGGTAGGCTCGTCCATGTGAGTTCAGACTGGGATCCAAACATCCCTAATGGCAAGTAGAAATACACATTTATTACAGCAATTTTGTTTGCAGCAAATTTTGTATTTAAAAAAAAATAGTTGAACTAAAATGTTTTTTAGGTTCTCCCATTTTAGCGCTTTTTTTTTGTATTTTACCAGCAGTTGAACAGCATCTTACATAATCCAATGATCTCAAAAATGACAACAGAGAGATAATGAATACGAGAGGGCAAGGAAGTATAATTTAACAGTCTGTCTGTGAAACTGCAGGGAGATGGTGATCCCGCAGCAATACAGGTACCACATTTATTAATCTACAGTTGCTATAGAACACATCTCAGCCCTGGTTGAGAAACACAGAAATATACTGTTGTATATTGTGATACATTAGCAACATGCGGACTGGTAAGTTTATTGGGAGGTCAGATGCAATGGGTTAGTACCAAGCTGTACTGAAATTTTTTAAAGACTCCATATGAACTGACTAGAATGACTAAATCTAAGTCAATCCATATGGAACACAACATAGAGGACCTTTCTTCAACATCAAAATGCAACAAGTCTCTGTTGGCACAGCAATTTTGCCTTTGCTGAAAAATGCCGCAAAATTCATGACCACACATTTGGTGTGAATGAGCCCCTGAAAAGGAGTAGAGCGTTCAAAGTTAAGCTGACCATACTCTATACAATCTTACTGGATAATCTTTGGACGTACCATCCAGTCATTTTCTGATAGATGAATACAAGTAGTAGTACAAGGGCATGTCCTACATATTACTAGGTTTAAGTATGGCCTCATATTGCACAGTTTTGGCAACTTGGAAGTTATACAATTGTACAATCAGGATATATAGTACAATGGTCTCCAAACAGCGGCCCGTGGGCCAGATGCATCCCTTTGCTTTTCTTTATCTGGCCCACAGGGTACCATTCCTCATGCTGATGCCAACAATGAGGCACCATTCCTTTCACTCACACCAACAGTGGGGCACTTTTCCTCTCACTGACACCAAAGATGGGGAATTATTCTTCCCACTGACACCAAAGATGGGGTACTACTTCTCCCACTGACACCAACGATGGGACATTATTCCTCCAACAGACACCAATGATGGGGCACTATTCATCCCACTGATATTGACAATGGGGCACTTTTCCTTCCACTGATAGCAATTAAAGGGCCCTATCCGTTTCCCTACTGACCACAGGAGCTATGTAATTTTTTTACTCCCATTCACCACCAAGCCTAAGGAATGGCTTACACCCACAGACACTGGGGCATCTTCTACTCCCACTGGCCACAGTCTGGCCCCCTAAAGTCTGAAAGGCAGTAAACTGACACTTTGTTTGGAAAGATTGGAAACCCCTGGTATAGTGCATGGCCAGCTTTACTCTCAAGGTGATTACATGAGTGAGCACATAAGGTTCAAAAAGAAAATCCTCTCCCTTGGAACTTTATTGCAGCCAAGACAACATAAATAAATACAAAGAAAATGTTTTATTGCTACAAAATTCAGCGTAAAAAAAGAAATAAAACCAATTTCATATCTCTGGCATAATGAATATGATCTGTACCTTTAGACTTAAAATGTACAGTCAAACGTCAACAATAGACAACACAGTCACAGTTTTAATGAAGTCTACACCTGACTTGTTTGGATTAGAAATTATATATATAGTATTGGCTGTGGGCTGCAGCTCCCCCTACCTGGCCTCGGGTGGCCATTTTGGCCTCTTGGGGGTTTGAACACCGAAATGTGTGGTCCTTAGGTAGATTTCGGATAACCTTTTATGCACTCTGGTAATACACGTAAGTTATACATTCATGTAAGCATAATATGGATGTAATCAGATTCAGTGGGATATAAATTGCATCAGTACCTTGCGGTTTTCTTCCTCTTTACAGATACGTTCCTATTCTCCCTGATGAAGATTATAGCTAAGCTAAGCGAAACGCGTCGGCGGTAGACTTCATTATAACAATAAGCGTCTATTGTTCTTGACATTTGATTGTACATTATATGTCTAAAGGTACAGATTGTATGCATTTATGTCAGAGATATGAAGCCGGTTTTATGATTTCTTTTTTATGAAGAATTTTGTACCAATAAAAACTATTTTTTTAGATTTATAAGTTGTCATGGCTGCACTAAAGTCCCAAGGGAGAGGATTTTCTTTTTTATATAGTTTGGGGACGTAGCAGCCTCTGACTCAAGATCACCCACCCATTCTGATTGATGGTCTATCATGGTTTGATGCGCTTTGAATCTTTGTAAACAACTTGTTTTGTATTTTTTACTGACTGCCTTATTCATGTACGTGCATTTATCTTTTTTATGCTTGTATTTTATACTACCGTTACTTACCTATGAGCCTTTTTCTTGAGGTGTTTTGATCCTCAAGAGGTTATACTGTTATTGTTAACAAAATATATAGAAAACTTGTGCCAAAAGAATAAACAATAAATGAAAATAAATGCTGCTGTTCAAAAATTGACTGAACAACAAAATATACTCACAAAGTGACATAGCGCAAATAATACAAATAAAAAAATTATATATTAACCTCCCTGGCGGTATTCCCGAGTGTACCACAAGCGGTAACCCCGAGCTACACTCGGGCTTACCATGCGGCGCTGCTCCGGGATTCCTCTTGCACTTACCTTATCCTGCGCTCCCGCGATGTCCCTCCTGCAGTGTCCCCTGTAATGTCCTCCAGCGGATCCCGGCATCTGTCTTCTGGGTTCCGCCCCCTGCGACATTGGGACGTACGGGGACGGAACGGCGGGAAATTTGAAAATTACAAAAAGTGTCATTCACTAAAATCACATAGTAAAACATTACTGTATCAAACCATTTCACATACATTTTGTCCCGAGTGCTTTGTCCTGTCCCCTGCCTGCATTTTGACTGTTCTTTCTGCCTGGAAACTGAGAATCGTCCATGGCGTCCAAAAAGCGTCCCTTTAGGTCAAAAGCGGTATTAGACCAGCTAGAGAACAGCGATAGTAAATCAGAACCACTTGAAGAATTGAGTGATGATTTGTGGGGAAATTCGTCATCAGACACTGAAAACGATTTTGCGACTTTGCTCAGTGATGTGTGAACTTGGCGCTATATTTCAAATTTCAGTGTTTTTGGTTTGATTATATTATTGAATTAAATTTATTATATTATTATTTTTTATGATTATTTATTAAATTATAATTTATGATTTCGTGTTTCAAGTTTTATCCTACCCGGGATGTTTACTAGACTCTTGTTCGGACAGATTTCAGTGAGTTATTCCTAAAAATTACAGGCCTACAATAAAAAAAAAAAAAAACATATTTCCATGCAAAAAAATGTACCGCTTTGAGCACAGAAATATGGACATAATCATACCGCTAGGGAGGATAAAGTCCAACAAGCAAAAGTCCCAAATTAAAGTCCAATGTCCCAAAAATTTGAGACAAATTTTATATATATATATATATAAAAATAGATCACCAACCTATTTCTATTAGCACATAAGGCTCGGCTTTTGTGAAGAAATCCAATGAGCCTCTGAACTGGACGAACCACTAAAAGAGCTTCTCTGAACATTTTCACCCCACTTACATTTGTTGTTATAACTCCTACAGGTGACTGAATTCCCTTCTATGGAGACCACAAAGATTCTTACCTGGAGAAGTTCAGTCGCACTGGCTCTTTGCTCAGGGTTCTTAACTAAACACTGGTTAATAAAATCTATGAAATGCTTTGACCAAAGCTCTGGTTTCCGTAGCGTTGGTGGTGGGTTTGATGGGATCATGAAAATTGCCTTTAAAAAAAAAGAGATGAGAATATTTTTATATTAACAAGAGCACACCGTTCAAGCAAAACTTTAGTTAAAAACAAAATAAATGAATAGCCTATTAAAAAGGGAATATTAAAAAAAATAAAAAAATCTGTTTTTACTGCAATAATAACCTTCAATCTGGAGCTACCCACAGTCATTTGGGTTGAATGACCTCTAGCATGATTCAACCCCTTTCTTATGAGCCCAGGTCGTCATGGGCCTGCCACCAGCCAGAGGAGCTGAAACAGCACAGTGATAGGCTCACCCCTCAGTCATTCTGCTTTCTGCTCCTATCAGCATGATCCTGGTCAGCACATGAAATGAGCGGCTTCTTGTACTACTTCTTAGACTACTTTCACACTGATCCGCGGGAAGAGCGCGGTAAAAACGCCTAAGCTTTCTGAGCTTTTTTATTAAAGGACACGTGACTTAAAAACTGCACCAACGCCGGGATGCTCAGTATGCTTTGCTTCATTGTCCCAAGCCGGGCCTCTTGGCTCATCAGCAGAAGTTGGCTACCTATTTGTTTTTGTCAGCCATTAGAACAATTGTCAGGCATGGAAGCGCCCGTCTGTCCCTCTTCAGGGGGTGCGGGACCGTATGGCCACTCTGATGCTCAATGAACAGATGTCAAGTATTTGTAAAGACTCCCAACGGAAATTTGAAAATATGGGAGCCGTGGATGCAATATGCCCTTCCCACGCTCCCCCCGGCTAGTCTGGGGTTGTGATGTTGTTCTGTATTGACGTTCCCGGACCCCGCTCCTGGCCTTGTCATCTTTTTCCTTTTGTACTCCTCCTTCCTTTTCTATTTCTGTTTGTTTTTGGTGTGGCAGTGGATAGCTGCCTTTGGTTTGAGTTACTGTTGATGTTATACCAATGTTTTTGTCATTTATGTGCCATTGATAGCCCCTGTGTGGGCGCAGCTTTTGCTCTGTTGGTGTCAGAGCACTGTCTTCTTTATTTTTTTACGTGCAAATGATGGCCTCTGCGTGGGCGTGTCTTGTTGCTCCTGTTTTTTTTTAAATGTTTATAAACTAATAAAAATCATTGAAATACAAAAACTAAACCAAAGAAAATATTTAGTAAAAGTAATATTTAGAAAAGGTGCGGCGCTAATAATATGAAACAGTATGCTGAACGTCCAAAAGTTATATGTATATGATAAACAAAAATCAGGGTGACAGAAAGTGAATATGTGACAATAAATGATGCAATCACGGTGAAATGTATTCAAGTATGTGTTCTCAACTCAAAAAAATCCCTACTATTGCTCTCCTCCAAACTGTTTTTGTAGCGGTGTTCTGATGGTTAGAGGGTAGCTATGTTCGTTCTGTGGTCCCACTGTATATAGGAACATAGCCACCTTGCTCGCTTCTAAGATGAAACAATTTAATGAAAAATAGATTACAGGGCCATTAAGTATGGATGTGCATAGATTATTTTTGAAGAAAAGGGATATCGTTTAGTGTCACTTAACACAGACATGGGTGCTTGGGCAATTGAAGCTACTGATTTTCTCATTTTAATTGTAGCTCAAAAGGTGACCACTCCAATCAAGTGTATACTTTCTCAGAAGCGAGGTCAGTGGGACATGCTGGAATACGTAGTTCTAAAACATAAAAAAAAATATGAAGGGGCAAATTGCAGGTAACAAAATACCAATCTGTGGTACTGCCCAATCTTTTTGTACACATTTGCAGCTTGGAAGATACTTCAGCCTCCCATTTAAGTCATATATACAGTGGACCTCATATTGTACTCATTCCGCTTCTTAGCAGTGTTCACTAGAGGTGGTACTGCATCCCAACACAGCAGCAAAGAGAGGTTCATCCTATGGTGTTCCAGACTCATCAATTTTAAAATACTGGCAAATGCCATGGGTCCTACTTTTACTTGAATATTAATCGGGTGTCCATGAAGGTAGCTGGTCTTCACCAAGTCTGAAATAGGTGGGAATTTTTTTAGATGAGAAAGTCTTTTTTCCCACAACTGAAAGTCACAATAACGTACGCACTTAATAAACCTGTCTACTTGTGGTCTGGCATACTCCAAACTATTTTCAGACAGAACATAGACTTGGCCAATTTGTCCCAAAAGTCCCTTTAGAAATTAGCAGCTAGTGTTTTCCAAGAGGTGGAGACCACTGAGCACACCAATATATACAGTACTTCTGAATGAAATTAGAAATGGATATCCTTCCTTAATGGTCTGTGAACTCTTCAAGTCTAAGTTATTTATAGATCTTTGCTTGGCCCTTGGGCCCAGGTCAGTGGAGGAAGCATTTTGTTTCTCCTCTGTCTATCCCCTTGTCCTGGTCCTTGGGCTCAAGTCCATGGGGGGTGCATTTTGTGTCTCTCTCTTCTCCTCGGTCTATCCCCTTGTTTTGTTCTAGCTTCCTAATTTCTATTCCTGTTCCCTTGTGACTTGCCTCTGTTTTCCACATTCTTCCCTTTTCCCAGCCCCTTCCCAATATCTCTTTTTTTTTGCCTTCTCTTGCACTTCCTCCACTTTTTCTGGGCTTATTTCCTTAACCAGTGGATCAGGTCACTTGTCCAAAAATATCAGCCCCCAAAGGATCCACTAGTATTATCTTCATATAGGTCCCAAATGTTCATCAATTGCACATGTACGTTCATTAATCCCTATCAGACGTTCTGATTGCAACAGAAACAGATATCCTTCACTGAACATGGCCAGAATCAAAAACAAATCTGAAGTTTGCCCTTTCAGTTCTTTTTATTTAAGCTGTGGTGTCCAGGCTGATTTTGGTCACCCTAGATTTCTAGGCAGTGCTCCAGAAGATGAGATACTGAATGATTGTACAGTATGGCCTATATTTAGATCGACTAACCAAGATCAATGCACATTCCATTAGATCTCCGATTCATTTAGATTCTGCTATGCTAGCAAAAGCTAAGACCACACTGTAAATGGAAAAATCTATTTTAACAAGCAACTAAAAAGCATTAATCTTGGAATTCAAGGGCATCTGATGATTTTAGGTGTCCCTTATTCAGTAGCCCTGAGGAGGCCTACCTGCATCCTCCTTTTTATTTAAATGGTATTTGTGTTTACTTTCTGTATTCTAAACTGCAACAAGGCACTAAAAGATGGCAACCAAAAGTACTTAAAGTTTAACTCCAGGAATTAGCCAAAATCTACATTTGCAGTGGTCCACCTGAACTGCAAGGGTTAACCACTTGTTAGGTCTGAGGATGAATGAATAAGGAGTAATACTTACCCTATTCTGTGCTCAGGGAGGCTCCCTTGACCCTTGCTGCCGTCTCTCTAAGGCACTCCGGATGCAGCTGCATGGACCAAAGAGTCGAGGAAAAAAGGCAGGTGATACATCCTCTTCAACCCACCCCAATACCTAATAAGCAGTGCAAACAGAGAGGGGCCCACTGCAAGGGTAAATTTTAGCCAATTCCTGGAGATCAGCTTTAAACATATAAAAGATGTCTTAGCTTTTGGATCAAACAGCTGAAGAAACAACAACTGAGCTTGTTCTTTTTACATAAAGATTTACAAAAACACAACATTAAAAGGAGAAGTATATGCAAAGCTCTTTTGGCTATACTTCTCCTATAGATCACAGGAATGCAGTTTGTTGTGAGGTCACAGAGCCTTTACAGTCGGGATCCACCTAGATGCCTGGACCGGCAGCTGGCTCAGCCTCACATACCACTCCAAGCCTTAGCAAGCTGCTCTTGTCCCTCCACTGCCGAGCGCTCCAGTGAGCGCTGGAGGGGGTAGAGCAGAGAGCCGGTGACTGACAGTCACCGCTCTCTGCTCATAGCGGAGGGGGAGAACTGAGCGATCAGAGCCGAAGGGCAGCTGCAACTGGGATCGGTGCTGCAGCCATCTAGGTATGATTGTTCTTTCATATATTCCTGAACTTCTCTTTTAAATGGTTTAAAATTTGCATACTATCACTGTTAATAAATCTAAATTATGATTCGGCACTTATATTGATGGCAAGCTTGCAAAATATTTGGTTTTTATGATTAGTCATAATTAATATGTGTGAATGGTCTTTTGACAAATGGTAGTATTACAATTCTTCAATTATAGCTGAGACCAAAAGATATACAAGTTAGCTGAGACAGCTATACCAGCTGAAAGCTGAGTATACTATATTTAGGCTGTTAGTATATGTCAAGGTTATTAGGAGGACTCATTACATTATGTATTTTAATAGTATATGTGTGTATTTAGTATACGTTTCTAACATTGATACACATATAGTTTAGTGATAATACATTGATATGTTCTTAAGCTATATTATTCTTTAAATATATAGCTGAGGGTTACGTCATTAGCTTATAATATTATTTACATCAGCATACATATGTTCCTGTCCCTCAAAAACATTATGTGAGTGTCGTCCCCTCCCTTCTATGCCATACAAGGTATTAAGATCACTAACTATGACGTAAATTTGCCTCAAAAAAGATCATGAGACAACGGACAAGTGAGACATTCACACTCACACGCTAATACGGACACTCTTTCATACATAACACACACATACAGGACTGAGAAGCTGCAACAGGTGCATACTGTTACGAGATCATCATTTCCGTCTACTTCCGGCTTCTTCAACAAAGACATGAGGACAGGCGTCCATGAAAGACAGAACAGCACATGGCCGTACTTCAATACCTAAAAATGGTGACTTTATCTTTAAACGTTTGCTTGTTATTTCTACAGTAGTTTTATCTACATGGAACTGTTCATAATACGCTTTACATTGTTATTTTACACCATTGTGTGATAGAATAAAATCACACTTCATTTTTTATTTCAATGGCTCTTTCATTCATAATCGCCTCAAGACACTAGAAGAAGTATTATATGTGTCTAAAATCCAACAATCACATTATGAAAGACTTAGATTGAAGCATTCCAATGGCACAGGTTGCGTACAGGAGTCAAAGCCACGCAACTGCAGTGCAGTGCGCATGCGCTGGTGACTTCACTAGCTACAGAAGTAGTGAACATCTCGTAAACAGTGCATGTTTAGGAGATATTCTTTCTACCTACAGGTAAGCTTTACAGGGCAACCAAACTGATAAGAGGCATGGAGGAGCTCAGCTATGAGGAAAGATTAGAGGAACTGAATTTATTCTCTCTTGAGAAGAGGAGATTAAGGGGGAATATGATCAACATGTATAAATACATCAGTGGTTCATATAGTGAACTCGGGGTATAGCTATTCACCCTGAGGTCATCACAGAGGACAAGGGGGCAATCTTTACATCTGGAGGAAAATAAATTTAATCTCCGAATATGGAAAGGTTTCTTCACAGTGAGAGCTGTGAAAATGTGGAATAGACTCCCTCAAGAGTTGGTTCTGGCCAGCTCAGTGGATTGCTTTAAAAAAAGGCCTGGATTCTTTCTTAGATACACAGAATATAACTGGATACTAACATTTATAGGTAAAGTTGATCCAGGGAATATCCGATTGCCTCTCGGGGGATCAGGAAGGAATTTTTTCCCCTGCAGGAGCAAATTGGATCGTGCTTTGCTGGGTTTTTTGCCTTCCTCTGGATCAACTGTGGGTGAAGGATTATAACTTTTTTTTTTTAATGGTTGAACTGGATGAACTTTTGTCTTTTTTCAGCCAGACTAACTATGTAACTATTATAAGCTTACCTGTAGGTACAAGTAAGCAAGCTGTGTTTATTACTGCTTTGATGCATTTCATGCATTACGGTAAAAATATCCCAGTGTTTGTATTGCCCCATCACCAATCCAATGCTGTGCTCATCTGCAGTGGCTCCCTCTGCTGATAGAGCCAGCAACAGTAGCTATGGACCCCTGCTGCTGTCATTCAAATCCTATGAGCAGACAGCGTGGGGCAGGGCTGAGCTCTGCTGTATGGATCAATAGATGCACACAACCCGGGATCGAGCCCAAAGGTGTGCCCCATAGCAAGCAGCTTGCTATGGGAACACACAAAGAAGAAGAGGTGGCAAGAGTTTGGGGGTCCCAAAAAGAGGAGGTCTGGGGCAAAACCATTGCATGGAGCAGGTAGGAATAACATGTTTGTTTTTTTTAATAATAATAATCAAAAAAAAATAAAAAAAATGAACCTTCACCAATGCTTTAAGACAATCCAAAGGGCTGCAACCAAACTCCTCCGTACTCGACTAAAAATAGCATTTTATTTTTGTGTTGCTGTCTTTGCCCCTCAATGGAACACGAAGATGGTTTGTCTATATACATTGGGTTTAGGTGTACCATATACTCCACTGTATTATCACTTTCGGTTGTATCTGCATGAATCACTCTTTATGGTTCACATTTTAGAACAATGAATTAGACAAATAGTCATTGCCTCAATCCAAAAAAATATATACAAAATTAAACCAGTTTCTGAAACTGATCAGAACTAAATATATTTAGATAAAATTCTAATCCAAAGTCAAGATTTTGCCTTGCATATACAGCCAACTTCCTGTTCATATTCCCACTGAAAGTTGTATCTTCATGCCATCTGAGGCTTGCATTAGTTTATAATGGGATAAATGTGTTTCAGCTGCATAGTAAATGAATATACGGTATTAAATATCCAGAGCTAAAAAGTACTAGAACTTCTGCATACATACCAATGAAGTCGATTTTCGCTCTTTTATTATATAACCTCAACAGTGACCATGAACATCAAGTGGTCTTGACCTAATTTTTAGATATTTGTGGCCCAGTTCTTCAACATCATGAAAATAATGATGATGGGCACTTAAAAGTATAAGGAAATGTTTTAAAGCTGAAATATGGGCAAGAAAATGTATTACGTGAAACTCAAGAAGAACGGAGAGAGGTTCCTCTAAGTGTAGACATATAAAATGGACAATGGGAACTCACATGGGATTGGGGTTTAAAGGACATGTCAATATGTATCCCAATGGAGATACAATGGTGTAACGCCGATTCATCCGCCATGTCACAGAGCTGTTCCTTTCGGTTGTGGTCCCAAGAAGCTGTGTGAAGATGGAGAGGATCCCAAACCAAGGAGTAGAACGCTCGTGGAGCACAACAAAAGGCGTGATGACGTCACTGGATCTGCAGCGCATAGAAAAGGTACTGCTAATGTACTGGCAGCCACGCTCCTGTCTCAAGATTATCTAGATGGCGTTACACCATTGATGTCTCCATTGGAATACATATTGACTTGTCTTTTTAACCCCAACCCCATGTGAGTTGCCAATTGTCTTTTAAAATAAATTGTATATTTTATACGTTTACACTTAGAGGCGCCTCAAGGATGAGTAAATTCAAAGAAGCAGGATGGAAAAGTTCTCAAACGAATGAATTTCTAACAGTGAATGTGGTTTTCTTATGGGAAAGTCCATTCATTCCAAAATCATATGTTAAATAAAAAACAAAATTTTAGGTACTATCAAAGATGTCAAGCCCTCAAATGTACTGGGGATATTTTTAATGAATTTTCAAATGACTATTCATTCGAAAATCTACTAGTGTATGGCTAATTTTAGTCTGGATGTTATAGAATACATAGCCTTGAAAAAGTATTCATACCACTTGAAATTGTCCACATTTTGTCATGGTACAACCAAAATCAAAAATGTATTTTATTAGGATTTTATGTGATAGACCAACACAAAGTGGCACATAATTGTGAAGTGGAAGGAAAATGATAAGTGGTTTTCAAAATTTTTTACACATAAATATGTGAAAAGTGTGGCGTGCATTTATATTCAGCCACCCGGAGTCAGTACTTTGTAGAACCACCTTTTGTTGCAATTCCAGCTGCAAGCCTTTTTGAGGAGGTCTTTACCAGGTTTGCACATCTAGAGAGTGAAATTTTTGATTTTCAGGCCAAAAAGTTAAATTTTGGTCTCCTCTGACCAGAGCACCTTCTTCCACATTTTTGCTGTGCCCCCCTCATGGCTTCTCACAAACTGCAAACAGGACTTCTTATGACTTTCTTTCAACAATGGCTTTCTTCTTGCCACTCTTCCATAAAGGCCAGATTTGTGGAGTCCACGACTAATAGTTGTCCTGTGGACACTCTCCCACCTCAGCTGTGGATCTCTGCAGCTCCTCCAGAGTTACCATGGGCCTCTTGGCTGCTTTTCTGATTAATACTTTCCTTGCCCGGACTGTCAGTTTAGGTGGAAGGCCATGTTTTAGTAGGTTTCTAGTTGTGCCATACTCTTTCCATTTTCTGATGATGGATTGAACAGTGCTCCATGAGATGTTCAACACTTGGGATATTTTTTTTATAAACCTAACTCTGCTTCAAACATCTCCACAACTTTATCCCTGACCTGTCTGGTGTGTTCCTTGGCCTTCATGATGCTGTTTGTTCACTAATGTTCTCTAACAAACCTCTGAGGGCTTCACAGAACAGCTGTATCTATATTGAGATTAAATTACACACAGGTGGACTCTATTTTCTAATTAGGTGACTTCTGAAGGCAATTGGTTCCACTAGATTTTAGTTAGAGGTATCAGAGTAAAGGGGGCTGAATACAAAATGCACGCCACACTTTTCAGATATTTATTTGTAAACAATTTAGAAATTTTGACATTTGAAAATTGCTGGTTACCTTATTATGTGGTTTTTACTTACTTAATTTACATAAATGATCTTGTCTGTGTACTCACGATCAGAAAATCAAATAAAAAATACTGCTTTCAAAGCGATCATACGATAATCTGATCGTTAGTACACAGCTGTTGTCTGAAATTATTCAAAGAGCCAAGCACGAAAATATTTCTCGTATGATACCAGATTGTACAATTTTCATTTAACCACTTGCCCGCCAGAGGATTCCCCCCCATCCCCAGGCCATTTTTTGCGATACAGCACTGCGTTACTTTAACTGACAATTGTGCAGTCATGCAACACTGCACCCAAATGAAATTTATGTCCTCTTTTTCCCACAAATTGAGCTTTCTTTAGGTGGTATTTGATCGCCTGTGTTTTTTATTTTTTGTACTATAAACAAAAAAAGACTGACAATTTTGAAAAAAAAAAATAATAATATTTTTGACTTTTTGCTATGAAACATGTCCAGTAAAAAATGTTCTTAAAAATCAAATTTCGTCATAAATTTAGGCCAAAATGTATTCTGCTACGTCTTTGATAAAAAAAAAAAATCCCAATACATGCAAATTAATTGGTTTACGTGAAAGTTATAGCATCTACAAATGGTGGTATATATACTAGAATTTGTAAAAAAATAATTTTTATACTAGTAATGGCGGCGATCAGCAACTTATAGCGGGACTGCGGTGGGCCTTCTGACACCAAGGAGGGGGGGGGGTGTTCTGACTGCCACTGACATCCCAATGACACTAATACAGTGATCAGTGCTAATAAAAAGCAATGACACTGTACTAATGATACTGGGCAATATTGTACAAGGAGGGGAAAAAAGATTGGAGAGTCCTAATGGGAATAGTCTGTATGAGATATAGTATCCGAGGGAGTAAGGTCCTTTTGAAGGCATTACATCTGCCAAACCATGTCAGGGTTAGAGTATGTTGGTTCCATAAATCATGGCCGGCTCAGAAGTGAATGCCCAGATACCATAAGGTGGAGGAGGACCATTGAAATAGGTATAAGCGTTGCAGGTACCTTCTTTCGTGCTTTAATAGCTTTTCTCATTTATCTCTTTGTCTTCCTTTGCTTTCTCACTGCATCCTCTCCCACCTCTTTCTTACTGCCGCTTCTTCCTCCACTTCCCCTATATCTACCCCCCCCCCTTTCTTTTTCTTCCCATTGCCTTACCCCACTCCTCCTCTACCCACCCTTCCTAAGTTACCAAACTCCGGGTCTTCGTACCCAGAAGTATGTTGCCTTCTCTGGTACTGGCTGCTGGATGCTATAGTCCCTTGTTGTTTTGGATTTTTCAAAAATGCAATGTCTTTGCAACTAACCGTTTTCTTTTGAGATTCAGTCCCCTGGATGGGACCTAACTGCTCAACTTTTTATTTTGTTATCATTACTTACTAAAAAATATTGTACCAGAAATAGGTATAAGCGTTGTAGAGTGGTGGAGCAGCCCGACGGAAGTGAAACATTCTAGGCTTCAGACTTCAAAATAATTTATTGAGAAGTTGGAGATCTCCCATTATTGTGCGAACAATTGAAGTAAAGATGGGAGGGAGGTATAGCTAACATACAGTATATATGCCAACTATGTTACAAATGCATATGAATGCTAAGTTTTCATGTTGCATATGGTTTTATTTGTTGTTCGGCGTGGGGCTCTGCCCTTTTGTCCATTTTTCCTTTTATTTAGATTTTTCTCTCTCACACTGTATCATGTACAGTTGCAAGAAAAAGTATGTGAACCCCTTGGGATTACGTGGAGTTTTGCATGAATTGGGCATAAAATGTGCTCTGAACGTCATCTAAGTCACAACAATAGAAGAACATAGTCTGCTGAACATAATACTACACAAACATTAGATGTTGCCATGGTTTAATTGCACATAACAAGTAAACATTCACAGTGCAGGGAGGAAAAAGTATGTAAACCTTTGGACTTAATAACTGGTTGACCCTCCTTTGGCAGCAATAACCTCAACCAAACGTTTCCTGTAGTTGCAGATCAGACCTGCACAACGATCTGGAGTCATTTTGGACCACTCCTCTTCACAAAACTGTTTCAGTGTAGCAATATTCTTGGGATGTCTGGTGTGAATCGCTCTCTTAAGGTCATTCCACAGCATTTCAATCGGGTTGAGGTCAGGACTCTGACTGGGCCACTCCAGAAGGCGTATTCTGTGCTGTTGCAGCCATTGTTTTGTTGAATTACTTGTATGGTTTGGGTCATTGTCCTGTTGCATCACCCATCCTCTGCGGAGCTTCAGTTGGCGGACAGATGGTCGCACGTTTTCCTGAAAAATGTCTTGATAAACTCTGGAATTCATTTTCCCATCAATGACAACAATCCGTCTAGGCCCGGAGGCAGTAAAGCAGCCCCAAACCATGATGCTCCCTCCGCCATGTTTTACAGTGGGGATGAGGTTTTGATGTTGGTGTGCTGTGCCTTTTTTTCTCCACACATAGTGTTGTGTGTTCTTCCCAAACAACTCAATCTTGGTTTCATCTGTCCACAGTATATTTTGCCAGTAGTGCTGTGGAAAATTCAGGTGCTCTTTTGCAAACTTCAAACGTGCTGCAATATTCTTTTTGGACAGCAATGGCTTCCTCCGTGGTGTCCTCCCATGTACTCCATTCTTGTTTAATGTTTTCCTTATTGTAGATGTGTCAACTAAAATGTTAGCATGTGCCAGAGATTTCTGTAGGTCTTTAGCTGACACTCTGGGATTCTTCTTTACCTCATGCAGCATTCTGCACTGTGCTCTTGCAGTCATTTTTACAGGACGACCACGCCTAGGGAGAGTAGCAACAGTGCTAAACTTTCTCCATTTGTAGACAGTCTGTCTTACCATGGACACATGAACATCAAGGCTTTTGGAGATACTTTTGTAACCCTTTCCAGCTTCATGCAAGTCAACAATTCTTGATCGTAGGTCTTCTGAGAGCTCTTTTCTGCGAGGCATGGTTCACATCAGACAGTGCTTCTTGAAACCAGTAAACCCAAAACAGGTGTGTGTTTTTTAAGGGCAGGACAGCTGTCAGCAACACATCCAATATCATCACACTGATTGGAGTCAAGGTTGGCTCACTCTTGGCTCCAATTAGCTCTGGGAGAAGTCATTAAGCTAGGGCCTCACATACTTTTTCCTCCCTGCACTGTGAATGTTTACATGTTATGTGCAATTAAACCATGGCAACATCTAAAGTTTGTGTAGTATTATGTTCAGCAGACTGTTTTCTTCTATTGTTGTGACTTAAATGACGTTCAGAGCACATTTTATGCCCAATTCATGCAAAACTCCACGTAATCCCAAGGGGTTCACATACTTTTTCTTGCAACTGTATTTTACTGTATGGTTATGTTTATGCTGAATCCCTCAATAAAATATTATGGAACGAAAAAACTTGGGAGGGAAAACTCTGGATCCGTAATAAAAGAATAAAGAGCTGTAACCCCTTGATGGACTGTTCCACTCTAACCTTACATGAACGGGACCCAAGGGTCAAAATAACAATTAGGGGCGATAAAAGAGGAGAGGGTTTCTATCACTTGGATGGCAGCCACAGTGCATGAATAAAGGGTAAAGATCCAAGCCATCATGTAGGTGCCAGGCAATACAAGACATAGTAGCTGGCAGGAACTGCCAGTTGAAAGGCCTTCTCTGCATCAGTGGATGGGAGTATAAGTGGTTGGGCCCTTGATGGGGCGGAATGGATCAGATCAATGGCCTTCATAGTGTTGTCATTCACCTACTGCTGAGGGACAAAACCCACCTGATCAGCATGGATGAGTTGACATCTATATATTCTCACCAGCATGCCTCCATGCAAAAATATAATTATGAAGTTGCTTAGCATGCAAACCTAAAAAAAGCACCATTTATCTCTAGAAAAAGAAATGCTTTTCCCCAAGTAGTCTCCAACCTTCTTAATTGTCCAGCTGAGCATTTGCAGTCTTTTCAGCTTATTTTTGTTCATGTAAAATTGTTTGATCCTTCAGCAATTGTAAAAATTACGTTCACAATAATCAATTCAACAGATTTATCTCAAAACAATGCACAAATGATCTGTTCCCTGCCATTCACAATTGTTCAAGCCAATTTGACCCCTTATATTACATCAGACATTTGCCGTACCCTCTTGTGTTAGTTCATCCAGCTAAAGTAACAAACTTTATCTAAATACTTATGATGATTATCTTCAAAAGCTTTAGAAATACTTGTAAATTACAAAAAAATACGAATAGAACGTACTTTGTAAAAGACTGGGCAGAAGAACCCCTTGAAATAACCAGAGGTTGCACAGGCAGACGCTGCCATCCAGTGGTCACGTTGTGTCCATAGAGAAAGCAATATGAAGTTCCTTGTAACAAGCTAAGGGCTCATGTCACAGGGAGTTTGGAAAACTCTTCTGACCACTGGAAACTGATGCGCAAAGGCGAAGTCACATGTAGGTAGCACACGCATATGTAAACGGTCTTCGTGCCATGCCTGATAGCGAGGGCAATCATTCTAGCACCAGACCTGTGTAACTCTAAACTGGTAATCAGTAAAGGCTTTTAAAGTGTCGCCTATGGAGATTTTTAAGTACTGTAGTCTGTCGCCATTCCACAAGCATGTGCAGTTGTAAAGCATGACATGCAAGGTTTCTATTTACTTGACGTAACATCATATTTTATATTTTGCCAAACAATTGGGTACTCTATTGTCTTTTTGTGCATTAAAATTCATTAAAGTGTATTTTTTCCAAAGTGTATTTTCTACAAAAAAAATTGCGATGGAAAAAACTACTGCACAAATACTGTGTGACATAAAAAATTGCAACAACCACCATTTTATTCTCTAGGACCTCGACTTAAAAATATATCATTTTTGGGGGTTTTAAGCAATTTTTTTGTAAAAAATGAAGATTTTTTTACATGTAGGAGAGAAGTGTCAAAAGTGGTTAAAGCCCAACTACAAGAAAAATGAAGATGAACCCTTCCTGTGGGACCACGCCCACACTGCAAGGGTTAATTGCTTGTTTAGGTCTAGGGGGTGTGGAAAAGTAGATTTACTTATCCAATCTCTAGTGCTGCTTGCAGTGTTGTCTCTTCTATACTCCATCCGATGTCCATCAAGACCGATGTCCATCAAGACCGATGCCCTTCAAGACCGATGCCCTTCAAGACCGATGCCCTTCAAGACCGATGCCCTTCAAGACCGATGCCCTTCAAGACCGATGCCCTTCAAGACCGATGCAGGCCTGCATTGTATGTGATGAAGCTAAGGGACACAGTTCCAACATGAGAACACAGGGAAATGCTGTCAGACGGGGAAGGGGAGGACCAAAAAAGTAAAAGTGCTTTTCCTGTCCCCTACACTAAACAAGCAGGTAACCCTTACAATGAAGGCACAGCCCCACTGCAAGGACAAATTTACCATTTTTTCTGGAGTTGGGCTTCTTCTTCTTATTATTATTATTACATCGAGTTTATATAGCGCCAAAGGGTTTGCTCAGCGCTGTACAATAGAGGGGGGGCAATACATGAAACAGTACAGCAACAACAAACAGCACACGAGGGGTTAGAGGGCCCTACTCTTTCGAGCTTACAATCTAGGAGGGAGGGGGTAGTGGTACAGGAGGAAGTGGCTGTGGGGGATGGAGTGGTAGGAGGAATGAAGGAGAACGGCTGTTAGGTGAGGGTGGGGTAGGCTTCCCTGAAGAGGTGGGTTTTCAGGGAGCGCCTGAAGGTGAGAAGGGAAGGTGACAGTCTGATGGATTGGGGTAGTGAGTTCCAGAGGATGGGGGAGGACCTGGAGAAGTCTTGCAGTCGTGCGTGGGAGGAGGAGACCATGGAGCAAGATAGAAGGAGGTCCTGTGAAGAGCGAAGGGTACGGGTAGGGTGGTACCTGGGAATCAGGTTGGTGAGGTAGTTAGGGGCAGTGTTGTGAATGGCTTTGTAGGTCAGAGTGAGGCTTCGTGCCAATGCACACCAGAATCGCACAGGAATGCAGGCTCTATTCCTGCGCAATTCAGTGATGCAAACTTTCAGTCCATTGATTTGAATGGGATGAAATCGCACTGAATCACACCAAAATCAGTGCAAGCACTACTTTTAAAAACAAAATGTGTCTGGTACCATAGTGCCATGTGATCCAGTGCACGCAAATGCACTGCACTTGCAATCTGCATTTGGGGTGTCGATAGGAATACATTGACACCAGCAGCAGATTGCACACCCAGTGCATTTTGAACACAGTGCAGGAAACGTACAAGAAACATGAGTTTCCCACACCATGCTCTGATATGAACAACTCCTTAAAGGAGATCCAGCTGAACTTCATGCAACTAGGGCATTCCTTTACTGCCACACCAGTAAAGGAAAGCAACCTTTGACACGGACACAGCAGGTTGGACTGCTATCTCTGGAATCTCTACTATCTCTGGAATCTCAGGAGGTTAAAAAAATGCATTTTTAAATTCTAAAGCAGCAGACACACACCCACTGTGGCTGATTATATCATTTGATTGTACTACTTACCCTCATGGGATGAATATCAGCGTATGGAGGCTTCCCTTCAGCCATTTCAATAGCAGTTATACCAAGTGACCAAATGTCTGCAACACAATTATATCCGATCTCCTGGATCACCTCGGGAGCCATCCAAAATGGAGTGCCGATTACGGTGTTCCTTTTTGCCATAGTGTCCTGTTGGAAATGAAAATGGAGACTTACACTTAACGCAGATTTACCAGAAAATAAATGTCATCTAGATCAGTGGTTCTCAACCCGTTTGAGGTCAGGGCCTTAAAAGTTCTTTCAAACCCTTCCATTTCCCAATAGGGAAAAAAAAAATGTATACTTACACAAATTGCTTAGGTTTGCCAAACATTTTAATGAAAGTTCTGAATTGTGGGAAAGCTCTGGAAGGGGCTGTGTGTCACTGTTGAGGGATAAAGGCTATGGAGTGGGTTAAGAGACTCTGCAATAGACCTGGTGGCCTTATAGCGCAGTGGTTGTCAACTTTTGAGCTAAAGGGGGCCTCAAATGCAGAAAGGGCCACATATAATGTAATGCTTGAGAGGGTGGTCACACACTGCAGGCCTAATAGAAGAAATGAGGGTCAGAGAGTGAGGACATGCTACATGTCCACATTGGAGATATGCTGCAGAAGACAATACCAAATTGGTAACATGGTAGATGAGGCTAGTAGAGATCAATGCTATCACCCTAATCAATGGTTCTACTACAGACTGCTGAGGTCCAAGGGCCACACATCATATACCAAAGGGTCACATGCGGCCCTCGGGCCGCAGGTTGGGTGCCGGGGCTGTAGCAGATGAGTTTTCTGGAAGAGGCTTGTGGACACTGTAGGACAATTTTGGAAGTTGGGAACACTTGGGAAGGCTTGAAGCAGACCAGGGGGCACAATGGGAAGAGGGTACTATGGGTGGATGGGGGCATGTGGGAGGTAAGGGATCTGCAGCTGGCTAGAGCCGCAGCCTGGCACTGTGGGCAAAAATTGGTGGAAGTGGAGAACCGCTGATCAAGGTCATACAGATTTTGCCAAATGGCTGTATAATTTAGACCCCTGGAGCCACAGCCGGCTCTAGTGGCATGGACACCTTCAGACTAATTATTTCATAAAACAAATTTACAGGAAAAAAAATTTTGGGTTTTTTTTTTACCCCTCGAAATGAAAATATACATTTCCATTGATGTTTCATTTTATTACAAGACCTATCGGAATATATCTAACAGTCTTTGATCTCTCCAGTGACTTGCAAAGTATTGACTGATCTGTGCTAATTAACAACATCAGACTCTGGCTGCTTTACTTTTTTGATAATCCTGACAATTTTTTTGGATGACAGCATTACAACAGCAGTGTACAAAAATAGAACAGTGTGGAACGTAAGAACAGGTCAGTACAAATGTCTAGAAATACTAATATATATATATATATATATATATATATATATATATATATATATATATTTATATACACACACAATATTAGCCCTAAGTGATCTGTTTATGGTACCTCTGCACCATCCTTTTCATGGTAGCTCAACAAATTTCACTGTTGATCTGTTAAAGTTTATATGTATTTCCAAACCTTTTTTTGGATATACAGTGGGGATCGAAAGTTTGGGCACCCCAGTTAAAAGGTGTATTAATGTGCATAAAGAAGCCAAGGAAAGATAGAAATGGCAGTCACCAGGAACAGTGGAAGTTAAAGCAAGATCTGGAAGACCAAGAAAAATATCAGACAGAACAGCTCGCAGGATTGTGAGAAAAACAATTCAAAACCCACGTTTGACTGCACGATCCCTCCAGAAAGATCTGGCAGACACTGGAGTTGTGGTACACTATTCCACTATAAAGAGATACTTGTACAAATATGGTCTTCATGGAAGAGTCATCAGAAGAAAACCTCTTCTACATCCTCACCACAAAAATCATCGTTTGAAATTTGCAAATGAACATATAGACAAGCCTGATGCATTTTGGAAACAAGTTCTGTGGACCGATGAGGTTAAAATTTAACTTTTTGGCCGGAATGAGCAAAGGTACGTTTGGAGAAGAAGGGGCACAGAATTTAATGAAAAGAACCTCTGTCCAACTGTTAAGCATGGGGTTGGATCAATCATGCGTTGGGGTTGTGTTGCAGCCAGTGGCACAGGGAACATCTCACGAGTAGAAGGAAAAATGGATTCAATAAAATTTTAGCAAATTTTGGATGGTAACTTGATGCCATCTGTGAAAAAGCTGAAGTTAAAGAGAGGATGGCTTCTACAAATGGATAATGATCCTAAACACACCTCGAAATCCACGGGGGATTACATTAAAAGGCATAAACTGAAGGTTTTGCCATGGCCTTCACAATCTCCTGACCTCAACATAATTGAAAATCTATGGATAGACCTTAAAAGAGCAGTGCATGACAGACAGCCCAGAAATCTCAAAGAACTGGAAGACTTTTGTAAGGAAGAATGGGCAAAGATACCTCAAACAAGAATTGAAAGACTCTTGGCTGGCTACAAAAAGCTTTTACAAGCTGTGATACTTGCCAAAGGGGGCAGTACAAGATATTAACTCTGCAGGGTGCCCAAACTTTTGCAGACGCCATTTGTTTGTTTTCTGTTATTTTGAAAGTGTAAATGATGGAAATAAAATCTAACTTTTGTTGACATATTATAAGAATGTCTAATCTGTAATTTGATGCCTTTTGGAGATTTTTCCATCTTTCCTTGGCTTCTTTATGCACATTAATACAACTTTTTAGCTGGGGTGCCCAAACTTTCGATCCCCACTGTAGCTATGGTAATTGTTTAAACTCTTTTTTTTTGTGTTCCATTTTGTAGGCCTGTCCTAAGGTGACAATGCTGCTTCTACAGTATAGTGGGTGAGCGTTGTTACCCTAGGACAGGAAGAGTATTACAATAAAGGGAGTGTTAGGTTGACTGGAGGGTGGATATGTTATACAAACACATAGCGAAAAAATCCTCAATAGGTCAGCTTCTCCTAACAATAGACAAATCTTACAGCAGTCAAAACTAGAAGAACTGTCTCCCTTGACCTCCTGATGGACCAAACTGACCTGAATAATGGTCAATGAACGTTTGACCACTTTTCTTCAAGATATGATGGCCTACTTTGAAAAAACCTGGGATCTTTGGATGAAAGATCTCTCAGCTCCATCCTAGGCAAGATGGTGGACAATATGGGGAATCTATAAACAGTACACGTCTTATACCCAGTGTCTGGCCGCCTGCCGGTTCCTCCTCCTCCTCCACGCATTCTCTCTTTCTTCTTTCTCCATCTCTATTCTTTTTCTATTTCTCTTTTCACTCTTCCCTCTGTCCTTAATTCCTTTCCCTTTATGTTTCTTTCCCTGGTATTGGAAATAATTAACTAAAGGCTATGGGGGGGGGGTGTCTCCCCTTCTGGCCTGCTGAACATTGGAGGGTGGTCAACCCTCAATATGGGTCGCAGTAGTCTCTGATACCAGGCCTGACAAAAAGTTTTACTTTAGTTTTAGTTTTCTCTCTTACCTTATTATTACTGGCCTTACATTTATGAGTCCCAATGGGACCCTTTTGGCTATCATTGACTGACAATTGTCCTGGAATATTGTATATTGTGCATTGCTTGTATCAAACCCAGATGGGTTGCAGTTTGTGGAAAAATGGATGTATAATTTTCTGGACTGGCTTGTAACTACTTCTTTTCTAAGATAAAATGAATAAACATCATTGAAATGAAAACTAGAAGAACTATTGCCATGTATATCATAGTTGGTAATTTAAAGAAAAGGGAATTAAAGGACATGAGAGATCTGAGAAATGAGGTATGAGAAAAAAAGAGGGGAAAGGAAGTGAACACGAGTGGACGAACCCAAGAGAGAAAGAGGGAGAAGGGGAGAAGACATATAGGTGCTTTGATTTGAGCATGCCCGACCACATAGAGCACTGCCTCAAGAGGCTAAGCTTCAAGAAGTGAGGAGTGAAAATTGGGGGGGTGGGGAGTGGTCCACCCAGGTTGCCAAACTTTTGTATAATTATGCACTCTATCCCGCAGAGTAGCTTCAACCTTGGCGTACAACATTGCCTGCAGAATTCTATTCTTGGTTGCTAGGTGGCAAAGTGAAGGTGTCATCAAGGCTCTAGCTATGGTTTGGTACGCAAGCGAACTTTAACAATTGTTCAGTTGTATTTTGGAGAACTACAGCATGGCATGTGTAGGTAATTTGAAACTAAACGTGATAGCATATACATGTGTTGTTTTGACAGAAATTAATATATACAGAATTACCTCGGTTTATGAATTTAATTCGTTCTGCAGGACTTTTCGTATAGCGAAAAATTCGTAAACCGAAATGCCGTTTCCCATAGGAATGCATTAAAAACCAATTAATCCGTTCCTGAGGTCAGAAAAAAGTAAACGCTACTAAAATACCGCATCATAGATGGCACATGGGGTGGGGTCACATGCATGACCCCCACCCCTTCCATATTTAAAAACTGTCAAGCCAGCTCAGAGGCAGAGTTTTGGAAGCCATCGTCAGGAACGGACCACTCGCTCGTTTCCCCCCCCCCCCCCTTTCCTGACCTGCCGGGCTGCATGCTCAAAAAAGGGTCTGGTATGGATTTTGGGGGGACCCCAATGCCATTTTTTTTGTTTTGGAGTGGGAGTTCCCCTCAAAATCCATACCAGACCCGAAGGAGGGGGGACCCCACGCCGTTTTTTTTATTTATTATGGTGCCAGTTTTTAAATGTAATTACCGCCTTTTTTTTTAGTTTATTTACCCAAGTTAAAAGGAACAATGTTTCCTTTTAGTTTCTTAAAAGAAACAAAATTTCCTTTAACTCCTGGGAAAGGTGACAGCTAATCCTGTGAGCTATAATAAAGAAAAAAAAAAGCCAGCAATTGCGTTTAAAAATCAGCACCGACATACACTTCGTATTGTGAAATTTTTTTTAAAAAAATGTGTAAACCGAGGCATTATTTTCAATGGATTTTCATTCATAAACCTGAAAATTACATTAACCGAGGCATTCGTAAACCAAGGTACCACTGTATTATTAAAAATTCAGAAATTAGAAAAGATGAAATCGCTACTAATGTACTTTACTGAGCACCACTTCACTTCACTGGCAGACAATGCTCCTGTGCATTTCACTGACTGCCACTGTTCCCGCGCAAGTCTTACTTCCAGTGCTCTTTTGCTGTGTCCATGCATTCACTAACACCACTGTACCTATATACAGTACTTCTCCACTGAACGCCTTTGTACTGTGAGGGTTTAACTTAAATGTAGTACTTCCAAGGTCTCAATTCACTCACCAACTTGCATTAAAAAGGGCTTTCTTTTGTCCACTTTTATTTAAAAATATGTTTTCAAAACAGTAGGTTTCCCATACAGAGGTTTAGCCTTCTGGCTAACTTTGGCCCACTCAGGTCTTCAGTCTGTCACCTACAAATGTGACTCAACCTCTTGGCAACTGAATTGTCCCACTAGGGCTCTACAGGCTTTATGCCAGTTGTTGAGTTGTCTCTCTCTATTGTAGCGTTGTCTCAACCTTTACAGAAAAGTGTTCCATCTCTCCCTGTGCCAGAAAGTGTCCCATCTCTCCCTGTGCCAGAAAGTGTCCCACACTCTCATGTGGATTAAATGCCTGTCCTTTAAGCTGGACAGGTTGCCACGCAGACATACACTACTAGTGTGTCATTCACACATGTAGCTGCCGTGTGCAGCTGACTCACCAGAGGAAGGAGGAGCCCCGAACTCTATTCAGCTCTCATACTCTGTGCACACCTGCATAATAACTAGGTCCTGGTCACCATCAAACCGTGGAACTAGGGTTGGAGGCTTCATCCCATCAGATAATCTATAAAGCCTCCTAGCTCCAGAACCTATACCAGGATTTACTAATCCTCGAGCAAACTTAAAGGCCAGTTTTCTTCTAATGAGACATATATTCCAGATCCTCAACTTGCATAGGGTGTCACCAAACCTTTATTACACTGTGACATAGTGCAGCATTGTCACAGCACCCGCACACTTCTTTACTGACCATAAATCAATCCACACATTTCTCCACTGAACCCACACATTTCTCCACTGACCAGCAGTAAACCCACACATTTCTCCACTGACCACCACTGAACCCACACATTTCTCCACTGACCACCATTGAACCCACACATTTCTCCATTGACAACCACTGAACCCACACATTTCTCCACTGACCACCAGTAAACCCACACATTTCTCCACTGACCACCACTGAACCCACACATTTCTCCACTGACCACTATTGAACCCACACATTTCTCCATTGACGACCACTGAACCCATACATTTATCCACTGACCACCAGTAAACGCACACATTTCTCCACTAACCACCACTGAACCCACAAATTTCTCCACTGACCAACACTAAACCCACAAATTTCTCCACTGACCACCACTAAACCCACAAATTTCTCCACTGACCACCACTAAACCCACAAATTTCTCCACTGACCACCACTAAACCCACAAATTTCTCCACTGACCACCACTAAACCCACAAATGTCTCCACTGACCACCACTAAACCCACAATTTTCTCCGCTGACCACCACTAAACTCACACATTTCTCCACTTACCACCACTGAACCAAATATTTTTCTTCACCAATAGCCAATATTGCATACATTAAAAGTAGATATAAAACAGGTTTAAAAATTTAGAAACTTAAAAAAAAACCCAAAATATAAATGTCCCAAATTATTATAGTTTCAATTTACAAAATGTAATTATAGTAAAAAGCACTTACTGTCAACTGACCGGCCACTCCAAAGTCTGCAAGTTTAGCAATTCCCTCAGAATTTAGTAGGATGTTCCCAGCCTTGATGTCTCTGTGTATTTTTCGCATAAAATGAAGGTATTCCAATCCTTTTAGAGTTGACTGCAATATAGTTGCAATTTCATCCTCTTTCAACTGTAAGAGAAAAATCATAAATGTCACAGAATGGATGGGATAGGTTTTAAATGGTAAAATGAATCTTTGGGGTTGCTTTTGGATAATCTTACGTACTTTAAATGTATTTCCATCTAAAATAATAAAATACTTGTTATGGGATCAATCAATGATTGCATTCTAGCCAGATTTATTTATCATAATGGCTCTCATGGCTTTTCTTTTCCTCTTTTCTCCCTACTTTTCTTCTTGGTGGCAAAAAAAAAAACACTCTTAGTAAATAACCTGAGAATAGACAGAATTGATTTCAATGATTGGGTTTTAGTATTTTGTACTTTGTTTATTTTTTATTTAATGATTTATTATTCTTTTTTGTTTTTGATAGGTAGTCCTCTCCTGTTTTTTAGACCAAGGTGAGGTGGTAACACTGCCATAGCCCCACACACCCGGCACAATAGGCCTCCCCCAATTGTGAGGGGAGGCAATTGCCGTTTTTGAAGGTTTGGGCAGCTCTGCAGTCTGTCCTCCCTCATAACTGCTTGCCCTACAGCGGGTTTGCGGTTTGTTGCCACTCCTGGCTTTCCAGAAACCCCTGTGGTAAAACCAGATATGATGTGAGTGGATATCGCATCATGATGCCAGATGTGACGTCATTGTGTGGCGAGTCATTGACCATGCATGCGCAATTTGAGGTGAACGCCAGAGGACCTAACTGGGCGCCATTTTCCTCTCTTATAACAGACCCATACAGGAGAACTTGCAGTTTATCCTCATGAGAGGATATTTGGCTCCCCCCACTGAGCCTGCCCTATATGTTCTTTAGCACTTACTTGTTGGACACATATCCAAGGTGGAGACAGCTCATGCAAGTGGCTTGGAGATTTTTGAATCAAAACCATGGGTGGCTAATTGTAAGTCCAATTATATCTTTTTTGAATTTTTGCTTAGCCTGATTAAATGGAGGGAGATTATCTCTCCCTGGTTAAGAACAATGTAATTTTGGATCATTTTTTTTACCAGTCAATCTTTGGCAGGATATGGGAGATGTTTTTCTTCCCTATTTCTAAGAGCATGAATTTAAATTAGGAGAATTTGTCTAATTTGCCTTAAACTATCCAATTTGTCAAATACCTAAGAGATATAGAATCATTTTATTTAAAATCAGATGTATTAGTATCATCCCCTTCTTTCTAGAACAGTGGGCGATGAGGTTTAAGAGGTCCTTCTGTGAATCCATCAGGGGCGATGGTGGTAACCATTTGTCACACCTTGGCTATAGGAGATGGCTTCCATATCGAACAGATTTTGATATTACGCAAGAAAAATTTTTTTTGTATTATAACATTTGAAAACAATTAGTTTTTTCCTTGAAATATTATTTGCTGTAATGTGGATGCAGTTGATTGTGATAAGACCCTTATATTGCAGAGTGGTATGATTTCCCTGAGGAAGGAGCTAATGAAAAAAGCTTTGAAACGCGTTGGAGACCCCAAGGTAACCAACCAACAATCAAGAACCAACAGATTGTGATAGTGTGGACATGTTTTGTACATGTATTAGCTAGGGATACCACTGTTTAGAGTTTGTCAATATTTTATGGTTTTGAAAACCAATTTTGTAACAAAGATGCACAAAAAAATGCTATATTCTTGTGGAAAATATGGACATGTGAAGTAATGTATACAAAAAATTTATTTTTAAAGTTCATTGACTATTTGTCATTATAACAGTATGATCAATAAAAAATATATATAGTTTGTTGTATGGTTGCCTTTAAAATCAAAAGGAAAAGGGGTTTTCAATCAATGGGAAAGGAACCAGGGTAAGGGAAGCAGCCTCAAGCCTCATTTTACCTTGTTTCCACTTCTGGTCATCTCCAGACTTCTGTTACTAAAGGTTGTCAACAAACCAACTGTTAGGGAAGGGGTTTACTGATGACATTGAGAAGAATCAAAAGGTTCAAAGTTTCAAGAAACACCCCTCCTATCCATTAGCTGCTAATTTATAGCAGAAAGCATCTGTTCTCCAATAGCACCTACTAGCATTAAACTAACAACGAACTATAAGGCTGATTGATAAAAGAGGTGGATATTCGTGATGGATAAAAAAATGCTTGCAGGAGGACATGGGGATATTGCAGACTGACCTCCTTAGAGAATCTAAATCTGCAGCAGAGGCATTTGTAGAAGAATGAATGAGAATGGGTAATCCAAAAAAAAACAATTAATACCTTTGGCACCTAGGATTCCAGTAATAACAGGAATAATTTGTACTCAGTGTACAAAGTGTACTCCAGTAGTTCAATGGGTAACAGTCCGTTATTTCAGAAATTGATGGATATAGCTGCTACCTCTAGGAGGTTGGAAACTAGACGACACAAAGGCCATGGTGCATCTAGTAGCTATACTTCTGCATATATGCTCAGGATTTGCAGAGAAGGGCATTGTATTTGTCTCCTAAAAGCTAAGGAAGCTGAAATGGACAAAAGGAGTGGTTGCCTTTACATGATGAAGACCTTGGTATAAGCATCTGCAGAAAGTGGCAGTAGCACTCTTTACGATGGCACCCAGAAAGTCCTAAATAGACATTCCCTTTTGAAAGGAAGCTGGATCAGGAATATCCTAAATGTCTGGTCTGCAGACCAGAATTAAGTCAACATACCCACCAAGGAACCACAGCTGCAAAACTGACGAAGGCTACCACATGCCTGGCGTCTAGTGAGATGTCACAGGTAAACTTTTATGCCTGTACCAGCTGATCCTTCAAGTTGTCAAACCCTCTGGAATATGTTTCTGATGCAGGATTCTAGCTTTGGGAAATCCAGATATAAGGAAAAACTGGCCTGAGATAAGATCCAGCAGAAGTCTAGATAATGGTTTCAGATCTCTTTCCACCATATCCTTAAAGAAAAAAAAGACAGTAATCACCATCACCTTCTTAGAGGTAAAAACCGGCAATGCCACTTAGAATGCAGAAATGCCTGTTGTGCGGTTTTCACTCTCTAAAAAGAATGTCAAACTGGCCTGGCTTTGGAGAGGAGGCCTGGTCGGGGAGATGAGGCTTTGGCCTAACATCTTAGTTTACAGGAGGCAGAAGCAGGTAGCTAGGAATGGGCCTGCAAGGTCTCAGTGTGACTGGCACAATCAAACTTGAGGTTGCACAGGGCACAGACAAATGAAAGACCAGCTGTGGAGTTCTGCCAGCATCAGCATGGTGACTGGTCTGTTTTCTGGATTCAGACATGTTGCCAAAATTAGGAAACGGTCCCAAAGAAGGTTGCATTCAGAGAACTTTTCGGAGCCCCCCTCTTCACCAGGCTTATTGCAACTGCAGAAGGTTAAGTTCTGGTAAAAAAGCAGATTTTTTGACCCCTAGGAAGGCACTAAGTTGCCAGGCTGTTCAAATACTTACCAAGGCTTGAGAGATTACACGCTTAGATTAATACCTAGGAAGTCAACTTTTTTCAAATAAGTATATTTTCAATTTTTTCTCCACAGACGGTTTTCTTTCTACGTTAATACATTATTTGAAATCTGATAGGAGGCATGATGTAATAGCAGTTAAGTCCCATTGACATTGGATTAACCTATGCACATTATCGCAGTCATTTTTGCACATTAATGGGCGCAGTTTTGTGTCCTGAGACTTGATGTGCTTAACAGGCCAATCATTTGAATGAAATGCCAATGTATCTTGGCGCATGAAAAAATAAAGTACGCACAATATTATTTAGCTACATGACATCCTGCAATACCCAGAGTATTCAAGTTTGTGTGTTGTGGTGTGCTACAGGTCACATGCATTTTTCTTTACTGTATGTAGGCATTTGGGGTGTCATTCAGAATGAATGGCACCATACCACAATGCACATATTGGTGCATTAATTTGGAATGTGATCACGCAGGCTAAAACGCACAGTTTGTGTCACAACACACTGGTCCAAATGGGTTCTAAAGGGAGGAGGTATGATAAGTAAGCTGTATGCACCACTGGACAACCCTGATGAAGTCAAGAGGAGGATGAAACGCATTGGATAGAGAATCCAGTAAAGCAGGGGTGTCAAACTGGCGGCCCTCCAGCTGTTGCCAAACTACAAGTCCCATCATGCCTCTGCCTTTAGGAGTCATGCTTGTAACTGTCAATCTTGCAACACCTCAAGGGACTTGTAGTTTGGCAACAGCTGGAGGGTCGCCAGTTTGACACCCCTGCTTTACTGGATTCTCTATCCAATGCGTTTCATCCTCCTCTTGACTTAATCAGGGTTGTCCAGTGGTGCATACAGCTTACTTATGTACACAGTGTGTTGTGACACAAACTGTGCGTTTTAGCCTGCGTTGTCACATTCCAAATTAATGCACCAATATGTGCATTGTGGTATGGTGCCATTCATTCTGAAGCAATGCATATGGGTGTGTGAGAAATCCTGCATATGCTTTTTGCATTCTTTTTTAATCTTTAACAACATAAATGCACAAAGGGAGGCTTCTTCTATCTGCATGACTTTTCTGTACAATGCGATGACAAGCATAACCGTGGAAGGGAAAAAGAGAAACAGGGATTCATTCTAACAGTAGTTTGGCACAAAGAGCAATTGACAAGGGCACCAGATTTTAGGTTGTAACTGACCTGCATTTATGTGTTGGGTCAACAGTGGATTTGCTTACAGGATGGTCATAATGGAGGGAATAGATAGGATCTAATTTTCTAGCAACACTGAAATTACAATTCTAGCATTAGTTTTGACTAAAATAATAACATGATGCATGGACAGAGCTTTACAAAAAAAGATCACCATTCAGATGGACCTGGGCCACCATGATGACTAAATACAACCATGACTATAGCATGTCTTGGGTACTAGACTCTTACTTTTGTCTAGCTATCAAAAGCAACCACAGTGCTGGTAACACCAATGATGATTCACTTTAACCTGTGGTAATGCAAGGGATGTACTGTATATGGCTACAGAACAGGAAGTCACAAGATCGCAACTAAAAAAACAAAAACAAAAAAAGAAAATCACAAAGTAGACATCACTGTAATATAGAACAACAAGGACTTTTGGGGTTCCACCTCACCATAATATTAATGTTTCATGGTTTGCAAAGGTCAATAAATCTGCTTGTGGTTAACAAAATATCTTAACATTAACACTCGTTTTTCCCACCAACATTGGGATTTTCTAAAAGGTCTAAAAGCAATAGACCTTGCACCTGCTTGCCTGTGTAAAACATGAAGTGAAACTCATAAATTACATTTACAATCTACATTCTAAGTACTTCCTCTTGGCCTGCGACTATTAATAGAGCTATCAAAATCAGAAAAAAATGTTTTTGCCTTGTATGTATCAGTAAAAGAAACATGTTCAGAACACTGGGTCATTCTACTGAGGAGCAAGGCTGTGCAGGAGATGGAGGTCACAGAGGCGCTAGGAAAAAAATGAAAAATATATTCAGTGATTCACCGATGCAACACCGACATCTTAGAGTAGACTTTGGCACCAGGAGGTGGTGCTGGATGGGGGATTTATGTGCAATTTACCCTCCTTACCATTGTATTGAACTGCTGCAGAATACACTAAAATAAAACAGATGAAAACATTTTTGAGAAATTAAACACCCTTTTCCTCCTGCAAATAAATTTGTATAAAAATCAGTTAATGTGTGATTCCTAATGAAACTTTGTTTTGTAGTTTTAGGGAATGGCAAGAACCTCCATCAAGTTTCTGTTGTTGTATGTGTGACCACCAAGCCTGCCAGGAAACCCTCACCTGTATGGCCAATTTTGCCTTTATAATTACCCCATGCACTCAAAACTCGAATGCGGTACTTAGAGACTGATCGATTGTGCACTCCTCCAGCTTTTGGGTATTGTACTGACATGCCTTGAAGCCCTCTTTGGACTGTTGCTATCCCTTCATATACAGCACTAGAAAACAGTAGAGAGACAGTGCACCAGCCTAGCGCATTACCACAATACAAACTTCACTAAACAAAAATAAGTAATGTACTCATAAATGCATGAAAAGGACGGGCATTTCAAAGAATACATATGAGTCTGCTGCCAGAGCCACACCGCTCAACTTAGACCATGGGAAGACCCTTCAATGTTCAATACTGCTAAAGCGTTTCGAGGGGCAGCCCCTCTTCTGTAGATCTGGGAGTCAGCTCTGAAGAAGAATGCTGCCCCTAAAAATGCATAACCCATATTGGACACTGCAGGGTCTTCCAATACTCTATTGTCAGGGCTGGGCTTCTGCTACTTAACAGGTAGCACTTTTCTTTCAATGCTCAGAAGCTTTTCAGCTGTCAGTTAATTACCAGCCACTCGTTGTCTCCACAGTGGCTCACCAGGATACCATTACCTGCCTCATTAGTCCAGCCTACAGCAAGTCTTTTTTGCCATTTTAGCAGCTAAGCTTATTTCGTCCTTGCCCTTCCGTGGTCTACGATTCCAGTGTGTTCCTGCCTGTGCTCCTGTGTACAACTCAGTCTGGCTGTCATCTCTTACGATTCCTGTTCCCAATTTTTGCTCCTTACTACTCTGACTTCTGGTTTCCTGACCCCAGCTCGTCTGATTACCCACTCTGGCATCCAAACCCTGGCTTCTCTTTTTAACTACGTTCCTGAACTGTGTTAATTTTACTATTACTATAAAGGTGTGATTTTAACTGCACTTTCTGTCTCTGCATGGTTCATGGTTCCTAACATCTATATTGTAATCTCTATCAATAGTATGTGGTTACACTGCTTTATGGTTTATATTTTGTCATTGATCCTATAGTGTCTGTGGCAGGGGCATTCGCCACCCCGCATATATACACTGCTTCCTAGTTGGCTGGACACACCCATGCTCATCAAAAATATCCACTGAGAGTTTCCCTCACTTATTGTCTGGAAGAGATGAGGAAGTGATGGGATTTCTCTCACTTTGGTGACATTTCCATACTTTGACAACTGTACTGGAATCCCTGTGCCAAATGGAAGAATTTTGCTTGCCTCACAAATTTTAGATTTTCTTTATGGCAACAGTCTTTGGGTGGGTCCATTTATCTCAAATGAGGACTCAGACAAAAATAACAAAAATGACAGACCCCTCCTCATTCAACCCAACACTTGAAAAAAGTACTTTTGTGGTACAAATGATAAATGCATCTGAATGTTTCTGAATAGAGAATCAGAGTAGAAGATCTTTTAAACCAAAATTAATCACAATATGAAATCTTTGGTTAATCACGCAGGGCTTCTGTATATCACGGAGTAGCTAAAAGGATGGTTGTTCAGTGAGTAATACGACTGTCAAACATGGAGGAAGAGGCATGATGCCCTGGGGCTCTTTACCACATCTAGGGTTGCCGCCTTACGCAAAATAACTGGCACCCTAACTAATCCAAATGTCAACCACAGCATTTTGCAGCTTAATGCAATACCTTCTGGTCTATGCCTTGTTACTTCTAGTTCATCCTACAGCAAATAATAACCAAAACACATTTCTGGGGTAGCTCAAAGCTGCCTTATAAGAAAAAAACAAGATCGCAAGCGTCAAATCACAGAATGGCCTGCAGAGCCTTCAGACTTAAACCCCACTTTGATGGCTTGGGATGAACTGTAAAGAAGGGTGAAAGCAAAGTACCCTATAAGGGGAAAACTTGTGCAAAATTCTGATATAGTGTTAGAAACAACTTAAACAAACCATATTGGATTTCGAATTTACAAATAACGGCATAAGTGTGTTTGGCTGCAAAAGGTGGCTATTTTGAGCAGACAATTTTTTTCCATTAATTTTTTTTAAACAACCACCTGATTTAATTTTTGTCTTTTCAACTATTTATTTTTGATACATTTGAAGTAGATACTTTTTTGGCTACTTAATGCACCAGCGAGAAACTTACGGTTTGTTTTCTTTGTCGAATGATATCAGAGACCGATCCTCCTCCACAATACTCCATCACAATCCACAGGTCAGTATTTTTAAAGTAGCTTCCATAATACTTCACAACATGATTGCTGCAACAAGGAAAAGAGGAAGTAAGATTTTTCATGTGTTGGTGATACCATCACATCACAATAAACGGTAAGAGTGAGGTACAATATAAAGTCAAAATGTGCCAATATAGATCAGAAACCTTGCAATAATGATGGAAGCCAACAACAAAATTATTTTTCATACATTTAATGCATCACCTGTCAAATCCATAAAAACACAGAAAACTTCTTTACCTGTCAAGACACATTAATGCTTTGATTTTCCTGTTCCACACTGATCACATGATCAAATGCCTAGCCTTTAGGGTAATGAAAGCAACATTTTCTCTAGAAAATGTAAGTTAAAGCCTATTATAAAACCTAACGCTTCTCCACACTATTTAGAATTAAAAAAATATGTTTTGGCTACCTGAGTAAAAGATGAAAGTGAGTGCTAGATGGAAAGCTGCTGTACGCCAAAAGGTACCAATAAACCTACAAGAAGTAAACAAGGAAAGGGCACAGCGCTAAGAGCAGTAGAATAACTCTAATATTCTATTAGAGCTGACACACTCCCTATGAATACGTGCATTTAGCACGAAACGCGTAAGGGTAAGAGCAGCACACCCCAGACATCACGCCGCCGCATGGGTCGGTGGCCATCTTTGAATACTACTCATGGTCAGTTTTATTTGTTTGCTTATTTTTGTCTTATTTTGGATCAATAAATTTTCGTTTAAAAACGATATCACACCATCCTGGCTTTCTTTCTTGGGACTCTTGTTAAGTCCACCATCCGCAGAGCCACCAGGGAAGACAGCTGAGAGGTGTTATAGTCTATAAGTACATGATCCATAGGGGAGCCTGGAAGGACAGATGTGCCCAGATGGTGACCTTGAGACGTTATATCCAACTCTAAGATGACCTCACTTGGATATCTGGAGAGGATTATTATCTTCTACATGCATATTTGAATTATGCATCTGGTGAGTGTGTAATTCAAACATTTGATCACCGGAAGACGCACGTTTTAGATCATCACCCTGCTATTTTTAAAGACTTTTTTAGCACGTTGTTTTGACACACGACAGTCACTTATTTTACGTGTTGTCTGTCATTGATATGCTTATCTGTGTATATTAGAGTTATTCTATTGCTCTTAGTGCTGCGCCCTTTCCTTGTATGTTTTGGCTACCGTTGAGCTTTAAAAAACCTCTTTTGGTCGTGGTCCTATGGTCTGTGTAGCATAGGGGTCTTTTTCTTTATATTATCTGTTGCCTCAAAAGTTAGCGTATATTATCTCTGCGTGTGCTGATACCACCATTGGGACTGCTTACCCTATTTCTACAGTATTGTGTGATATAAGGACATGTCTAAATATGTGGAATCAGGCAGTAGTACTGGCCTCTCCACAGCCTACTTATATATAGTAACTGAAGATTTGGTGGGTAAGTCAAGTCTTTTTTCTGATGGCAGAAAAGCATGCAATAGGGTTGATATTTTTCAAAGTGTTTGTAACATGGAACATAATTTGGCATTGGTGGAAGATTGGTCAAACAGTGGAAACTGCACTTCAAGGTTACTAAATGCAAAATAATGCACCTATGGAAAATAGTCCCTTGAGAGACTACAATATATGGGGTACAGTTTTGGCACGATCTATAGAGAAAAATATATTTGGATACCTAATTCAGATGATTGCAACATGAGCAACCAGTGTGGCCTGGAAGTGGAATCAGGGGTGAATCACTAGAGGGATCAGCAGAAAGAGGGAGGAGGCTATGATTCCCCTACACAGACCTTTAGATTTCACTAGAGGAACAGCAGTGGGAGAAGGTGGTCCCAATTTCTCTGTATATATATTTAGTTATCACTAGATGGATCACCAGCAGGAGGAAAACTGGTCCTGATTCCTTTATAATGATCTTTGGTTATCACCAGAGTGGTCACCAGCAGGAGGAAAGAGGCCCTGATTCCTTTATATTGATCTTTGGTTATCACTAGAGTGGTCACCAGCAGGAGGAAAGAGGTCCTGATTCCTTTATATTGATCTCTGGTTATCACCAGCAGGAGGAAAGAGGTCCTGATTTCTTTATTTTGATCTTTTGTTATTACTAGAGTGGTCACCAGCAGGAGGAAAGAGGTCCTGATTCCTTTATACTGATCTTTGGTTATCACTAGAGTGGTCACCAGCAGGAGGAGAGAGGTCCTGATTCTCCTATACAAATCTTCAGTTATCAGTAAATGGGTCATCAACAGGAGAAAGGTAGTCCTGATGGATCACCAGCTGGAGGAAGTAGGTCCCGACTCCTCTACATAGGATTTTTAGTTCTTACTAAAGGAATCAACAGCAGGAGGAGGGAGTTCCCGATTCCCGTATATGAACCTTTAGTCATCACTAGAGGGGTCACCAGCAGGAGGAAAAAGGTCTTGATTCCTCTATAGACCTTTTAGCTAGACCTTATTTAGAATACTGCATCCAGTTCTGGAGACCTCACTAACAATAGATATTGATAAGATAGCACCAAGACAGATAACAAAAATGGTGAAAGGTCTGAAGGATAAAACATATCAGGAGAGACTTCAGGAACTTCAATGAATCACAATGAACACAAGAACAATTTCTTCCCAATGTTTGACAAAACTGAGTTTTATAGAACATTTGTTTCGCTCATTACATGAATGTAAGGTTAATAATATACAGTTGCAAGAAAAAGTATGTGAACCCCTTGGGATTACGTGGAGTTTTGCATGAATTGGGCATAAAATGTGCTCTGAACGTCATTCAAGTCACAACAATTGAAGAACACAGTCTCCTGAATATAATACTACACAAACATTAGATGTTGCCATGGTTTAATTGCACATAACATGTAAACATTCACAGTGCAGGGAGGAAAAAGTATGTGAAGCCCTAGCTTAATGACTTCTCCCAGAGCTAATTGGAGCCAGGAATGAGCCAACCTTGACTCCAATCAGTGTGATGATATTGGATGTGTTGCTGACAGCTGTCCTGCCCTTAAAAAACACACACCTGTTTTGGGTTTACTAGTTTCAAGAAGCACTGTCTGATGTGAAGCATGACTCGCAGAAAAGAGCTCTCAGAAGACCTACGATCAAGAATTGTTGACTTGCATGAAGCTGGAAAGGGTTACAAAAGTATCTCCAAAAGCCTTGATGTTCATGTGTCCATGGTAAGACAGACTGTCTACAAATGGAGAAAGTTTAGCACTGTTGCTACTCTCCCTAGGCGTGGTCGTCCTGTAAAAATGACTGCAAGAGCACAGCGCAGAATGCTGCATGAGGTAAAGAAGAATCCCAGAGTGTCAGCTAAAGACCTACAGAAATCTCTGGCCCAAGCTAACATTTTTGTTGACACATCTACAATAAGGAAAACATTAAACAAGAATGGAGTACATGGGAGGACACCACGGAGGAAGCCATTGCTGTCCAAAAAGAATATTGCAGCACGTCTGAAGTTTGCAAAAAAGCACCTGGATGTTCCACAGCACTACTGGCAAAATATACTGTGGACAGATGAAACCAAGACTGAGTTGTTTGGGAAGAACACACAACACTATGTGTGGAGAAAAAAAGGCACAGCACACCAACATCAAAACCTCATCTCCACTGTGAAACATGGCGGAGGGAGCATCATGGTTTGGGGCTGCTTTGCTGCCTCAGGGCCTAGACGGATTGTTGTCATTGATGGGAAAATGAATTCCAGAGTTTATCAAGACATTTTGCAGGAAAATGTACGACCATCTGTCCGCCAACTGAAGCTCTGCAGAGGATGGGTGATGCAACAGAACAATGACCCAAAGCATACAAGTAATTCAACAAAACAATGGCTGCAACAGCACAGAATACGCCTTCTGGAGTGGCCCAGTCAGAGTCCTGACCTCAACCCGATTGAAATGCTGTGGCATGACCTTAAGAGAGCGATTTACACCAGACATCCCAAGAATATTGCGACACTGAAACAGTTTTATGAAGAGGAGTGGTCCAAAATTACTCCAGATCGTTGTGCAGGTCTGATCTGCAACTACAGGAAACGTTTGGTTGAGGTTAGTGCTGCAAAAGGAGGGTCAACCAGTTATTAAGTCCAAAGGTTCACATACTTTTTCCTCCCTGCACTGTGAATATTTACATGTTATGTGCAATTAAACCATGGCAACATCCAATGTTTGTGTAGTATTATGTTCAGCAGACTGTGGTCTTCTATTGTTGTGACTTAGATGACGTTCAGAGCACATTTTATGCCCAATTCATGCAAAACTCTACGTAATCCCAAGGGGTTCACATACTTTTTCTTGCAACTGTAACTTGGATTACAAAATCTTCAGTTTTACTCAGATTAGTTGGTGCAAAAATGAATACATCCCACAACAAAAACGACTACATCTAGTATTTTGTATGACCTCCATGATTTGCAAGGACGACACTAAGTCTTCTAGGCATGGAATGAATGACATATTGCAACATCTATCTTTTTCCATTCCTCAAGAATGACTTCTTTTAGAGCCTGGATGCTGGATGGAGAGTGATGCTCAACTTGTCTCTTCAGAATTCCCCATAGGTGTTCGATTGGGTTCAGATCAGGAGACCTACTTGGCCACTGAATCACTTTCACCCTGTTCTTCAGAAATGCAACAGTGGCCTTAGATGTGTGTTTTGGATCATTGTCATGTTGGAAAAGTGCACGATGACCAAGGGTACGGAGTGATGGTAGCATCTTCTCTTTCAATATAGAGCAGTACATCTGTGGATTCACAATACCATCAATGAAATGTAGCTCCCCGACACCAGCAGCACTCATGGCTCTGAGGAAGAGGTTGTGTCCTCGAAACGCGTTAGCCAGTTGGTCATCCAGGGTTCCATCGTATGGACTCAGATGTTGTTTGGATCATACACCTTGTTCAGTTTGACATGCCTGTATTATGTCCATTGTGAGTATGATACCTATTTTTGTTTCTTTAATAAATTATTTTAAACGATAATGCACTAGGTCGGTGCGCCCTTTTTCTGTTTCTCCATTTGTATCCAGCAGCGCTCATGCAGCCCTACAGAAGGTCACTGCCACCACCATGTTTCACTGTAGGCACCATGCATTTTTCTTTGTACTCCTCACCTTTGCAACGCCATACAGTTTTGAAGCCATCAGTTCCAAAAACATTTATCTTGGTCTCATCACTCCAGAGTACAGAGTCCCAGTAGTCTTCTTTTTCAGTATGGGCCCTGGAAAATTCTAGGCGGGCTTTTTGCTGCAGTATTCTGGTTGATAAGTAAAGATTTGCTGATCTTCTTGTAGCCTTCACCTTTCTTGTGCAAAGGAATTTCTTTATCAGGTCTTGTGGCATTTCTTTTCCATGTGGTGCCACTGCTGACAGCATGAAATGGGAGGGGTTTTCTTTAAGTAACGCTCTATTATAAACGCTCGTTTATAATCAACTGTTTTCTGGACACCTGTTTAATGAATAATTAGACTCACCTGTAGTTGAATTCTTGTTAATTAAGATTTTATCTAAAATTTAGCTTTGCTCCTAAGACTATCATTGGGGTGCATTAATTTTTGCAACATGGTCTTGAATTATTTTGTTACTTTTTTCGTGTGTGCAAATGAACAAATCTTGCTAGCAATCAATGGGCCCCATTTTTGTGAGTATTTTGTAGTATAGTGGCCCACACAAAATGTTGATTCTGAAAGGAAATTAAAGGTTTTCCGACAAATCTGTTTTGGTATACTCATTTATGATGAGCACTGTAAATAGTTATAGATATGACAGACTTGCTGGCCCACGTAGTCTTTTTCTGTTGTCACACTTCTATGTTTCTACTGCAAAGACTGACAGGTTAGCCCGAGAGTAGGATCCAGAGCGCTAGTCAATCCTTTAACAGTGTGGGTAAGGGGTGTTTATCTGCCATGTTACCAGTGTATCTACTATACGGATATCCACAATTGAGGCTTCATGTTATTTCTTAAAATGCGATAACGCACAGCTGGGGATCCAGTAAAAAACATATACAAACCTGCAAACCTCAAAGATTAACAATCACTTCCAATTGCTTAAAGCATTTTTATCAAACTACGAGCCAGCATATTCCATAAGTGCCATCGTACTCAAATTCAGTCTCTCTCAACCTTTTAAATATGGAGGAAGCCTTGAAATATTTTTTTGGCTTCAGGGAACCACTGTTAATAATTATTATATATACAGCTCACAGTACATTAGTGTGATGGATCCGTGTGAAGAATGCTCCTTACGCTACTATAAGATTTTTTTTCATTCAACCCAGCATGCTAAACAAAAAAAAACAAAAAACAGTTATTGTGTTCTGACAGGGGGGACTAACCCCCGCCCCTTCCCCCGCCAGAACACACAGGTCAGCACTCGCAGCCATTGGCTGCCAGCACTGATCAAATGTTTGTTTTCTTGCATGCTCGTTCAACAGAATCCGGCCATTCTGATGGCTTCTTTTGGACAGGCTGATGAACACACGGGCTGAATGTCGTCTGCAAGGGTGTATTTGCCACAAGGCAAACGAGGCATTTGCCTAGGGCAGCAATTGTCAGGGGGGCAGCGCCACCCCCTGACAGAAGTGACACACAGTGCAGCCGATCGCTGAGAATGGGGAGTAGGTGAGACACAGGCACAGTAGGGTGTCCGACTCTCGTTCCAGAACATTGTCAGAGATCAGCACAGAAGGAAGATGTCAGGCTTCCCTGATCATTGCTCCCCACATGGGGGGGGGGGGCACAATTTTACTCTTAAAAGAAGGTAAAGCGAGCGCTCATAAAAAAATATTTTGAATATATAGAAATATATATAAATAGCAGCTAGAACACTTGAGGCAATCACAATACTCACATACTAATAGTAAAATAAATGAATAAAGTGCAGCGCTTAAAATATCAGATAAATAGCAGATACATGGATAAAAAATCGTCTATAATTTGTCTAAATAATAGTTTAAAAGTTTGTGCAATCAATAAAATTCATACATAGCACCAATAGGAACTTCCACAATTTCAGGTGATTCGGAAAAGCTTGTGAGAGATATATGGCAGAAATGCGCACTCAAGGCTGCGCATAGGAAATGCGCATAAATAACCATCAAACGGAGTGTGAACCGGCAGGTATAAGGTGAGGCATCCCTCAGGAAAATGTGTCATCAAGCTTGGGTGAAGAGACAGTCTGCTGAACGCAGAGGACTCCCTTAAGGATGCATGGATATAACAACCTGGATGACAGGGCTCCCTCCTCTGGATGTTGAATAAAGTGGAGGTAGTGCTGCGGATCTATTAGCCCCTCAATGGGGAGCCAAAAAGAAATGAAGTGCCAATAGTGCAGTATTTTGGAACTTTATTGAATGAATAATAGAATTGTAAAATAGAATTTGTAGGGTGCAAATACATAAAACAATACCAAGTAGTGAAACAGCAAAGTGGTGTACAGACCCTGAAGTAAGATGGCCGTCGGACCTCCTCGTGGTCTCGGCGGCGATGATGTCACACGCTGTCAGCTCCTCCTTAGGCCTTTTGTGCGAAGGCACATCGTCAGAGGGGAGGCCAACAGTCATCGCAATCGAGACCACGAGGAGGTCCGGCGGTGAGTGCGCATTTCTGCCATATATCTGTCACAAGCTTTTACGAATCACCTGAAATTGTGGAAGTCCCTATTGGTGCTATATACGAATGTTATTGATTGCACGGACTTTTAAACTATTATTTAGACAAATTATAGACGATTTTTTATCCATTTATCTGCTATTTATCTGCTATTTTAAGCGCTACAATTTTACTCTTGCCTAGGGCAGCACACAACCAAAGCACACCACTGGTCATCCATCTTCTGTTGAACCGGCTGATTTTTCCATCCCGTGTGTACAACGCTTTACAGATAGATAAAAAGACCATAAGTGTCAGTAGTTGCTCGTCTGAGAGGTAGAAATCACTTATTGCCCAAGGAATCCCTAGCAACCTCTTGAGGAACCCTAAAGCTCCATGGAACCTTTGCTGAGAAAACACTGGTCATCCATCTTCTGTTGAACCGGCTGATTTTTCCATCCTGTGTGTACAACGCTTTACAGATAGATAAAAAGACCATAAGTGTCAGTAGTCACTCGTCTGAGAGGTAGAAATCACTTATTGCCCAAGGAACCCCTAGCAACCTGTTGAGGAACCCTAAGGCTCCACGGAACCCTTGCTGAGAAACCACTGGTCATCCATCTTCTGTTGAACCGGCTGATTTTTCCATCCCGTGTGTACACCGCTTTACAGATAGATAAAAAGACCATAAGTGTCAGTAGTCACTCGTCTGAGAGGTAGAAATCACTTATTGCCCAAGGAACCCCTAGCAACCTCTTGAGGAACCCTAAGGCTCCACGGAACCCTTGCTGAGAAACTGATCTAATTGACCTGAATTGGGCTGATAAAAAAGGCAAGTTTGTTACAGTGGAAACCTATCTTGCACCAAGTAACCCATACAAACACAAATTCTTTGCAAATCTTTTTTTAAACCTGAGTCACTGTATTGCCACTGAGCTTGATCATTTCAGGTCTCTTTATCATACGCCATATCTAAAGCAGCACAGAGCAAACCGGAAACCATAGACTAAAGAGGTTATGAACTGTAGAGGCGTAGTCATTTCTTTAGTGTAAAGAATTTCTTTTTCATGTCAAGTTAGATTTCTTCCATACAGCTGTGTTTACACAATGGCCTGTACAGCAACCATATAACTCATACTCATGCAGTAATTCAAAAGAGAACTGGGGTAGATGTCAAAGCCTAACTAAACACCAGTGTTGGGACTAGGTCTTAGGAGTATCTCTTGGGGCACTGCTCCTCATATTGATATGAGACACTATTCATCTAACTCAAACTAATAATGGGGCACTATTCCTCCCCTTAGTATCAAAGATGGGGCGCGGTTTACTCCCTCCTGATGCCAGGACAATTTCTACCCCCACTGGCCACAGTCTGGCCCCCATAAAATTTGAGGGACAGTAAACTGGCCCTTTGTTTAGAAAGTCTGGAGACCCCTGCTATAGATCTCTCCTTTTCCCAATGCTGTCATATAGCCATCTCTTTCCCCTTGTCCAGTTAAAAGCTAGCTTTCCCACCCTGCAACCATATGTCCACACCCCATGACACCATAGAGCTTCCTCTTCATATCCTCCTGCAGCACAATATATCTAATTCCTCCTTATATCTATGTATCCCCCTTCAACACAATTATATATTTACAAGGAAGAAGATTCTTACTCATTTACTCAGGTCCTCTCTGCAATCACAGCATAGGAATGGCATGGAGTCTGGTGATATACACTCACTGGCCACTTTATTAGGTACACCTGTTCAATCGCTTGGTAACACAAATTGCTAATCAGCCAATCACATGGCAACAACTCAATGCATTTAGGCATCTAGATGTGGTGAAGACGACTTGCTGAAGTTCAAACCAAGCATCAGAATGGGGAAGAAAGGGGATTTAAGTGACTTTGAACGTGGTATGGTTGTTGGCGCCAGATGGGCTGGTCTGAGTATGTAAAAACTGCTGATCTACTGGGATTTTCACGCACAACTATCTCTAGGGTTTACAGAGAATGATCGGAAAAAGAGAAAATATCTAGTGAGCAGCAGTTGTGTGGATGAAAATGCCTTGTTGATGTCAGAGGAGAATGGGTAAACTTGTTCGAGATGATAGAAAGGCAACAGTAACTCATGTCAATATGGACCAAATTTTCTGAGGAATGTTTCCAACACCTTGTTGAATCTATGCCATTAAGAATTAAGGCAGTTCTGAAGGCAAAAGGGGGTCAAACCGGTACTAGCAAGGTGTACCTAATAAAGTGGCCGGATAGTGTATATTACAATGCTTGTGCTACGTGGTCCCTACTACATCTCTTGGTTGCCCGCTAATAAGCTCCAGTAACATGTCAGCCAGATAGAGAATTAGAGCAAAAGGAGTGTTGTCTAGCTCCTGGATTTTTCATAGGGGCCACAAATCAGCTACAGAACACTTGCCTCCACCTCCTATCCCCTATCCCTTTGCTAGGCTGTCCCTGACCACTAATGCACTTATGGTGTAGCGCCAATGGATTACTCATCCAGCCCTGTGATGTACGATGGGTCCTTTCAGACTAATGTTCAGATCAGATCCAACAATCAGTTGTTAACGCGGATCTGAACGGATGCTCAATATTAGCCTATAGGTTGGCAGATGTAAACAGAAGTGCATCAGTTTATATCCTACAACATTCGAGTCCGTCTAGGTCCAAAAAATGTGCATCCTTTACCATTGTTTCAGACCTAAACGTGATAAATTAGAGGTAACAGGATATAAAAACGGATGCACCCCTGTTTACATGTGCCTGCCTATTGACATAACATGAGCTCATTCATCTCAATAAAGAAAATGCTGAATGGACATGGAAAGTTCTATTCTGCTCTGACGCAGCAAGGGAGCTGGTTACAAATAGGACCCAGGGGCGGACTGACAACTCATGGGGCTCCCGGGCAATAGGGGATCATGGGGCCCCTGTGTCCTTGCCCAAACTCAAAAAAGCCTATGAAAAAAAAGGTACCAGGGGCATCTCATGGGGCCCCCTATTGACCCCAGGCCCTCAGGCAGTGCCCGAGTTTCCAAATGGTCAGTCCGCCCCTGATAGGACCCTAAGGAGACTGCAGAATCTGGGTGCAATGTATAACATGAAGCTCTGGTAAAGGAGAGGAGAGGTCTGCAACAATGTCTCCTGGATAGCATGAAAGTTTACCAAGGTTTTGTTTGTGGCTTTGGGATGCTTTTTAATGGGCAGATTTATTATGACTACGCAAAGGGCAATAATATAGTTTCACATTTTATTTTTTGTCAAAAAAACAGTTTCATTGCACCAAAGTGTCTCAAGAAAAATAATGGTGTTGCCCAAAGACTGTCTGTTAAAAAAAAAAAAAATTGTAATGGAAGTTTGAATCCAATTGGGTCCTACGGGGATAAGATGATATGATTATGACAGGTCTTTTAATCTAGGTAGATCTTACAACTAATAATATTTAAAGTGTATGTAAAGGCATTTTGTTTTCGTTTTGGACAAAGTGGGGAAGAATTAGCCCCCCGTTCCTGTCAAGGTTTCATTTCTAGCTGTATTCCTGCTGGGAAGAGTCACTTTCTATCTGTCCTGGTGACCACTGTCATGGAGACCGAAAGTGATGAGAATGTCAGACTTGGAGAGTTGTTACCAGAACAAGTGGGGGAAAATCTTTCAATTGGTAAATCTGTTCCTAAGGAAGGCCATAGATTATGTGATTTTCCCCCATCAACACAGGCCGGTGAAGCTATTGTGTTCTCCCGGTGAGATGGTGCAGGGAGAACACAATGATTATTCCGAATGGCTATAGCTGTAAGCTCCAAGGATCAGGCCCTCCTATCCCTCTTGTATTGAACTGTATTGTCTCCCTTTATATTGTAAAGCGCTGAGCAAACTGTTGGTGCTATATAAATCCTGTATAATAATAATATAGCTGCTGCCAATAATAGCATGTTAATAATCCGACATACTGGTTGTACCCAAGTTGATCAATGAATCAACTTGGGTACAATCAGCCTGTCCATACATGGATCGAATCTTGGACAGTACCTACTAAGCCAGCCGAGATTTGATCCATCTAAGGCCGGCTTAAGTCAACTCTCTAAGGCGGGAATTGCACTATATGATCAAAAGTTTGTGGGCACCTGATAATCTCACATAATACAGTATATGGCAAAAATTATGTGGCACCCCCTCCTAATTGTTGAGTGCAGGTGTTTCCAATGAAGGTTCTTGTTAATGTTACAGCATACAAAGAGATATAAAACAACTGTGTGCTTCCAACCTTGTGATGACCGTTTTATTACGTGACTGCGCCCAAAATGATATGGTTTGATGTGCTTGGTGTGAAGGAACCTGAGTTGCCTTCACAGAGCCTTGACCTCAATCCTATTGAAAATCTTTGGGATATACTCAAATGCATATTGCGTGCCAGACCTTCTCGTTCAACATCAGTACTAGACCTCACAAATGCTCTTTTTTATTAAATGGGCTAAATTTCCACAGACATGCTTTCCATTGGAACCTGTTCTAGCCTCAAAGTGTTGTTCAGTTGTGTATCAATGCTCATGGTTTTGCAACGGTATATTTAACAAACTCATATATTGTAGGTGTGATATTCAGGTGTCCACAAACTTTTGAACGTATAGCGTATGTTCTCTTTAAAGAGATTTCCCCTCAAATTCCTGTTGAATCTCCAGAACGTGAATATCTCTAGTCGGACAGTTTTCCTTTAATTCCTGAAAGTAAAAAAATCTCTCCGGATTGAAGGAAACCTCTTCTTACACAGTTGACACCGCAACAAGTATCCCTATAAGAAAAACTTCAATTCCTGTTAGGTGACAACTCTGGATTTGAAATGTTCCCTCATTTTCCATCTTGGCAACATTGGTAAGTGATGGTGAATCTCCCCAGACAAGAAAAGACAGCAAAAAAAACCTGACAGGGTTCCTAACCCTTCCATACTCAAAAAAGAAAAAAAATTGGGCTTTAGACACACTTTAAAGGCTGAAGGCAATACCAGCTGGCTGTCATACATCAGATCCTTGACAGCAGACTCACTTTTTTCAACCTGTAAATGACTATTGCAAATCTGAAATATAAAAATGTTAGCCTACAAATTTGGCCAAACTGTCTTTCATAATTGTTTGTATCCCTCTAGAATAGCAATCACAATGAAATATTCTTTAACTATCATTGTCCACTGCAAGTCTGGTTCTCAAAACAGACAATTTTGATAAATAGGCCAAATATAATTTTAATGTATCTAAATCGCACGGCTTATCTTCATCGGGAACCAGTTTAGGAGAACTGGAGAGAAATTAACGAGATGCATAAAAAGGTCAGGTTTTAATAATTTATGATAACTTAAATATTGCATGACTACTTGTTCCCTTGCGTCCTGGCTGAAATTTCTCTACAGAATCACTACTGCTCGTCAGAAATAAGAAGAGACACTTCGGTCAAAGGCTTATGTAAACTTGAACACACAGCAAGACTTGTCTCTGAGAAAAATATAATCATTTCATGGAATGGATCCAGCTAGCTGGTTGGTGGTTGTCCAACTAAGCAATCTTATAAAAGAGTTTATTCTGCCACTGAAGTGGCCTTAAACAGTCTTTTTTACTGAAATGACTATCGGATATAGATGCCAATATGGCTCTGTACATTTGTACATTGGGCCACCATTAAAGTGACCCTTTCAGGGAGTCAAAAACTTGGGGCAGTACTGTAGAATTACACTATACAGTACTGACATAATCAGCACCAGCTGTGGCAAAACATTTTTTTTTGCAGAGCTCCATGGCCAAAAGTTTTGAGAATGACACAAACATCAATTTACCTGCAAGGAAACACTTGCAGTCATCATTGATTTGGACAAAAAGGGAATCACAGGCAAGTATATTGCTGCTACTAAGATTGCACCTAAATCAATCATTTATCAGATCATCAAGAACTTCAATTGTTGTGAAGAAGGCTTCAGAGTGCCCAAGAAAGTCCAGCAAGCGCCAGGACCATCTCCTGAAGTTGATTCAACTACGGGATTGGGGCACTGGGGATTGGTGCAGTGCTTGCTCAGGAATGGCAGCAGGCAGGTGTGAGTGCATCTGCATGCACAGTGAGGAGAAGACTTTTGGAGGATGGCCTGTTGTCAAGAAGGACAGCAAAGAAGCCACTTCTCTGCAGGAAAAACATCAGGGACAGACAAATATTCTGCAAAAGGTCCAGGGATTGGACTGCTGAGGACTGGGGTAAAGTAACTTTTTCTGATGAATCCCCTTTGTATGGGGGAACTGGAATAAACCTTGCCAGAGAAGAAAAGGTGGGCGCTACCACCAGTCCTGTGTCATGCCAACAGTATAGCATCCTGAGACCATTTATGTGCGGGGTTGCTTCACAGCTAAAGGAGTGGGCTCACTCACAATTTTGCTTAGGAACACAGCCATGAATAACGAATGGTAGAAAAACATCCTCCGAGAGCAACTTCTCCCAACAACAGTTAGGTGATGAACAATGCCTTTTCCAGCATGATGGAGAACCTTGCCATAATGCAAAAGTGATAACTAAGTGGCTTGGGGAACAAAACATCAACATTTTGGGTCCACGGCCAGGAAACTCCCCAGACCTTAATCTCATTGCAAACTTGTGGTAAGTCCTCAAGAGGAGGGTGAACAAAAACCCCCCCGACAAATTCTGACAAACTCCAAGCATTGATTATGCAAGAATGGGCTGCCATCAGGCAGGATGTGGCCCAGACGTTGATTGACAGCATGCCAGGGCAAATTGTAGAGGCCTTGAAAAAGAAGGGTCAACACCCACAATATTGACTCTTTGCAGAAATTTTATGTAATTGTCAATAAAAGCCTTTGACTCTTATGAAATGCTTGTAATTATACTTCAGCAGCAGACTTTGGGAAAATTAATATTTGTGTAATTCTCAAAACTTTTGGCCATGGCTGTAACACTATCCCGATTACTACATCCATCGCTCTGGTTCCTCCTGCTGACCCCTACTTTACTACTGTGTCCAGCAGAGATTAGAAACCCCAGTGACAGCTGAGAGATGCTTCTTTTTAACAAGCTATTGATTATTTGCATTTTCACCCTATAAGAGGGTCAGGCAATATAAACGTAGAACATCTGCATGTGAAGATAACACAAATTCAATAGTGTATGATATAGGGTTGGAGACGTTGCAATTGACGCTGACCTCCAATAAAGAAAGGCTGAAGTCAGAGGCAAAGGAGGAGTCCTCAGGATTGTTGCAAGTTATCTCTCTCTTCCTTTCACTGTGTGTCAAGCAGCATTTGTTTAGCTGCTGTAGAGGCTGTTTTGTGTTAAAATAAGTGACAGTAGTGTTAATGTGGACACCGCCAATTGCCAAAGGTTGCAGGCAGCCTCATCAAAATTATCCCAATGGGACTCCATGGCCAAAAGCATATCTACTTGCCAAGATGCCACCGAAGCCTGAAGTTCTGTGTGCCACAGTCAATAACTCCTCTCCCTTCAGTAAAAAGTAACTCACCACATCATTGAACACAAGTGCCTTAGCTCATCCCTTCCAGTACCAAGACCCAGGACTGTATTTACCACAATAGCTTTTGTGACACCTTACCTAGGGCCATGGTGCCAAACTTAGAGCCTAAGGACCACATGATGTGCTTTGGTACTTATTGTACATCTCTCAGCCTCAGCAGCCAGTAGTAGCTTGTCTTCTGATGCTCTGGATCCTATTGAAAGACCTCACTCCTCCTTCTCGATGAAGAAGCATGAGCATGGCCCCTAAAAATGTCAGTGCAGTGGAGACACTTTTACAACCCAGGTTACACCTCTGATCCTCTCTTTGTTCCAGTGCATTTAAAATATGTTATGTCCTTAAAAGCGTTTTTATCTGCAATATCCAGTACAGGGGTGGACTGACAACTCATGGGGCCCCCGGGCAATAGGGGATCATGGGGCCCCTGTGTCCTCGCCCAAACTCAAAAAAGCCTATGAAAAAGGTACCAGGGGCATCTCATGGGGCCCCCTACTGACCCCAGGCCCTCGGGCAGTGCCCGAGTTTCCAAATGGTCAGTCCGCCCCTGATCCAGTGCACTCAGTTTTTTGTTTCTATTGTCTGATAATGTTCTATAGCATTACATATGGAATGTACATGGAATTTTAAGGGAAATTTTTGGCCTATTGGGAATGTTAGGGGCCACAGTTGAGACACCCTTTATCTAGCAATCTGACAACCACTGGCATAGAGCAACAGGGTAGTAAAGGACAGCATGAGAATTGCAAAGAGAAAGAGGAATGCAGAGAGAGGTGAGGCTGACATGTCTCACCTCCCTCTGCACTCCTCTAGTCAATGCTTGCCTCGGGCAAGTGTTGGGACTCGAGAACAGATGTCCGCTATCAAAGCGGCCGTCTGCTTGCTAGCTGAAGTGTTGGGTGGTCATGTGCCAAGGGGGTGCACAATGACACCGCAGCTAGTGTTACAGGGCACCTAGCACAATGGGACGAAGCACTACATGTACTCATATGGAATGAATAATGTAAAAAATAGAGAGGATTCTTCTTTAAGTCTATGATCTACCAGAACACTTAGATCTATTATTGACTCTTCCAGTTGTACTCCCTCTAGAGTCAATGATGCAAGCATGTTTTAGCCCCCAAGTGAATAACTTTAACAACATTAAACCTCATTTACACACAATTCTCAATCAAACAGTGCATTCAGGTCAGCGTATAAATTTGAGAAATCCTGTAAGGACGCGATTCCACTGCAAACACTTAAATGGTACATTTAGTCCCAAACTCTAAATCATATCTAAATGTATAAAAATAAAAAAAATAAAAAAATAAAAAACCTTGGGGTACACTACTAATGACCTTAGACGATCAAAGGATGAATCATTCATCACTACTCTCTGAATACAGACTTTAAATCAGTTTTCTTTCCATTTACAGACTAAATATTTCCACTCCTTTAGGCTTTAACTTATACATTAGCCGTGTGTGGGATCCTGTGTCAAACACGTAGACAAATGAGTGGCTGTGGATATAGTATACTTGGACTTTTCCAAAGTTTTTGCTTACTTCCTCAAAAAAAAAAAAAAAAAAAAAAAGAAAGCAGATTTGTTTTACAACGTCGGTCTTTTGTGAATCCATGTTATTGTGTAGAATACGGTATTCTAGCAAAATCTCTTCTATGTTTCCTTTTATCAAATTCTCAAGTATCTTCCCAACTATAGAAGGTACAATGCCTTGAAAAAGTATTCATACCTCTTGAAAGTTTCCACATTTTGTCATGTTACAACCAAAAACATAAATGAATTTTATTGGGATTTTATGTGATAGACCAACACAAAGTGGCACATAATTGTGAAGTGGAAGGAAAATGATAAATGGTTTTCAACATTTTGTACAAATAAATATTTGAAAAGGTGTGACGTGCATTTGTATTCAGCCCCCTTTACTCTGATACCCCTAATGAAAATCTAGTGGAACCAATTGCCTTCAGCAGTCACCTAATTAGTAAATAGAGACCACCTATGTGTAATTTAATCTCAGTATAAATACAGCTGTTCTGTGAAGCCCTCAGAGGTTTTTTAGAGAACATTAGTAAACAAACAGCATCATGAAGGTCAAGAAACACACCAGGGAGGTCAGGGATAAAATTGTGGAAAAGTTTAAAGCAGGGTTAGGTTATAACAAAAATATCCCAAGCTTTGAACATCTCACAGAGCACTGTTCAATCCATCAACCGAAAATGGAAAGAGTATGGCACAACTGCAAACCTACCAAGACATGGCCATCCACCTAAACTGACAGGCTGGGCAAGGAGAGCATTAATCAGAGAAGCAGCCAAGAGGGCCATGGTAACTCTGGAGGAGCTGCAGAAATCCACAGGTCAGGTGGGAGAATCTGTCGACAGGACAATGATTAGTCGTGCACTCCACAAATCTGGCCTTTATGGGAGAGTGGCATATAGAAAGCCATTGTTGAAAGAAAACTATAAGAAGTCCCGTTTACAGTTTGCAAGAGGCCAAGTGGAGGACACAGAAAATATGTGGAAGAAGGTGCTCTGGTCAGATGAGATCAAAATTGAACTTTTTGTGCTAAAAGCAAAGTGCCATGTGTGGTGTAAAACTAACATTGCACATCACCCTGAACACACCATCCCCATCCTGGGGTGGAGGTTCACCTTCCAGCAGGACGACCCTAAACATACAGTCAGAGCTTCAATAGAATGGTTTAGATCAAAGCATATTCATGTGTTAGAATGGCCCAGTCAATGTCCAAACCTAATCCAACTGAGAATCTGGGCAAGACTTGAAAATTGCTGTTCACAGACGCTCTCCATCCAATCTGACAAAGCTTGAGCTATTTTGCAAAGAATGGGCAAAAAATGTCCCTCTCTAGATGTACAAAGCTGGTAGAGACATCCCCAGAAAGACTTGCAGCTGTAATCGCAGAGAAAGGTGCCTCTACAAAGTACTGACTCGGGGGCTGAATACAAATGCCGCCACACTTATCAGATATTTATTTGTAAAAAAATTTTAAAACCATTTATCATTTTCCTTCCACTTCACAATTATGTGCCACTTTGTGCTGGTCTATCATATAAAATCCCAATAAAATACATTTACATTTTTGGTTGTAACGTGACAAAATGTGGAAATTTCAGTGGCTTGAAAAATATGAATACTTTTTCAAGGAACTGTAAATGGTCAATGGTTACTTTGTAGATTTTGATCCTTTTTTAAATATAGGCACCACAGTCAGCCCCACACCAATCCAGTGGTACCAAGTCAATCATTAAAGAGTCTCTAAAAATTAGAAACAATAGTTTTGAAATAACTGAGCTCAGCTCTCTGAGAACACATGGGTGTACCCTTCAGATGAAATCTGTTTGAATGACTGTTTCCGCCTGGACTCCACCAGATTTTATGCTCATCAGCCTAGATGACCCAACAATACAGTAAGGAAGAAATACAATCAATCCAATGATGCTTTCTTTGACCAAAATCCCTATTCTAAAAAAAAATATTAATTATGCTTTGGATGCATGATTGGCCTACTGCAGTATGTTCCTTAAGTTTTAATTTTTTAACTGGAAGAGTGATAACTTTCAAACATCTTCGGATGGCCAAAAATCTATAAACTCTGAAACACATGACAGTATTTGTACCTTTACTATGCAGACACTAGCCATAGTTGTACTTACAGAATGTGGTCTACTATCTTTCTCTGCTTATATGAGATCTTTACTAAACTGAGATATCACTGAACCTGCACTTCTTGGGATTCTCTGTCCCTATCAGTGGGTTTCCCGTACTTGGTATTACCTGAATGTGGCCCTTTCTAAAACACTTAACCAACTACTTATTTTCTTTTATGCTGAATACCGTGTAAATTGTGCCAACCACTGCAAGAGCCTGTATATCTGGTTTCATAAAAGGGTCTGCTGTGAAGTCTTTATGGATGCAATATTTGTTTATTATTACCTTTACCAGCACATTTTTGGAGAACTACACTATATTGCCAAAAGTATTGGGCCGCCTGCCCTTACACGCACATGAACTTTATTGGCATCCAAGTCTTAGTCCGTAGGGTTCAATATTGAGTTGGCCCCGCCCTTTGCAGCTATAACAGCTTCAAATCTTATGGGAAGACTCTCTACAAGGTTTAGGAGTGTGTCTATGGGAAGGTTTGACCATTCATCCACTGATGTCGGACGAGAAGGCCTGGCTTGCAATCTCTGCTCTAATTCCTTTAGGTCTTTATGGACCTTGCTTTGTGCACTGGCAGTCATGTTGGAACAGGAAGGAGCCATCCCCAAACTGTTACCATACATTTGGGAGCATGAAATTGTCCAAAATGTCTTGGTATGCTGACGCCTTAAGAGTTCCCTTCACTGGAAATAAGGGAACAAGCCCAACCACTGAAAAACAACCCCACCCCATAATCCCCCCTCCACCAAACTGTACACTTGGCACAATGCAGTCAGGCAAGTATCATTCTCCTGGCAATCGGCAAACCCAGACACATCCATCGGATTGCCAGACAAAGAAGAGTGAATCGTAACTCCAGAGAACATATCTCCAGTGCTCTAGAGTCCAGTGGCGGCATGCTTTACACCACGGCATCACAACGCTTTGCATTGCACTTGGTGATGTAAGGCTTGGATGCAGCTGCTCAGCCATGGAAACCCATTCCATGAAGCTCTCTACACACTGTTGTTGTGCTAATCTGAAGTCCACATGAAGTTTGGAGATCTTTAGCTATTGACTCTGCAGACAGTTGGCGACTTCTGCTCACTGTGCGTTTCAGCATGTGCTGACCCCGCTCTGTCATTTTACATGGCCTACCACTTGGTGGCTGAGTTGCTGTTGTTCCCAGTTGCTTCCACTTTGTTATAATACCACTAACAGGTGACCGTGGAATATTTAGTAGCCAGGAAATGTCACAGATGGACTTATTGGACAGGTGGCAACCAATCACGGGACCACGCTTGGATTCACTGAGCTCCTGAGAGCGATCCATTCTTTTACAAATGTTTGTAGAAGCAGTCTGCATGCCTAGGTGATGATTTTATACACCTGTGGCCATGGAGAAGATCAGAACACCTTAAACCAATGATATGGAGGGCTGGTCCAATACTTTTGGCAATATAGTGTATCTGTAGTTCTTATACTAGGCTAGATGGACTTGTATTTAGTAACCTTAAAGCTGAAGAACACTACAAGGGACAGAGTGATCACTATAGAAGGGAAGAGCAAGAAAATGCAGCCTGTCTTCAGCAGACTGATTACATAACTCTTCCAGCGTATTCCTATAAGGAAACTCTTGGGAGACCACGCTTAGACACAGTCCCTTCACTTGAGCGTAAAGAAATCTTCTTATTGTTAAAATGGTAAGTTTAAATAATACTGTTCCTATAGATTTTGTAATGTCAAGAATGTATGCATACAGACTTGCAGAGTTAAGTCCATATGGGAAAGTAAAGGTTCAATTAAAAATTATAATCTGCTGCTCTGATGTACATTAATACCATTCTAAAATCAAATGACAATTCCTAAAGAATGAGTTCTATTTTTAAAGATACATTACATGCATACATAAAACGACTTTACCTGTCACATTGCTGCATAATGGAGATTTCCTTAATGATTTCTTGAAGATCCGACTCAACTGGAATCTGCTTAATAGCCACAATCTGGCTTGTTTCTTTATGACTGGCTTTGTAAACACTGCCATAGGACCTGAAGGAGAAATTGTGATTGTATTTCAAGGTTTTATTATAAAAGGGATTGCATATCTGACTGAAAAACATTTTCAGTTTAAGAGGCCTGGTCATTAAGGGGGGTAAATACTCTGGAGCTCAAGTGGTTAATTTTATCTAACCCCCAGCAATGACAGCTATATGTGAACCTGTCATATAGTACTACCCTGAGTAACAATTAATTAAACATTTTTTTTTTCTTACCTAATTGATAAAGTACGTTCTTGTATCTACAAATATTTAGGCTAGCTTGCCAGGGCAGCAGGTCTTATATCGCCAAAGGACACTGGTGGCGAGATCTCCAGTGCTTGATCATTGCCTGGAACAAAATAGTTTTGTTGGATTGTTTGCCATTTTATTTTACACAAGGAGGAGCAGTGGGAACACCCAAAAGGTGGGCATGAAAACCCAAAACTATTATAAGTGGATACAGAACCAAAACCATGGCAGGGAGATCTTGTCGCTGGAGGTTTGCAATGCATATAAAACATCTTTCAACCATGGACCCCCTTTAGAAGGAAAATTTTTAAAACTGTTACATGTCTCCTCTCAAGTTATAGATTTTTATAAAACTGAAAAAAAGTATATTATGTGATGCTCACCCTTCTCCGAGTTTCTCCAGCACATCAAAAACTTCTTCAGGCTGTTTATTCAAGTTTTCCTCACTCAACTTTTTCAATTGCCTATGTGAAAAAGTAAAAAGAAATTCTAGTTTGCGTCAATAATCCATGACACACAAAATTACACGATATTTCATATCTCCACCATTTGAAATACACTAAAAAGGGTACATTTCCAAGATCCACCCTTCAGTTAGGTCAGTTAAATAAAGCCCCACCGGCAGTCTGCCTACTACATAGCTACATAGTTAGTCTGGCTGAAAAAAGACAAAAGTCCATCCAGTTCAATCATAGAAAAAAAAAAAAAGTTATAATCCTACTGGTTTGTGTGGTTCTTCAGAGAGTAGTGGTTAATGATTTATACTCAATGGTCTAGAGTTGTCAGTGGGGTACCCCAAGGTTCAGTGTTTGGACCCTTACTTTTTAATATATTTACAAACGATATAGGGTCTAGGATTATAAATCCCATTTCAGTCATTGCAGATGACAACAAGCTGTGCAGTGGAATAACGACCTTACAGGATGTCTCCAATTTACAAGCCGACCTCAATGCTCTGTTTAATTGGGCAACTATGTGGTAAATGAGGTTTAATGTTGATAAATGTAAGGTGATGCACTCAGGGGCTATGAATATGCATGCATCATACATACTGGGGGGGGGTACAACTGGGGGAATCAATGGTGAAGAAGGATCTGGGAGTTCTGGTAGATCACAAGCTCAATAATGGCATGCGATGCCAAGCTGAGGTTTCTAAAGCGAGCAAAATCCTCTCTTGTATTAAAAGAGGTTATATCCTGACTCAACTACAGGACGATAAACTTTAACTCCCGCCATGTATACAGCTATATCACGTGGTGTTGAATTTATCACTTGTATCTGGTCAGATAGTTTAACTCAATGGATATATCACACGTTGAGGAAACCCATACAAATTTTCCGTTTAATGACGAATATTCATAGTTAGAAAAACCTTAATGTTGTAGCTTCATGGAAAGATGCATTCAGGAAGACAGGATACAGTGGAATGATAACAGAGAGAGGCAGAGGGGAGGAGTATACACAAGTACGGTAAGAGAAAGAGCTCAGCTTAGAAAGAAGGAGGCAGCTTAAAGACACAGAGCAATGATAAACAAGTAATGGTCACACAGAAATAATAATAATTCAAATAGTGTAAACACAACAGGTATAGACTCCAGAGAGACAGATATATTACCCCTGTACAAATCATTAGTAAGACCTAAATCATTAGTAAGAATGTGGAATATGCAGTTCAGTTTTGGGCACCAATTCATAAAAAGAACATTGGGGAACTGGAGAAAGTGCAGAGAAGGGTAAGTGAGTCGGGACTTACGGTCGCTGACTTCCGATTATGGCACTTCCTGGTGCTGGAACGCATGCCGGGACACGGCGATGTTAGTTTTTTAGTCACATGCTGCTACATCTAGTGCCGATGTGTAGGCACTTTACTATGTGATTATTTTACCTTTGTTTTAGTCATCTTTTAATAAACATAATACACTATATGCGATTTCTATCGTTGGGTCCAGTGTGTGTATTGTGGAAGCCTAAGAGGAGCTTGGAGCATTCATCACAAGACAAGCGTCTCTCTACTCAAACAGAGATACAGACAAGCGCAGTTGACCTTCTTTTTAATTAATGAGGTCATGTACATCTGGCGAGTCATTTAGTAATGCCATACCACTGGGTGATTTATGGATATGTCACGGTGAAGGAGAAGTACACCTAACCACAGTGCGGAATCACAGTCTCATATGGATCCAATAGGATGATCTATGGACACTCTATATAAACAGTATCATTGTGCATATAAACATAAATTATTGTACACTTTAATGGACTGATTATGATTACTAATGGATAATAACTGCATGTGTCTGTGCACTTTGAGATTGGTTTAATCAAACTACTTTGCTTGAGGTAGATAGCGCCCCCTACAGAGGTTTTTTTAATATATATTCATGGTGGTTTTTAATCACTTTGGGGTGGCAGCTTAGTTTTTTGATTTTTGTTATTTAGTTTCATTGGTGCAGGGTTTTATTGTTATTATTTTATCCAAACTGATAAGAGGTATGGAAGAGCTCAGCTATGGGGAAAGATTAGAGGAACGGAATTTATTCTCTCTTGAGAAGAGAAGATTAAGGGGGGATATAATCAACATGTATAACTACATAGGTGGTCCATATAGTGAACTCGGAGTTATTCACTGTAAGGTCTTTACATAGGACAAGGGGGCACTCTTTAGGTCTGGAGGAAAAGAGATTTAATCTTCAAACATGGAAAGGCTTCTTCACAGTGAGAGCTGTTAAAATGTGGAATGAACTCCCTCAAGAGTTGGTTCTGGCCAGCTCAGTGGTTTGTCATGATTGACTAGTCCCTTTGTATTTTGTATGAAGCTCCATTGCTCCAATCCGGTCGCATGATTTCTCCAGCACCGGCTTCAGTGTACAGGATAGATCGCCGACAATGACTGCATGAACCCGGGCGCTGATGACACCTATAGGCTTACTATGGGGCATGCGTTGTCAGCTGTCCCTCCTCTACATTGAGGCTGGGACCCGATTATGTGACCAGACCATAGCAACCTCAGAATACAGTAGGTACTTACAGGCATCTTTCCTTTTACAGGGTAGATTTGGAACGAGGTGGGAGAAGATTTCAGCTTAGTTAGGTTTTGACTTGCCATAGACTTTAACCCCTAGATGCCGAGCACACACAAATATGCGGCCTCTCTGCGTCTGGGCCTCGACGCCAAGCGGCCGCATATTTGCGTACCATTTGAAAATACATATGTGCTGAGAGCGCGTGCCCTGTGCACTCCCAGCACATATGTCCGTGACTCACGGAAAGGTCCCGATCTCTCCTTGCGATCTGGATCTTTTCCAATCATGTGACCGCTGTGAAAGCGAACCACGGTGGTCACATGACCCTAAAAACCCCGCCCCACCTCCTGAAACCACTTAAAGGGCCAGGAGGTTCTGGCGCAAAGGGGTTAAGGAAACCAACAACGAGTTTTTGTAGACCATACAAATGAAAACGCTTTTAGGGAAGCATAAAAAGTCTCTGAAATAATAGTTTGTGTGCCAGAAGTCTATGGTACAATACACGATTATAGATCTGTAATTTGTTATTATGCATTCAGTACTTTTTGGTGTTTTTCGCCTTCATTTGCTACTAATTAGATATTATTATAAAAGGCTTGGTCATTTTCGGGAAAAGGGACTTTTATGGTTTTCTTATGTTCCACAAATCATGTATGATAATAAAGCAAACTCTTAAAGCCCTAGCACATTGTTTTCAACAAAGTAATAATTGCAGTACGGCTCCATGCACACGGGGCATTTTGAGAACGCTGGTAACGACAGATGTAAAGTCACATTAAAAACGTGAGTTTTTCAGCATTTTTTCATTACTTGACATGCCTACCTATTACCTACCAATTTTACCATTAAATCTGCCTGATTTTAACCGTCTACACTTAGAATGGCGCTGCTGTCTCTCTTTTCTACCTGCATTAGGTAGTATCTACAAGCTCTTAAAACCGGCTGCCTCCTGGGACAAGTCCATACTTCTATAAGCCCCCCACTACAGATGGACTTGGACACCACCTCCACATGGACCTTCTACTGACCCCCATTGCTGATGGTCCATCCCCAAAACGCACACAGGATAGATGCATCTTAGCACTCTCTCCCCCCACTCACCATCAAATACTTAAGAACCTATTGCTGCAACCCACCCCCCAAGCCCCCTAGGGAGTCACAGTGTGCAGCTTCCCGAGTTACGAAGTGGTTCTACTGAAGAATACCACCCCAGAGCATCAAAGGGTTCTTCTCAGTTGGGTACCTAACATCTCTTTTTTTCTACTGTGGAATGGACTGAGGGCAGTTCTTAGAAGAAAACGTTTGGCATTCAGTAACGGCATACTACAGTTGCCCAAAATTTGGGAATGCAGATACAGGTTATCAAATAAAGAGACAACTGGCACTTGGCATCTTGGCTAGCACTTTCGGCTGGCAGCCCAAGGGTTATTGGTTTGAATACCAACCACAACACTAACCGCACAGAGTTTGTATGTTCTCCCTGTGCGGGTTTCCTATGGGTACTGGTACTCTGGGTTCCTCCCACACTCCAGAAAAACATGGTGGTAGGTTATTTGAAATGTACAGTTGTGCACAAAAATTTGCATACCTTTGGTGAATTGGTAATAAAAATGTACCAATTTTAAAGAAAACATGACTGGGCAGGCAAAACACATTTCTTGTATTTCTTATGGGATTCATAATCAATTGGAGGTCATAACAGAACGGCACAATCTTAAAGTAAAACATGGCAACAAGGAAACAATTAATATGAGCCCTGATCAAAAGCCTGCACACCCTTAGTTTTCAATACTGTGTAGTGCCCCCTGTAGGATCAATGACAGTGTGCAGTCTTTTGTAACAGTTGTCTAGGAGGTCCTGAATTCTTGCAGGTGGTATAGCTGCCCATTCGTCTTGGCAAAATGCCTCCAGGTCATGCAAAGTCTTTGGTCGTCTTGCATGAACCTCATGTTTAAAATTCCCCCTACAGTGCATCAATGATATTAAGGTCAGGAAAGTGATGGCCACTCCAGAACCTTCACCTTTTCTGCTGCAAACACTGGAGGATCAACTTGGCCTTGTGCTTGGAGTCATTGTCATGTTGGAAAGTCCAAGAGAGTCCCATGTGCAGCTTTCACGAAGAAGAATGTAAATTGTCTGCCAGTGTTTTCTGATAACATGCGATTTTGGTGAGATCAGATGCTTTAAAGACAGAGAAGAGATCTAGAGTCTAATAGACCCCAACATTCTCAGAAAAGAATACCTGTCACTGCCTATTGCTATCACAGGGGATATTGACATGCCCTGTGATAACAATAAAAGTGACCAAAAAAAGAAAAGAAAGGGACAGTGTAAAAAAAAAAAAAAAAAAAAAATCCCCCACTCCACCCCCCTTCTATTGACTCTGCAGACAGTTGGCGACTTCTCTGCACTGTGCGCTTCAGCATGCGCTGACCTTTCTCTATCATTTTACGTGGCCTTCCACTTCGTGGCTGAGTTGCGGTTGTTCCCAGTTGCTTCCACTTTGTTATAATACCACTAACAGTTGAGCGTGGAATAGGAAATTTCACAGATGGACTTATCGCACAGGTGACAACCTATCACGGTACCACGCTTGGAGTCACTGAGCTCCTGAGAGCGACCCATTCTTTCACAAATGTTTGTAGAAGCAGTCTGCATGCCTAGGGGCTTGATTTTATACACCTGTGGCCATGGAGGTGACGGGAACACCTGAATCACATGATTTGGAGGGCGGGCCCAATACTTTTGACAATATACAGTTGTGGCCAAAATTATTCAACCCCCAATGCTGTAAAGGGGTTTAGGGACTATAGTGTACATTTGGAATTGTATTCAGAATCAAATCCTACAAGGACGTTGTAACTACCCAAATGCAACTAAAATGACATCAATTGTTTATGTAATACAGTAGTAAATGGTTCTTATGTGGTTTCTTCATTGCCACAATTATTCAACCCCTTAAAGACTACCACTCTGAAGAACAGAGGTTCATACAGGTGCTTTCCATCAGGTATTGAAAACACCTGTGGATGTCACCGAGCAGCAATCAAGCATAATAAGCACCAATTAGGCAGCTTTAAAATGACTGTGATACTCAGCTCCTTCTAGACATTTACTGGTGTGGTTACAAACATGGTGAAGGCAAGAGAATGGTCCAGGAAGACAAGAGAAGAGGTGATTTCTCTTCACAGGAAGGGCAATGGCTATAAGAAGATTGCAAAGATGTTAAACATACCAAGAGACACCTTAGGAAGCATCATTCGCAAATTCAAGGCAAAGGGCACTGTTGAAACGCTACCTGGTCGTGGCAGAAAGAAGATGCTGACTTCGACTGCTGTGCGCTACCTGAAGCGTAGAGTGGAGAGAAGTCCCCGTGTGACTGCTGAGGAACTGAGAAAAGATTTGTCAGATGTGGGTACAGAAGTTTCAGCCCAGACAATAAGACGCACACTGCGTAATGAAGGCCTCCGTGCCAGAACTCCCAGGCGTACCCCCTTGCTGTCTCCAAAGAATAAGAAGAGTCGACTGCAGTATGCCAAAAGCCATGTGGACAAACCACAAAAGTTGTGGGATAGTGTTCTGTGGACTGATGAAACAAAATTAGAACTGTTTGGGCCCATGGATCAACGCTATGTTTGGAGGAGGAAGAACAAGGCCTATGATGAAAAGAACACCTTGCCTACTGTGAAGCATGGTGGAGGGTCAATCATGCTTTGGGGCTGTTTTGCTTCTGCAGGTACAGGGAAGCTTCAGCGTGTGCAAGGTACCATGAATTCTCTTCAGTACCAGGAGATATTGGATGGAAACGTGATGCAGTCCGTCACACACCTGAGGCTTGGGAGACGTTGGACCTTTCAACAGGACAATGATCCCAAGCATACCTCCAAGTCCACTAGAGCATGGTTGCAGAGGAAAGGCTGGAACATTTTGGAGTGGCCATCGCAGTCACCAGACTTAAATCCGATTGAGAACCTCTGGTGGGACTTAAAGAAAGCAGTTGCAGTGCGCAAGCCTAAGAATGTGACTGAACTGGAGGCCTTTGCCCATGAAGAATGGGCGAAGATACCCGTAGATCGCTGCAAGACACTTGTGTCAAGCTATGCTTCACGTTTAAAAGCTGTTATAACTGTAAAAGGATGCTGTACTAAGTACTAAGATTGAATGTCACTTGGGGGTTGAATAAAACTGATAATGCTGTGAGCACAGAAAAGACATTTGTGGTTATTTCATTATAACTGTTATGTTATATTTGTCTGACCTACAAGTGCCTCTTTAATGTAAATGTAAGCAAGATGACTGAATGATCAAAAGCAATGTCAAACTGGCCAAAACACTCAATTTCAGTGGGGGTTGAATAATTTTGGCCACAACTGTATATGTATATATATATACACACACACACAGTATACACATACACACACATATATACATACGTACATACATACACACACACACACGGCTATTTTTCAGCAGGAACGTCAGGGAACGCAGTTCTGAAACCTCTAGCACTGACAGTATGTAATGGCAAAGGGTGCTGGAGCGTCTATTGATGCTTGCTGCTGGGGGATCTATTGTTTCAGGGGAGGTCTAGTGGGGTCTGATGTTGCTGAGGGGGGGGGGTCACTTGTTGCTGAGAATACTCTACTGTTGAGGAGGGGGTCTCTTTTTACTGGCTGCTGGGAGATCTGTTGTTGCTGGTGGGATCTGATGTTGCCAAGAGCAATCTATTGTCGAGGGAGGAGGTCTTTTGATGGCTGCTGGAGGGTCTATTCATGTGGGCTGCTGGGAGATCTATTTATTTTGGTGGGGTCTATTGATGCTGGAAATCATTTTGTTTGCAGGGTGTCTATTGTTGCTTGGTTTTGTTGCGGAGAGGGGGAGAATGTATTGTCTCTGGGGGGGGGGGGGATCTATGATTGCAGGGGAGGTCTACTGTTGATGGCGGGGTATTTGTTGCTGGGGAATCAATTGTTGCTGAAAGTGATCTGCTATTGAGGGCAGGGTCTATTGTTGCTGGAGGGTCTATGTATGTTCGCTACAGGGGCTAGGGGAGGTCTACTGTGGATAGTGGGGTCTGATGTTGCTGGGGAATCAATTGTTGCTGAAAGTGATCTGCTGTTAAGTGGTGACTTAGAAACAGAGAGTGCCTGCACCTATTCTTTGAGAAAAAGAGCCCTGTCGACGTCTGATGATGAAACGCATTGGATGGAGCCTCGACGTGTGACGTCACCGCGCTCTGGAGGGAAGGCAGCCATCTTGTCGGTTTGAAACCTTTCTGTTTTCAATGCTGTTTATCATACACTTTGATGTATGTGGATCCTTAATAAATCTGCCAAAGTTTAAATGTAACTACTTCACTATGAGTTGTACTTTCTTTTTACTTATTTCCTGACTGTCGGATGGGTGTTTCTTCAGTTTTGGAGATCTTTAAAGTGGAGAAGTTATCTTTTATCTGGGAGAGGATTTCTACTGATGTTCGTTTGCTGTACTGATGTTATATCACACTGCGCTTGCTGACTGGTTTTGTACAGTCAAACTGTCTGGTAAGAGGCCAATTTTTTTTTTTCGGGTGTATGGTGACAGTTTTTGGATCAAAATCTTTTCTTGCACCTGGTTCCATTTGTGATGGGAGTCACTTTGGGTGGGGGGCCCATGGAACCCAGCTCACTTTGGAGAGGTGGGGAGACCCCTGTCTCAGCTCCCCATATCCCTCTGATGTGTAAATCACCCTGTGCCTGTTAGGGGTACAGGGTGATCTGTCCTAATATTGTGTGGGCTTTGTCTCAGACTGTGTAGACATGTTTAGGAGATAGGTGGGGTGGGGGTTGTTGATTGTTTAATGTTATGTGGCTGTATCCCATTGTTCTATTGTCTGTCTGGCTTGGGAGCAAACTATTATTATTATTATACAGGATTTATATAGCGCCAACGGTTTGCTCAGCGCTTTACAATACAGTTCAATACAAGAGGGATTTGAGGGCCCTGCTCCTTGGAGCTTACAATCTAGGAGAGAGGAGTGAATGGTACAGTAGGTAGTCACTGTGGGGGATGGACTGGTTGGAAGAGTAGAGGATTCCAGAATTAGCAGAGGGCGGGATAGGCTTCCCTGAAGAGAAAGGTTTTCAGTGATCGCAGAAAGGCAAGTAGAGTAGGTGATAATCTGATAGATTGGGTAGGGATTATTATTATTATGGGATGTATGTGTTTATGTGTATTAGCTTAGTGGGGGTATGTCTACAGCAGCCCTCCCTCCTGATGGGACTGTCTGCTGGTGTGACATTTGAATACCTGTGTGTCTCTTGTTACTAAATGTAGATTGCCCCACCCTGTGTCATTATGCAGGGAGGGGGGACTGTCCCCTGTGTGTATATATCTTGTATCTGTGTTCAAATAAACTAGTCTACCGCCTGGTTTACTTCAAGACTGGTATTGTCTAGTCTTGTATGGTCGGCTGTGGTGTCTGTTGTCGGTGTTCGGACGGGGGAAGCGGTATCCTAACAGAAGTACTCAAGCGAAGTCTGGGTCGGTTCAGTTACAACATTCATTTGAGGACTTATATATATATATATCCCAAACACGGCACCACCTACCTGGAGTTTGCATGTTCTCCCTGTGACTGCATGGGTTTCCTCCGGGTACTCCGGTTTCCTCCCACACTCCAAAGACATGCTGGTAGGTTAACTGGATCCTGTCTAAATTGGCCCTAGTATGTGTATGTATGAATGTGAGTTAGGGACCTTAGATTGTACGCCTCTTGAGGGTTAGGGACCAATGTGAGTGTACAATATATATGTAAAGCGCTGCATAAATTGATGGCACTATATAAATACCTGTAATAATAATAATTATATGGACTTTATTTTGACGTTCATATGATTTCATAATTAGCACTGCATTTTTTTGTTTTATATTTGTAACATCGCCTACCTATCTGCAAGCTTTTTTTATTATAATATATTCCATTCTCTATGTGGTTTATTATCTGAGCACAAGTGCTGTACTAATTAAATAAATATATATATATATATATATATATATATATATATATACACACACACATATACACACACATATACATACATACATACACACACACAGTCAGGTCCATAAATATTGGGACATCAACACAATTCTAACATTTTTGGCTCTATACACCACCACAATGGATTTGAAATGAAACGAACAAGATGTGCTTTAACTGCAGACTGTCAGCTTTAATTTGAGGGTATTTACATCCAAATCAGGTGAACGGTGTAGGAATTACAACAGTTTGCATAAGTGTCTCCCGCTTGTTAAGGGACCAAAAGTAATGGGACAATTGGCTTCTCAGCTGTTCCATCGCCAGGTGTGTGTTATTCCCTCATTATCCCAATTACAATGAACAGATAAAAGGTCCAGAGTTCATTTCAAGTGTGCTATTTGCATTTGGAATCTGTTGCTGTCAATTCTCAAGATGAGATCCAAAGAGCTGTCACTATCAGTGAAGCAAGCCATCATTATGCTGAAAAAACAAAACAAACCCATCAGAGAGATAGCAAAAACATTAGGCGTGGCCAAAACAACTGTTTGGAACATTCTTAAAAAGAAGGAACGCACTGGTGAGCTCAGCAACACCAAAAGACCCGGAAGACCACGGAAAACAACTGTGGTGGATGACCGAAGAATCCTTTCCCTGGTGAAGAAAACACCCTTCACAACAGTTGGCCAGATCAAGAACACTCTCCAGGAGGTAGGTGTATGTGTGTCAAAGTCAACAATCAAGAGAAGACTTCACCAGAGTGAATACAGAGGGTTCACCACAAGATGGAAACCATTGGTGAGCCTCAAAAACAGGAAGTCCAGATTAGAGTTTGCCTAACGACATCTAAAAAAGCCTTCACAGTTCTGGAACAACATCCTATGGACAGATGAGACCAAGATCAACTTGTACCAGAGTGATGGGAAGAGAAGAGTATGGAGAAGGAAAGGAACTGCTCATGATCCTAAGCATACCACCTCATCAGTGAAGCATGGTGGTGGTAGTGTCATGGCGTGGGCATGTATGGCTGCCAATGGAACTGGTTCTCTTGTATTTATTGATGATGTGACTGCTGACAAAAGCAGCAGGATGAATTCTGAAGTGTTTCGGGCAATATTATCTGCTCATATTCAGCCAAATGCTTCACAACTCATTGGACGCCGCTTCACAGTGCAGATGGACAATGACCCAAAGCATATTGCAAAAGCAACCAAAGAGTTTTTTAAGGGAAAGAAGTGGAATGTTATGCAATGGCCAAGTCAATCACCTGACCTGAATCCGATTGAGCATGCATTTCACTTGCTGAAGACAAAACTGAAGGGAAAATGCCCCAAGAACAAGCAGGAACTGAAGACAGTTGCAGTAGAGGCCTGGCAGAGCATCACCAGGGATGAAACCCAGCGTCTGGTGATGTCTATGCGTTCCAGACTTCAGGCTGTAATTGACTGCAAAGGATTTGCAACCAAGTATT